>NC_064616.1:287454204-288079204 GCF_023898315.1 Schistocerca nitens | reverse complement strand
TCCAATTGGCGTGCAAGATCGTCAAAATCCCGAGATGGTTGGGGAGCCCTGCCCATAACGCTCCAAACATTCTCAGTTGGAGAAAGACGCGGGAAGTAAATATGGTCGAAAACAAGAAAATATTGTCTAGTAAATATTGACTCTAAAGCGCATACCTTAAGAGCTATGAGCGCTAGTTCAGCAGAAAAGATGTGTTTCACACTATCGAAGTGCTGATAGCTTTGTAGGTATGCATTTACTCTTTTGCGTCGAATAATGGCTTCTGTCATATACAGACCATTCCTCATGGGACACCAGTATATTGTTCTAGCTTACGAATGAGCATGTATATACTTTCTAAGTGTTATTACAGTCTGTTTACTGGCTAACAATACGAGCCCCTGAATACCAATCCATTCTGTGATAACAGCACGTCAGTAGCACTTTCATATCCGTAATATTTGCTGTGCAAGTTGTAGGTCATTAACCATTGGTAGTCAGGAGCTACTATTGTTAGCCAATAAACAGACTGTAATAATGCTTAGAAAGTGTATTTTTTGTGTAAACATTTACTTTATGAATGGATCAGTGCCTGTTTACATCAACAAACCTAAAGTAGTGTAAATTAGAAAGTCAGTGGTGTTTGTTGCAGGATTCGAATGCGAGTCCTTTGCAAGATACGGTATTTTGAAAATTTCCACAACAAAAATTGGTTGTCCCAATCAACCTGAGTAGTTTCTACGTACGATGTTGTTACGTTTGCTTACAGTATGATTATGTGTTCCTTGAGTGCAATACGATTTGCAAGTCAGTTACTGTGTGACAGTCCAAGCAGTAGATGGTGAGTGGACGACGGAATTTACCAATGCAGAAAAAGCCGGCATGCTAATGGTGTTTGGAGAGTGTAGGAAGAATGCAGTTCGTTCTTGCACGGTGTACGCGACAAGATATCCCAATAGGCGTTAATCATCTCGGCAGTTATTTATCAACCTCATCAACCATTTACCTGAAAGTGGTAGTGTAACACCTGGACAGCGTAATAGAAGGAAACAAGTGACGACAGGAGAGGGAGAAATTAATGTCCTTGCTGCTGTTGCAGTTGATACGCACGTTAACTGACACGCAATAGGACGAGGAAGTAGCATGAGTCAGGCAAGTGACCTACGCATTCTCCATCGACAAAGGTTCCATCCCTGTCACACCTATTTCCATCAAGAGCTGCATAGAAACCTTGGATGGAGTGTAAACGTGTGTTGTCGAATAGTGAACCATGAGCTCACAGGCTCATTCTCATAGACGGAATACTGAACGCGCGCACGTTTCAGAACCTCCTAACGGACAATTTACCACGGATGCTGCTGCCGCACGGGATTAGCCGAGCGGTCTGGGGGGCTGCAGTCATGGACTGTGCGGCTGATCCCGGAAGAGGTTCGAGTCCTCCCTCGGGCATGGATGTGTGTGTTTATCTTTAGGATAATTTAGGTTAAGTAGTGTGTAAGCTTAGGGACTGATGACCTTAGCAGTTAAGTCCCATAAGATTTCACACACATTTGAACATTTTTTGAACCACGGATGCTAGAAGACGTTCCTCTGCAGACTAGGAGGAACCTGATGTACCAACATGATGACTGTCCAGCCCACAGTGCACGTGTCTTCACGAATTGTTTTCAAATCGTTGGATTGGACGCAGAGGACCTGTACCTTGGCCGACACATTTCCTGGATTTGCGCCTGTAGACATTTTTCTGTGGGGAAAGCTGAAAGACGCTGTGTGAAAGGACATACCAACTACACCTGATGATATGTAACGACGTATGGCTGCAACCTGCTTATGCATGTCCGCTTCAATCCTAGCACGTGTGGAGCAGTTGTTCTACACCAGACTAGAAGCGTGTATTACCGCTGCTGGTGAACGTTTTAAACACAAGCTGTGATGGTCAATTGTCTCGTTACTGATCAGTAGCCACATAAATAGTGTATGCACTTGTGTTGTTCTTTAGTGTGTGCTACCTCAGGTATTGTACAAGTGTCGGTGCGGGAACTTTTCGAAATACAATATCTTGTAGACGACTCACACTAGGATCTTGCAATAAACACCACTGACATTCCGATTTGCCCTACTTTTAGTGTGTTAATGTCAAAACGTATCGTTCGAATTAAAAAAGGGTATGTTCGCACAAAAAATGCACGCTCTAAGTTTTCCTACAATCATTCGAGTGGGTAACAATACGAGCACCTGACTATAAATACATTCGGTGAAAACCGCATATCAGTAGCGCTTTCCATATCCGCAATATTTTCGGTGCAAGTTTTAGATGATTAACCCTGTATGTATACTGTGTGTGTGTGTGTGTGTGTGTGTGCCCGCATCTCGTGGTCGTGCGGTAGCGTTCTCGCTTCCCACGCCCGGGTTCCCGGGTTCGATTCCCGGCGGGGTCAGGGATTTTCTCTGCCTCGTGATGGCTGGGTGTTGTGTGCTGTCCTTAGGTTAGTTAGGTTTAAGTAGTTCTAAGTTCTAGGGGACTTATGACCACAGCAGTTGAGTCCTATAGTGCTCAGAGCCATTTGAACCATTTGTGTGTGTGTTGTGTGTTGTGTTGTGTTGTGTGTGGTGTCTGTTATGTCGGACATGCCTGACAGGATATAGGCATGACTGCGTTTATAACATCAGTGTGTATGCACAGTAGGCTCCGTGCCTATTGCGGGAATACAGGACTCCCTGGGAGCAATTATGTGAATGGACTGTGGACGCTCGTGTGACAAGTTGAGAATTTGGGTTGGACGGGAAATGTGTCCGGATGGCCGAGCAGTCTGCCTTCGGCGGTGCTACGGCACGGACGTCTGTTTACGTCCCTGCCGGAGACGTTCGCGCTCGCGCAGTTGTTTACCTCTTCGTCGTACTCGTGCGTTTAGACGACTCGATATAGAATGGCACATGCATACCGAAAGTCGACTCTCAAGATTAGTTTTTCGAATGCATATGCGAGACCGAAAGCCTACGAAATAGAAAGGTTCCTACGAGACGAAGTTAAACTTGACTACAACGAACTTATCGGAATCAACCTCTCCATAGTGAGCAGTGTTGTTTACGTCAAGCTGATTAACGATGCAGTATGTGACAGAATCATCCGAGATACTAAACATGGACTCAAATTTCGTCACTCTGATGGACATGTTGGAGACGTAACTATTGATCATGCAGGACTGGGCTTACGAAACATACGTATTTTCGAACTTCCCTTCGAGGTTCCGCCTGACTTGGTCGTTGACGCCTTACGCCCATATGGAAGAGTGCTTAGCCACGTTGAGGAAAAATGGTAGAACTTTACGACTTACCCCGTTCTCAATGGGGTGCGTCAAATCAGAATAGAACTGACACAACATGTACCCTCGTACTTGTTCATCGGCGGATGCAGAGCTATAGTCATATACGATGGACAACCCAAAACATGCTCAGGCTGCGGGAAAGAGGGTCACGTCCGTTCCGAATGTATGCAGCGGAGGATAGTGCAAGTTCCAAACGGCGAACCCGTACCTCCGTCCACGTTGACGCCACTGCCACTAACGTATGCGGACGCATTTCGAACGGATCCCATCCCGAAGAATGACCAGCTACAGAATCCTGACAGTTTACGGCAACCGACTGCGGCAGAGACCGCCTCCAGTGACGAAACGACGCACACCTCTGCCGCTCCGGCGCCGACGACGCACTTAACCGAGCGGAAAGGATCGGTAGGAGAAATGGAAATTGATCCTGCTGTTGTGCCGACAGCTGCTTTCGTCCCTGAGCACCGGGAGTCACTTCCGCACTCGGATACGGAGGCGCACACGCGCAAACAACGATCGCCGAAGCGCCACAAGAAACGACGGCTAGCGCCGTCGGATACCTGCTTACTGCAGTCCACGTCAGACGGACATGGGTGTGACGTCGATACAGTGCTTCCGGATGCGCAACGGGAGGTTCTACCTCCCACACAGCATTGCGACGCGAATCATGCTAGACAGGGGTTGAATACAGACACGCCGGACGGAAAGCCGACGGAAGGAGTCCCTCCACCCACCGCACCGCCTTCGGTCAGCCCGGCCGGAGAGACACGACAGGAGCTGGACCTCCAGAACAGGAACTGGGCCGACGAATCCGATACTGACCCCCACACCGACGATGCACCCGCCATGGCGAGTGCTGCGTCCACCGGCTGTTAACCGTGCAGAAGATGCAGACTGACGCGCAGACAGCATGTCACCGGGCAGAAGCACACAAATTAACATAAGCGTTCATGTGCGCTTTACGCACTGAGGGACAGCGGCAGGCATATCGAACAGCCTCTATTAATATTAATACGATGAGAACGCCTGTCAAATTGCAATTATTACGAGACATGTTGCATGCGTCAGACGTCGACATCGTTCTGCTGCAGGAAGTATGTGTTGAGAGCTTCCCCGACCTCTATGAGTACGATACGTACATTACACCTACTACCGACGGCGGCAGCGGAACAGCGATACTTCTACGTAGCGGCATAGTAGCCGAGGACGTAGTGTACCTGCCGTCAGCGCGAGGACTGGCGCTCACAGTGCTGGGAGTACGGGTCGTTAACATTTACGCACCGTCGGGGTCAGACAGACGGCGCGACCGATCCCGATTTTACGCAGAGGAGATTGCAACACTATTCTTAGGTCGGTATGAACATGTCTTATTTGGAGGCGACTTCAACTGCGTGCTCGCACCAAAAGATCAACACCCACGTTATACTTCGTGCCCGGAGCTGCGGCAACTCATACAGGACATGAATCTCATTGATACATGGGAGAAGATACATGGCGACAGACGTGGATACACCTACGTCACGAGTCACTCTGCAAGTCGTCTCGATCGCATTTACGTAACACGTCGTCTCGAACCTGCGATCCTCGATGCGGAATTGTGGCCTGTCGCCTTTTCAGATCACATAGCATATATATGCACGGTCTCCCTGAGTCGTCAACAAGTGTGGAGGAGTCGCAGTGTTTGGAAACTGAATACAGCACACCTTAGGGAACCTGAGTGCAGACGCTTAGTCGAAGACACTTGGCATGTGTGTGAACGACGCCTCCTGACATATCCGACGACGTTGCAGTGGTGGCTGGACTGCGTTAAGCCTGCATTGCGCCGGGCGTTAATTGCATACGGAAGAGAGCAGATGATGTGGAGGCGATACACGACGGAATTTTATTTCACGATGCTCCGCGAACTTTCTGTACAAGCACCTTCACAGGAGCGTCGTGCCGGTATAAAACGAGCACAGGCCCGAATAATTTCCATAACGCGCCGCCGACTGGAGGGTGTCGTAATCCGTGCAAGGGCCTTTGAACGAGTCCGTGGAGAATCCCCGTCGATGTATCACGTTATCAGAGAAAAACAACGTAGCCGCAGAACCTTAATACAGACGGTCGTACTGCCAGATGGTCGCCGCATGACAACGCAAAAAGACATTGCCAACGCTTTCGTGGAACACTACGGTCATCTCTATGAAGAAGCGGAACACGATCAGGCAGCCTTTCATGAGGTCCGACGAACGCGCTCTCCGCGTGTCTCGACGAGTCGGCCAACCTGGAGTTAACAGGAGAAGTCACAGTTGACGACGTAATGGAAGCGATTGATAAGGGAGCGTCGCACAAATCGCCGGGGCCCGACGGGTTTCCGTTAGAGTTTTATCGTATATTTCAAGATCTCATGATTCCACGATGGACTGCCATATACTGCGAATTGATGTCTCCCAACGTGCCTCTTCCACCCTCCTTCGTGGAAGGAATGATCATCCCCATCCACAAACCATCTGGCGGCACAGGGATACAGGCCTACCGGCCACTGACCCTTCTTAATTGCGACTACAAGATCTACGCCAGGATACTTGCAGCACGCTTTAAACGCGTGATACGCCAAGTGATTTCACTCGACCAAACCCAGCTAGGAGGAGCTAGCAATATACAAACGGCACTCAGCGACTACCGCGATGTTATCGCACTGGCTTCAACATGTCGTCTCCGGGGTGTATTGGTATCGATAGACTTCGATCGCGCATTTGACAGGCTGAGTCATGCTTATTTCACGGACGTGATGACGAAAATGAAGTTTCCGGAAAGTTTTGTCCCCGTCGTCATGAGACTACTCCACGGAGCCGCATCCAAAGTGCTCATCAATGGACGCTTGGTGGGGCCCATCACCATCTCACGATCGGTCAGACAAGGGTGCCCGCTGTCAACGATATTGTATGCCATCGCTGTCGAGCCGCTGCTTTGCGGGCTCCGGAATCGACTACAAGGAATGACGATAAGGCACAACAAGTTTATATGCCGAACATACGCAGATGACCTAGTGTTTTTAGCAAGGTCAGGCGACGAGGCAAGAGCGGCCTTGCATTGGATTCATTTGTATTGTATGGCTACGGGAAGTCGCCTGAACATGGCAAAGTCGGGAGCGATGAACATCGGGAGAGGACTCCCGACAGGAAGTGTAGCACCATTACAGCCGATCAACAAGATGAAATGCCTAGGAATTATCTTCACTACAGACGTTCGACGCACGGTGGCACTGAGTTACAGACATCTTCTGCAAACAATTCGTGCGAGTGTCCGAAGTCAAAGGTTAAGGGCACTGGATATGATACAACGGGTCACCTTTGCCAACACTTATCTAGCCTCTCGCATCCCCCACCTGGCACAAGTTCTTCCTATGCCGGTGGTGTTGGCCCGCCGAATCCTGGCGGCACTAGGATATTTTGTGAGCACAGGTCTGCTTTTTAAGGTAGGATACGAAACCCTCACCCTTCCTCGTAGTCGTGGAGGTCTTGGACTAGTCCACGTACGCGACCGAGCAGTGGCTATTTATGTAACCACAATGATAAAGATGTGGACACGACACCAGACAAGTCTGACGGGTAGCTTGATAGACGCACTCGCTCCACCTTCTCGTTCGGCTCCGGTAGCGGTGGCTCACATCTCACCATCGCTTGCCCATATGCGAACCTTCTTTGTGGAACACAGTTATGTACATATGGAACTACCGACTACCAGGACGGCAACGGCACGTGATATATATCACATCTTGACTCGACGACGGCCGAATAATGCCGTAGAGCGCCGCCAACCAACAGTTACGTGGTCAGTGGTATGGCGTACAGTGCACCACCCACACCTTGATACGGGAACGCGCGCACTGTGGTATCAGGTGGTAAATGGGAAATACGTGACTTGTTCCAGGTTGCATACAATTCATATGGCGGACGAGCCACTGTGTCCGCAGTGCAATGTTATAGACACTGAGGAGCATCGCCTGATATGCGGTCCTTCGGCGGACGTATGGTGTTTGGTCAAAAAAATGATCGCCTTCCTCCTTCGGGTGGGGCCGTAAACAATAGAACCACGCACACTACTTCTCCCAGATAGGACATATTATCCCCGAACGAAGACAAACGCAGTGACTTGGATCCGAGGTTTGACTGTGCGTTATCTTTTCCGAAACGGCAGTAAGAATGTGCTTGACTTTTGGGCCTTACTACAGGAACATCACTCACAGCTTATGAGACATCCGAGATATCGAACATATTACGCAAATTTTTTAGGGAGTGCCTTGCTTGATCCCCCACCCAGTTGGGGTGTCCCGGGTAGGAGAATGTAATTATTGTCTATAAGTATCAGAACAGGAAAGGACCAGGATAGTGGAGAGGATCCACAAACACACGTGACGACGTACCCGACACCAACGCGAGGTATGACGGGATTAGCGAGGTCCGCGCCTAAAAGAGGAACGTAGAACGTTATTGTTTTGAACTGACAGAAGCAGGATATTTTATTTTATTTTTTTATTTTTTTCACTATTATGTAAAAATAAAAAAAATAAAAAAGTCCACTTATTTACGTTTCCCAGAAAAATTTTATTTTATAAAGTCATCGTCTTATATATTTAAACAAATGCTAGAAGTAGTTTATGTTTGTTATTGTTACGCCGAATGAAGAAAAAAAAAGACTCCCTCGTGCCATTTATTTTTATTATCCTTTTTTGTTTTTGTTTACAACATTATGAAAAAAAAAGTGGTAGAGCACTTAAAAAAAAAGGGGGTCAGCGCGACAGACTGTCAATTTCAAGCGCCCGGGTTCAATTCCCGGTTGGGTCGGAGATTTTCTCCGCCCAGGGACTGGGTGTTGTATTGTCCTAATAAAAAAAAAAGCCGGTTAAGGCAACCACTGGCGTTCAGCGAGAGATCCGGGTTCGAGTCACAGTCCGACAAAAATTTTCAACTTTCACATTCGAATCATTTCGATGCATGATTGCGGCTGGAGTCTGTTTCTCCTTTGAAATAAATAACATTAGACTTAACTGTAACCGCCCTCGCAAGAATCTATTATTACTGCGAAATCCGTCGCGGACAGAGTACAAACATACGTCGCCAGATCGCGGGGCGACAGAACACTCAAGAATTTTACCAGATCGTGTTAACGATCGCGAGACTAAATTACAGTAAGGCTCTTCGTGGATCTAGTACAAACAGCTATCGATAGATCGCGGGACGCTCGAAAGTTTCAGACGAACGAACCATAGATTTCTTGACCTGTGACGACAGTTGCTCGAGTCATTCGAGACTTGATGAAGAGCGGCTCTAGGTATAGCCCAAAACCCCTCAGATACTGGTTTCCCAGAGAGGAAGTGCCGTGGACACAGAGGGGATAGCGGCCGCGTGCGCGTGTCGCGAGACGTAAGTGCGAGCTGACCCAGTTTTTTCTGCGTCGGCTTTGCAATCCCGGTGCACAGATCAATATTCGTGTCGTGGCTCAGTGGGGCTTCGTGAGACTTGTGGTGGAATGCGCGCGCGACGGCTTCCCCGCGCCGCCTTCTGAACGTCATAATCGCCGCGCCAGCCTCACCGAACTCCACGTGCCATTGACCGTTCATAACTGTAACACCGGCGCCTACACCTGTAGAGTGGTTAGGGACACACGGTGTAAGTATTTGCACCCACATTTTCTGTTGAGAGGAACGACTGGCTACATCCAGATTTACACGATTATTCAAAAATTATCACATAAGTGCTTCGTAGTCTGACCAAGACACCACTTTCGAGCTACAGAGGTTATCGTTAACATCCGGTCACTGCTCCCTTGGAGTACGTATCTTAAATTTCAGTAACAGTTTAACATTATAATGTCTCCAATATTCGGTCACACCGTAACTTCTTGAATATATGAATAACAAGCGTGAATAATTCTCCTATCGTAACACAAAGAAGGCGAATACGTCCTGGGCAGAGTTAGGGATGTAAAAGCAGGGAACTAGCTTTTCCACTTGTTTGGGAGCTTCAAAGACGTTTAAGTCAAAACATTTTGACATATTCGCGCTGTTTTACATGTTAATATTAGTACCCACGTCATGTAGCATAATGAGTCGTGTGACGTCAAGTAACCTGATACATGATGTCGGTATGACATGACATATATCATAGTGTCATCCAACATGTTATTTGTCATGTCGTGCGGTATGACACAACGTGAGGAGGCATGCATCCCCAGTCTGGTTCAAAAATGGGTCAAATGGCTCTGAGCACTATGGGACTTAACATCTTAGGTCATCAGTCCCCTAGAACTTAGAACTACTTAAACCTAACTAACCTAAGGACATCTCACACATCCATGTCCGAGGCAGGATTCGAACCTGCGACCGTAGCAGTCCCGCGGTTCCAGACTGAAGCGCCTAGAACCGCACGGCCACCGCGGCCGGCTCCCCAGTCTGGGACACTTCCTATTATAGATGCACCACCACCGACCCCACTGTCGGATATTTGCTATTGTTGATGCATCCCATGCTCTAGAACCACATAAATTTGTGGGTTTTTGTTCTTACACCTCTCACCATACATGTAACATATGGTGGTCACAGATAGTTGAGAAAGTAGTGTTAACTTGTAAAAAAAGCACGAATATGTCGAGATGTTTTGATTTAAATATATCTGAAACTACAACATAAGTCAAAAAGCTAGATTGCTTCTTTTACATCCCTAACTCTGCACAGGACATATTCGTATTTTGCATTCGGGTTCCTCTGCCGTAATTTTGAATTACATCACCATAACTTGGAAAACGACGTCGAATTTAGTTGACTCCCGACGACTGATGCGGGTCTACATTCTTACAAAATTTGAACCGATTGGCACAAGTCTCGAACGCAGGAGTAATGCGCAAAAAAAGAACTTACAAAAAAGTGTTTTTGCACGCAAAATCCGAATGAAGCTTGATTTTTGAAAGCCAGTTTTCAATTTTATCGCAATAATGCATTTTTCTATTTATTTTATTCACTTTAAATCGTTTCCGCGTATTCATTTCACGAAGAACTAATTTACACGCTACATTTAAATCGACTTTAAACCATCTTAGTCCGCAGCTCGTGGTCGTGCGGTAGCGTTCTCGCTTCCCAAGCCCGGGTTCCCGGGTTCGATTCCCGGCGGGGTCAGGGATTTTCTCTGCCTCGTGATGACTGGGTGCTGTGTGACGTCCTTAGGTTAGTTAGGTTTAAGTAGTTCTAAGTTCTAGGGGACTGATGACCAAGGATGTTAAGTCCCATAGTGCTCAGAGCCATTTGAACCATTTGAAACCATCTTATCTCGACAACAGATATATATTATTGGATAAAAAAACATTGTTTTGACTTTAAACATTTATCTAGCTTCGTGCAAAGTTTGCACCGATTCGTATACGTTTGAAGTACAGAAGTGACGTGCTTTGAAAACCTCCCACAAAAACGAATTTTTGGCACTTAAAATCCAAACTGGCAAGATTTTTTCCAACAGGTTACAATTTATTTTAAGCTAAGGTCCAATACGCTGGTGGACCAAATTTGAACCACTACACCCGTTCGGTCACGGAGTTATTTAAAGGTGTCCGTTTTTGCAAGTAAAATTCTAAGGCGGATGTTTGTTCTTGCACGTAAAATGCGAAGGGTGCACATACAATTCGTGCCATTAGTTGAACATTAATTTCAGCCAAATTAAATTTTTTTGCAAAAGGAATTAATCTGTTCGCACAAACTGCCTGGGCGCCAGCTCCGGTTCGTCGTTCAAACTTTGCTCAAAATACTATGACGTAGCTACAGTAAGACCGATGTTCGAGTGGCTATACAGATGGCCGCTGGTTCGGGTTAAACTAAAATCTTTTTACCCCATATCCCTAGCTCAAGTGGAAACCGAGCACTAAGACCCCCCAAACCTCGATTCTGCCCGCGGCCTTTCCAGATATATTTTTTACAGAACTTCCGGGCTATTACGATCTGGAAATCAATACTTCGAAGGATATCTTTACCTCTTTGCAGCTGCTTTCAACCTGTCGCGATATTACTAACTATTTTTACTATTTACTCAATTCTAACTATTTCGGATTCTTGTTTTATCCTGTTTATAAGATCTGTCAACGTTATTGTGTTACGCCTGACCGTTATTTCAAATTCGTCCCGTAAAATCTCTGTAGGTGACTGAGGTGGTGTTTGAATAATTTTAGGACGGTTACGATGAGGCCACTTTTGTAGATAATATGATATGTACTCCAGATATTCATCTTGGAAACACATGAATGAAGACCCAAGCTCCCAAACTGTCCTGCGTTCCTATCTAAATGTTTCCTCAGAATGTTGAGATATCCCTCCTTCAGAATGAATTTTCACTCTGCAGCGGAGTGAGCGCTTATTTGAAACAGCCTGGTGGAACAAGACACTGCGTAGGACCGGGTTTCGAACCTGGGACCTATGCATTTCACAGGCAAGTGCTCTTCCGACTAAGCTATTCACGAACGACTCACGACCGTCTCACTGGCCTATACTTCCGCCAGTACCTCTTCGCCTTCCTTCCGAACGTCATAGAAATTCTCCTGCACATCTTGTAGGATTATAACTCCTGGAAATAAGGATACTGCCGAGAAATGGGTTAGCCGCAGCCTGTGTGATTATTTCATGAGTCGTGCTTGGATAGCTCAGTAGGTTGAGCACTTTCCTGTGCAAGGCATAAGTCCTAGGTTAGAGTCCTCGTCCAGCACACAGATTTGATCTGCTAGGACGTTTCATATCACTCTTTGTTTAACGTGCTGTCATTGAAAGAGATCTCACCCACAACAGATCATGAAACAGTTCCATGACCGTGTTTTGGAACAGATTGCAAATATTTAGCCTGAAACCTGTCAGTTGGCTTTCCACACAACAGTTGTTCCGTCTGTCGAAAAGACGTTGAACTGGCTCTCTGCAACGAATGTAAAATCATTCCACCATCTCTCTGTGTCATGTGAAAATTATTAATTATTTTCACAATACGATTATACGCATTTTACAGTGATTAAAAAACGCTGCGTTACTGAATAGCCATCTCTCTACTGATCCGGAGCATATTTTGTACACTTTGCACGTAATCACTCAGTTGATATTGAAAACAGCGCCTGACCGAACTCTAAGGACACCTGTACGAGGTGCGGCCTGAAAAAAACCGGACTGATGCTGGAAAAAAACATTTATTTACAATTATTTACAATTTCATGTTATCTCCTACAATGTACTCTCCTCCTCGGTCTCTACACCGCTCCATACGAATTTTCCACTGTTCATAGCAATGCTGCAGATCATTTTCGGTAAGTCCATACATTACTTCCGTCGCTTTTTCTTTTACTGCTTCAACAGTCTCAAATCTAGTTCCTTTCAAAGCTGACTTGACTTTAGGGAAAAGAAAAAAGTCACAGGGGGCAAAATCAGGTGAGTAGGGTGGATGATCTAAGATGGGAATGTTGTGTATGGCCAAAAACGTCTTCACTGACAACGCACTGTGAGCTGGGGCACTGTCTTGGTGAAGGATCCATGACTTTTTTCTCCACAAATCGTTCCGTTTTCTCCGTACTCGCTCACGTAGGGTAGCCAGGACGCTAATGTAGTAATGCTGATTCACTGTTTGTCCCTCTGGTACCCAATCAATGTGCACAATCCCTTTGATGTAAAAAAAAACAATCATCATTGCCTTGAATTTCGATTTTGACATTCGTGCTTTTTTTGTCGTGGAGAACCAGGAGTTTTCCAATGCATCGATTGGCGTTTAGTTTCGGGATCGTAAGTAAAAAACCACGATTCATCGCAAGTAATAACATTTTGTAAGAAGGTGGGATCACTTTCAATGTTTTCCAGGATGTCAGAACAAATCATTCTTCGGCGTTCCTTCTGTTCAATTGTGAGACACTTTGGAACCATTTTTGAACACACTTTGTTCATGTTGAAACTTTCATGAAGAATCTGCCTAACACTTTCCTTGTCAACTCCTGTTAACTCAGACACTGCTCTGATTGTTAAACGGCGATCTTGTCGAACAAGTTTACCGATTTTTTCAATGTTTGCATCAGTTTTTGCTGACAATGGTCTGCCAGTGCGAGTGTCATCACTGGTGTATTCGCGGCCATCTTTAAATCGTTTAAACCACTCAAACACTTGTGTTCGCGATAAACAATCATCGCCGTACACTTGTTGTAACATTACAAACGTTTCACTTGCAGATTTTCCTAGTTTGAAACAAAATTTGATGTTAACACGCTGTTCTTTCTGTACACTCAACATTTTCCGACGCACAGACAAAACGTCAACTACTTAAAACAGCCGGCCGAAGTGGCCGAGCGGTTAAAGGCGCTGCAGTCTGGAACCGCAAGACCGCTACGGTCGCAGGTTCGAATCCTGCCTCGGGCATGGATGTTTGTGATGTCCTTAGGTTAGTTAGGTTTAACTAGTTCTAAGTTCTAGGGGACTAATGACCTCAGCAGTTGAGTCCCATAGTGCTCAGAGCCATTTGAACCATTTTTTGAACTTAAAACAGACGCCACGGGCAGACTGAGTGCAGGAGGCAGATGAAACTCGAGCAGTAGGCGGAGCGAGAGTCACGTGACAGGCCACGCGACTTTCAGCCTTATTGCATTCGTTTTATTGTTTCACCAGTACTAGTCCGGTTTTTTTCTAGCCACACCTCGTATGTCTCAACAGTGCCAGTCTCGAACAACGCGCGGGAAAAATTAACACTTAAAACGTTTCTGCGCGAACTCTGTTTTCTCTTGTTGTATCATGAATGTTGTTCTTCCATATGTAAGCTAGAGACAAAAAGTATTTTGACATTCGAAGGAGAGAATTATCGATTGAGGTTTTCTGAAAAAAATTTCGCTGCGATGAAAAACGCTTCTATTTCAGTGATTGCTATCACGACGCGCTTATAATATCTGAGGCCCATTCTGCCCCATTTCATCGTAACACAAACTCAGTCGCCTTTGAATGTTTTCCCTGTCTTCCGGGACTCCTGTCTGATAAGGGTCCCATACCGTGGAGTAAGAGTGTCGAAGAGGACAGACAATCGTAGAGTATGCAGTTTCTGTGGCTGATTTGTTACACTTTCTAAGCGCTCTGCCAATAAAATGCAACCGTTGTTTCGCGTTCCTTACAATCTTTTTTATACTATCGTTCCAGTTTAACCTGTTTCCATTAGTCATCTGCAGATATTAAGATGTATTGATAACCTCTCAGTTTGTGTAATTTACCATGTAATGGAATTTCTGTAGAACTCTCTTTGTACACATGTAGAGGACATTTTAATGATCAGGGTCAATTGTCACTTGTTACGCCATTCGAGAATCGTGTCTAAATAATTTTGTAACCCATTCTGATTTTTGTTTAAGTTCACTAAATGGTAAACAGTGACATCGTCTACAGAGACCGTAAGAGGGCATCTTTGATTGTCTCCTAAGTAATTTAAACAGACCTGCGAAGTACCTGTGACACGTCCTTGTGTAACACCAGATAAACTTCGGTTTTATTATTTGAATCCGTGTTAAAATGTGGGCTCAACGATTTTTCACATTTCAAAGCTCTAGAAATGGTGCGTTTCGAAGGAGGAAGCCTTCATCGTCAGAATTACACTACAAGAATTTTCTGAAAGTGATAAAAATAAAAATATGCATAAAATATTACGATTTTTTTGTCATTTCCTTAGTGAACATGTTTTCCTAGAATGTGTTTCAACATGCTTCGCCCAGTGGGTAAAACGGAAAAAGAAAGTGGTGGTTGGTTTTAAATGTAGCTTCAACGGCATTTCACACCAACAACAGGTGACAATGTAAATTTAGGAATAATTTAAAATATGAGACTGATAAATATGATAAATCTGGTACCTACAGACTTCAATGCAATAGCTGTAATGTGAACTACATCGCTCAAACTGGTAGGCATTTCCAGGGACGATTTTCGGATTAACAACTTCGAAAAATCACCCAAGCCATACATATCGCAGAAACTAGTTAGCCTTTATTGGTAACTGGAGAAGACATCACAATTTAGCACATAAAGGATGATGGTAGGAAATTGGATTTACTGGAACAGTTAGCGATTACGATACATTTTGGGAAAAAGGAAAATATATTAAATGAGGATTAAAGGAAGCACGAACACATTTTTTTAATAATTTTGTAGGTTTGTTGTAGTATAAACCTTTGTGGTTAGCTACTGCATAGTCCAGGCGTTGCAAAGCGTGGCTCGCGAGCTATTCCTGTCCTGCAAAGCGCTCCACGCCTACCCGCACGGTGCCGTCACAGCCAGACCACAGCATACAATCGGCTTGTTTATCAGCAGTCGACAGGTTGGTAGGGGCAGAGTCCCTTTGACTGTCCCCTCAAAGCATAGGCTCTCGCTGTCCAACAGGCACCATTTGTGTTATGTGTATGAATGCTGCATACTCGGTTCGCTAAACAGACGAACAAACAACTCGTATTAATGAGTTTTTTTATAACAAGACAAATACTTAACTTTGATAGATGGGCAGCAAGCAAAGGGCGACTTACAAAATAATCAGTCTTCTTCACCAAGCGAGGTGGCGCAGTGGTTAGACACTGGACTCCCGTTCGGGAGGACGACGGTTCAATCCCGCGTCCGGCTATCCTGATTTAGGTTTTCCGTGATTTACCTAAATCGCTCCAGGCAAATGCCGAGATGGTTCCTTTCAAAGAGCACGGCCGACTTCCTTCCCCGTCCTTCCCTAATCCGATGAGACCGATGACCTCGCTGTCTGGTCTCCTAACCCAACCAACCAACCAATCAGTCTTCTTCAGAAAAGACAAACACAAGTTTGTGTTACATGGAGATTGCTAATGATAGGGGCTACGATGCGTCGGCTAAGGAAGTGGATAACGTTGAAGCTGTTATCGAAGAGGGCTACCACCAGCCAGGCGAGGCGCTTATGTCGTCTTCACCTACGGTCCGCTGCTGTCGCGTTGTCGTCCTGGAGGGAGGTCCGGTCAGCGTGCGATTGACTGAAGAAAAAAAAATGGTTCAAATGGCTCTGAGCACTATGGGACTTAACTTCTGAGGTCATCAGTCCCCTAGAACTTAAAAATACTTAAACCTAACTAACCTAAGGACGTCACACACAGCCATGCCCGAGGCAGGATTTGAACCTGCGACCGTAGCGGTCACGCGGTTCCAGACTGTAGCGCCTAGAACCGCACGGCCACCCGGCCGGCGATTGACTGACCTCACAGCCGTCTCTTCACTGTCGTTCCCGACTGGCGTGCTGGCGCTGACTTTACGCCACAATAGTTTGCTATCAGCAATTTAGTCAGGTTTACTCTCCTTAATATTGCGCCATCACTCAGGTTGTCATTTTAGTTCTTACTGTGGCTGAAATTCTGATTTCATTCTGGTTATTACTGTGGCTATCTCTCTGTTATGGTTCTTAAGAATGTCGAAAAGTTAGAACACTGAAAAAATGCAAAGAAGGCTGAACAACCAACTATTACCCAAAAGTGCTTAACTGTACTTATGCGGTGTGCTTAAAATTAGGGAACAATCAGTGACGGCCTGCTGGTGGAAGGATGTGCGCGCGACCGCTACTTTCGCAGGTTCGAATCCTGCCTCGGGCATGGATGTGTGTGATGTCCTTAGGTTAGTTAAGTTTAAGTAGTTCTATGTTTTAGGGGACTGATCACCAAAGAAGTTAAGTCCCATAGTGCTCAGAGCCATTTTTGAAAGGATGTGCAAATAGATATGACAAAAGCATTTGGTTGTGATAATGCCGCTGAACATTTAAAAACAGCTAATTTGTAGCGGAACACTGTAGGAAGTCGAGTTCTTGAAAAGTATCAGTGCATAAAAATGAAACTAAACAATTTAATTGTAAACTGTCAGTGGAGTGTACTAATCTGACAGATCTCTGTCAGCTGTTGGTTTTTATTTGTATAACAATCGACGACTTATTTTCGTAACTTCATATGTTTGCCTGTATCACTAACATTCTAAAATCTAAATATGTGTAAGTTAATAAACAACACAACTTAATATTAAACGCCTGTATGTAAAGCTTTCTTTAGTTCTACTCACCATATTATCACTACCTAATGTACTTACTTAATTAAGTATTTATGGTACTGCTTTGGAGAGAAATAAAATGCTGAAAATAAAGAGTATTGAGAGAACCCTGTTTATTGTGCTGTATTGCAAAAGTGTGTATTCTTCAGTTTCTTACACATGTAGCGTTCAGCATGTAACTGCCTCACTCCCACACCTGCTCGGAATAGTGGTGTGAGTGGGGAAGACGGAGCGGCAGCAGGCCAGCTGTCATTGGGAGTGCAAATCTTGGCCAGGAACATTCTACATGAATGAAGATAAAAATGTGGAAAATATTTGGGAAATATTTTAAGATACGCATAGAAACTAAACGTCTACATTGCCACCACCTGCTAACTGCCATTTGACGTTTTTGCCGACATCGGTCTCTCTGATGCGTGTAGCGCTATCGGTCACTATTTCGTTACCCAATGTGCGCCGAGGCGTGGCGGCGATAAGATCATAACAGCTGGTGTTTTGGGTTCTCCGTTTCAACAGGAACAGGAACAGTTCAGTTACACCTGTGCGGCGTGATTTGACAGTGAGCTGCCCCCACCGATGGATCGGCCGTAAGAGGGAGTAATGATCTCGAATTGCACCACGTATTGACCTCTAGGTTAGCATGATCTCATGGTATGTGCTTTTATTGTGTGGGCGTTCGTCAAAGCCGCCGACTACATGCATCCCCGTCCAATAACTTCGGCCTACCCACCAGATTCCACCTTAACTTATGTCCTCCCACTATCCATCCGAACGCCTATCTTCATCTGCACCGTTTTCCTACATTAAAGAAGCCCATACTTTTCTACACACAACCCTCAGCACTGTAGAACACATTCTATCCTCCCAAATCCTTTCATCCCACTGCAGATCCATCAGCTGTTAAGTGAAAATGCAGCGCTGTTTCGTAAAAGAATGTCACCTTTCTGCGATGTGTTTTTGATGTATGTAATTTTTAACTGTTAGTTCTTTGCTTTTAATGTAATAAAAAAGACATCAGTCTCACATAATAACCCCAACGAAATTAAGTCTTTTTATAGTTACAAAGAATTGTATCTTTTTAGTCTTTCAGTAATATTTGTTTCCCTCTTTTTTATATAATTTTTAAAGCTCAGGGCTGAAAAGCGGAATGTTGTGCTGCTGACAACCCCACCACCCATATGGATCGAGAACGATGAAATTGCAATTAACTTTGGGGAAACTACTACGTAGCATAGCAACAGCAGTGAATATAGTATCTCCATACACACTAGCAAAAGTATGGGACGAAACAGACTATCGTCTACACCAGGCATGGACAACCTTTGTTGACCCGCAGGCTTGATTCACATACCTACTCGTACTTAGGCTGCAGGCCGCCTTGTCAAGTTACTCGACAGCAGCGTTCCTTCCGCATATTCCAAACAATAGCGTCCGTGGCAATACCTACGGGATAACTCATCGATATGAATGGCACCCGTCTCCCAACAAGCAACGCCAACAAATTATGGCTCAGAGCACGCGTTTCTGAGAGTACATTCATTTTATGTTGACGCCATATTCAAATGGTTAGATTTATTTACGCATCGTGAACACTGTTTCTTTACTTTTAATGTTTTACAATAGCCTCCTTAAGAACTTCCGTTGCAAAATTAAATACATCCTGTAATCTCCCTCCCTTCTTCCATCTATTGTCCACATTAAACAATGCCCAGTCCAAATAATTAACAAGCAAAGTCTTTTACGAAGATTTGAGAGGAGCGAAGATTACAATAAACTTTAAAGTTTACTTAGCTTGTCATGTTGAGATGGCTCCACTTCTTCTGAAAATATAACATTAGGTCCTCCACGGTTGGTTTGAACCAAATAAATTGGAAAATTGTTGTTGCAGAATTTTGTACGTAAATATATTTTCCACCGCCTTTCTCACATTTTAGTATATCATAGAGTATTTTGATTTTTCACATTAACAAAGCTGAAATTACATTGTTCTCACCTATTATACAAAAATACGTCCGATCACATCAGAGGCAAGCTTACGACTGCGGAAATAACAATATTCGAAATTGCTTACAATTTTTCTTAACAAATGAATTCCTACTAGTTTTCATTACATTATTAATTCCGATTATTATTTCAGCAATGAATCCAGAAATAAACATAGTAGACAGTACAGGATTGCGTAATTAATAATAGAAATTTTAAGTGTAGAAATAATTTCGTAATTTCAAATGTCTCTAAAAATAATTTTAGCTATACTTTCAGAACTAGTACTTATCGATTATAACATCAAAACTAAAATATTTTATAAAGTAATTCCTTTTCATAAATTTTAGCTTGGTTATAATATACCGTGTATAAAATTATATGGAAGTGTTCAGAAGAGCAACTGAGATAATATTAACCTGGCCAAAAGTGGAAAAATAATATTGGTATCGAAAACTACTGTTGAGGAAAAGTAATGCTAGAGGAGAATGTCCCGTTACAGCCGTTAATAAATAATCAATTTTCTTGACAAAAATAAATGTAAACATCTGATGATAGGGTGTCAGGCATCTTGAAATTTCATTAGGATAAAAAGCCTATAAAAACAACTAATTGCAGTTAATTCATTATAAATTACCATTGATTTCAACAACTGGAGTGTTCTAATATATCCCGTGCGAAGTACAAAGCGAGCACCACGCTTTTTGTCTCAAAAATTTCTTCCGCGTGTCTGACGGAAAACAATCGCGGGCCCAACGACCCGTGGGACACCGGTTGCCCGTCCGCGGTTTAGATGTTTGTTGTGCGTTCGGTTGAACGCTCATTAAAAATTTTGTGAAAGGTAAATGTAAAATTTTATACTAAAAGTGATCGTAAAACCACCCAAACATTGTATGTGAATGATTGAAAAATATATACTTTTGTAAAGCGGAATGGTTAATTTAAAAATAAAATCTTGGTAGCCCTGTGCTTAATTCAAAATTCACTCCAAGTTTACAGCTTCATTTATAGAGCAGACTAGCTGAGAAACCCGTTGTTGCCTCGGTATTTACGATGGCCGTTCATTAAGTAACGCGATACATTTTCTTTCTGAAAGCAGGTGGTTGGCTCAAATGGCTCTGGGCACTATGGGACTCAACTACTGAGGTCATTAGTCCCCTAGAACTTAGAACTAGTTAAACCTAACTAACCTAAGGACATCACAAACATCCATGCCCGAGGCAGGATCCGAACCTGCGACCGTAGCAGTCTTGCGGTTCCAGACTGCAGCGCCTTTAACCGCACGGCCACTTCGGCCGGCCAGGTTGGTTTTATTCAGGATTGTAATACTCCATGTTTTTATCACTCTTTTGGCAACGAAGCCTTCTTTTGAAAATTATCTCCGTTCAGTGCGACTGCCTTACACAATCTTACTAGTGGGCCCTGTATGCGCACGTGATACCACTCTACTGGTCCAGTTCGGAGTCGACGTATTGTTGTATGAATAGACTCCCCATCATCCAGGTACTGCTTCGCGCGGAGTGCATTCTTCATTGTGGCAAACAGATGGAATTCGGAAGGCTCGAGGCCTGGGCTGCAGAGTGGATGAAGAATAGCACTCCAATGAAGATTTATTAGCTCTTGTTGGGTTCGCAGACTTGTGTGAGGCTTTTTGCTGTCATGAAGAAGAAGAAGAAGAAGAAGAAGTTCGTTTGCATTGTCGTGGTGATGAACACGCTGAGGTCGTTTCTTCAATATCCTGAGGGTAGCACAATACACTTCCGAGTTGATTGTAGCAGCATAAGGGACGACATCAGATAGAATAACCCTTTCACTGTCTCAGGAGACCGTCGCCAAGTCTCCGTAGGCATTCTTCATATGCCTATGAATATCGGTGATGCTATGGTTTTCCCACAAAATAAATTGAATGACAGCTCTCTGGTTGGAACAAACATCCGTTACAGATGTGGTTTTGAGGGCTACTTATGGCGCCGCTACCTATCTTAACTTCATGAAACTACAGGGGGTGAAGCAGGAATATTCCACGAGGTCCCACAAAAAATTCAGCATTATTTCAATCGAAGCTGGCCGAGAAACGAATGTGTTACAGTACTTATTGAACTCCTCTCGTATTTACAGCTATGCCAGAGACTTCGTACGAGTGGAATTTATTTTTGACTCATAAGGCGTTTTTGTATACAATTTCTGAAGCAGTATGATTGAGGACATGAACGAAGAGCTTGTTTGCTTCACTGACAAGGGAGAGACCGTGAAGCAGCTGTAGAACACATTGAGAACCTCGGCCATTTTTTCTCTCGGTCAGAGTTACATCGCGCCTCGCTTTCAGGAGTAGTTTTCAGAGAACGAGCTAAAGCCTGATGTTCACCAGCTGCTAGCAAGCCTAGCCTTACGATCTTCATTGGATTCTTGAGATCGAATAATATTCAGTCTTTCTAACCATTCTGGTGTACCAGAAAGAGTCGACCGTTCCCTATCTAGTTTTATTCTTAAACCAAACGAAACCAAAATGTAAAGAGTGAACACCCAAATCATGAAGGAACCTCAACAAATCCTTTTTTTCTAGCAAATTATATAAATAAAACCTTCCGAAAGAAGCGAAACAGGGTCATTAAGTTTTCAATACAAAAAGCGAAATTAATAAATTCATGTATCCTATCCAAATAAATTCGCTGTAGGTTTGTATTCATAAAGATAAGCTAGCGGCGCTTAATTCTGTCACTGAGGCAAACTTCCGAAAATACATCGGTCAGCGAGTTACAAATAATAACAGCGCCATTTATTTGTTCTTTGGTGTATTACGAAAATAGCAATTTCGCTATTGGTTCTTTGCTATTCTATGCCGTGATGATTATACATTTGAACTACTAAGCTGATTAGACTATTGTCGGAAAAACGTTAAGTTACAGTTAAAAATCACAAAAAAACATACATCCAAAAACACATCGCAGAAAGGTGACATTCTTTTACGAAACAGCGCTGCATTTTCACTTAACAGCTGATGGATCTGCACTGGGAGGAAAGGATTTGGGAGGAAAGAATGTGTTTTACAGTGCTGAGGGTTGAGTGTAGAAAAGTTTGGGCTTCGTTAAGGTAGGAAAACGGTGCAGATGAAGGTAGGCGTTCGGACGGATAGTGGGGAGACATAAGTTAAGGAAGTGTCTGGTGGGTGGGCCAAAGTTATTGGACGGGGAGGCATGTAGACGGAGGCTTTGACGAACGCCCACACAAGAAAATCACATACCATGAGATCATGCTACCTTGGAGGTCAATTCGTGGTGCGATCGTTACGCCCTCTTACGGCCGATCCATCGGTGTGGCAGCTCACTGTCAAAATCACGCCGCACAGCACTAACTGAACTGTTCAGATTTTAATGAAATAAAGCATGTATGTTGCCCCAAGCCACTCGATACTTATCTGTGAAAACCCTATGAAAATTCGTATAGTAGTTCTGGAGATTAGCATGTTCAAACAGACTGACACAACTGTACAACTGTTTGAGATATAACTCTAAATTATATCTTTTTTTCCATTTTTAATCTTCAATCCAGTTATCCTGTTGGGCCACTACATCCGCATTTGCCGGCCGCGGTGGTCTCGCGGTTCTGGGCGCGCAGTCCGGAATCGTGCGACTGCTACGGTCGCAGGTTCGAATCCTGCCTCGGGCATGGATGTGTGTGATGTCCTTAGGTTAGTTAGGTTTAAGTAGTTCTAAGTTCTAGGGGACTAATGACCTCAGCAGTTGAGTCCCATAGTGCTCAGAGCCATTTGAACCATTTGAACCAACCGCATTCCACCTTCATACCTTATGGATCCTCTGCCACCGGAATTTAAACCAACTCCCACTCCCCAACTATGAAATCTGTCCCGAAATCCCAACCCTAGTCACTACGATCCACATCACACATTCCTTCCGTTCTCCTCCCTCACATTTACCGACCTTGCTGATTATCGGTTGCTTAGTGCAGTTCCACAAGACCCCATTGTCATACTTGTCATTCCACATCCTCCGTAATCATGCCCATTTTAATACATCGCCAGCATCACCAATACACATCATCATTCACATTATCACCAGCGATTTTATTTTAAATGTAATATGAAATCAGCTACAAAATTTTTAAAATCTTCATTTTTGTCCATCAGTGGTTTTTTAACCTTAAATCTGTCATCTTATTTTCTGTATAAGATGTAAATATTGTCCATCATTTTGTTTTTAGAAAGTCATTACTTATTGTCATCCGATTTTATATATTTTAAACCACATTTACAGTTCGTGTAATCTATGGCTGAGATGCGGTTTTTATTCGCTACCAGCCCACCCTATTTGTAGAGAACTGAAATAACAATAAAGAAAAAATTTCCGTTTTCCGTTTCTGATGGAATGAAGCGAAAATGTTGCCCAAAACTACGCTGAAGTTACCTTTGAAAACCCCATGCAAATTCGTCTCGTAATTTTGAAGACTAGCTTGCTCAAACAGACAGACACGACGGTTTAAATGTTTATTATTAGTATATATATATATATAGCCTTATGAAATTTTTGAAAAACACTGGGTAATTAATTTCGTTCATTAGGTATTTAAATAATTACCGTCCTTGTTTCATCAGAATGCTTCCATCTGGTTTCAAATATTAAAAGCTAGTAAGTTTTCTGCATTTTAATCTCGTGTATGAACATTGATTCATTAACACTTATATCTTCTGTAAGTTCCATCACGAAGGAGAGCCGTCGACGATGTATAAAGCACGAAATTAATTATTAATAGGCTTGAACAGCCACCGCCGGCTGTTTGCTGCAGTGGCTGATTAGTAGGTTATAATCTGGCCGTTATACTCCTGCAGCACGAATCAGCTGTCAGGTAGTTTACCGAACGGTACTCGACACCCTGCAGCGTATCGGAAATAGAGGTCTGCATCTGACATTTATGCTCGCTCATATTGCTCTGCGCAACTAGTTCTGCGAAAATCCGACAGATTTCAGTGCAGACGATTTGGATGCGGGGAGCACATGCTTGCCACTTCACTCGCCCTTGTTCGTTGGCCAGGTGCAGAGTTAAACGATCGCCTTTCGTTTGCCATGGCGGCTGTTTTTTTTTTTTTTTCTTTGTCATCAGTCTACTGACTGGTTTGATGCGGCCCGCCACGAATTCCTTTCATGTGCTAACCTCTTCATCTCAGAGTAGCACTTGCAATCTACGTCCTCAATTATTTGCTTGACGTATTCCAATCTCTGTCTTTCTCTACAGTTTTTGCCCTCTACAGCTCCCTCTCGTACCATAGAAGTCATTCCCTCATGTCTTAGCAGATGTCCTATCATCCCGTCCCTTCTCCTTATCAGTGTTTTCCACTTATTCCTTTCCTCTCCGATTCTGCGTAGAACCTCCTCATTCCTTACCTTATCAGTCCACCTAATTTTCAACATTCGTCTATAGCACCACATCTCAAATGCTTCGATTTTCTTCTGTCCCGGTTTTCCCACAGTCCATGTTTCACTACCATACAATGCTGTACTCCAGACGTACATCCTCAGAAATTGCTTCCTCAAATTAAGGCCGGTATTTGATATTAGTAGACTTCTCTTGGCCAGAAATGCCTTTTTTGCCATAGCGAGTCTGCTTTTGATGTCCTCCTTGCTCCGTCCGTCATTGGTTATTTTACTACCTAAGTAGCAGAATTCCTTAACTTCATTGACTTCGTGACCATCAATCCTGATGTTAAGTTTCTCGCTGTTCTCATTTCTACTACTTCTCATTACCTTCGTCTTTCTCCGATTTAGTCTCAAACCATACTGTGTACTCATTAGACTGTTCATTCCGTTCAGCAGATCATTTAATTCTTCTTCACTTTCACTCAGGATAGCAATGTCATCAGCGAATCGTATCATTGATATCCTTTCACGCCGGCCGCGGTGGTCTCGCGGTTCTAGGCGCGCAGTCCGGAACCGTGCGACTGCTACGGTCGCAGGTTCGAATCCTGCCTCGGGCATGGATGTGTGTGATGTCCTTAGGTTAGTTAGGTTTAAGTAGTTCTAAGTTCTAGGGGACTGATGACCAAAGCAGTTGAGTCCCATAGTGCTCAGAGCCATTTGAACCAAGCCATATCCTTTCACCTTGTATTTTAATTCCACTCCTGAACCTTTATTTCCATCATTGCTTCCTCGATGTACAGATTGAAGAGTAGGGGCGAAAGGCTACAGCCTTGTCTTACACCCTTCTTAATACGAGCACTTCGTTCTTGATCGTCCACTCTTATTATTCCCTCTTGGTTGTTGTACATATTGTATATGACCCGTCTCTCCCTATAGCTTGCCCCTACTTTTTTCAGAATCTCGAACAGCTTGCACCATTTTATATTGTCGAACGCTTTTTCCAGGACGACAAATCCTATGAAAGTGTCTTGATTATGAGCCCAAATGAAATGTGCAAGCGAAGGTAGATCCAAAATAATATGTCTTGAGAGTGAAGGTCTGTGTTTGCATTGGTTTTTGGCAAGGAGTTTCAGTATTAGCCTACTTTAAATTATAAAATATGTTCGCAAATTGCGAATACGGTACTACAACAGACATACAATTTACTGGAAACATATAAAAACTTGTGCTGAACTGGGACTCGAACCCGTTTTTCTTCTTATCGCTAACGGTCGCCTTAACAGTTTCGGTTTTCCGGCCGCGTTTCCAGGACCGATTCAAATCTCCATACGTACCAATGTCTGCTTCATATAGTGCTCGCATAATTATATGATTCCTGCACAGGGAGAGGCTTATTAATTTTTCTTGTGAGGTTGCTTTAGCTTTGACGTGAAATACGTAAGTGCAGTGTCTGTATTTAACAGTGTCTGGTATAGTTCGCCGGCCGCGGTGGTCTAGCGGTTCTGGCGCTGCAGTCCGGAGCCGCGGGACTGCTACGGTCGCAGGTTCGAATCCTGCCTTGGGCATGGGTGTGTGTGATGTCCTTAGGTTAGTTAGGTTTAAGTAGTTCTAAGTTCTAGGGGACTTATGACCTAAGACGTTGAGTCCCATAGTGCTCAGAGCCATTTTTTTGGTATAGTTCGATGCATTGTTCCTTCTGATATGCCTGCGTGTACGAAGAAACATTGCATCGAAGTATACAGTCACTGCACTAATGAATGATATAAATTACTTTGCAACTGACATTTAAGGTCCAAATTTGTCGAGACAAGTAGTATCTGCAGGCAACCACCACAGAAGTCTTCTCTTTGTGGCAATAGGAAATTACTTTACAGTCTTCATTTTCTACACAACTCTTTTACTCACTCCGTCTTCAGGCCACGAGAGGCCTACCGGGACCATCCGACCGCCGTGTCATCCTCAGTTTAGGATGCGGATAGGAGGGGCGTGGGGTCAGCACACCGCTCTCCCGGTAGTAAGATGGTATTCTTGACCGAAGCCGCTACTATTCGGTCGAGTAGCTCCTCAATTAGCATCACTAGGCTGAGTGCACCCCGAAAAATGGCAACAGCGCATGGCGGCCGGGATGGTCACCCATCCAAGTGCCGACCACGCCCAACAGCGCTTAGCTTCGGTGATCTCAGGTGAACCGGTGTATCCACTGCGGCAAGGCCGTTGTCACACACAACTCTTTTGCAAATTCTGAAATTCACGTAATGTATGTATCTCTTGTTGCCCCCTGCCCCTAGCACTTCTTTCTGGTGCTTTCATTGAGCACTGTAAGGTAAGTGAAACTTAACACATCCAAAGTGCGTAGAAATGTAGGCCAGATTAGTGTCGAGTGAAGACTTTGACACTTGATGTCAGGAGCTTGTGGTTACCGGTTCTCAATTTGGACAGATCGTCGTCCCGAACATTATCTCTCACCCTAAACACTGTCATGCAATGCTGGAAGGAAGTCGAAGAAATATTACTGAATATGATGTTCTGCAGTCTTGAAATTTCTGATTTGGAAACTTCGTTTTGCGCATAACTCTCAGTTCTTTCTGTTTGTTTTGTCTACTAAAATGCCTGACACTAAAAAACTGTTCTGCTGTTCAGTTGTGTAACCTAATTAGGTCGTTTCTCAAACGGGCATCAGTAGCACATAGGACTGGCATTTCACTTACGGCCGTTGCCACATACGACAGATTACACTCAGGATTCTGACAGTTAAATTTATAGTCCGTGGTTAGACCCTGGAGCATAGCGATCAATTCTTTAAAATTTTGATACGGTTTCTTGTTCGCTCTGTAAAATCCGTGTCATATGGCTGCTACGAGTATTTTACCTTCGAAGCATTCTGACAGTTTTTTCTTTAATATGTGTACGGCCTAATATGCTCGGATCCTTTTCCGAAAACAATTGTTGTACCGAGCTATAAATTTCTGCTCCAGCATTATATAGCAAAAAGGCTCTTTGCATTATTTCACATGTCTCGTAACATGTTACACCATCTGGGTGATGTAATTTGACCTTTTTTCCTTTTTACGCTAAAACAGATGGACTGCCGGCGGCGTTCTCCTTGCTTCTGGTAGTCCCCGTTTTTTCTCGCCCAGCTTTCTCATAGCCTTTCCTGCGAGTTCCTAAGGCGGCAGCAGTAGCTTTACTTGCATCATAATATCATTTTGTTGCTCCATTTGAAAATATACTCCACGCAGATTACTCTTACTTTTCCTTCCTCGAAAAACTTAATAAGATATTTTACTTTTCTTAGAGACTGGGCATAAAATTTTGAAACTGTGTACGTATTTAAAATTTACTATGCAAAATTGACTAGATACTGTGGCGTTTTAAACCATTAAGTCTTTGACATCTCTTCACAGACTTTTGTAACTGAAATAAGTCCATTGTCTCTGCTGGTGTAAATTCGTCGCCAATCGACGTGGTTACTGTCGTTACCGTATGTTCACAACAGCTACGATTTGTCTGATATGTCTGTGTGAACTGGGACGCTTCTCCGAAGAAACAGTACCAGACACGTATACACATTAAGTATCGCAGCTAAAATGTCTACGTCCAGAGCAATGATTTATTCGTTAACACATTCAACGTACATGTAACCATTGTACTAATAGTCCGAGCCTAAGCCAGTGCCGGTCGTTGTGCAAGAACGGTTCTAGGCGCTTCAGTCTGCAATCGCGCCACCTCTACGGTCGCAGGTTCGAATCCTGCCTCGGGCATGGATGTGTGTGATGTCCTTAGGTTAGTTAGGTTTAAGTAGTTCTACGTCCTAGGGGACTGATGACCTCAGATGTTAAGTTCCGTAGTGCTCAGAGACATTTGAACCATTTTGAACCTAAGCCAGTGTTCCGTTCGCAGACTAAATCCAAATCTGCGAATACGAGAGTCTTCGTCCCAGCATGGGCACTACTCGGCGATGTCCCGTCTCTGGGCTGCCGGTTTTCCGTCGGACTCGTCATCGGCTTCTCGGCAAGGGAGCTGCGATGGAGTTGCTGAGCTAGGTGGTACTCAAACTACCTGTTACCCTTTGGAACCCAGCTTATATTATGGTTAGTGCAGTGATATGAAGCTACGCAACACGTGTTTCACGTGATTGGTGACATGGACCAGAGTTTCTGTTATGCTTGCTATCTCTGTTGTAGGCCATGCCAGTTGATAGCGGTTTCGCTCCGCCTGATGAGTTGACTGCCCCGTATAACCTGCGTTGCTAGACTGTGACCATGAATTAAACTATCTGCATATGTATGTTACGAAGCAATTTAGACTCACAGGAAAACCAAACACGATGGCTTAACCAGATTGAATAACAACGCCGTCTAACATGTCTCACTGTCATCGTTTGGAACCTTGCTCCAACAAAACAGCCTTAAACACGGTGCTTTAGACAGATTCAATACGCACTACAACCAGTGGCGGCTCGTGAGTATATATTCTGGGTGTCCACAAATTGTTAGATTCAGATAAACTGGAGAGTTTGAAATTAATAGGATCTGCTGTATAACAGTTATGTTTATCAACAAATTTATACAACTACAGCCACTGCCAATAATAATAATAATAATAATAATAATATACATAAATTATCTGACAAATGAAGGACCTGTTTTGTGAAATTTCGTTGTTTTGTACATAATTATGTACAGTTTAGGGCAATAACGAAGTAATGTGTAAGCTTTCGCGACTCTCCATTTGGCATTTTTCTGTAAGCGGGAATTTTTGTGCTTTTCCATTTTTTTTTTTTTTGGGCAAATGTACAAGATCGCTACGAACTGTATTAGTTCATGAATTTACTTCCGGGCTGAAAAACATTGCACCCATGCAATTTGTACTAACTGTGCACTTCTTTGTTAAAGGTTCGCTTGTAGTCACGCTTACTTGATTTATCACTTCCTCAATCAAAGGATCTGTGCCCGTAGGCCCTACTACCTTTGCGATTAAATTTTTCTGGTAATTTACTTTCCTGCTCCCAGAGTGATATTTCCACTCTGCAGCGGAGTGTGTGCTGATATGAAACTTAACGCTGTGTGCCGGACCGAGACGCGAACTCGGGACCTTTGCCTTTCGCGGGCAAGTGCTCTAGCGACTGAGCAACCCACGCACGACTCACGACCCGTCCTCACAGCTTTTACTTTTCTGATAGCATTTATAATAGCTTCAAGACAGTTCATTTTTTACACTGCACACGAAAACCAATACATGTACAGTAAACAACCAACGCCAAACACACGGTGCCGTTTGTGGAAATGAATAAACTCAAGTAGTAATGTCCACCAACATGGTCACTTGACTACAATGCAAATAAGGCGCCGAGATCCATAAGGAAGCACACCGCCGTCGATCCCACATTTAAGTCAATATCAGAGAAACAAGTGATACAGTTTTTCGTGAAATTTCACAGATGCGGGCCTACAGCACGGATAAACCTGACTCACTATAAGATCAACAATTTCAGAAGCATGAATAAATGCTACAGTCTCACAATCGAGTGTGATGTCCTTGAGGCCCTTACGATTCTCAGCGCCTCCAGTGGAATACTCTGTGATAAAATTCTTGACTTAATATACTATAATTCATTCAGACACTCATAATATAGGTCTACTATCAGTACAACTTTCACATATACTGGCGTACAATCTAATTTTACCACAGTATAAAGTGAGTGAATTAGCATACCTGAGGAGTGTGCTATCATGTAGCAGGATTTATGCCAAGCGAATGGGGATAAAAGTCTGCTGTAGTGCTACCAGCTTGTGGCACTGATGGAAAGTTCTAGTTGAGTGGCAAGTGCAAGCTGTGCACATAATTAACTGTGCACGTTGTTTATCAAATCCGTGTATATTTGGCCACTGAAGCAATTATCTCATGCGAGTGGCGCATGCGCAAAAGCTCCTAAAACGTGCACAACTGGAGGTGTGCTTGCAACCCTGTTGCCAAGTTTCAAAGAGTCTAGAGAAGCAGTGATGTGGTAGATTTAAGTGCTGTATCTTTCAGATTGCAGCATCTATGTTATATTAAACGGCATTCAAAGAAAAAAAAACAATAAATCAGCAAAGTGTCGGAAGTTAGGGCGTTCACATGCTCTTGAGCTCTTAAACAGCAACTGCCATTGTCAACAACTCCATCTAACAAGTCCCTTTATTAGTGATGGGACGACGGACTGTTTTCCACAATCGATTGGTCAGTCGATTGTTTTTTCTTTCAGTCGATTGTGGTTACATCCCTCTGCGGGTAGGAATGGTTCCACTTTTTTCGTTTTTTTTTCTTTATTGGATTTCAATTCCCTCCAGAGGGGCGGTGGGCTGGCAGCAGCGTAATATGCTGCTCTGCAGCCTACAGAAAAGTTAAAAAACATAATGAGAATAGAAACAAACAAGGAAAACAGGCGATAAAACGGTGTAAAAACTGTAAAATGGAGGAAAGTTGTGGAGTTTAAAATATAAAAACATTGCGGTGACGATGCGGATGAAGACACACAAGAAGTAGAGAGGCACAATTAAAGAACACTGTGACAGTCTGGTTTCTGTTCGCACTAGATAAAAAACACAACTAGCGACAGTATGGCGGCTGTTTGCAACACTGACAGGGGACGCACATCACTGAACACTCATTTATAACAGCACTATACAGGTGACATGGCGGCAGTTGTGGGGGGGGGGGGGGAGGACCCGGACCTAAGAGGGGGGAGGAGAGGAAAAGAAAAAAAGGGGGAGCTGATGGAGGGAGGAGACATAGAAAAGGGGGGTTGGGGGAAGTGAGAAGGAGTGGGAAAGGGAGGGGTGGAGAGAGCAGAAAGCAGTCCGGGGAGAGAAGACAGGCCAAGAGATTCCACTTAATGTGAGTTTTTTTTCCTTTATTGTAATTTTAACACCTTATACAAGGTAGGCCGGCAGCGGCAATACAACGCCGCTCTTCGGCCACAGATAATACATTCAGTACAAGTGGAGACATCGAAAAACGAAATAAGACGGTGGATAGACAACAGTAGGCACACAAATTAAAATACATGAAGTCGTTCACAGGTGCAGCGTCCAAAATAAAAACGTTCAGCACTCGGACACTAACAGAGACGACAGAAATGACACTCGTGAACGAAGGAGCACAAACGACGAGACACTGAATCACTAACACGATGGCATACACAATCACTGGCGACGATCTCCGGCGCGCGAAAGTTCACTGCACGTGTACGAGTCCGGAGACCTGCCAAAAGGGGAAAAGGTGGGGGAGGAGGGAGAGGGGAGGGTGTAGATGCCAGTGGCACTTAATGTGAGAAACAAACTGATATTATAGGTATCTGGTGGTTACGTCAGTAATGAGAATGTTTTCACTCAGTTTATGGGTTTGAGTAATTTCACTTACGTACTTTTTCACCCTTAAGCCGTCGGTACACGGACCGTGCTGTCGAACGTCAACGTGACCGTGCCGAGTTCTACGTGCTTCTGAATGCTGAGAAACGATGCGGCTGTTGCTTACGGTACGCGGCCCCAGCGTTGTGTAAGCGATCGTAACGCGCTCCAGCGGCAGTTATCGGCTGTATCTGACTCGCAAATCACGCTGTTTACGAAATGGACTGGCGTGAAATTCCTACACCAGCTCTATTAAAACGTACTTTCCTCCCTTGTCCATATGATAGTCAAGGTTGTTTTGTCTGTAGTATAGCTAAATAAAAACTTCAACATCCGTGAAAATGTTATAAGGCACAAAGGAAAGTACCATACAGCTCAATGAGGACATTAGTTTATATAAGTTCTGTTACAAATAGTGCGATACACTCCTTTCCTCTCCCATCCCTGCCCCCTGCCACGCCTTCACTGTTGTGTCCCCCCTACCCTCCATCTCTACACCCTTCATCTCCTTTCCCAAGATGGCTTCCATCAACTCCTCCTCACGGATGATGCCCTCTCTCCCTCCATCTATCCCTCCTATCAACTCTGATCCTCACCCCAACTCCTTCCCTCTGTCCTTTCCCTGGGCTCCCTCTTCCCCCTTCCATCCTGTTTTCTCCCCCCCACCAAACCACTCCCTACCTCTCTTCACCCCCCCCCCCCAGAGTCCTTTTGTATTCCCCTCCTCTGCCTTCCCCACTCCCTGTCACGTCTGCCCAGCACCCCCCCCCACCCCTCTTATGGGTCATCTTCCTCCATCGGCTTCTTTTCCCCCACTCTGCCCCTTCGCTTTAACTCTCATTCCCCCCCCTTTCTTATTTACCCATCATCTGTCCAGTTTCCCCCCACCTGCTCTCGGCTGTGGTATGTCACATTTGCCAACTTTTTAGTGCAATGTTCCACTAAGTGTTCAGTGTTGTTCGTCTTTCTAGTGTTGTGAACAGAAACCATGCTGTCGCTGGGGGGTGAATTTTATGTCCTTTGCGAACAAAAACCAGACTGTCACCGTCTTTTTTAATTGTCTGTCTATTATTTTACCTGTCTGCTTCGTATGTATTTTATTAACATCATCATCTCTTTGTTCTATGTTTTAAGTTTTACGATTTTTTCGCCATGTTACTATTTAAGTCTCCGATTTTACCGCCTGTTTTTATTATTTATTCTCTTCATCTTTTTAAAACCAAGTGTGTAGACTGAAGAGAGGCATACTAAGCTGCTACCAGGCCGCCCCCTTCAGGGGGAATCGAAATTCAATAAAGAAGAAAAACTGTGATACAAGTTTACAATAGTTCTTCAGTAAGATAAACGTTATTTCATCATTCTCACTTTTTAGTAAAACGCTAAGGTCATTCTTATTTGATCACTGTTCCTACTCAGTAGCAGAATCTCTACATGTGAATTACAAAACTAAAAGAAAAGGCAAACTGTCTTACTACAAGTAGTGCAAGGTGTCCTTAATTAAACTAATAAGAAAGCATCAGAAACCATAAAAAAGCAAATGTTAGAAGAAAAAAATTTTGGGGGGTAGGGGGACGCTAACTACTACCATCCCTACATCTACGTGATGAAACTGTGAGGCTATTCATTGGGCTACCGTGACAGCGAGAACAGAAAGATGATATCTAGTTTGTTCCCAGGTCCTGAAACCTTTAATTGTAGCTATATTACTTAATGAAAATTAATAATAATAAACTGCATCAAGAGAAATGCGCTTTTAACGGATCGTCAACATGCTGTTGATTTCAAATGACCGACTCTCATAATACGCAAGTTACAGTAATTCTCTTAGCACGAATATGACGTTTCATGTCATTTTATTACGACCGATCATACAAAGAATATCTGACTTGCTAGATACTGCTCTGCTCGTTCGGAAAGACTTCCCAACGCGCTATTCCATGCTACTAGGCGCTCAGTCCGGAACCGCGCGACTGCTACGGTCGCAGGTTCGAATCCTGCCTCGGGCATGGATGTAGGTTAGTTAGGTTTAAGTAGTTCTAAGTTCTAGGGGACTGATGACCACAGATGTTAAGTCCCATAGTGCTCAGAGCCATTTGAACGATTTTTTATTCCATGCTATGACGTCAGAAACTCTGCACGCTCAACGTTCGACGGTTCGTCGGGGTGCGTGCGTGCGTGCGTCGCCGCCGTACGTCGTCGTCCTGCTGCTGCCAGGGCCAGGAATGCAGCCGGCGCGAGGAGGTGGCGCGGTGGTCGCAGGGAGCGCAGTTCTGCTGGGAACTGCCCTAGCGGAGACCGGCTACCTCCTCCCACTGTCTGCCGCCCTGGCCCTGGCACCGGCAGCTGCACGACCAACACAGGCGCAATAAATATAAAAAATAATTTTTTAATTATTTTAAGAATCGAATACAGACAGCAGCAAAAATTTGGCAATGTCCCTTTCTTCTTCACGTACCCCTAAGAGATCGTTTACGCTTGCTTATTTGCTTTGTACTCCCAACGAGTCTGTTTTATTAGTTACGCGTTAATTGCACTTAACAATTTAATGCTCAGCAGTCTGTTAGTTTTAAATGGTGAGAAGAAGAACTGGTCTTTCAGTACGTAATTAAATGAATATCTGTATTGCTTATTTTAACTTAGTTGCACACATCTATAAGTCTTCAAGTGCATCTTAGGGGTGGGTGTACGTGTAATCCGCTTTAAATAATTTCACATATGAAAATAATACAGACAGGTTTTTCTCAGAAGAATAACTAAACTACTAAACAGTGTTTTCAGTTCAATGGCTTCAACTGACAGAAAAACTAAAGACTAGTTTCACTTGAAAAGGAAGAATGAGCAGCTCAGTCACTACACAAAACACCACCTGATTGTGTCGACTGCTTTAATTCTGTTGCTCCGAAAGAGTGGTTTCACACCAAAGAATGAATGAATAATTCAATCTATACATAAAGCTCCGACGTCGACTGTTTTACAACAACCAACTGAATCAATTGTTTTCATGCGATTCTTACATTACTACTCGTCTTTTCTCATTACATTGCTCCAAAGAAATACCCTAACCAATAAGAGACTCCAGACAGCCGCTCACTCGTCGGACATCGGATTCTCGATAGTGAAATTTACCATTGTCCACTAGCTACCACACCGCAGTGTGGTAACCTTCACTCCTCGCTTTTGTCCACACTCTTGTAACGGATAAGACGGAAGGCAGCACGTCGCAACCACAGCCCCGTGCCCTCCTCGGTCCACAGGCGTGGCGTCAGCGAGGGGTAACTTGGACAGTTTGCCGCAAGCCAGGCATACTCTCTGCTAATTTGGTTCCGCGCTGCACCGTGTTGCTAACTTCCTCTCACTTTGGCGGCTACTTCCTTTCTCCTCTACTGACACTTCCATTCCCTCTGTGTCTCCCTCTAGCTAGCGTTCCAGAAGTTTCACTGGGTCAGAGAGGCTCCTAGTTGCCGCTGGCGCAGCGCGCAGATTTGTTTGCAATCGATAGCCGCTGCCACGGCTCAAAGTAAACGTGACGTGTGTTGACTTTCTTTTGCAAAGTGCTGTTCCGTTAACCCAGTAATGTATCTGAAAAAGCCACCACTGGAAGAACAGTTATTAGGTTTCCCCCCTTAAAAAAGTCGGTCCCGATGTTAATGTTTTCGTAATTAATTAGTTTTTAGTGTCTTGGAACAGTAACTCGAAAGGGTTATGATTTACTCTTGCTTACGTTTCATTATGAAAAGACTCGGTAATTATGATGGTAAAAATTGTTGAAATTTCTCTTGCTTGAATCATCTCCGTTTTCACTAACGTAAACATGTAAACTCATGGCAGGATCAGCCATTGACTAGTAGTCGAGAACATTTTGTATTTGTTCCTTCAGGACTGCCGTCTTTTTAAATTAAATAGCTTTTTACAGTAGAATTTTCCTAAGTTATTGTTGTATTCGTTCCCGCCTCAGTTCTGAATGCTGGTACTGTTGTTAAGTGGATAATAAATTGTTCAAATGGCTCTGACCACTATGCGACTTAACTTCTGAGGTCATCAGTCGCCTAGAACTTAGAACTAATTAAACCTAACTAACCTAAGGACATCACAAACATCCATGCCCGAGGCAGGATTCGAACCTGCGATCGTAGCGGTCACGCGGTTCCAGACTGTAGCGCCCAGAACTGCACGGCCACTCCGGCTGGCAGTGGATAATACAAAGTTATCTAAAAGATAACCAAAGTTAGTAGAGAAGCGTTAGTGAAAAGTGTCTTGAAAACACGCACTAGACGCTTCGGGAAAACACGGTAGCATTTGCCATAGTCTGGGCAGGTTTTCGAACGTGGTAAATCTTTTCAAAATTAAAATCATCCAATTAATTCTTGAATCAGAAGCAGTTTCATTAAGGTAATAATAAGTAGAGTTAAAGTGTTGCTTTGCTAGACTATTGATATACGTATATAGTAACTCAGTGTTGCAGCAAGGTCATGAAAGTTATCAGACGCGACTTGGTACTCGGTTGGCAACAGATACCAATAAACAATGAAATTAAAGTAAAAGGGTTCGTTACACGTAGAGTACCTAGGAGTAACACCCTACAGTGATCTAGAGCGGAATCAGGAATGGAATCAGATTTATGTCAAGAAATGAAGATAACTATGAATTTAAGGACGATCTGCTCGGTGTCAGATGAGGCCATTTTCGTGTCTCAAGTTACGTGAGTAAAAAGAATTGTCCTCAGTGGGCAGACAGCTATCCAGATCTAGAGGGGACTTTACATACCTACAAGGAGTGGACCAGATGTGCAATATAGTCGCAAGCAGTTCGAAAATGCATGTCGGACCGCTGTGACAGTCACTTGTGTTACAAAGCTGTTCAGTCACGATGCTTGAAATGTAACAAATCATTGAAAACGAAATTTGACGCAATCCGGATATAGTTTTTCAGCGAGCGCCAGAGATATGATCGTATGAAAATCGCCGCAAGTGTGTGATTCGTTAGCTGAATTTTTCTCTACCAGAAACGAAAGTAACGTTAAACGTGCAAAATGCAGGCCTCATAAGACCCCTAACGTTCTCAGTATACATAACACATTTATGAGATGATCAGCAACGTTATGACATTTATCGCTGACCCCTGAAGATGCTATTGCTTGAGGAAAGTATAGTTGTTGGATGACAGCAGACAGGTGCGGAAAGTCTTGGTCAAAATATCCACTTGGTGTAATGAGTAGCATCTGTCTGTAAACATAGACAAATGCAGGATAATGCATGTATTCAAGAGAAGGTATGCAATTACGAAATTAGTAGTGAACATCTTGACCATTGCACATCGTTTAAGAATTTAAGGCTAATACTATAAAGCGATACGAAATGGGACGACACTCTAATATCAGTATTAGAGAGGGCTAGTGGAAAGCTTAGATTTGTTGGAAGGGTCCTCTAAAGGGATTCGCATACGAGACGCTAGTGAGACCAATTCTACAATATTGTTACAGTGTTTGAAGGCATTTCAGGTATGCATGAAAACACATATCGAAACAAACCGGAGACGCGCTGCTAGGATTTTAACAGATTAGTGAAAACTATACGCACGCGTAATAGCTATGCTCGGGGAACTTAAATAGAAAGAAAGATGACGTTAAAGAACCTGTATTCAAAGATGAATGTATGGCCATCATTCTGCCACCAAAGTATAGCTCGCACAGGGATCACAGGAAGAAGAAAGGAGAGAATAGGGTGCCTGCAGAGGCATACAGAAGTAATTTTTCCCTCCCTCAGGACGGGAATGGAATAGAAATGATAATGTCCAATATTGGTACGACGTACATTCCACCACGCAGCGTACAGAGCCTTGCGGAGTATTTGTGTAGATGTGGATGTAGAGATACCAGGAACGTCGACATAAAGTTATCCAAGAGGGGAAAAAACATTAAACTGCTGACTTTAATGTGAATAATTCAGTGAACTCAAGAATGTGCTGCGCCCCCAATAACATAATTTTAGAAAAAATAGACGTCAAAGAACTGCATTTAGAGTTTTGTTCCAGCGTTTGGTGTTCTTATCAAGAAGGCATGTCAAGAGACGAATACAGAGACGCGCTGATAGGGTTCGTAACAGGAAGATGCAGCCCTTAAGGAAGTTTAACAAAGATGCTTGGGGAACTTAAACTGGAATCCTTCGAAGAAGGAGATCGTAGTTCTTGAGAAACCCTTTTAGGTATCCGGCTTTCGGCGGCTCCACTTAAGTGTCCAGTGTTGCGTGTACCACCGTCGGCGAGTCTCTCTCTCTGCTGCCGCGTCAAAGGAAGCCACAGCAACGATCGCCGTGCTCACAGTTCGTGGTACTCCAGACGACATCACGCTGTCTTTGTGGATGCTTGACTTCTTGTAAACAAGCGCATGTCCTATTCCAAGTACGGGACGCGGCTGTACGATTCTGGCCGAGAGAGCAATAAGTTCGTTCTCTCGCTCGCTTGGACTTGCATGTCGCTGAGAATTGCCCTCCTAAGCCTATCGATTTCATATTTGCATGGCAGTTGTCGTATTAAAGTCCAACGCGAACAGCAGTATCATGGAACAATAAACTGTTTTTTCCATAGGCCATGAATTTCGACTCGTGCGGAGAGATGTTTTTCCTTTTTCACATGAGGCATGATACGATCTTCTCACAAAGAACGAACATCCATATCCGATTTCTGAATGAGAAAACCGCTGCGTAATCTTTTCTTGTATACGGAATCTAGATGAAGTGACTCCTTCCCACTTCGTGTGGTTTCGGTGAAAAGTTTATAATTTGCATCACGTCCATTTTACGCCTGTTGCATGCCGTCTTGGAGTTTTAATGGGCAATGGTGTACGGTATTACCGCTGTTGTGTATAAGCTATAACCTTGTCATCTAATTCGATTTAAACTTCTCAGAAACTTCTCCTCAGGAACAACGACCGAAGTGTATGTAATCCTTCCTTCAGTTTCTTGCTGTAGTATACGGTGTAAACAATGTGAGTAAATAACCTCAGTCGTAATTTGAAAACAAGAACATTGCGGTGGTAAGAAAGAACTGCTAATGGAAGACAGTTTACAGTCTCCCGTCGGCGTAACAAGGAGCACATTCCGGAGATGAGAAAAGTTCCTTCATTCATCACTTTCTCGTTACTGCACAGTCTCCAGAACTTTCTTCGGGGCAGGTAACTGGATATTCGTGCCTTCTTGCTACCATTCGGTGAACAAATCTGTGGACATTACGTCTGATCTCCCTGGATGTTCTCGGGCCAAGAAACTCTTGACATTAAGATTTTTCTCTTCTAGAGCTTCATTTTTGGCTGCAGACTGTAGTTTCTTAATAGTGCAGTAACTATACTTTACTTAAAAAAATATTTTTCAAACTGTTGGGCTTCATCTTTTGTCTTGATAGGGGCTTTACAAATAAAATATTGCGAACTGGCCTACAAGTGCTTGTTCTCTAAGTGACACACTTACTTCTTCAAACAGTAGAATATCATAATCGTATGTCAACTTCGCAATGTATGTATGCAGCAAAAACATGTCTTTTATAACATGAAGCATACGATATTGCTTCATCCACTGATTGATGGCTCCTTCCCATGGTACTTGGCAACATTCCGTAAATGCCTTTCTGTTAAAGTAGGCATCTATCACATTGTCACAATATCTTACTGAGTACTTAATTGGATCCAATATCATAAATGAAATACGGATGACCTTAAAAGAGATTGTTGGACTTTAAGAAAATATTGAGAAATTCTGACACACAGTGTAGGAATACCACACCAAAATAATAGAAAAAAATAAAAATAGAAAATAGCAGTAGAATCAGGACTTTCAAAAAAGACAAATTATGACTGACATTGAGACAGTACTATCAAAATTAAAAGGTCTATAAACAAAATCAGCTAAATAGTTGAATTCATGGAATATAAGCAAAAGCACGCACCTGAGACCTATTACAGAATACGGTTCGCATTCCACATAAAGTAAAATACACAGGGTGTGACGAAAATTTACTGACAAACTTCATACATAGCGTCTTGATGAACAAGTTAATGATAAGATCGCATGCTCAGGAACTTCATCCGAGGACTTTACGGAGAGTAGAAGTTAAAGGGAGACACACCGTTAGGCCACCTCTTTGGTTAAAATGTGGGTTCGTTCGGTAATCGTAACTCCAAGTGTTGTATTCACCAAATAAAATTGGCGTCCAACATAAAGGAGGCAGGAAGCCCTTACTACAGAAACTAGTTGCTGTAGTGAGTTGGCCTGCCAAGCATGCAACAGTTAATCTGCTTCGTCAGAGAGTAAACTAGATATGAACAGAAATTTTAGGCAACACACGTTATGATACATTTCACAACAACTAAAAATAAACATGTTATAGTACTTAAGCACCGGGCGGTTCTAGACGCTTCAGCCGGAACCGCGCGACTGCTACGGTCGCAGGTTCGAATCCTGCCACGGGCATGGATATTTGTGATGTCCTTAGGTTAGTTAGGTTTGAGTAGTTCTAAGTTCTAGGGGACTGATGACCTCAGATCTTAAGTCCCATAGTGCTCAGAGCCATTTGAGCCATCTGAACCATAATATTTAAGCTTTCTGTGACAAATTTGATCACTGGTCTAGTTTCTTATCTCAGTGAACGATGACTAAGTAACTAGTTGTGTGTCGGATCTAACACGGCTGGCGGTGACAGTAAGTCCTGTTACTATCTGTTAATACATGCTTACTGCGATACTGCGACACCGTGAGGCTCTGGAGACACTGTCTCACCGAGAGAGGTAGCTCAGTCGTTAGGAAACTGGACTCGCATTCGGGAGGACGACGGCCATCCTGATTTAGGTTTTCAGTGATTTCCCTAAATCGCTTCAGGGAAATGCCGGGATTGTTCCTTTGAAATGGGACGGGCGACTTCATTCCCTATCCTTCCCTAATGCTGAGGGACCGATGACCTCGTTGATTGATCTCCTTCCCCAAATCAACCAACCAACCAGACACTATCTTCTGAGAGAGTGGAGCTGGGCGTCCGGTTAAATCAGTGGATAGCGATTAAATGTTCGTTTGCGAACTATTTGATTTGCTCGACGCTGTATCTGTACTATCTGTATACGTAATCAATTTTGTACAGAATCCTCAGAGCGCGAACCTTAGTCGCACTTGCCCGTTTTTTAACAGTAACTTCTCTTTTTGACAGTATTGTTGGATGTGAGGCTGAAAACGTATCATTTTATGGCGCTGTAAAATGGCTGGTTTGGTGGTGGTCATACCATACAGTAAGGTGACAGGATTCACGTGCATATTGCATACTGCACGAAAGGTAATAACGCGGTATATCAGACACTGGAAACAATACATTACTAGCCGGCCGTGGTGGCCGAGCGGCTCTAGGCGCTTCAGTCCGGAACCGCGCGACTGCTACGGTCGCAGGTTCGAATCCTGCATCGCGCATGGATGTGTGTGATGTCCTTAGGTTGGTTAGGTTTAAGTAGTTTTAAATTATAGGGGACTGATGGCCTCAGATGTTAAGTCTCATAGTGCTCAGAGCCATTTGAATCATTTTTTTAATACATTACATTTCAAAAATTTGGAGAGCTAACCAGTGACATGCTACAATTCACGTTCATGCTAAGGCTACATTCAGTTGTAAACAACCCGTTATATCAAATTTCTCGTACTACTTAAAAAATCTGTAAACAGTGACTGGTTGCCGTTAGTTCATAAATTGCTGTCTTGTAGTTACATATTTAAAAAGCATTATGTTTGTGACTTAACTCAAAGAAAATTGTGGTATAACCAAGACATCATATGCGACAACTCGAAGTTTACCGGTATATGTTTGTCACACACAGTATAGAGCTAATTCAAACAAAAAATCAGGCATGTACTTGGTAAATGAGCATTGTGGGACAAAATTCTAGACATGGTTTGGCGTTGTCTTTGTCGTGTTATGAAGTGTAAAATGAGTACATGTTATGTGTATGACAGGGGTGAGGCCTGTGCTCTGTAGTAGTTTTTTTGTTTGTGTTTTTGCGGATGAAGGGAAAGGAGAGGCGGGACCCGCTGCCAGAACGTAGCCGACTCTTCCGAATATCTCAAAGGGGGCCGGTAAGCTTAACGTCGCCCTCCGACGAACGAATCCCCGTCACCAACGTCACATTCGATCGCTTCATGAGTCATTGTAGAAGGGTTTGTAATTCAACTCAGGATATTGGAACGTCAAATTCAAATGGCTCTGAGCACTATGAGACTTAACTCCTAAGGTCATCAGTCCCCTAGAACTTAGAACTACTTAAACCTAATTAGCCTAAGGACATCACACACATCCATGCCCGAGGCAGGATTCGAACCTGCTACCTCAGCAGCCGTGTGGTTGCAGACTGAAGCGCCTAGAACAGCTCGGCTATCGCGGCCGGCAACTCTCCTGCCCTTGATGGTCACTTAGTTTTGGAAATTTCTTCCAACACCAGAATTCGAAACGAACGACACCGCGCAGGATTGCGCTGGTGGCCTCGGCTACGGAGGTGAATTACAGAAAAAATTACGTTTGAAATTAGGCAAAAAATAAATATTTTATGAGCATAGCCGAGGAAAAGATCCCAGAAAGGTAGCAATAAAAATTTCACCTCTATTTGAAGAAGTGAAATTTAAACCTAATTTAAGAAATGTATTCGCAGTATCAAATATGAGGGGACTCCAGTTGCACAATGTATTGGTGACAATGAAATTTTGTGCCGGACCGGAACTTGAATCCGGATTTCCCGTGTTACACGAACAGTCGCCTTTACTGCCTTGGCCATCCGAACACGCCTCCAGGCCCGACCTCACAAAAATGGCTCTGAGCACTATGGGACTCAACTGCTGAGGTCATTAGTCCCCTAGAACTTAGAACTAGTTAAACCTAACTAACCTAAGGACATCACACACATCCATGCCCGAGGCAGGATTCGAACCTGCGACCGTAGCGGTCTCGCGGTTCCAGACTGCAGCGCCAGAACCGCGCGGCCACTTCGGCCGGCTAGGCCCGACCTAAACATCCCTATGTAATCATGTGTCTGCGTCCTGTACACGCACAATCGGTGTGGTTCCCGCACAGGAGGGACATGACTATTGTTGTGGTCTTGCTTGGCATGAAATTCTTCATTGCAGTGTCTGTAGTTTTACGACGTATTCTGTACCTGTTCTTTAGACATGCATTTACAGGCACTGCAATATAATAAGCCTTAATTGTCTAGGAACTCACATAACGAAACTGGAAGAAATCGGTATCAATAAGCAGTAACTGAAAACGTAGCAATAAACAGAAATAAATTTAAGAAATTGAAATAGTGACAGCGAGAGCATTTGGCCACCCTTTACCTCTAACACGGGTATGGTGATGAAAAAGAAGAATATTAGGAAATTGGAAGGTTTCCAACATGTACGAATGCATGCTTTCGCGGTGATATCCGTTAATAAAACATTCTCGGGTTTCAACCCGCTTCAAGTGGTTTGCTGCCCACGAGCTTTCGGCAGAGATCTCCTCTGCCATTGTCAAGTGGATGACTGTGACGTGGTTGTCATTGCCGTGCTTATATAGAACTCCCTCAACATCGGATCCCACACTGTACTGCCGTTCTTGAACGTGCTTGTCCGTCGTAAACCCAATGAGTCTTTAGGTCATAGCGTTTACCGCAAGCCCACCCAAACGGATCGGTATCTGCACTCCAACAGCTTCCATCACCCAGCACAGAAACAGTCAGTTCTGAGGACCTTAGTACATCGAGCTGAAACCGTCTCAGACGCCGAAAACTTGCCGAGAGAATTGAGCCACTTACGCATAGTTTTTAAGGAAAACGGTTACAACAACAAACAGATCTCACAAGCAGTGTCACCCAAGCCTCAAAGGAAGAAGACACCAAGCAGGTTGAATTCTTACCGTTATGTGGTTCGACAACAGGGAAGATTTGTCGGCTCCTGAAGAGGCATAAAATAGACACAATATTCAGGACTCCGGCAACTTATGAAATCTGTGAAAGACGATGTAGGTCTCAGAACGCCAGGAATTTACAAGATACCGTGTGGATGAGGGCAGTTCTATGTCGGCCAGACTGTTCGCACTATTGAACAGCGCCGCATACAACAGGAAAGGTGTTACCGTCTGCGCTATCCCGAAAAGTCAGCTGTAGCAGAACATGGTCTGGAAAATGGACACCGAATTGCATTCGAAGAGACGTCTATTATTAAACGGACTAATGGCTTCTGGGATAGCGTGATAAACGAGAACATAGAGATTAGAATTTTTGACAACACATTCGGTAGAGACGGTGGATTGCAGCTGAGTACAGCGTGGGATCCGGTGTTGAGGGAGTTGAAGCGGGCCAAAACATTACCATATATGGTGCAGGACAGAGCACCTGTGACGTCACGAGCGACGGAGCGGCTATATAAGCACGGCAATGACAACCACACGACAGTCATCTACTTGACAATGACAGAGGAGATCTCTGCCGAAAGCTCGTGGGCAGTAAACCACTTGACGCGGCTTGAAACCAAAGAATGTTTTATTAAAGGTTTCCAACACATAACACGAGGAATAAAATGCGCAGCAGAAGAATGGGAAGAGAAAAACTGACAGATGAAGCAAACTTGAGAAATCCTGAATGAGATTTTCACTCTGCAGCGGAGTGTTCGCTGATATGAAACTTCCTGGCAGATTAAAACTGTGTGCCGGGCCGAGACTCGAACTCGGGACCTTTGCCTTTTGCGGGCAAGTGCTCCACCAACTGAGCCACCCAAGCTCGACTCACGCCCCGCCCTCACAGCTTTACTTCTGCCAGTACCTCGTCTCCTACCTTCCAAACTTTACAGAAGCTCTCCTGCGAACCTCGCAGAACTAGCACTCCTGAAAGATAGGATACTGCGGAGACATGTCTTAGCCACAGCCTGGGGGATGTTTCCAGAATGAGATTTTCACTCTGCAGCGGAGTGTGCGCTGATATGAAACTTTCTGACACATTAAAACGGTGTGCCGGGCCGAGACTCTAACTCGGGACCTTTGCCTTTCACGGGCAAGTGCTCTACCAACTGAGCCACCCAAGCACGACTCACGTCCCGCCCTCACCTCGTCTCCTACCTTCCAAACTTCACAGAAGCTCTCCTGCGTGAAGTACAATGAAACGAAGTTTGAGCCGCTATAATGAGGGAGTAGCGATGATGTGTTTCGTAGGGAGACCAGTTTCCTTTTCATATTGAAAGATCCCTGAAATGAGACACTGATTTAATAACGGCGTATAATCAGATTTTACCGGCCGGAGTGGCCAAGCGGATCTAGGCGCTACAGTCTGGAACCGCGCGACCGCTACGGTCGGACTGGGGACTGATGGCCTCAGAAGTTAAGTCCCATAGTGCTCAGAGCCATTTGAACCATTTTAATCAGATTTTATTATGGATATTGACATTAGTACCTATTTGTGTACCATGAAGCAACAATATTTGGCATACATGAGCAGAGATAGAGCTTTCTATTCCTTGTAAAATCTGTTTCACTGTAAGTTGCTATTGATAGGTCGGAGTGGCGGCGTCTCGGCAAAAGTACTTCCACTGAGTCAAATTATGCCCTGCTATCCTCCCAGGAAGTATTTCGCTGTAAATGGGCACTACTGGCCGAAAGACAGACACCAGAAATGGAGGGTGATTCTTCGGCAATGCCAGCCACTCGTGCTGACGAAACATCAGAAAATTTATGGAGCAAACGTCTGCCGAGGAGCGCAAGTTAAAAGCCAGCAGACAGAAATCAACACGTGTCCATGGAAGGCCCAATAGTATTGTGCTTATGACTACTCTTTAAACAGTAAGCAGGTTCAAGTGGGTGCCGGGTCTGCTATCTATGCAGAAATGAGACTTGCACTAGCATGGAGGGTTGAATGAAATCTGTCATGGAGATTGAAGGCTATAACAACTACAGAAATGCAAATAAAGAGTAATAAATTTTCGTTTATTGCTGACACCTTTGCAAAGGCGTTCTCGCTTTTTTCAGTATTGAGCGCGGTCACAACGTTGAAATGTGTCGCGCTGCCATACTCCCGCCGCTGTGACAGCAGATTCCCGCTCCGGCGCGAGCTATGTCGTATATCAGCTCAGTCGCTGTCCCTAACAATTTGATTGTAAATTGGTGTTGAAAGCGCCGAGTGGCAGTGTCGGCGGGAAAAGTACTTTCACGGAGTCCAATTGTATCCTGGCTCTCGTTTCGGGAAATATATCGTCGCAAATAGGCACTGATGACCAAAAAACGCGGCGCTTTCAGGACGAAAGAAAAAAGACCGTAAAATTCCGAGTAGCACACACGCTCTGGGCGTTCCGTACCAACTTAATTATAATACAGATAGTATACGTTTCAATGAGCGGCTTTGCGAGTATCAAAATATGTACCCTAAAAATGGCAAAAAAGTACACTGGATCTATTCCTTACATGTATTTTGCGAAAACGAAGCGTGATGTGCAGTGAAACCAAGTTTGAGCCGCTGTAATGAGGGAGTAGCGATGATGTTGTGTTTCGCAGGTAGACCAGTTTCCTTTTCATATTGAAAGATCCCTGCAATGAGACAGTGATTCAGTAACGGCGTGTAATCATATTTTATGATGGATATTGATATTCGTACCTATTTGTGTACCATGAAGCAACAATATTTGGCATACAGGAGCAGAGATAGAGATTTCCAATTCTCGTAAAAAATGTTTCATTCTAAATTGCTATTGAAAGTTCCGAGTAGCAGCGTGCCGTTTGACATAAATTGCAGCTTGATACCTCTACCCGTTCCTGAGAAAAAGGGATTTTAACTGACGGGCAGACAGACAGATGGACAACAAACACCTAAAAATATTTTTTTTGTAGTACAATTAGAAATTAACACTTTTCGGATTTTGTTCTTTACGTGCACTGCGAAACCTTGGTTCTTGCCAAATTCCATGATTGTAGGTCAACGGGAAGTAACCTACAAGGTTTTGATGAGTGAGTTTGCGAGTATCAAAATGGTTCAAATGGCTCTGAGCACTATGGGACTTAACAGCTATGGTCATCAGTCCCCTAGAACTTAGAATTACTTAAACCTAACTAACCTAAGTACATCACACAACACCCAGCCATCACGAGCCAGAGAAAATCCCTGACCCCGCCGAGAATCGAACCCGGGAACCCGGGCGTGGGAAGCGAGAACGCTACCGCACGACCACGAGATGCGGGCAGTATCAAAATGTGTGACATAAATAGCCGTATCTTTTGACTGCGTTGACTTCGAAGCTTACATTTTTTACGTCACCAAGGAACTGTAGACCTGTGTTTTTGCATAAATTTCAACTACATATCCTTGTCAGTTTCTGAGGAAAAAAGCTTGTAACAGACAGACAGTCGGACATCGAGTTTATCCTATTAGATTTCCGTTTTTACCGATTGATGCATGGAACCATAAAACTGGCAGAAAGCGCACATTGAATCTGTTCCTTACATGTATTTTGGGAAAGCAAAGCACGAAGTACAATCAAACGAAGTTTGAGCTGTCGTAATGCGGAAGTAGCGATAATGTTGTTTTTCGGAGGGAGACTAATTTCCTTTTGATATTGAAAGGTTTCTGCAATAAGAGACTGACTCAATATCGGTGTAAAATCAGATTTTGTGATGGACATTAACATTCGTACCTATTCGCGTACCATGAAGTAACTGTATTTGACACGCGTGAGCAGAGTTAGAACTTGAAATTTCTCGTAAAAGTGTTTAGTTTCTAGCGCATGTTCTGGCTATCGTGTTGGTCAAAGACGTCACGTGAATTATGGGTCTGTAAGACAAGCAACGGTTGCGCCGAGGAGAATCTATGAGTACAGGGGAAACGGTTTATTTTGACCCACACCTTTACGGACCCTACACACGCACCAACCGACCGACCGACAAATTGTACTTATGTAGGCGTTGCGACCGGACGACTGACCAACGAACATTCCTTGTAGAAATGTCAGGCCGGTAGGTCCGCCTCATAGCCGAAGCTAGCCCTTCTCCCCTCCCCCCCTCCCCCTTCCACCCTCCCCCTTCCGCCGAACAAATTGTGTTGTGTATAGAGCTGTCATGCCAACCCCACGACAAAAGTCCGTCTTTTGTCACTGCGCGTGGAAGTTAATGCTGTTCTAATATACAGGACAGGGTGCGAGGCGGACGAAACTGTAAGGACAGACTTTCCAAAGAAATTTGAAGATTTCAGTTCCATGTGGCACACGTCATGCGAGGAGTATAGCAATACAGATGGAAGAAATGAAACATGTTTTTTCGTTTCTTAACGAATCCATAATGGTTTTATCTTTCACAGAGAGAGAATAAAAATCTGTCGACCTTCTGTATTTCTGTTTCTAGATTTTGTTTCCGATACTTATAGGAAATGAAACCTAAAATTCGAATATCGACATTCAGTGGACGTTAATTCGTAAAATATATTTGCCTCTTTGTTATGTGTTTTCAAAGTGTCCGGTCTATATCCAGTCCCTCTACTATGAAGGGTAAAGTGTGAGACTTCCTTTTTTCTTAGTTCTGACAGTTGCTAAATGCTTCATTTCGTACGTAACTGTTCTCGTATTTATTGATGATGTTCGGCACCACCAGTGTAGCCTTTATTCTTCGAATCTCAAATGAGTTTTTAAGCCTGTAAATCATCTTTAACGCGACATACATAAATAAATGAATAACGTGTACATGAACGTCTTTAGTTTTACTAATTTTGTAACTATAGCGTTACAGGTTTCACAGTCATTTTAGTTAATAATTGTGGGGATACAACAGCATTAAATCTGAGATCCTCTTAACTACTGACAGTGGCTACAAATCGTAATTCACACTGAAGCGCCAAAGAAACTGGTATAGGCATGCGTATTCAAATACAAAGATATGTAATCAGACGGATTACAGCGCTGCGTTCGGCAGCGCCTCTATAAAACAGCAAGTGCCTGGCGCAGTTGTTAGATCGGTTACTGCTGCTACAATGTCAAGTTATCAAGATTTAAGTGAGTTTGAACGTGGTGTTATAGTCGGCTCACGAGCGATGGGACACAACATCTCCGAGGTAGCGAAGTGGGCATTTTCCCGTACGATCATTTCACGAGTGTACCGTGACTATCAGGAGTCCGGTAAAAAATCAAATCTCTGACATCACTGCGGCTGGAAAAAGATCCTGCAAGAACGGGACCAATGACGACTGATGAGAATCGTTCAACGTGACAGAAGTGCAATCCTTCCGCAAATTGCTGCAGATTTCAATGCTGGGCCATCAACGAGTGTTAGCGTGCGAACCATTCAACGAAACTTCATCGGCATGGGCTTTCGAAGCAAAAGCCCCACTCGTGTACACTTCATGACTGCAGATCACAGAGCTTTACGCCTCGCCTGGGCTCGTCAATACCTACATTGGAGTGTTGATGACTGGAAACATGTTGCCTGGTCGGACGAGTCTCGTTTCAAATTGTATCGAGCGGATGGACGTGAACTGGTGCGGAGACAACTTCATGAATCCATGGTTGCTGCATGTCAGCAGGTGGAGGCTCTGTAATGGTGTGGGGAGTGAGCAATTGGAGTAATATGGGACCCATGATACGTCTAGATACGACTCTGACAAGTGACACGTATGTAGGCATCCTGTCTGATCACCTGCATCCACTCATGTCCATTGTGCATTCCGACGGACTTGGACAATTACAGCAGGACAATGCGACATCGTACACGCCCAGAATTACCACAGAGTGGCTCCAGGAACACTCTTCTGAGTTTAAACGATTCGGCTGGCCACCAAACTCCCCAGACATGAACATTATTGAGTATATCTGGGATGTCTTGCAACGTGCTGTTCAGAAGAGATCTCCACCCCTCTCGTACTAATGGATTTATGGACAGCTCTACAGTATTGATGGTGTCAGTACCCTGTAGCACTACTTCAGTCGAGTCCATGCCACGTCGTGTTGCGGCACTTCAGCATGCTCGCGGGGGCCCCACACGATATTAGGCAGGTGTAGCAATTTCTTTGGCTCTTCGGTGTAACTAACAGCCTCTTATCGCAGCTTACAGTCTCTTTCATAACTGTATTATTTTTCGTTAAGAATGGTGTGATGATGTTCACCAGCTCCGGAATGCTTGATTCATCCGTTCTTAGATAATTACGAAAATCATCGTCTCCCATCTGCTAAGGTAATAGGACGAGGGTGAATTTCTTTCCTTTCTTTAGCGCCGGCCGCTGTGGCCGAGCGGTTCTAGGCGCTTCAGTCTGGAACCGCGCGACCGCTACGGTCGCAGTTTCGAATCGTGCCTCGGGCATGGATGTGTGTGATGTCCTTAGGTTAGTTAGGTTTAAGTAGTTCTAGGTCTAGGGGACTGATGACCTCAGAAGTTAAGTCCCATAGTGTTCAGAGCCATTGGAATCATTTGGAATGTAATTTATTTGCCTTTGTAAATCTGGAATTTAGCGTACCATTCGGAGTCAGTGTGTGTGTGTGTGTGTGTGTGTGTGTGTGTGTGTGTGTGTGTGTGTGTGTGTGTAAATTCCTGTGGATATTAAATACTTTCTTTTTGTTGTTCTTAAATAGTAATACCAAGACATCTCCAGTATCCTTGAAAAAGTGATCTACGGATAATGAAGCTGCTTTACTACTGGTACTACTACTACTAAGTTCTTTCCTTAGCAGATTGTGACTAATGATGCCTGTATCCATGTGGTTTTTACGAAAGAGGGAGGATTTCTCATACTGCGTGGTAATTTGTTGTTATATGAGTCAATCCCGATATGTTGTTATTTAATTAATTTCGGAAACTGAAACCTTCGTGACGTACCCGTGTGTAGAACAAGAGACTCATTTTCTAAAATTATCTGTACCTTATATTTGTGCAATTTCTCCTGTTACTTGCCCCATTTCCGAATATACGAGGGCCGTTCAGAAAGTAACCTCCGGTTGATTTAAAAAAATACACCAAGTTCAATAAAAATATTTTAATATATACATCTTACAACTACATCTTTGCACTATTTTTCTACATGGTCTCCATAGCGATTGAGGCACTTATCGTATCTCTTCACAAGCTTTGAAATTCCTTCTGCATAAAAATCACCCGCTTGTGCCTGGAGCCAGCCTGTGACCGCATCTTTGAGCTCTTCGTCGTCATCAAACCGCTGTGACCCGAGCCATTTCTTCAAATGCATGAAGAGGTGATAATCACTTGGCGCCAGGTCTGGGCTGTAAGGTGGATGGTTGATAACGTCCCACTTGAAGGACTCAAGAAGGGCCGTTGTTCTGCGAGCAGAGTGAGGACGGGCGTTATCGTGCAAAAAAACGATACCGGAAGTCAGCATACCACGGCGTTTGTTCTGTATAGCCCGTCGTAACTTTTTTATTGTTTCACAATGCACGTCTTGATTAATGGTCGTACCACGTTCCATGAATTCAACCAACAACACCCCTTTGGCATCCCAAAACACCGTTGCCATCAGTTTTCTGGCAGAAAAATCTTGCGAGGCTTTTCTTGGTTTGGTAGGCGAATTTGAATGTGCCCACATCTTTGATTGTTCTTTTGTCTCAGGGTTCACGTACTTAATCCAGGTTTCGTCACCGGTCACGATTCCGTTTAACAATGGTTCTCCTTCGTCCTCATAACGTGACAGAAAGTCTAATGCAGAGGCCATTCTTTGAGTTTTGTGGTGGTCGGTAAGAATTTTGGGCACCCATCGTGCACAGAACTTACGGTAACCCAATCTTGCTGTCACTATCTCGTACAAGAGAGTCTTAGAAATCTGTGGAAAACCAGTAGACAACTCCGACATTGAGAAACGTCGATTTTCACGAACTTTTACGTCAACTGTCTGAACGAGTTCGTCAGTCACCAATGATGGTCTACCACTCCTCTCTTCATCATGAACGTTTTCTCGTCCACTTTTAAATAAACGTACCCATTCACGGACAACTCCTTCACTCATAACTCTTGGTCCGTACACGGCACAAAGCTCACGATGAATAGCTGCTGCAGAATATCCTTTGGCTGTAAAAAACCTTATGACAGCACGCACTTCACATTTGGCGGGGTTTTCTATTGCAGCACACATTTCAAACTGCCACAAAAACTAAACTAGCGCAGGTACGACGTTCACTCGACCACGGCTTGATGCCGACTGACCTGTTGAGTGCGTGAACGCACAGATGGCGTCGCTACTCCCCCCACAACCCGCACTGTGACCAATCGGAGGTTACTTTCTGAACCGCCCTCGTATAAGTGAAAGTAATCATCGCGAGTTTATTTCAAGCATGACATTTTCCTAGTTCCCGAATACTTTTTTCCTTGCATGTAGTATATGCGAAGTGTGATGAACATTTGGGATAAATGTAAAGACTAAATCTGGAGATTGAGACTAATGCCCACATATTTTCTCTGTCTTTAATTTTGTTAACTTGTATCGCACTCAGTATGTCTTGCACTTTTTGACCATACTATGTCCACAACTTTGATGATTCTTGTTAAAAGGGTCATTTAGTTTTAATATTGAAACATTAATTTTACAGGAGAATCATAAACAGAATATTCAAATTAAGAGACGCAAAATCTTGGAAACCACTCAGTATGTGTAGGGAGAGAATCGTTTCCAAAGTTTCCATTCCAGCCGTTTATTATTAGACACACTGGGTTATGGAATTCCTCCGAAATAACAACAGAGTGGAGATTTATTTTCTCTTGACTTTGCAATCATTTCTTCCTACAGAGAAGTGTCGCCAGTGACGAGTTCTGAGAAACAACTACATTTATCTTATCGCTATCTAAAATTTTTGTTCTTCTGCCAAAACACAGAGGAGTTTGCACTAATTCACTTCACTAACACACTAAAGGAGCTTTCACTTCCTGAGAACAGCCATTACTAAACCAGTAGCTGCGATCATGGCCAATCTATAGACTATAGTCACCACGTATGTTACTGCAAGCCGACGTAATTTGTTCATTCGTCAACTACCGATGACACTTAAAATTACATTATTCCATTAAAAAATCTGTATTTAGTTTTATCTCTACATGTGAAATTTTCTAATATTAATTATATTGAAAAGTAATCAGCTGTTTTCCAAAACCTGTTCCGATATCTTGAATCATTTATGAAGTATGATGGAATTCAGTCTCTCCTTATTGTTACTCGCAAGTGCAGAAGCCAACGTGGCACATAAAATCGATATTCTCGAGATTGAAGACAGGTATATAGTTGCTACCAAATCTAAAGAAAAATGCAATATGTTAGCTACATTTCATATCCATCGATGTATGACCTATCACGCAAACGTAAACTCACAGCGACCCCTATTCTTTCACTGCAAACTACTCAAATTTTCTGCTGTGGGTTACATAATTTCAAAAAATCACAATAACATTATCGAGTCGAAATTAAGGAAGATTAAGCTTTAACATCCTCTCAACATCGAGGTCGTTAGAGACGGGGCACAAGCTCGGATTGTATCAGGGATGGGGAGTGAAGTCGACCGTGCCCTTTCAAAGGAAACATCCTGGAATTTTCCTGTACCGATTTATGCAAATCACGGTAAACATAACTCTGGATGGCCGGACGCAGATCTGAGCTGTCGTCCTCCAGTCTAGCGTGCTAACCACTGCGCCACCTCGCTCGGTGAAAAGATAGGCAGTCACCATATGGTGCTGTAAGTAACGAAAGAATCACATTTTTGTACTGAATAGTTTATGAAAAATGGTCTGAGAAAGACTTCAGAGCACCTGGCGTGCCCTTCTGTTCTCCCAGCGTAACCACCTGTAGCGCTGAAGTGGACAAAGAGTATTTCGTTCATTCCTTCCAGGCGGGCGGCCGCTGTCCTCTGCGTGCTCCCCATTAGTGCTTTAAAGCACAAAACAATGTGCATGCTGAAGTGAACGGAAGAATTTACGTAAGGCTAGACGCGTCACAGAGCACATGTCAGTAGACTCAACTGTAAGCACAAAGACAAAACTGCCTTGGCGTCGAGATATAAAAGGAAATCACAATTCTTGCGACCATAGCGGTCGCTGCATTCTATAAAGTGACAGCGAGCATCACGAAAAGAAGGAAACGGTCGTTATCCGTGAACAAATGGACAAGCAGATGTAGGAGACGGGAAGCTTGACATTTCTTCTAAAATAACATCTTGTAACGCACGCATACATAATACAAAAGTAATTGACAACGAGGAATAATAACTATCGATTCCTACGGGACTTAACGCAACAGAAATTAATGAACCTGGACAGTCTGGTGCGAGAAGCGATTACTCCCTGGAATCACTCAACAGAGGAAAGTCCACTGGACCTGACGGGATACCAATTCGTTTCTACACAGAGTACGCGAAAGAACTTGCCCCCCCCCCCCCCTTCTGACAGCCGTGTACCGCAAGTATCTAGAGGAACGGAAGGTTCCAAATGATTGGAAAAGAGCACAGGTAGTCCCAGTCTTCAAGAAGGGTCGTCGAGCAGATGCGCCAAACTATAGACTTATATCTCTGACGTCGATCTGTTGTAGAATTTTAGAACATGTTTTTTGCTCGAGTATCATGTCGTTTTTGGAAACCCAGAATCTACTCTGTAGGAATCAACATGGATTCCGGAAACAGCGATCATGTGAGACCCAACTCGCTTTATTTGTTCATGAGACCCAGAAAATATTAGATACAGGCTCCCAGGTAGATGCTATTTTCCTTGACTTCCGGAAGGCGTTCGATACAGTTCCCCACTGTCGCCTGATAAACAGAGTAAGAGCCTACGGAATATCAGACCAGCTGATATCCTATTCTGTTTTCGTCGTCCCCGGCGAATGCTGGTTTACAAATCACTTGTCAATGTGGACGGCACTCTTGGTGCTTCGGCATCTTCTGCGAAGGGTAAAAAGAACGAAATAAGAGGAGTAGGTAAAACTACTCAATTTGTTCTTATTCATGGACCTACTTTATTTTGTGGTGCGAGGTTTAATTTTTCTTTAATGAAAGTTTCTTCTTCTTCCAGTTTGGGTAACGGATGGCTAACTAGCTTTCGTTGCTTGTAACAATGCAGGAAGAGCCGGTTTGGAATCCTTTGAAACACGGTTCAAAATGGTTCAAATGGCTCTGAGCACTATGGGACTCAACTGCTGTGGTCATAACTCCCCTAGAACTTAGAACTACTTAAACCTAACTAACCTAATGACAGCACACAACACCCAGCCATCACGAGGCAGAGAAAATCCCTGACCACGCCGGGAATCGAACCCGGGGACTCGGGCGTGGGAAGCGAGAACGCTACCGCACGACCACGAGATGCGGGCATGAAACACGGGAAATCTTAGCTTACCGTACTATTCCTGTTTCTGAGATAATTATTGCTAGTGAGGGTTCCTACCTATTTCCGCTGTTTCCTACCTATTTCCGCTGTTTTTAGGAAACAGAACACAGCATGTTGTTATCAATGGAGAGACGTCTACAGACGTTAAAGTAACCTCTGGCGTGCCACAGGGGAGTGTTATGGGACCATTGCTTTTCACAATATATATATATATATATATATATATATATATATATATATATATATATATATATATATATATATGACCTAGTAGATAATGTCGGAAGTTCCAAGCGGCTTTTCGCGGATGATGCTGTAGTATACAGAGAAGTTGCAGCATTAGAAAATTGTAGCGAAATGCAGGAAGATCTGCAGCGGATAGGCACTTGGTGCAGGGAGTGGCAACTGACCCTTAACATAGACAAATGTAATGTATTGCGAATACATAGAAAGAAGGATCCTTTATTGTATGATTATATGATAGCGGAACAACCACTGGTAGCAGTTACTTCTGTAAAATATGTGGGAGTATGCGTGCGGAGACTGATGACCATAGATGTTAAGTCCCATGGTGCTCAGAGCCATATGCGTGCGGAACGATTTGAAGTGGAATGATCATATAAAATTAATTGTTGGTAAGGCGGGTACCAGGTTGAGATTCATTGGGAGAGTGCTTAGAAAATGTAGTCCATCAACAAAGGAGGTGGCTTACAAAACACTCGTTCGACCTATACTTGAGTATTGCTCATCAGTGTGGGATCCGTACCAGGTCGGGTTGACAGAGGAGATAGAGAAGATCCAAAGAAGAGCGGCGCGTTTCGTCACAGGGTTATTTGGTAACCGTGATAGCGTTACGGAGATGTTTAGCAAACTCAAGTGGCAGACTCTGCAAGACAGGCGCTCTGCATCGCGGTGTAGCTTGCTGTCCAGGTTTCGAGAGGGTGCGTTTCTGGATGAGGTATCGAAGATATTGCTTCCCCCTACTTATACCTCCCGAGGAGATCACGAATCCAAAATTAGAGAGACTCGAGCGCGCACAGAGGCTTTCAGACAGTCGTTCTTCCCGCGAACCATACGCGACTGGAACAGAAAAGGGAGGTAATGACAGTGGCACGTAAAGTGCCCTCCGCCACACACCGTTGGGTGGCTTGCGGAGTATAAATGTAGATGTACATGTAGAAGTTATCTGAAAATCTAAAATTCGATGTTACTGGTGCTGCTGGTGGTGGTCTTTCAAGAAACTATACTTTTGGTACGTTGACATCCTCACTGTCAACACCACTTCTCATTAAGGTCTCAATGACTGACAGTTCTGTGGAACCTGACTACAAAAATGACGTAGCTGTGTGCTAGTGTTTTTACTGGTTGTGGAGCCGCGGGGAGTGGCAGCGCTGTTTAGGGCGCCATGTCACGGATTGCGCGGCCCGTCACTCCGGAGGTTCGAGTACTCCCCCGGGAATGGGCATGCGTGTTGTTCGTAGCATAAGTTAGTTTGGTACCTTGGTGATTCACCCATATCTGCACATTTTTTTTTTTTTTGTACTGGTATTTCCGTATGGAGTATCATAGCTTCTAGACTAGCTAGCCACGGACTTCCCACTAAAATGACTAACCCAAAACATGTGCAGTTAACTGATCAAACATTTTACTAGAGGATGGCTATTAGCCAAGACGACGTAATACGCGAAAAAAGAAATTAATTAACAGCCGTTGTAGAAAACCTGAACTTCTTTGAAGATCTGAATGACAGGATTCCTTACCAAGAAATGGTGCGCATAATCAGTAAGAAATAAAGAAACGACTGGCTGACACAATAGGTCTGGATCAAGATCTCAGAACCACTGCATTATGACCAGCTGCGTGTTTTAGTAACAGAAATAGAAGCAGACGATTTTTAACGATTACATGCATGTTCTTAAATAGTGTCGATTCCCAGTCCACCTGTTCCAATTCGAATTTAAATAATCCTCATTATGTGAATTTTAAAATTTTCCCGGCGAATTGACTGTTCAAACAAATTTTGGGTTTGCAGCCGGTCGTCGTTCAATACTTCGCACGATATTTCAACTGGGCACCTGCCAGTCATCTTCAGGTGAGCCGTCGCAGACTGGCGGAAACGTCCTCCGTTCCGCAATAAATAGCGTACTGCATCTATTCTGCGCATGGGTCGAAAACTTTATAGATGAACCACACTGCCAGCCGGCAGCGCCCTCGCTGGTGGAATAGCGGAACTCAGTCGCCCTCTGCGTTGCTGTTTGTCACATCCGTCGAGCCACTCTGTCGTCTTCGATTTGAGCAAATCGTGGAGATGATGGGATTCCATGCACTGTCCAGCTGGTAGCCGAAATACGACTAGCGGAAAATCTGTTAAACCGGACAGCGGCTACCAGCTGGACAGTGCATGGAATCCCATCATCTCCACGATTTGCTCAAATCGAAGACGACAGAGTGGCTCGACGGATGTGACAAACAGCAACGCAGAGGGCGACTGAGTTCCGCTATTCCACCAGCGAGGGCGCTGCCGGTGGGCAGTCGGTTCATCTATCAAGTTTTCGACGCATGCGCAGAATAGTTACAGTACGCTATATTTTTCGGAACGGAGGCCGTTTTCGCCAGTCTGCGACGGCTCACCTGAAGATGACTGGCAGGTGCCCAGTTGAAATATCGTGGGAAGTATTGAACGCCGACCGGCTGCAAACCCGAAATTTGTTTGAACAATCCTCATTATGCGATTTATTCAATGAAGAGGACTTGAAAAATCAACCATTTCATTACACCAGGTACAAGATACAATAAAAGTATTTTATGTGATATTGGTAAAGACAGAGGTTTCTCTTCCAACATCGGCTGCAGTCTTACTGTCAACCAAGAATAATGGTATAAGGCAATTCCGTGATCAGGCCCAGACGGCCGCACGGCGCCGACCCATCGCCCTGTCATCCTCTGCTACATGGGGTCATACGGGTGGGGTATGAGGTCGCATGGGTTGGCTCTGAGCACTATGGGACTCAACTGCTATGGTCATAAGTCCCCTAGAACTTAGAACTACTTAAACCTAACTAACCTAAGGACAGCACACAACACCCAGCCATCACGAGGCAGAGAAAATCCCTGACCCCGCCGGGAATCGAACGCGGGAACCCGGGCGTGGGAAGCGAGAACGCTACCGCACGACCACGAGATGCGGGCAAGAGGTCGCATGGGATCAGCACGCCACTCTCCCGGCAACTGCCGGCTTTCCAAACCACGGAGCCGCTACTTCTCATTCAAATAGTTTAATTACATGAGAGGACCTCGTTCCAGAACTCCCGGCCAGGGAAAAATGCGTGGGCTGCCAGGAATTGAACCCGGATTCTCCTCATGGCAGTGACTCTCGCTGACTAATCAATTACGGAGACGGACTCAAAAGAATGGAGCAGTATTAAATATGATGAGCCACTTGAATCCAAAGGCTGGACAAAAACATGGAAACATGGCGAGAAATGCATGCTTGAACATACACTACTGGCCATTAAAATTCCTATACCACGAAGATGATTTGCTACAGACGCGAAATTTAACCGACAGGAAGAAGATGCCGTGATATGCAAATGATTAGCTTTTCAGAGCATTCACACAAGGTTGGCGCCAGTGGCGACACCTACAACGTGCTGACATGAGGAAAGTTTCCAACCGATTTCTCATACACAAACAGCACTTGACCGGCGTTGCCTGGTGAAACGTTGTTGTGATGCCTCATGTAAGGAGGAGAAATGCGTACCATCACGTTCCCGACTTTCATAAAGGTCGGATTGTAGCCTATCGCGATTGCGGTTTATCGTATCGCGACATTGCTGCTCGCGTTGGTCGAGATCCAATGACTATTAGCAGAATATGGAATCGATGGATAAAGGAGGGTAATAAGGTATGCCGTGCTGGATCCCAACGGCCTCGTATCACTAGCAGTCGACATGACAGGCATCTTACCCGCATGGCTGTAACGGATCGTTCACCCACGTCTCGATCCATGAGTCAGCAGATAGGGACGTTTGCAAGACAACAACCATCTGCAAGAACAGTTCGACGACGTTTGCAGCACCATGGAATATCAGCTCGGAGACCACGGCTGCAGTTCCCTTGACGCTGCATCACAGACAGGAGCGCCTGCGATGGTGTACTCAACGACGAACGTCGGTGCACGAATGGCAAAACGTCATGTTTCGGATGAACCAGGTTCTGTTTACAGCATCATGATGGTCGCATCCGTGTTTGGCGTAATCGCGGTGAACGCACATTGGAAGCGTGTATTCGTCAACGCCATACTGGCGCATCACCCGGCGTGATGGTATGGGGTGCCGTTGGTCACACGTCTCGGTCACCTCTTGTTCGCATTGACGGCACTTTGAACAGTGGACGTTACATTTCAGATGTGTTACGACCCGTGGCTCTACCCTTCATTAGATCCCTGCGAAACCCTACATTTCAGCAGAATAATGCACGACCGTGTTGCGGGCCTTTCTAGATACAGAAAATGTTTGACTGCTGCCCTGGCCAGCACATTCTACAGATTCTCACCAATTGAATACGTCTGGTCAATAGTGGCCGAGCAACTGGCTCGTCACAATACGCCAGTCACTACTATCGATGAACTGTGGTATCGTGTTGAAGCTGCACGGGCAGCTGTACCTGTACACGCCATCCAAGCTCTGTTTGACTCAATGCCCAGGCGTATCGAGGACGTTATTATTGCCAGAGGTGGTTGTTCTGGGTACTGATTTCTCAGGATCTATGCACACAAATTGCGTGAAAATGTAATGACATGTCCGTTTTAGTATATTTGTCCAATGAATACCCGTTTATCATCTGCATTTCTTGTTGGTGTAGCAATTTTAATGGCCAGTAGTGTAAATGCAGATGGTGGCCGAGCCTAGGCATTGCGCTGTTTACCACGAACGGCACCTCTGCGATGTCCTCAATACGTTTAAAGTGCCAATTGTGGTTAAATAGTGTTTTGTGTAGTTGTGAGTGCAGTACATGCGAGCTAAGAGAATTCGAGCGTGGGCAACTTGTTGGTGCTCGTATGGTGGGTGCTTCCGTCACTAAGGTAACTGAAAAATTCGGTGTTTCAATAGTAAGCGTTTGGAAAATTTACACCGCATATTGAGAAAACGGAAGTACGTCATTCGCTAAATCACAACGCAGAGGAAATTGTGTGTTGAATGATCGTGACAACTGGTCATTGAAGAGGATTTTGACGAAAAGTAAGAGGACAATAGCTCCAAAGTTCACTGCATAATTGAATGTCGCACTCGTTAACCCTGTCAGCATCAATGCAACACGAAGGGAGATCAATAAGCAGGGAATTGCAGCACAAGGTCATCACTGACGCAAATGCCCGTAACAGGAAACAGGTGCCGAAACAATAAAACTTGCACTATTGCGCAATGGAAAAATGACATCTGGGCGGAAGAGTCCTGTTTCACACTGTTTCCAAATTCTGACAGAGTTTACGTCCCAACCGTAACTATGGCGGGGGTTCTGTAGTGGTTTGGGCAGCCATATCGTGGTAAGGCATGAGCCCCAAGTTATACTGAAAGGTCGCATTGCTGCTGAGGATTGTGTGGACAATTTGGTTGATGAGGTCAATCCCATGGTACTATGTTTGTTTCCGAATGGTGATATTGTGCTCAAAGACGACAGAGCCCCTGATCGCACAACTCGCATAGCCCAGGACTTGTTTTGTGACAATGAAGATGAACTGTCGCATTTCTACTGGTCACCTCAAAAAAATGTTCAAATGTGTGTGAAATCTTGTGGGAGCTAACTGCTAATGTCACCAGTCCCTAAACTTACACACTACTTAACCTAAATTATCCTCAGGACAAACACACACACCCATGCCCTAGAGAGGACTCGAACCTCCGCCGGGACCAGCCGCACAGTTCATGACCGCAGCGCCCGAGACCGCTCGGATAATCCCGCGCGGCTGGTCACCTCAGTGACCAGATTTTTATATTACTGAGCGTTTGTGGTCTTCTTTGGAAAGATGGGTGCATGGTGGCTATGAACCTCTATCATCATTACCTGAACTTACCACTGTTTTGCAGGCAAAATATGGTTGAAATGGGTTTGAGCACTATGGGACTTAACATCTGAGGTCATCAGTCCCCTTAAACTTAGAACTACTTAAACCTAACTAACCTAAGGACATCACACACCTCCATGCCCGAGGCAGGATTCGAACCTGCGACCGTAGCGGTCGCGCGGTTCCAGACTGTAGCGCCTAGAAGCACATGAAGTGTAGATACTTTTTATGATGGTATATTATTTACTTTCTTTTTTTAAATTTATTATGTAATTGCTTTATGCGTAGTTTCTACCGGTGTCATGTTTCACTTATTTATTAAAACCTTATTTTTAATTAGAATAGAAATAAATGACGTGCATAGTAAAACGCTTTAAGAATGGTATTATGAAAATGCAATGCATGGCTGTATGGCGATGACCAAATGCCGATACAAAAAAGAAGAAGAAAGAGAACAAACGAAAGCATACGCGAGGGCAAGCTGTCTCGGAAAATTTTAGTGATAAACTATCCTTGGTAAATCAGCTGGCTAATGAAGTCTCTTGGCGAAATACTGGTCACATTCTTAAGAGTCCACTGATTCGCATGGAGCTATTGTGTTTGAACGTACCCATAGCCAACTCATGAGTAAAGTTGCCCAGTTTGTTTGTAGATCAATGCGGAATGTCCAAGGAGTCTTTAAGACAACCCGTGGAGGCCACCAACAGTAGCTGTACCTGCGAGCCCATGCCAGCTGTTTTGACAGTACATCGACCTGTTATCATTGCGGTCGAAGTACACACATTATACGGGATTTTAAGTTTTACTTAATTGGTTTTATACAGCTGGTGTCTACCGAATCTTATAATCTATCCTACGAGGTGTTATCCGGCCTGGCACATTCAACAGTCACGCTTTGTACATTTTGACAATTTTATTGTGACAGCCCACCATCTTGGCTTGAATCTTAAGGTGGATGACTTCCCGGAAGCTGGAACTCCATAATCGTCTATCTACATTATGAAAATATTAGCTGCGAATAAAGCGGCTTCATATAGCTATGTGGCTTTTGGAAGCACCTCATGATTCTTTACTTTTTAATTGTTATAATTTTTATGATAATTTAAATGGTTATCGAACGTTGAGTGTTGTTATTGATATTCACAATGTCTCTGAGGTGTGGTTGCCCCCCCCCCCCTCCCTAGAAAGTTGCTTCTACACCATCAATGGTTTTAAGGCAAGTGGATAGTCTTTTCACTTTTAATCTTCCCAGGTTAAGTAAATTAATAAAAAAGTAATAGAGCGCCGTAATACACAAAGGCTATGAAATTGTAAGTATATAGAATTCGGTTTTTAAACTGATGACAGCCTAAAATGGAAAACTCATACACTTCATAAAGTGTCTTATTTGCGCTACAAGTGCAGTATGCACGATTTCATCTGTATGTGATGAAGAAATGAAGATGTCAACAAACTGTACTTATTTCCATACGCTAATGATTTACATATTCATATTATGAGAAAGACGGGTTACCTCATTCCAGAGGCGACGCTCCGTGGGCTCAATGGGATGCGATTCTACATGTACATACGTTATCGAGAATGTACTGCATTGTGCAGTATCCGTATTAGCGTCTTTGTGTTCTACTTCCTTCGCGTGGGAAACAAACGGGACGAACTGTGATACATCGGCTTTTCTTAGTTCCAGTGAAAATCCCGAAAAAACTGGTTTTCAAGTGCAGTTGCAGGAGTAGAAATAAAAATGTGTTCATTAAGGTTAACGTTACATGTCCTCTATACTGACTCGTCCCACATCATTTCGATAAAAGAATCTTTCAAATGATCTATGCAACATGTAACTAACTACATAACTAACAAATCAGTTTTCTTGGTATATTATTTTTTATCTTGATCTGCTGATTTTTTAAGTGTTGTCACATTTTTTACAAACGGGTTTTACTGTTTCTTTTCGGATAATGTTACGTTTTTATTCTACAGCTTTTATCTATTTCGTCCATACCCGTCTCAATATTAGAACGGCTATCAAAGATCTCGGCATTATTTACATAGGTTCTTGCAGTCACAGACAAAGCATCTTCACTAAGTTTAAACTTGAGTGTGTGTAGCAAGCATGTGAAAGTAAGGCGCTTGTCGTATTGTGTTGCAGCTTCCGACTGCCTGCGGTATATGATGAACGGCACTACCATGATCAAACTGCGGCCAAACGGAAGGCAGTACCACCGACACTTCACTCTCTCTGAAGACCTTACATACATTACCTGGGAACCAACAAACAAGAAAATCGTCAAAGCACGATGTAAGTATACTACTGCCGTGAGTAAATATTCCACAACTACCGTGATACCGTACTAAATGCATCCTTATTGAAATAAATGTTTTAATATCCACGATTTATCTATCTAACTGCAGAAAATTAGCGTAGAATTTTAACATGCTAATAACCGAATACTAATATATTCCTCCCTAGTAAGCCTCTTCTAAAATTAAGTAACTATCAAGTTATTTGATGGTATAAAAAATCCAATATTTAGTTATAAAGATACCTTTTAACTGTTTCTTGCCTAAAAAATTCAGTCAACCGATAACGTGTTTTCATAATGTACGAAAGAATGAAAATATATCTAGGTGACTAATTATTTCTTTCATCTATTTCTCCATATTCACTAATGTTCACCGATGTGGTGAGTGCTAGGTGATTATTATTTTTTTCTTTTTTTTGTACACGTTGTTATCACTGACCCCTCGTCTTACGATTAAAAGGCAAGTAATTATATTCTCTACATTCCACATTTTGTTTCAGTGCTACATTCAACGTATATTATAAAACAACAAGTGTTTCATATTGAACAACAATATTAAACAAATGAAAGAAATCCTTCTGTCCTTACCACATTGAAAAGGTAGTCAGCAAACTCTTAATTTCACAAGACTGATGATCACGCAGTTATCTACGTTTATGTTTACAGCTACACTGAACCACTGCCAAATGACCCTGCGTGGACTGGCAGCTTTCGAGTCTTTGCAGGCCCATTTAGGTTCCTACGTATAAGATGATGTCGGTGTACTACTCATTTAACACTTACGTTCAGATATACCATTTAGTTCTCGAATTTAGGTGCAGTATCCTCAAAACGCACCTTAGAATATTTTCCTTAAAATAATTGTAATATGAATCGCTACAGACCCTACAGTTACTAATTCACTACAGACCAATGAAATAGAGCTACGCAACTGTGTAGTCTAACTGAACAGATTATAACAGTAATTAATCTACTTGCAATCAATAGACCATTCCGACTCTTTCATCATTTCTATCCCAACTTAGAATCTCCGATGAGCTTTCCTCCTCGTTGTATCCTCCTCAGATTCCTTCCCGAGCTACTACAGCTGTTGTTTTAGCCATACGCTCAGATCCCTTTTGATCCATTTGGTTACCAGGTATACTGCCCAGTGTTGCGGCTTCGATATCCCTTTGTTCCATTTTACAAAATCAATACTACAGTGCTCCTGATATTCCATTAGTAGAAGGGTTAAATAGCTTCCATCCTTCGGCATCTTGACCCATTCCGCCCAGTCGATTCCCCATTTTTATTTGGTGCAACTTAGATGGTACTGGAACTAGCTGTTTTTTATCCCAAAGTATAATGAAAAACTAAGCCGCTCTGCGAAAATATCTTGAAAGTGATACTCTCCAGGGTTGTGTGGCTATGCGTTCTTTTCTCGATCAGTCACTACTGCTGTCCGGGATTTCGACACCGAAAGATCGATAATCGTTTTTCACTGCTTCATTCTTACCCGATTTGTCCCATCTCATCTCACCGTGCTGGCACTGCAGCAGCACTACTCAGTCGCTGCTAGAAAGCTGGTCGTTCTTCGTGTTTTTCTGTCACTGTTATGATATTGTTAAACCGAATATAGCACTAGACTAGTTCTGGACCTCTCTACCGAAACGACGAAAAATAATTCTACTTTAAACAAGAAAAAATTGTCTGTAACAAGAAATAATCTGACGTTTGCCGGTAACAATGGGCGTCGCATTGGTACACCCCCCACCCCCTCATTTTATCTATTTCAAGAATTATAATGGTCACTTAAATTTGCCGCCATCGGACGATTAAAAAAAAAGGAGTTCATTACAGTAGAAACGCGGGTTGCTTTTGAACTGAAGCATGCGACTAAATCACCCAGTGCACTATATCCTAGACTATATTGAATTAAATTTAACCATTGTCCTGAAATGATAAAAGTCTCGCAATTTAAACAGAGGTTTATTTCAGACAAAGTAAGTTTATGGACCCTAACCTGTCTCTCTCAGTTCAAAATAACTCATTCTGCTTCGCCACGTAAGTCAGTTTCTTTCGTGAAGTTCGCATTAAGGATATTTCAGTTGTTTGGTTACTTCGCGTCGACTGCAATAAGACTTGCACTTCGCGGCCAAACCTGAATGGGACCTCCCGGCCAACAATGCCATACGATCATTTCATTCGAAATTGCTTATGACCTCTTCAGATATCGGAATCTTATACGTGGTCTCCTGTAAAGAAATTAGTTTACCATGTGCTACTAATGGCTGACATACACATATCAAGCCGTCATCTTCAAACTCCTCATAACTGACGATACTTTACAGTTAGCTTCACAAAATTATTTTCTTTGAACACAGTTTCCATCACGACTAAAATATTTCTTTGCAGCACTTACAAACTATTTCTAAAAATTTGTTCACCCTTGAGAACTAGCCACCGACTGACTCACTCCAACGTCTAGACGGCATGTGCAGTCTGTCTGGGAGTCCCCGACTGTTGGCTTGAAAATGTAGCGTCCAGGACATTCTAGCAGGTGAGGTATATTGCAGCTACCGGAAATTAGCAACTAATATCGATCTTTAGTAAGGGTGTCGACAGTAGTTCCCTTACAGCATGAAACAAGTGATGAGTATATTTGATTGGGCTTAACTGCAGCTAAACATTGTACATTTGCCGATATACTAGGGATATGTATCTACGACTTTCTGTAATGTTTCGCACGGTCTGATGAACTGCTGTATAACATAGCACACAACACAGAAGCTAGGTTTACACGTGGAGAAATGTGAAAGACCGACCATAGCTGATGCAGAGCTTTTCATTCAGGTAACAGTACTTAAATCTTGCCAGATTACCTGCATAACTGGTCTAAAATTTGAGAGATTTGTTGTTATAGCGGAACCGGAGGGACAGTTGATTTTTACGTTATTTAGATCGGTAAAAACGGAACGCTTACAGAATTATTTTTTTGTTCGTCTGTCTGTCTGTCTATCCGACTGTTCAGACTCCTTTTCGTTAGGAACGGATAAAGGTATACGTTGGAATTTAAGTACTAAGGCCTACTGTTGTTTCGCAGTGTAAAAAAAACTGAGTCTATAGGATACTTCCCCTGACACAGAATCATAAAATTTGACAAGAAGCAAGGTTTTGCAAATAAAAACAAAGGAAAAATTCGAAATTTTTAAACTGTAATTATATCACATGAATTTTTTTCCCATTTGTTGTCCGACTGTCCGTCTGTTAAGACCCATTTCAAATACTAAGGTCGACAGTCTCGTGGCGGTGTAATTTAAGCTTTTAAACCAATGTAATAAAAAATATGGCCATGTAAGTCATATTTTGACACTCGCATATTCACTCATCGTAACCTATAGAAGAACTACAGTCGGACACTAAAGTCTACACACACCCTAAAAATAACACTTGAAGTCAAAATCAATCAAGAAAATATTATGTATTCACTTTCTGTGACATAAACAGACATGTTAGGAACTGAGAAACAATATATGTACTGTATAATTAATAATAATTCCACATACTGACATCTTGAGCATACAAATGAAACAGCGGTCAGGTACAAAAGTAAACATGAACTGTAGGGTTCTTCACTTTCAGGCCAAATTTAATATTTTGTATTGCCACCTTCTGCTTCGATCACAGCTTCCAAACATCGAGGCATAGATTCCACCAACTTTTTGTGTACGCAGGTGTAAAGTTACTCCACTCTTTCAGTAAGGCTGCTTATAAATCATCTTTCTTTTGATGTGTTTTTTTATCCTACGCTTTAGCTCTCCACAAAGATGTTCAATTGGGTTAATGTCTGCTGACTGGGGAGGCGAATGCAACTGTTTTAGTACATTGTAAAGTAGCAATGGCAGTACGCTTGGGGTCATCGTCTTGCTGAAAAACCCAGTCTGTTCCTAGTCCCAGTTTCTCCGCAGATTGCTTCAGATTCTCCTATAAGATGGTGAGATACTTCCATTTATCCATAATACCTTCAATAAATACTAAATTCTCAACTCCATCTCCAGACGTGCAGCACCCCACAACAATATTTCCACCACCATACTTCACTGATGGAACAAGATTTCTCTTCTTCCAAGTTTCATTCCTTTTCCGCCACACGTTTTGCTGTCCATCACACTGGAAGATGTTAAACTTACTCTCATCCGTGAAAAGCACTGTATTACAAAATGTGGAATCTTTATTTCGGTGCAGAGTTACAAATTATAGGTGCTTCTGTTCATTTACCCTGCTTATGACCGATTTCTCCCTTGCTGTTCCACTTTCAAATCCATGATTGTGCAGCAGTCTTCGTACTGTTATGGGATGAACATTATTTCCACTAGTATTTGCGACATCTAATGCCAACTCCGTAGCTGTAATTCTGGGATCCGCATTCACTTTTCTAATGATGTGTCGGCGCTCCCTGTTAGATAATTTTGGTGGCCGTCCACATCTAGCTTTGTTTTCTACACTTCCTCGATCCCTGTAATGTCGTATTACGGTTTGGGCACTTGCATGGTCCATCTAACAATTTCCCCAATTTTCAGCAGTGGAAAGCCCTTTTTACTGAGCTCAATAATATATTTCCTCACCTCCACTGGTATTTCGGTTCTTTTTGAATCCATGTTACGCGATCGAATTATCTCTTGCAAAACACGTCTATTATATCAACAAACCACACTACTTTCACTGTGTACACTGCAACGTCTCTCTAGTAACTAACGACGGACTGGAAGTGTATGTTGACTTCAGTAAATAAACACTGTTATATCTACCATGCTTTCAGTGCTCGATACCGGCCTGAAGAACTTGTTTATGTTATTGTGGACTTGGACGCATCCACAGAGTTGCACGTCTACATCTGTGCATCCAGGTTGTACGCTACATGCTACCAAATCGGAGTGTATGTAGACTTTAGTGTCCGACTGTAACTATACATATGAAACGTTTTCGCATTTGCGAGTATGGACAACCGTCAGCTGTAGAATGGAATGACGACAGTGAAAATTTGTGCCGGACCGGTACTCGAACCCGGATTTCCATCTTATCGCGAGCTGACACCTTACCATTTTTTTTACCATTAGGCTATCCGAACACGGCTCATGACCAATGACAGATGGACGTTGGTGCGTACGACCCTACAACAATCGTCGAATGAATCCAGGCCGCAGGAAAGAGCGTTATGGTTTGGGGAATGATTTCGTGGCTTTCCCTGGGTGATCTTGCCATTCTGAAAGCACAATGGATCAACACAAGTATGCATCTGTCCTTTCCGATCGTGTCCGCCCCTAACTGTAGTTTTCCTCAGCACTATGGCATCTACTAGCTTGTCAATGCAATGTGTCACACAGCTCGCAGTCTACGTGCGTGGTTCGAAGAGCACCAGAATGAGTTTACCGTACTGTGCTGGCCACCAGCTCCCCGGATTTCGACCCAGTAGGAATGTGCGGCACCACCTAGATCAGGCTGTTGGCACCATGGATGCTCAACCTAGATACCTAGCGCAGATGACCACGGCGCTGGAGTCGGCATGGCTCCACACCCCGCCGGTACCTTACAGAACCTCAGTGTTTCTCTCCCGCACGTCAGCGCTGCAACAGGTGGTTATTCAGGCTCTTGATAGGTCGTGGCATTAATGTGAGTGGGCCGTTTAGTTCAGCAGTGAAAACTAACGCTTCTTCGATAGGCGAAATAGACTCTTATTTTTTAATGCAGTCGACAGAGCTATCGTATATGGTCCCGTAGGTACCATTCACGCAGAACCTGGCCGCTGTTGGACAAGGCACACATGATGAGAATGGTTTACAGTGTCCCCGACTCCGATGGAACTAACACATGGTAACGTACCTTAACAGCAGAGCGCCGAACCGACGTAAGTCGGTCAGTCTCGAACCTTAGCCAAAAAAAGTTTTGTGCTGAAGGTACTGACAAGGGAACCTCCCCATCGCACCCCCCTCAGATTTAGTTATAAATTGGCACAGGGATAGGCCATGAAAAACTGAACACAGATCAATCGAGAAAACAGGAAGAAGTTGTGTGGAACTATGAAAAAATAAGCAAAGTATACAAACTGAGTAGTCCATGCGCAATGTATACAACATTTAGGAAAGTGGCAGCTTACGAGCGCCGTGGACCCGTGGTTAGCGTGAGCAGCTGCGGAATGCGAGGTCCTCGGTTCGAATCTTCTTCGAGGAAAAAGTTTAATTTTTTATTTTCAGACAATTATCAAAGTTCAGGCTCTCACACATAATCAACTTCGCTCTCCAAAATTCCAGGGCATGTTCAGATTTGCTTGGACATATGCACAATTTTACGGTCTACAAACGGAAACATTTGAAAACGTAAAAAACATATGTTTTGACAGAGCACAGGGAAAACTGTGCGACTGTGAAACTGTTGCATTCATTTGTTGCAGTTTATGTGACAAACTCTTGTGTTTTCATCACTTTTTTGGGAGTGATTATCACATCCACAAGAAAACCTAAATCGGGCAAGGTAGAAGAATCTTTTTACCCATTCGCCTAGTGTACAAGTTAGGTGGGTCGACAACATATTCCTGTCATGTGACGCACATGCCGTCACCAGTGTCGTATAGAATATATCAGACGTGTTTTCCTGTGGAGGAATCGGTTGACCTATGAACTTGCGATCAAATGTTTTCGGTTCCCATTGAAGAGGCACGTCCTTTCGTCTACTAATCGCACGGTTTTGCGTTGCGGTCGCAAAACACAGACACTAAACTTATTACAGTGAACAGAGACGTCAATGAACGAACGGTCAGATCGTAACTTTGCGAAAATACAGAAAGTAAAATTTTCACTTGAGGGAGGACTCGAACCCAAGACCTCTCATTCCGCAGTTGCTCACTCTAACCACGGGACCACGGCGCCCCTCAGCTTACATTCTCCTTAATGTTGCATATCTTGCACATGGATTACTCAGTTTGTATATTTTGCTTATTTTTTCATAGTTCCACACAACTTCTTCCTGTTTTCTCGATTGATCTGTGTTTAGTTTTTCAAGGCCTATCCACTGTGCCAACTTATAACTAAATCTGAGGGGGGTGCGATGGGGAGGTTCCCTTGTGAGAGCTAACTGAATCTCCCCAAGCAAACAAACAATTTTTCCACCTTAAATCCCAACCGGATAACGTCTGATACCAGTATTTGAAGTTGCCATCAATATTAGTATTTTGCTGACGTAGATTTCACCTTCCTTCAAGAAGCCACCAATACAGTCTGGCAGCCGCGACAGTCTACTACGCAGTTACCAATATTGGACCCGACGTAGGCACTATCAAGATGTTCAAGCAAGGATTCACATCTACCCTGCAGATCCTTCTCTCCTCCGGGAGTGGCATAGCCACTCGGTTGCGCTACCTGCCATCGATAAATATTTATTCTTCCTCGGAAACGAATTGCAGAGTGGAGCGGCGTGACTTCTACAACGGCCATATGACTCAGCTTTCAACATCTGTGCGTGCACCGGTAATTCTGGTTGGAGATTTCAATTGTGTGATATCTAAAGACGATCAAACCTCATTCTATAATTATTCGATTTAACTTCGTACATTAGCAGCGGAAATGGCCCTCGAAGGTGTTTGACAGTGATTACCTTTGCCTATACACACGAGTACCTCTTAGTGACTTCAGCCAGCTCTCTTGACAGCTTCTATGCACAAAGTGAGCTCCTGCAAGTATCGTGGACTGTGAGATGTTGCCTGTCAGTTATTCACATCATACTGCTTTCCACCTACTGGTACGACACTTGCCTGAGGGCTCTGACACTTCGACTGAAGCCTCCTAGCACACGCAGCAGACTTCGAAGAGCTAGTCGAGCAAACTGGGTCATCGGTCTCGGATGCGCGACCAAAATTGCAGTCAGGCGTCCTTTGGTGCACCAGACACGCTAACGCGAAACTGAGAAACTGCTTAGAAACCGGTGCAGCTAATCAAGACAGATTGTATGAGACGACTGGCGCAGCGGATAGAATATTCTGAACTCATGCGTTCTATCCAAAATATAACTGCAATCAAACGGATTAAAACAAGGATCACGGGTATAGTACGTCAAATTCCCGCAGATTTTGAAGTTCGTGTCTGGAACTATGCTGACCGTACGTGTACACCCCCTCATCCATTCACCACGTGATTAAGAGTGACAGCGGGCCAGCTTTCATTTAATCACCACTGTACGCGATGACATGGGCACGCAACACGATATACAGGCTGTTATGAAAGCTTTCATTACGGAGCACAACATCGCTTTGCATTCTAAAGGAATCATGGACCTTACACACATCGAAGCATGGCTAGGAGCATCTCATCAATTCACAAAAATCACCGACGAACAAAATAGAACCATACACAGAGGAATTGCTCTCAACTTGAAAACTGGCACAATGGCGCGAATCTCTAGGCGGGGAGGGACTACCGGTAGAGCTTTATGTACGCTGCTGGCTCCTCATCAGTGACTTCTTCGCAGAAATCATTAACGAACGGCTTCACTATATCATAGTACTGATTCCGGAAACGACGAAAGCTGTGACCGTGAAAGTTCTGCGGCCGATTACTTAGTTAAATTCCGACTTCAAATTGCTGAAGCGCGCTCTTAATAACAGAGTGAGACGTACTTTATCGTGTCCGGAATCGCACCAACACAGCGGCATTGACGAGCGATCAGAGATGACCAGTCTAGCTCATTATACAGGGAGTTACTAAAGGGTACGGCCAAACTTTCAGGAAACATTCCTCACACAAAGAAAGAAAATATGTTATGTGGACATGTGTCCGGAAACGCTTACTTTCCATGTTAGAGCTCATTTTATTACTTCTCTTCAAATCACATTAATCATGGAATGGAAACACACAGCAACAGAACGTACCAGCGTGACTTCAAACACTTTTTTATAGGAAATGTTCAAAATGTCCTCCGTTAGCGAGGATACATGCATCCACCCTCCGTCGCATGGAATCCCTGATGCGCTGATTCAACCCTGGAGAATGGCGTATTCTATCATAGCTGTCCACAATACGAGCACGAAGAGTCTCTACATTTGGTACGTTGCGTAGACAAGAGCTTTCAAATGCCCCCATAAATGAAAGTCAAGAGGGTTGAGGTCAGGAGAGCGTGGAGGCCATGGAATGGGTCCGCGTCTACCAATTCATCGGTCACCGAATCTGTTGTTGAGAAGCGTACGAACACTTCGACTGAAATGTGCAGGAGCTCCATCGTGCATGAACCACATGTTGTGTCGTACTTGTAAAGGCACATGTTCTAGCAGCACAGGTAGAGTATCTCGTATGAAATCATGATAACGTGCTCCATTGAGCGTAGGTGGAAGAACGAAACTAAAATGAGCTGTAACATGGAAATTAAGCGTTTCCGGACCGATGTCCGCATAACATCTTTTCTTTATTTGTGCGTGAGGAATGTTTCCTGAGAGTTTGGCCGTACCTTTTTGTAACACCCTGTAGGTATTTCATATAAATGTCCTGGCAATCGAACACGGCTTCCATCGCATTTCTAGACGTAGAAAGAGCATATGGCGGAATAGATTATGTTTACCTATTGCACATAATGGCTGTTCTCGGTTTCAACTCCTCCTTGACTGACCTCATCGCCTCATGTATCAGTCGCGATTTCTCGAGATTAAAAATAGCTGGAACTCTCGCGAATCCAATCTCTTTTCAAAGAGAACTTCGACAGGGTTGCTGTTTATCCGTTAGTTTGTTCGCAGCCGTCATAGAACCCTTGATACGACATCTCCACCACACTCTATTGGGCACCAATCTACAACGAGTTGACAGAAGTCATGGGACAGTGATATGCACATACACTGATGGCAACAGTTCCGCGTAAACATATAAAATGGCAGTATATTGGTGGAGCTCTCATTGTGCTCAGGCGATTCGTGTGAAAAGGTTTCATACGTGATTATGGCCGGACGACGGGAATTAACAGACTTTCAATGCAGAATGTTTGTTAGGGATAGACGCATGGAATATTCCGTTTCGGAAATCGTTAGGGAACTCAATATTCCGAGTCCACAGCGTCAATAGTGTGCCGAGAGCTCCAAATTTCATCGGCTTTTATACAGATTCGTCAGTGCTAACAGACACGCAACACTGCGTGAAATAACCGCAGGAACTAATATGGGACATCATACGTATCCGTTAGAACATTGTGGCGAAATTTGGTGTTATTGGGCTATGGCAGCAGACGATCGGCGCCAGTGCTAACAGAACGACATCCCCTGCAGCGCCTGTCCTGGCCTCGTGACCATATATCGAGTTGAACCCAGACGACTGGAAAACCGTGGCGTAGTCAGATGACTACCGATTTCATTTGGCAAGAGCTGATGGCAGCGTTCGTGTGTGGCGCAGACCCGCCGTAGCCATGTACCCAAGTTGTCAACAAGGCAGAGTGCAAGCACCGGGCGACTGCTACGGTCGTAGGTTCGAATCCTGCGTGGGGCATGGATGTGTGTGATGTCCTTAGGTTGGTTAGGTTTAAGTAGTTCTAAGTTCTAGGCGACTGATGACCTCAGATGTTAAGTCCCATAGCGCTCAGAACCATTTGAACCATTTGCAAGCTAGTGGTGGCGCCATAATGGTGTAGGCTGCCTATAGGAATGGAATGGGCCCTCTGGATGTTCGGATACTTGGAGACCACTTGCAGCCATTCGTAGATGTCATGTTATTAAACAATGATGGAATTTTAATGGATGACAATGTGCCATGACACGGACGACAGTCGTTCGCGACTGGTTTGAACAACATTCTGGATATTTCTCGCGAATGGTTTGGCCACACATATCGCCCGACATTAATCCGATCGAACGTTCATGGGACATTATCGAGAGGTCAGTTCTTGCACAAAATCCTGCGCCGGCAATACTTTAGCAATTATGAACGGCATGGTTGTATATTTCCGTAGGGAACTTGGAGGTTTCCCATAGGGCCTCAAAAACGTTGTCTGAGCCTAAGGACGTGATGTCACCTTGATATACCACGAAGACAAACACACACAGCTCGCCCAACAGATTCTAGATAATTAACAGCAGTACAGGTGTACATTCTTGAATACACAAAATGTGCAGTCTTACTAATAGATCAGCACCCACACTAACTACAACACCGATGGTTTCCAAGAGTTGACGTCTGGAACCATCTGGGGATGTTCATTACTGCCAGCCCAAACGAAATGATAAGGTTCAACTGCCGGCCCGAGTGGCCGTGCGGTTCTAGGCGCTACAGTCTGGAACCGAGCGACCGCTACGGTCGCAGGTTCGAATCCTGCCTCGGGCATGGATGTGTGTGATGTCCTTAGGTTAGTTAGGTTTAATCAGTTCTAAGTTCTAGGCGACTGATGACCTCAGAAGTTAAGTCGCAGAATGCTTAAAAAAAAAAAAAAAAAAAAAAAAGGTTCAACTGGCGCATTGAAGTGCAAAACATAAAAGCCATCTCACGTAGGCAGACCATGAGGTACCACTGTCGCCTCCAAAAAGTGTTCTTCGTGAAGCAGTACTGTCTTACGCGACTGCAGCGTATAGCAACAGCGCTGCCCTTGCCTAACGCGAACTCACAGCAAGCCCTGACCTCAACATCTTGGTTCGTCTGGCAATACAATGTTCACAGTATCTTTCAAAGTCTTGCCACATCCAGAAAGTTAGGAATACTTGGACTTAAAAAATTAGGAGTCCAATCTACGGCGATTGTTCTCAGAAGATCGCGCAAAATCAACATTAATGCGAACGACAGCATAACTAAACACTTCTGTGCATCCTTCCACGAGGAAATCGATCCACTGCTGCCTCCAGACGTCGCTGCTAATGTTGTACCAGAATACTTTGTCATCTACTCAAACTCCTGAACCCACTGGGCGAGGGAGTACTTCGAAGCTCCTCGCCATTCATTTGCAATGCTTTGTTTTTACTCCACACTCCCAAGCAACCAAGTTCCTACAGTACAGTTTTACCAGGCTGTGGAACAACATATTCCATCTACTGATGTCTGCCTTCATACAATCAACGTGGTGTGAAGCGGTCACTAACACCGTGTTTACGCGTTGAGAAGTTAAACTGAGTCTATCTTGCACACAGCCCGCTCTGTAGCCATTGTCAAATTCCCGATACTATCGGACATCTCTTCTTGCGTCGGTAGAAAAAACTGGCTCACATCACCAGGTCGGCCCCTCGCACAACCGCATTACATTTTTTAGAATCGGACTGGAGATTTTTCCTGACAGTCAAATTTTACTGCAAGTATGGCTGGCTGGGCACTTCGTGTACTAATTCCGATCTTGAAGACTTCAGGGCCCACCTTGAAATTCAACATAGGTATTGAAAGAAGCGTCTGCGAACGATATACAGACCTGCTTCACCGGCATTATAACGTCGATACATTAACCTACGACTAAACTACTATCATCACAATCCCTCGCCCCCTTTCTCTCTTTTATGTAATCTACAGAAGAGAGTTAGTGACTTTAACGTTCTGTGTTACAATGCTTCCGTTGCAGTATGCTTTTGGTCTGTGAGAGAGACTAGAGACTCAAGCAGTAATTGGAGTGCTACAGATATTCAAGAATTCCGGTTATTAAAACATTTAAGCGCTATTTTATTTCACTTTAAGAGGAGATTCACAACTTCAAACAACGTAGACGAGGACTTTCGCTGAGACTGATGGAAACCCATCGGTTAGGATGACGTATGTACTTTTCAGCAACCTATATGGAATAACAATGAAAAATATAGAATAGTGGCAGAAGCTAACACCGATGAAGGCGATTTTGCCGAGAGATAGATGGGTCGGCGAAAGGTAAAGGCACCAGGTTCGATTCTCGGTCCGGTACAGTTCTAATCTGGCAGGAAATTTCAGATCGCAGCCCTGCGTAGTTAAAATTCGTTATAGATACTCGTACAATGCCCCAGACTGTAGCTAAGCCATGTCTCCGCAATATTTTGTCTTCCAGGAGTTCTAGTCCCGTAAGGTATGCAGGAGAGCTGCTGTTAAGTCTGGAAACTAGGAAATGAGGTACTGACAGAAAAAAAGTTGTGAGGGCGGGCTGTGAGCGGTGCTTGGATGGCCCAGTCTGTGGAGCAGTTGTCTGTGAAATGCAAAGGTCCCAGTTTCGATAACCGGTGTGACACACGATTTCAGTTTTCCAGGAAGTTTCAGAATTGGAATTACAACATTTCTGGAAAGGTTTCAGAAATATCTGGTAGTGACGATAAGCAGCATCCAGATCACGTGAAATCAATAGTGGGGATACTTAGATATGTTTGGTACCAGTCGCGTTCTGGTAATGAGTTTCTGTTACTTGCTTAGCTTTGAAAATGGCTCCATAGGTGGTGGTGTTGATTTATGAGCCCAATATCTGTTGTTGTAGCGCCTCACTGTAAAATCGTAAATTATATTTCCAAGCTCATGCTTCCGTTGTTTCGAATTACAGTACATGCTGCTGAGAATACTAATGGCGAAACACTCTTCACCCTGAAGCTTGCATTTATTATTGTTTTGTTCTGTCTCTGGCAGTGTTAGTTGTTCTGGCAGCGTTACTTGTACGTTAACAGTTTTACACAGCAGTACGGATAGCTTTTCTGAGGAAGAGTTGGCCGATACACACCTCGTATAAGGTTTCACTGAATGAAATTGAAGGACGGCACAACGACGCTATGCTGAGGTGTTGCATTAAACATTCTTTTGCATCTGAAGCTTGTTACTTTACTCTCTGTTTTGTGTTGTACGTTTTGGTGACTTCATATTACAGGCTCTTTCACTGTTACGAAGGCATTTTCTCAAAAGCAAAGGTAATTGGAGTCGTAAGCGCAGTAAACTATAATTACGTTATTACTCTAACGAGCCACCGGAGACCACGGCTACCTGACACCGAACTACTCAGAAAATATCCCTGAACAATCTCTGAATTTTGTCGGTGGAGTTCGTTTTCACCGTTTATAAATGTGAACTGCTGTATCACACGTTAAGAAAAGGCTGTAAGACTTCAACGAGCATAGTGGATGTTAATAAAATTAACTGTTTAATTTGCTTTCTTTCATAAACAGCTTCAGGTATGGAAAAAAAGACCAATGGTACATGGACGAAATAAATTTAGTCAAGCTCCAAGTATAGCGCCTGCTCCCTGCAGGGCGTTTGTGGCTTCGGCTATGGAGGTGGGTGAAGGGATATCTCTCGTTCTAGACAACAAATCGTTCTCATTCATGAAACAAAAACGATTGATGGGAAACGTTTTTCTTTCTTCAATGCTTTATATGTGAGCTTCATTTTCGTAAGTTAATCCGTTTATTATACTTCGATGGAATTCGCAATGTCACGCAATTATTGTTTGTGCAACAGTGTGCCCATAAATAAAATGTCCGGAATTGATGCGTACGGGGCACAGCAGGTAGCTTTAATTTTTTTTTCACGGCGTTATTGGATTTTCTGTGCTGAATTAATTGATGGTGAAACGAGCCTCGCTCGGCTATCTGCACGCTGTCACCCAAATATACAGATTTTCCAGTTGGTAGAAACACTGTAACACACGGCACGTCATTGTGCATTCCTTTCGTTTTGAAGTTTTGTGTTCCGTTCAGTGGTGGATATGGGAGTGTGTGTGTGTTTGTGAGGTGTGGGGTTTTCATGACCCCCTCCCCTCAATCCCTCAAAACAACATTTTAATAAAAGCGTTTATGTTTTTATATACACGGTTCTCTCGTAAGAGTCGTCAGACGTAATTTCTCTGGCATTGCGGCAGATATTTGTAGTTTCCCTTTCGAAACGTTTAGTTTGAGTCAGTACTCATCACGTACTTCATGGGACGCCCTGTGTCAACGGAAAACATCGTTTCGTTAGCCCTTTATAAATAACATTATTTTTGAAGTGAATCTTACTTGCCCATTGGACAGAGTGGTCCCAAATTACACTACTGGCCATTAAAATTGCTACACCACGAAGATGACGTGCTACAGACGTGAAATTTAACCGCCAGGAAGAAAATGCAGTGATATGCAAATGATTAGCTTTTCAGAGCATTCACACAAGGTTGGCGCCGGTGGCCACACCTACAACGTGCTGACATGAGGAAAGTTTCCAACCGATTTCTCATACACAAGCAGCAGTTAACCGCCGTTGCCTGGTGGAACGTTGTTGTGATGCCTCGTGTAAGGAGGAGAAACGCGTACCATCACGTTTCCGACTTCGATAAAGGTCGGATTGTAGCCTATCGCGAATGCGGTTTATCATATCGCGACATTGCTGCTCGCGGTGGTCGAGATCCAATGACTGTTAGCAGAATATGGAATGGTGGGTTCAGGAGGGTAATACGGAACGCCGTGCTGGATCCCAACGGCCTCTTATCACTAGCAGTCAAGATGACAGGCATCTCATCCGCATGGCAGTAACGGATCGTACTGCCACGTCTCGATCCCTGAGTCAACAGATGGGGACGTTTGCAGCAGCATGGACTATCAGCTCGGAGACCGTGGCTGCGGTTACGCTTGACGCTGCATCACAGACAGGAGCGCCTGTGATGGTGTACTCAGTGACGAACCTGGATGCACGAATGGTAAAACGTCATTTTTTCGGATGAATCCAGTTTCTGTTTACAGCATCATGATGGTCGCATCCGTGTTTGGCGACATCACGGTGAACGCACATTGGAAGCGTGTACTCGTCATCGCCATACTGGCGTATCATCCGGCGTGATGGTATGGGGTGCCATTGGTTACACGTCTCGATCACCTCTTGTTCGCATTGACGGGACTTTGAACAGTGGACGTTACATTTCAGATATGTTACGACCCGTGGCTCTGCCCTTCATTCAATCCCTGCGAAAACCTACATTTCAGCAGGATAATGCACGACCGCATGTTGCAGGTCCTGTACGGGCCTTACTGGATACAGAAAATGTTCGACTGCTGTCCTGGCCAGCACATTCTCCAGCTCTCTCACCAATTGAAAACGTGTGGTCAACGGTGGCCGAGCAACTGGCTCGTCACAATACGCCAGTCACTACTCTTGATGAACTGTGGTATCGTGTTGAGGCTGCATGGGCAGCTGTATCTGTACACGCCATCCAAGCTCTGTTTGACTCAATACACAGGCGTATCAAGGCCGTTATTACGGCCAGAGGTGGTTGTTCTGGGTACTGATTTCTCAGGATCCATGCACCCAAACTGCGTGAAAATGTAATCACATGTCAGTTCTAGTATAATATATTTGTCCAATGAATACCCGTTTGTCATCTGCGTTTCTTCTTGGTGTAGCAATTTTAATGGCCAGTAGTGTACGTTACACACTGCCACGTTATACGTTACAATGTGTTTCGGAGCATACCGTTCAGCGCACGTTGTTGAATATGCAGCTCTGCAGCAAACGTCTCCTACATATTCCCATGTTGACCGAATGACATCGTCAGTTACCATTGGAATGGGCACGGGATTATTGAGATTGAACCACTGATCGACGGAAACGTCGCCTCGTCGGATCAGTCACGGTTCTGTAAACGCCAGATATGTCGTGTCGGAATACGCCTTTATCATCCAAACGTAGGACTGCTCAAAACATGCACTATGCCAAGGACACGGATCGTTTTATGGTAGGCACCATGGCAGCTATGGACTTCGTGAACATTATTACCGATCACCCTCATAATTGCCGTCTTCACCGACGGCGATGGCATAATCCAGCAGGATAACTGTTCATGCCACTAGACCAGAATTGTGCTACAGTGGTTTGGGGAGCAGTAGTGTGAACTTACATTGATGTCTTGGCCACCAAATATGCCCGATCAAATCGATGGGGCACACCCGCGACGCTATCGGGCGCTGGCTCCATGCTAACAATAGGCCCGTAACTTATGGAATTTATGTGAGCTGTGTGTTGACATCTGTTGAAATTTATTTACAGAAACCACCAAGGATTTGCTAAACCGTGCCAAGAACCACCGCTGCCGTACTGCGTTCCAAAAGTAGAAAAACATGCAATTATTCAGATGATAATAGTATTTTGGCCTATCAGTATATATGCAATTCTGTTCTCTTCGTGTCTCGCAGAAACTGTGTTCATCGCCTGTAATGAAAGTCTTTACACAGATGGGTAACTCTTTGGCACCTGTCTTCTGGTATGATCATCTCATAAGAAGAAAGGTAATCTGTTAAGTAAAATTTATTAGAGGCAGGATCCCGACTCTCGCTGTATAGATAACTCATTCTCACATCTAAACTATTCCTAACACTGATGTTCCACTACTGTCATCGATATACATTTTCATGTCAAATCAGAGGTGGTGTGATATCTTTCAGACCTATACGCTCAACGCGCACTAATTAAATGAAAGTGAAAAACCAAATCCAGTAATACGATACAAACCAGGTGCTACTGCTGAATAAATCTGGCGTGCCAATTTTAATTCCACCATTTTCTTAAGCTTCTGTGGAATTTTCGCCCTTTTCCAGATTACCGGATTAGCACAACGCTAACGATTATTTTGCAATATATCAGAGTCATTGTAATTAGAACTCGTGGTAAAATACGAAATGTTAAGTGCTTTATTCCTCGGTTCTCGTATGCGGCCGTTGCCTGGAACTGGATTTATTTGTTAGCAAAATATTACAATTTGGTACACAAACGGCAAGCAGTCTCCATCGCATAACAACTCGTACCAGAGACTTTCGCCCCAAGCTCGGCCACCTCTCCGTGGTACACGACCACCTGCTGACGCCTGAAGGAAATCTGTCATCACTCCGCACCACAGTGCTTTACTAGCCATGGTTCGATTGGAAGTGGCGTGCAGTTAGTTCCTCCGACCTTTGAATTAACTCTCCCAGTCAGCTTTAGGGGGACCTGCAGTATAACGTTAACTCCTTACCACCGTGCAACATGGCATTTTACACATTAACAAACATTGACAAAGATGAAAGTAGTGATAATTGACAAATAAGGGTTTTAATAATAACCAGGGATCGAACCCAAGGCCTTCGGATAAATTATATTCTACTTCAGCATTATTATTATTTTTCTTTCTCCACTGAGCCATAAGCCACTTGCGTCCTTTTTTAGTTGTGGAGTGTTTTTTCTGTTTGTGGGAAACGGCCACTCTACGCTTTTTCGCTGCAGCCCAGCTTGCTGACTGCGATAAGAAATCATTAGAAAACACATCACAATCTAATTTTGGGTGAAACAATGTCAGCGATACAAATGAAATACGTGACGTGCTATAATGGAAACTCACACAAGCAGTCCGCTATCCACACACCCCATTAAATATCGTCTCAATCTCAAACAGGCAGGTTTCTGGTATGTATAATTTGTACAAGCGACTTGTAGACCACCTTGTTTTCGTGTGACAGTTTTGTGTAGACTACTATGACAATATTGCTCTCAACTTTCGAGTAAATTTATTTTTGTTTTACGAAATATAATCCTCTTAGAGATTAATCACTATAGGCAGTTACAGGAAGATTCTGTAAGGAGGTATCAGGCAGCAAGGTACTGCTTCGTGCATAAATGAGTCGCCTTTATGTAATCAATGTTAATCGAAATTCAGACTGAAACATTATTCTCTAACTTCTCGACAGCAGTACGACTCCACACACACGTATGTCCAGAAAGTTTCTAGACACTATTAATAAGAAATAGAGAATAGGAAGACGGTGGTTTTAACGATTCACGTGTTCTACATGGTCTCCCCTCCACTCCAGTACAGCCCACAGAACGACCATGCTATCAGAAAAGTCATTGTGTGGGATGTTGTTCAACTCGCCAGTCAATTGCCTTGCATGTTGGGTATGTCGTCAAAGCGTTGACCCTTTACGTGAATTTCTTCACATTGTCGTTTTGTGGTAGGTTCGTACTGGTAATACTAAGTCTCGTCACCGGTGATGATCTTTTTTAGGAAAAAATTGTTCGCGGCTTGCATTTCAGTCAAATATCGGCATGTGTCCACGCATCATTGTTCTTTTTGGTAGTCAAGGTGTACGGGACGAACTTTGCACGCACTTTTCTATTCTTTAAAACTTTGCGGAGAATTTATTGAACACTTGATTTAGGGACATCGATCCACTGCAGTTCGTGACACAACTTCGACTACCTAACACTACCTGCTCACTACTGACTTATCTAATCCACATCAGTTGCTTACAGTCGTGTGTTAATTAGTGTGACGAAGGTTAAAATCATTAGTTATAGTTACCATCTGTGACTTACATTTACGAAGAAAACGTAATGATATTCTCGTCAATGTAATCAATGACACTATCCCTATCATTGGCAATTGAAGAGAGTGTGAGACTGTATTAACATGTTGCTGTGGTAAGGACAGTTCCGTCAGTGTGAAGCGATAAAGAGGAACTTCATATTAGCTATGGTCATCTAATGTAACATAGCATCGGATGTGAAAGGGTGATGATAAGGGTTGAAACCTATCCTTAACAAATCAAATTCTTCCCTTTGCCAAAGTCTTTGGTTCCATTGCCTCTAAAGGCTGCAGTAGCTATACCACTCGAGAGGACTTCTTTTTTTATACTGAAAGATCGTATAGATGTACACCATTTACCAACTCCACATTTACAGAATCTCTTCAGTCGCACTCGCGCTCATTTAATCATAGTTCTAGGATAATTTAGCCGACATTAGCACAGTTCAAATAAATCTGGATTCTCAGCAGTAATTTCTAGTTACTACAGAGCACAAATTGTAATTTAAAAAGTGAAGAAACTGAAGTGCATTTAATGAACGGACGTGCTGCGATGATTAAAAGTATGAAAAATTTTACCTACGCGAAGCCTTCGTCAGAAGACAATGCAGCATCTGGCGTATCTCATGCGTTAAGTAAGTAGTGCTTATAATCACCATCAGTATGAGGTGTGACCATCACAGGCACGAATACATTCTTGTATTCGTTGTGGCACTGAAGAAAACATCCTCAAAATGTCATGCTGAGCAGTTTGTTGACACACCTAAACACATGCTGTGCCATTTCATAAAGATTGTTAGCAGGAGTTAGGAAAATATACACCTCCCCATCGCTTCCCAGATATGTTTTGTGGGTGACAAATCTTACTGAGGAGTGAAGCAGATCTTACTGAGGAGTGAGACTTAACTGAAGTGACACAAACACTTTGAATAACAGCTATTTATTACGAGATTCAAAATAAAGACAACTTCTCAGAATGAACATCTACGCACCTTGAGAACAGTAATGTCTTGAGGAACATGGGAGATCAATAACAACACATTTCTGACGGAATTGGAGCGACGGACGTGGTTCACAGAGAGGGCGAGGCAACACCTTGGCGGGCAGCGGCAGGCGTCTCTCCTCCCCTTACCGGCCAAACACTGGTGGGGAAAATTTCTTACACTCCAGTATTCGAACCAGCTACTTCTGAGTCACACTCTAAACTCACAGGTGTTAATTCTACACGTTTATGGCAGTCGATTTGGACTTGAGCTGTGTCTTCAGCCTCAGCTCTAATGTATAAATAGCTGTTTTCTTGGACTTATCTTCATTCTGGTTTGACAGTTGATAATGGATTTATCACGAACATGTCTAGGGTTTAATAAATTAAATATTGATTTAGATGTGATTTTAAGATGATGTCGTTCATGAAAGATATTTATTTGCCGAAGAAAACGTTTTGAACCCATTACAAAGGATGTGATAGCCATACGTGCATATCTTCAAAATGGGACTTCAGTCGTTAAATAGATTCAAAGGAGAAAAGATCGATCAATTACATTGACCTGAACGAACACTGTACGGAAATATTTATTAGGTATTGAGCTGACTGCAGTCTTCTGCTGACAGACCTGGAATTTTTCAATTCCCACCCCTATTGCATGTAGGTGGGACGTCCGGTCTATACCTCCATCCTTATGTTTCCCAAAGGAATCTGACGAGTGGGTTCAGCGGTTGCTACATCTACATCTGCATGATTACTGTGCAGTTCACAGTGGATTGCCTCGCAGAGGGTTCATCGAACCATCTTTAAGCTTCTTCTCTACTGTTCCACTCTCGAAATGGTCTGCCTGAACGATAATTGGGTGTAGTGATGCCCTGACGTTTCCACTTCGCATTAACATCGACACAAGTGGACATGTAAAAGCTGTCTGACGTAAGGGCTAAGATTACGTTTCGTTAACGCCCAGTCAAATGCGGCCAGTCCGCATGGGCAGCAACTGCAGCTTGTGCTGCACGCTGTGGCAGGGCCCCAGTGTGACAGCGCCTGAGCTTCCCACGAAAACCCTGTTGCTCGCCGCGATTAGTTGCCAAGTTCTGATTTTCTACAAAGAACGCGTCCAGCAAGTGTGAGAAATTTCGAAATAAACCGAAACATTCGTTGATTTGGTGCGTGGAACCGCACCCAATATGCAGTCAAAAAAATCTAGTGAAGATGGTTATGTGGAAGGAAATAGGCGCAAGTCTGAATCAAGTAGGTATTATTTTTATATATACAGGAAGTCCCAGGAGGAATGGTCAGTATTCAGTGATACGATAGGAACGATCATTCGAGGCAAACGAGTCGTAAAAATTTGCTCCAAAATGCATACTTCAAAAACTATGAGAACTTCTTTATCATCGATTGCGTGAAGCAAATCTCTCCTACTGCAGGCTCTTTGCTTTCCATAAACTGAGAGGTCGTAGTATGGCCCAAAACAAGAAAAAAAACATCCGGTACACATGGGCTCTAAGATCGATACCTTACGAGCTATGACCATTTCTTCATCTTCGCTACTGTGAAATACATCTCATCTACTGAACAAGAAAATGAATCTCTGAAAGTTTGTCGGTGGAGTTCTGGTTCACCTCATTTGTCCTATGGGACATGACATTTGAATCATCCGTATCAATGAATACATACTTATACGATCTATACCCCACATGAATATTGTGGTGTAAGGCATAATATATAGAGGGCGTTTCACAAAATGTGTTTGCCTCTATAAGTTACTAACAAGGGAACCTCCCCATCGCACCCCCCTCAGATTTAGCTATAAGTTGGAACAGTGGATAGGCCTTGAAAAACTGAACACAGATCAATCGAGAAAACAGGAAAAAGTTGTGTGGAATTATGAAAAAAATCAGCAAAATATACGAACTGAGTAGTTCACGTGCAATATATGCAACTTCAAGAGCGGTGTGCAGTCAGGAGCGCCGTGGTCCTGTGGTTAGCGTGAGCAGCTGCGGAGCAAGAGGTCCTTGGATCAAGTCCTCCCCCGAGCGAAAAATTTACTTTCTTTATTTTCGCAAAGTTATGATCCGTCCGTTCGTTCATTGACGTCTCTGTTCACTGTAATAAGTTTAGTGTCTGTGTTTTGCGACCGCACCGCAAAACAGTGCGATTAGTAGACGAAAGGACGTGCCTCTCCAATGGGAACCGAAAACATTTCATCGCAAGATCATAGGTCAACCGATTCCTCCACAGGAAAACACGTCTGATATATTCTATACGATACTGTTGACGGCATGTGCGTCACGTGACAGGAATATGTTGTCGGCCCACCTAACTTGTACACTTGGCGAATGGGTAAAAAGATTCTTCTACCTTGCCCGATTTAGTTTTTATTGTGGATGTGATTATCACTCCCAAAAAAGTGATCGCATCGGACGGACAGACGGACAGATAATAATTGTCTGAATACAAAAAATTAAAATTTTCAGTCGAGGGAAGACTTGAACCAAGGATCTCTCACTCCACAGCTGCTCACGCTAACCACAGGACCACGGCGCTCCTTACTGCACAGTACCCTTGAAGTTGCATATATTGCACGTGGACTACTCAGTTCGTATATTTTGCTAATTTTTTTCATAGTTCCACACAACTTCTTCCTGTTTTCTCGATTGATCTGTGTTCAGTTTTTCAACGCCTATCCACTCTGCCAACTTATAATTAAATCTGAGGGGGGTGCGATGGGGAGGTTCCCTTGTAAGTAATAGGCGACGGTAATATTTATTGCGGTAGCTCACCATAAGAAACGTTACACTGTCTGCGGAGCAATGAACATAGTTTATTGTGTTATTATCCAAAGAGTTACAGCAAAAAGATACAATTTTTCAAATGGTACAATCGTAGTTTCTATCATGCACTGGACTCAGTAACACCGGCTGTGTCCGCAGCTCGTGGTCGTGCGGTAGCGTTCTCGCTTCCAGCGCCCGGGTTCCCGGGTTCGATTCCCGGCGGGGTCAGGGATTTTCTCTGCCTCGTGATGACTGGGTGTTGTGTGATGTCCTTAGGTTAGTAAGGTTTAAATAGTTCTAAGTTCTAGGGGACTTATGACCATAGGTGTTGAGTCCCATAGTGCTCAGAGCCATTTGAACCATTTGAACACCGGCTGTGTATGCATCAATTTAAATTACATTCCTATCACTTTTAGTTTGGGAGCTACAACCCTTCAAAGTTTGAAGGGCAGATACCACAGACGCTGCGCATAACGCAATGCGCCTTCCAAATGTGGTGCGGCAGAGTTGTAACGTCGCCGGTGTCACGGAGCGAGAAGCTTCCTCGATGCGCTGTTAGACTGCCGACTGTCGCCGAACACTGCCTATACCCGACAGTTCGAGCCACACAAACAAATGGGGCTCAATATACCACAGTTACTGACATCGGATGACGATGGCATACACGAACAACGAGTACGTTGACATGTTGCTGATGCTCGGCGAGTGCCGACGCGATGCCACTGAAGCAGCCATGGCGTACGCCGTGAGATATCCTAGGCGAAGAGCTCCGGCAGCCATTACGTTCTTACGTGCCGAACAACGACTTCGGGAAACAGGCAGCTTGGTAATGCGCCGCAGTAACAGACAAAGAACTGCAAGAAGTGAGGAGACGGAGGTGTTTGTTTCAGCTGCAGTACACCACGATCCTCATGTCAGCTTACGAACCGTTGCTGCGGTCGCTGGTGTCAGTCTCATATCTGTGCGGCGTATAGTACACGGCCACAGGTTTCACCCGTACCGCCTGTCACTGATCCAGGAGCTGCATGGGAACGATTTCCGTGCGAGAGTTACATTCTGTGAATGAGCCATGCATAATTTCACGCTGGAGTCTTTACAAGGTGTTATGTTCTCTGATGAGTCCACGTTCACAAATTATGATACAGTGAATCGCCATAACGTGCACTACTGGGCCGCAGACAATCCTCGGTGGATACGACCTATCGCCTGTCAACGTATGTGGTCTATTAATGTATGGTGTGGAATCCTTGGGGATGAAATCATCTGTCCACACTACTTCCCAGGTACACTGACAGCTGATTTCTATAGCGCGTTTATAGTCGACAGTTTGGGTGGTCTCCTTGACTCTACACACGAGAGTCCATATGTGGATGCAGCACGATGGTCACCGAGCACATTCTGCGCGTGCTGTTGTGAAAGAACTAAACAACAGGTTTGCAGGAAGGTGGTTGGGGTGCCAAGGTCCTCATTCGTGGCCCGCAAGGTCGCCCGATTTAACACCATTAGATTTCTTTTTGTGGGGATATCTAAAGGGTCGTGTTTATGTCACTGAGTCCACATCCCCAGATGATCTAAAACGGCGAATCGAAGACGCATGTTGCTCCGTGACACCGGCGATGTTACACCTGGTCCGCAGATCATTTACAAGGCGCATTGCAATGGGCATTCAGGAAATGGACACACATTTGAACATCTCATTTAAATCAACTTCCCACGGCCAGAACATCCATCACCTACCACACAGCCATGTATTATATACAGCGTGTGGTATCTGCCCCTGAAACTTTGAAGGGTTGTAGCTCCCAAACTAAAAGTGATAGGAATGTAATTTAAATTGATGTATACACAGCTGGTGTTACTGATTCCGGTGCATGATAGAAACAACTATTGTTCCATTTGAAAAACTGTATATTTTGTTGTAGCTCTTTGGATAATAACACATTAAACATAGCTCCGCAGACAGTGTAACGTTTCTTATGGTGACCTACCACAATAAATATTTCCGTCCCCTATTATTTCGTAACTTACAGAGGCAAACATATTTAGTGAAACACCCTGTATATAAAGAATGCTTGCATGAGCTTGGAGGCAATAATTCAGAAGGAGCGAGGAAAAGAATCAACAATAAAATTCTCGAATTTCTATTTTCCCTTCGTATGTATTGACTAGATGATTTACGATGCACACCTGCAGTTAGGAAAAATATTCAGTTCAGTCAGCTTGTATAAAGCTAAGCATTATTCATAAAACTTACAAATATATCAGAATGTACGGTGTTCACACGACCACAGTTTTTTGCAAAGATTCCTATATGATACAACCACTCGCTTTGAGTAAGTAGTTTGTCATTATCGAAACTCCACAGCAGCTAACTGACTCGCAACACACGCCTTTGCACAACTGTATCGTTGTGTTCGGTCTGTACTCTGACCACAGCCTAATGCGATGGGCAACAGCGTGTTCTGATCGCACAGGCAGCCTGTTTTCTGACAGCTATTAGGCTGTGCAACAAGGCGAGCCCTAAGCGAATGGGGAAACTACTAGGTGGTTAGATGCACAAGAGGCGCTTATCAGGATTGCACACATAGCTTCAAGTGCTAAAACCATATTAGCAACGTCTACAACCAGTACAGTATACTTCGTGGCTGCAAACTGAGAAAATACTCTCACCGTGGTAGAAGTTAACCGATGCTCCGAGTCAGGGTGTTGCACTACCGCCCCACTGTGCATGGACTCCCGCGAGTGCCCTTCAGTTCGGCCTCAGGCAGATGCAGATAATACACTACTGGCCATTAAAATTGCTACACCACGAAGATGACGAGCTACAGATCCGAAATTTAACCGACAGGAAGAAGATGCTGTGATATGCAAATGATTAGCTTTTCAGAGCATTCACACAAGGTTGGCGCCGGTGGCGACACCAACAACGCGATGACACGAGGAAAGTTTCCAAGCGATTTCTCATACACAAGCAGCAGTTGCCTGGTGTTGTCTGGTGAAACGTTGTTGTGATGCCTCGTGTAAGGAAGATAAATGCGTACCATTACGTTTCCGACCTTGATAAAGGTCGGATTGTAGCCTATCGCGATTGCGGTTTATCGTATCGCGACATTGCTGCTCGCGTTGGTCGAGATCCAATGACTGGTAGCAGAATATGGAATCGGTGGGTTCAGGAGGGAATTATGGAACGCCGTGCTGGATCCCAACGGCCTCGTATCACTAGCAGTCGAGATGACAGGCATCTTATCAGCATGGCTGTAACGGGTCGTGCGGCCACGTCTCGATCCCTGGGTCAACAGATGGGGACGTTTGCAAGACAACACCCATCTGCACGAACAGTTCGACGGCGTTTGCAGCAGCATGGACTATCAGCTCGGAGACCATGGCTGCGGTTACCCTTGACGCTGCATCACAGACAGGAGCGCCTGCGATGGTGTACGAACCTGGGTGCACGAATGGGAAAACGTCATTTTTTCGGATGAATCCAGGTTCTGTTTACAGCTTCATGGTGGTCTCATCTGTGTTTGGCGACATCGCGGTGAACGCACATTGGAAGTGTGTATTCGTCATCGCCATACTGACGTATCATCCAGCGTGATGGTATGGGGTGCCATTCGTTACACGTCTCAGTCACCTCTTGTTCGCATAGACGGCACTTTGAACAGTGGACGTTACGTTTCAGATGTGTTACGACCCGTGGCTGTACCCTTCATTCGATCCCTGCGAAACCCTACACTGCAGCAGGATAATGCACGACCGCATGTTGCAGGTCCTGTACGGGCCTTTCTAGATACAGAAAATTATCAACTGCTGCCCTGGCCAGCACATTCTCCAGATCTCTCACCAATTGAAAACGTGTGGTCAATGGTGGCCGAGCAACTGTCTCTTCACAATACGCCAGTCACTACTCTTGATGAACTGTGGTATCGTGTTGAAGCTGCATGGGCAGCTGTACCTGTACACGCCATCCGTTTGACTCAATGCCCAGGCGTATCAAGGCCGTTATTACGGCCAGAGGTGGTTGTCCTGGGTACTGATTTCTCAGGATCTATGCACCCAAATTGCGTGAAAATGTAATCACATGTCAGTTGTAGTGTAATAAATTTGTCCAATGAATACCCGTTTGTCATCTGCATGTCTTCTTGATGTAGCAATTATAATGGCCTGTAGTGTACATTGCGCCTGTCAGGTGACGCCATTTCACGCGTTCTCTGCGTGTCAGCTGTTTGACTACCACTGTCCACTGCTGCTGACATATGGTTAGAATCGACTGAAACATTTAATATTGCAGGCTGTGGACGAGGAAAGAACTGAAGAACATTATAACGATCATGAATTTTCAGTTGGTAGTGCCACGTTTAATTATCAGCTACCTCCGAAAGGAAGGCCAGGAATTAAAATTAGCTTAAGAGACGAAGTGACAGCGATGGTGTTTTGGATAAACGAAAGTGCTAAGAAACCTCAACACGTGAGACTTGTTCAAAATTTGGATATAATGATGACGTTAAACGCACGTCTTTCTGAACTTTTTTCTAAAGGCTGACAAGAGACATTTAATTTCAACGATACCCTCTTGCGCGATCAGACGTTAAGTAGCGCTAACAGTATAGACGCAAAAGAATTTATAGCTTCTCATAATTGGATTATTCGCTTGCGAGAACTCCCAAAAAATGCGTCATGAAACAGGTCGGAAAGTAAAGTGGTTCAAACTGAACAGACCTATGATTTTTTTACCAACGCAGAGCCTAACATCGCTACTTTTAGTGAACCTCGTACTTAAAATACAGATTTTATTTTTTGCTGCCACTGATATAGAATGGCAGAAATCGTTGATTCAGCACGGTCGTCGTTTGTGTAGGCATGTTGTCGTCCTTTCCTTGAGAACATTTCCGGGGATGCACGAGCTTGGAGGTGGTCTACGTTTCGCAAAAATATGCACACACTGATGACCTGGCCATAGCGATGCAAAGCAAATATCTCGAAGGGCCAAGGTGTCTGAATGATGATCTTGAGACCCTTCACAATTTGCACAGAGGATGAATATTGTGTATGAATCTATCTAAGACTGATGTTTGCACTTTTTGTATCAACAATAAGGTCACCAATAAACAGTTGAATGTGTTATTTAATCAACACAGAGTGCAACACAACTTCCGCACTAAATATTCGGACATTACGCTGGACAGGACCTTAAACTATAAGTATAATCTTTAAAATAGCGGTCAGAAGCGAAGAAGACTCAAAGAAAATCTTTAAAATGTAGGTTAGAAGCCAAGAACACGGAATAATGTTGTTAAAAAGTAGGCTGGTAGTTTTTGGGATGTAGATACTTGTACACTGCGAACGGCAGCATCCTCAGTAGTCTTCCGCACTGATAATACTGTACTACGGTCTGAAAAGGAAGTCACTAATACCAACAAGGCATTCGTGCAGCTCCAGAAAACCGTGTGTATAATCATCGGTACAAACAGGTCCGCTGCGATGCTGATGTTCTCCACAATCAGTAACATAGATACATCAAAACAAAGACGACAGATGCAGGTATTAAAGAGTGGAAAAAGGATACTGGTGATATACCACGCAAAAAGTTTACCTATTCAAGATATATTAATGAATTTACCAGTTACGCGCTTGAAATCCTTGAAGCCAAGTGGTACAACATTTATCTGTGGGAACAGAACACCTTTAATTTCATAGATACGCCGAAAAAGGAATGTGAGAACTCAGTTAGTAATCGTTATCACTTAACCGATCCCTCAATAGCACTGCAGGGGTTCAACTTCCCAAGAAAAGATTGGTTTAGACTCAAAATCGTATCCGAAGCGGCCACACAAGATTGGGACTTGTGGACAACAGAAGTTGGAACTCCTGAGAAGATTCTAGACCGTACCATAAGAATGAGGCCTATAAGAAAATATGATAGATTAGCCGAGGACTTTGACAAACCTCATACTACGAAGTGAATACAACATCTGGACAACGATGTATACTTAACAACTAGTTCCGCATTCTGAATATCTTAATTCTGTGTATTTCTTATGTGATGCTTATGTCCTTTATGTTCTCTCATTTGTTTGTACATTTGTATTCTTGCTTATTATTGTATTTATACTTGTGTATGTGCTGCTACAATGTGTCATACAATAGGTAAATAAATGAATAAACAATACATTTCAGCCCAGTTTTGAAAAGGAAATACACTCACAGGGGAAAAATATACATAGGCGACCGTGCTCTACGACTGCACTCACACAGTCATAAACAATAATGTTTGTAACCAATCTAGACGGTTCATTATTATCTGTGCAATATGTTTGTCTTCAAGAATCAATCGGAAATTCTGAATCATGCGCGAAAATGTAATGTTACGTACAGACGATATTGTAGCAGACTTATCGAAGTCTGGAAATATGTGAAATGAAAAGATTATACCTTTCACGCTCCTCTTCCGTTTTGTGGGAACAACTCTCGATTCTTGGTCAGATCATGAAAGTTCTGAATCGTTGATTCCCACATTCCTAACCCACACTGGCAACGGAGTAAAGGTGCTTCAAATTAAACCTGGTACAGCGAACGTACTGATCGTTAAAGATTTTTTTCCGTCAGAGGAAGGGCATTTGAAGGAAATTAGAAGAGGAAATTGTTATGGGGAGAGCATTGCAGTTTCAAGTCCACCAAAATGACTATTTCACTAGCACACCCCTCCTCGGCTTCATAATTTGATTAAATATTCCTGGCACTCCTCAGAATATACCGAAATCTGGCCGGATTCATTTCTAACTCTGGCCAAGTTCTGTCTAACAACAACGTCTGTCTGTGACTCTCAAAGATTTGGAATTTCGTCCTTAGTTGTATGTTCGTCGGGCATAAAAAATATGAATTTCAAAAATTGCAGCAGTATTTCAATTTTTTGTAACATTTACAAAAAATAATATTAATGTTGATGTGCTGGAAAAATTGTATTTATTTGTGTATTATTCATACCTATTTGAAAGGTACTTTTATGAATAAAATATGACTTGCATTTCCATGCGGATGTTTAATTATATTACGATAAGCGATTCAGTGCTTGTCTCGCTAGTCAACAGCTGGGGTGACAAGAGAACGTCGCATCGTGTAGCGCGAGAATTCAGATATGTGCACCTCACAATTTCAAGCGTGGAAACCATGCGAAAAATATCATATTGCGCAACTTTTTTTCAGTAACTTCCAGATCATTTCGGCAGTTTGAATTTAGCATGTACATTTTAACGGACGTCAACTGCTAGTGGCAAAAAAGCAGTCCAGGTTTTGACATGACAAATGCGACTATTCCGCTGTAAGCAAACATCACAATTTCCAGCACCATGTCACTGAGGGTTCAGTGGCCCGTCTGAGTATGCAGAGTTCTTATTTTATTTTTTTAATTTCCACCAGTGTCATTTGTGACTCATACAATTTTAAATCACTGCATATTTAGTTTCAAACTGTATCACGTTAAATCGTGTTTTGATAATCTGTGCTTCTAATGTCAAAAAGACACAGCATCTGTTGTAAACACGGTAAAACTGAAATAGTGACGTGGTCTTTGCAACAAGTTGCTATATTTTACCCTCTTTTTCTTAGAAACCACTTCATCGGGGCGGTTCGGGACTGTGTAGTCTTCCCTTCCAGTTCTGTTTGAAATCACTCATGTTGGTGTAGGTTGCGGTTTCTTTTGAGAACATTCGTGTATCAGTGGATTAGATCTCATGAATGAATATATGAAAATAGTTTTGCCTTTTGTCCCATGTAACACGCAGTAGCAGAGAGATGTATCAAGCGTAGGCATTATTCGCAATTCTACGGCTAAAAGAGACTTCTAAGCAGGCAGCACTGCACTAACTTGTAAGCGCAATAATCTGGCTCTGTTCGAATTTACTCAGTTCTTTATGGGAATCGTTGTAACAGAAAATAACGTACCAGGTGGTTATAATTAATGTGCAGTTACTCACAGAGGCCCAGTTAGGCCGGTATTATCGTATAGCAGCGAAATTTGGTAGACTTTGAAATGCGTTAATGATGAATAAAATTATGCTGGAAAAAAATTTGTTCCAATTTTGGTCACTAGGTGCAAATGTGGCCATGTGACTGCAAGAAAGAAGTACAGAAATATTTCCCTATTTAATGAACGGGACGTGGGCAGAAAAGGTCAAACTAGTGAGAAAGGTATAATATTGATTTTATAATTAACCGCCGATTACACAGTTAGTTCAATATGTGCACCGGAGACGTTGATGAGATGCTGTACAGTGCAAGAGTTTGTGACGAAAATTGGAACTAATTTTTTCCCAGCGTACATCGGTTCCGCATTAACATATTAGCATATATACCAAGTTTGGCTGCCGTACGATAATTAAAGGCCACACTGGACCTGCGTGAGAAGCTGTATTTTAATTATAACCACCCAGTACAAGTCTCATTGTAGTGCTGTGAGCACGCAGTTGTGACCCTCGAAGATACAGCGCGACGTCACACACAGCACAGCGCATTCGGTGAAGTGCTGTACACTTCTTGTCACACATTACCGTGTGACTCAAGTTCACTCCACGACAAGAATTTTGCACTACTTTAACGACCGCGTGCTCTTCGTTTTCTGTGCATGAATCTCTGATCTCTTTTTAAAATTCTGTACCTGGGTTCTAAGTTTCTGGATATAAGTCTTCGTCTTGTTAACGGAATTTTTACTGTTACTTCAAACATAATCATCTCCAGTTGTATCTCTGAAACTGAATTACACTACAAAATTGGTGCAAACTTTTCTTTCCTTTTTCTTACATTTACGTGCCTCTGAACAGTATGTTTTTTCTACGTGGGGTCTTAACTGCAGGAAGCCAATCCTGAGAGGATAAGAAGCGAAACAACTATGCGTACAAATGGCCGGAAATGCGTTCCGACGGAGGTACACTCACTTTAAGGTGGAAATACAAGATCTTTGACAGTGTAAATTTTAGTGATTGAAAGCACACATGAGAACACACCAAGCATGTGGGAATGTTCTGTCTGTACCAGTGTTTCAGCTCCATACACAAGAGGCAAATGAACTGAAGCACCATCATGTAGCGGCCACATTATCCTTCGTACCACGAAAGGCATTTCTTACAACAGGGGAGACAGCTCACCCGCGGGTACTGGTCCCACGAAGCGGTCGCTAATAATCCCTGCGCACGCGCTGTGGCTGAGCTGATACTGCCAGCTCGTTGCCACCATACCTTGAGGAATCTCCGTAGCCCAGAAGTGGATAATGTGAAGGTTGATGAAACCGCCCCACGTAAATGTAGCTTCATTCGTGAATAGGCTGGATGACAGAAATCCCAGCACCGCGTTGGCATGTGCGACGAACCAGCAACAAAACCGTGGCTGCAGAGTCAAGCCTGTGAGTAATAGGATGTCACGCTTTGTAAGCGATAAGGATAGTGGCAGTTGTGGAGAAAGTCCCACACGTTCGTCTGGCTTACCCAACGCTGGCGGGCCACATACATGGTGATGATAACTGGGTCACTGTCAAAAGATCTTATATATTCACCTTCAAGAAGGTGTTCATCCCTTGTAATGCATTTAAGATCGTATGTCCATATGACCCTTTTTGCCCCCTATCGCCGGCCGCGGTGGTCTAGCGGTTCTGGCGCTGCAGTCCGGAACCGCGGGACTGCTACGGTCGCAGGTTCGAATCCTGCCTCGGGCATGGGTGTGTGTGATGTCCTTAGGTTAGTTAGGTTTAAGTAGTTCTAAGTTCTAGGGGACTTATGACCTAAGATGTTGAGTCCCATAGTGCTCAGAGCCATTTGAACCATTTTTTGCCCCCTATCCTCCCAGGGATGGTTTCTTGTAGCCCCCCCCCCCCCCCCCCTGCCATTCCATCATTTAGCAAAATCACCCTGCATAGTATTACTGTTGTATCGTTTGGCTAACTGTAACCAACGGCTGGACGAGTTGACAAGACAGCCAATTCTACTTCGGAATATTTGAAGATGGTTCCTTGAGAGGAATGACTTGAGGATTTTTAAGGTTAGCCATTTATTTTTGCTTGTGTTTGTCCAGCCCACAGTATCTGACTGAAGGTTTGTATGTTCTTCCGAACAGCCTGCGGAGTCCTTGCATTCTGTGACGTCATGGGCATGGTGAACTGCGTCGCAGAGGAATTTTGGGGATACAAGGACAAAGCGGGATCAGGTTAAGTTGCAGCCTCCTCAATGTCTCAGTGTCTGCTATGATCCTGCTTGTTTGGCATGTTCACGTGCAGCCGACCGCGATGCCGCTTTTGGTATGCCTTACCGTACCGCGCGTCCATTCTCTGCCTTTTAGGATATATTCAGTGCGACTTTGATGCGCGAGTTCCGCTGGAGTACGATTTCCACCAACTTCACCATTACTTGTGTCTTCCCTTCTGCATGACAACGGACGTTGTACAGCACGTAAAATTTGCTGACACGATCTCTTATTATTTTCACACAAAGCATGAAATTTTTTTTAATATGGCCACACGGCACATGTTTCTCATTAACTCACGCGCTACACACCACTGAACGATCCACAGGTGCATTTCTAATTCCACAACAAACTTTCCTCACCATTTTGTTAACCACTTATCTTTGATTACTTCTCTCTTGAACTGCTTCTTTCACTTTCCGTTCTTTCATTTTCCATTCTGTCCGCCCCCGGTAGCTGAGTGGTAGTTGGCCTTTGGCTGTGCTGCGGTGAGGACGCGCTGTTTGTGTTCCTGCCGCGGAGCGAGCGCTTGTCTTGTTTACATCCTACTCGGCCGTTTCGCGCGTGCCGTACTCAGCATATAGATCACCATGGCGCACCAATACAGAAAATCGACGCTCAAATTTACGTTCCGCAACGAATTTGCACGGCCCAAAGCACTCGAAGTCGAACGATTTCTACGAGAAGAAGTTAAAATCCCGGCGACCGACATTCTCGGCATTCACTTGTCCATTGTGAGTAGTATCGTATATGTCAAGATCATCAACGACGCAACATGTGAACGGATCCTTCGGAACACGAAACAGGGCCTCCGTTTCTGCCATGCTGATGGCAATGTGGGGACTGTACACGTCGATTATTCTGGCATGGGACTTCGCACGATCAGAATTTTCGAACTTCCTTTCGAATTACCGGCGGAGGACGTCGTGACAGCGCTGCGCCCCTACGGCACGGTCCATGATCATATTGCGGAAAAATGGACGCAATTCCAGACATATCCTGTGCTGAATGGAGTCCGCCAGGTCCGAATAGAACTTAAAAGACATGTACCTTCATATCTGACTATCGGTGGCTGCCGTGCCATCGTCATCTACGATGGGCAACCAAAGACCTGCTCTGGTTGTGGGAAGGAGGGACACCTTAGATCAGAATGTCTCCAACGTCGAATCACGCAACTGCCGCCGGCTGACGCAGACCCGCCATCGCAGCCGACGCTGCTTCCCGTGACTTATGCCGCAGCCCTCACGACAGCTACCACTTCACCACGACAGCCGATATCCACTGTTGGGTCGCGGCTCCATCCTCCAATACAGGGCGATGACGACACACCCGTTCCACAAGCTACGGAATCACTTCCGATGCCGCCGCCCCCGTCGACGGATAACAACATACATGACGATAGCATGGCCGTAGACTCGCTTATTGTGCCTACAGCTGCCTTTGTGCCGGAACGTCGGGAATCTTTGCCGTCGTCTGACACAGAAGGACACTCCAGGAGGCAACGCTCCCCGAAGCGACGGAAGCGGAGGCGTAGAGCAACTTCCGAACGGGATGCGACGCAGCCTCCAGAGGACGAAGACTCCACCTTCAACGACGACGCTACCACAGAGGCAGCCGCCATTTGCTGCAGTGTGGCACCACCGAACGGAACTGAGGACAAACCACATATACCTACAGTGGCAACATCGGATGCCGATATGCAGGACAGATGCTGCCCACCACCTTCTGGAGTGCAAGCACCCATGCCGAGTCCTGAGGACGCTAGGGAAGCAGATCTTGCATTGAGTTCCCCGACGTGGGCGGATGACCACGACGACGACGGAACCATGCACGTTACGCCAACAGGGCCCACGCCATTGGCGCCGGCTCTCTAGAAAGGACGGCAGGTGCGGTTTGTGGGGATGCGGAGGTGTCAATAGAGTCAGAAGCGCCATAGGCAATTCCAGTCTTAATGGATAACTTAACACCTGCGGTTCGGCAACAAGCATATCGTATCGCCACGCTCAACCTCAACACGATACGAACGGCAGTGAAGATCCTGTTGCTGCGTGAGATGCTTCGTTCTTCGGATGTTGACATTGCCCTGTTGCAAGAAGTGTATATAGCGGCCCTCCCCGTTTTCTACGGTTACGTGACACATATGTCACCGGCGGACCGGAATGGCAGCGGTACGGCAATACTAGTGCACGACGGAATTGCCATCGAAGAAGTGACTTACCTTCCGTCAGGAAGGGGGCTGGCGATCACAGCACTGGGCACACGCACCATTAACATCTACGCTCCATCAGGAACTGACCAACGCCGCGAACGATCGCTGTTCTACTCGGAGGATATCGCCCCCCTCTTCATCAGCCGCTACGATCAATATATCTTCGGCGGCGACTTTAACTGTGTGCTCCACCCCAAAGACCAAGTCCCACACTTCTCGACTTGTCAAGAACTTCGGCTCCTGGTTCGTGATCTGCTTCTCACTGACACGTGGGAGACAGTGCACGGTGACCGTCCCGGGCCGACATACCTTACTAGTCACTCGGCCAGTCGCCTAGACCGCATTTATGTCTCACGTGCTCTAGCGCCGGAAGTATTGGACGCCGAACGTTGGCCGCTTGCCTTCTCCGATCATAGCGCTTTCATATGCACACTCACTCTACAACAGCAGCGAATATGGCGCAGCCGCGGACCCTGGAAGCTGAATGTGGCACATCTTCAAGACCCGGAATGCCGTCAAATTATCGCCAAAACATGGTTGGATTGCGAACGTCGTCTTCCCCGATATCCTTCGACTCTAGCATGGTGGGTGGACTGTGCAAAACCAGCGTTTCGGCGTGTGCTAACTCAATTCGGTAAAGATATCGCAGCTTGGCATCGTCACACATTGGACTTCTATTACACGATGCTTCGCGAACTCGACGGCCAACCACCATCTCCAAACCGACAAATGGAAAGCCGCCGAATTAAAGGTCAAATATTGTCTCTTACGAGGAAACGTTTGGAGGGGGTCGTCGTGCGATCGCGACGTCACGACCGAGCGGAAGGAGAAAACCCGTCTATGCATCACATCGTGCTCGACAGCCGCCGACGCCGACAGCAGCTGATCACGGACCTCGTATTGCCAGGTGGTAGGGTCGTACTGACTCAGGCCGCGGTTACAGAAGCCTTTGCAGATCACTATCGCCAGTTTTACGACGAGGTGAATACAGAGGAAGAGGAAGCGGACGATCACGACATACTGCAGCACGTGTCGCACACCCTCGACAATGCAGCAGCGGCGACGCTGTTAGGTGGAATTACACGGGACGACATCGAGGACGCGCTTAACAAGGGAGCACTCAACAAATCTCCCGGGCCAGACGGACTGCCGCTCGAGTTTTATCGGACTTTCCGCGATCTCATGATGCCCCGATGGATCAGCATGTACCAAGAACTGATGACCCCCCGGTTCCCACGTGCCACCTGCATTCGTGGAAGGTCTCCTTATACCGATACACAAGCCTTCCAGAGGTCGGACGGTCGAGGACTACAGGCCCATTACAATGCTCAACTCGGACTATAAAATCTTCGCCCGACTACTCGCCAGCCGCATAAAGCAGGTTCTGCCCCTACTCCTCTCAATGGAGCAAACGACACAGGGCGGAGTGACCAACATGCAAACGGCAACCAGCGAATGCAGGGATTTAATAGCCATCGCCACATGCTGTCGCCTTCGAGCTGCTCTGATCACCATTGATTTCGACCACGCCTTTGACAGAGTTCACCACAAGTTTCTTCTGTCCGTTATGGCCCGCATGGGCTTCCCGCCTGACTTTCTCGACATCTTTCAGCGCCTTTTCCGTGGAGCTGCATCCCGTGTACTGGTGAAATGACGGATTGCGGGTCCCTTTCCGATCCGACGGTCAGTTCGCCAAGGATGCCCACTCTCCATGATCCTTTACGCGATCGCACTCGAACCACTTGTCGGAGGGTTGAAAAACCGGCTCTCGGGAATGTCATTGAGGGATCACACCTTTCACTGCAGGATATATGCTGATGACCTTCTATTACTTGTCCGATCTGGTGACGAGGTACGATCGGTGTTACAATGGATCAATCGCTATGGATTGGCAGCGGGCAGCCTCATGAATGTGGCCATGTCGGCAGCGATGCCGATTGGGAGAGGTCTACAGGAGGACGCTTTAGCCCCACTCCCACTAGTTAACAAGATCCGGTTCTTGGGCATAACATTTACACAGGATGTGCGCCGCACGGCAGCAATGAACTATGCACGATTATTACAGGCCATACGCACAGAAGTTCGCCGGAACTTACTTCGACGGATGGACCTCCTACAGCGTGTGGAATACCTCAACCTTCACGTGGCGACTAAGATGATCCACATGGCCCAGGTCCTACCGATATCGACAGCGATGGCACACAGATTGCAAGCAGCGTTTGGATATTACCTTACCGCCGGACACCAATTCAAAGTCCGCTACGAAACACTCACCCTTCCTCCGCGTGATGGCGGACTGGGTCTTATAAATGTACGAGCAAGAGCTACCGCTTTATACTTGTGCACAATGATGAAATTGTGGACCCACAAAGATGCTTCCCTTACGGGACGTCTGTTAGAGGAATTGCTGCCGGCGTCTCTTCTGCCACCTGTCACGGTTGCGCACATTACACCTTCACTCTCGCACCTCTCGGCATTTATTCTTGAATATAATTACGTGCACCCAGACCTTCCCAACACTCGCACTCCCAAGGCGAGAGACGTTTACAGACTGCTGCTAAGGTCCATACCTAGGAATGTGATTGAGAGGAAGAGCCCTACGACCCTATGGCCGGCAGTGTGGAGAGCGGTCCAGAAGCCGTTCCTCCCCACGCGGGTAAGAGCCGCGTGGTACCAGGTGGTGAACGGGAAGTTTGTAACACGACAACGGCTGCACGCTATTGGGATGACGGATTCCCCCCTTTGCCCACGTTGCCACCTCGTGGATACTGACGAACACCGTTTAACATGTGGATCGGCGTTAGAGGTATGGCTGCTAGTGCAGAAGATCCTCGCCTGCTACCTACGTATCGCGCCTCGCACAATTGAGCCACGGCTCCTCCTTTGTCCAGAGGATACTTATTTCCCACCTGCGAAGACTCACATGGTTTAAAGGCATGTCCATAGACTACCTCTTTCGCGATGATGAGAAGATGGTGCTTGATTACTGGCAATTTCTCCAGGACAGTCATAGCACACTTGAGTGTACACCCCGATACCGACAGCTATTTGCGAACTATTTGCGCAGTGTCTTCGACAATCCCCCTCACAGTTGGGGAGTACCGGGCAGAGGATGACCGCCGACATGGGGCTCCACACGCCGCGAAATGTTGTAACAATTTGGAACATGGAATCTGTACGCCGAGGGGCCGTGCACATGGAATGACGTGCGGGATTTGGTTACATTTTTCTTTCGTTATTATCTATCATCACACTATTTGTTTCCAAATCTTTTTCATAGTTAAGAAGAAACTCTTGTTCTGTTGTTGCTACGGCTGTAATTTTGTAATTTTGTTTGTTGTAACTGAAAGACGCCTTAAAAATAAAAAAAAATAAAAAAAAAAAAGAAAAAGGCGTTGGGTTAGTAAGCGAAAGGTAAAGAATTCAAATCTTGTGTGATGCTAAATATTTTCTTTATTTAAAAAAAAACAAAATAAATAAAAAAAAGTGGCTAGGGTACCTGGCTTTCACCCAGGAGGCCCGGGTTCGGGAAAAAAATAAACAAAAAAAAGAAAAAAAAACAAAAAAAAGTGGTTCTAGGCGAAAAAAAAAGTGGTCAGCGCGACAGAATGTCAATCCTAAGGGCCCGTGTTCGATTCCTGGGTGGGTCGGAGATTTTCTCCGCTCAGGGACTGGGTGTTGTGTTGTCCTCATCATCATCATTTCATCCCCATCGACTCGAAAGACTTGAAATCGGAGAACGGTCTACCCGACGGGACGCCCAAGTCACACGACATTTTTTTTTAATTTTCCATTCTTCATTCTAATGATTTTTTCATAATTGTCTTCGTTGTCGTTGACGTCGTAAATAACTCTTCGACAAACGTTTTCTTTGGTTAGGATAAGCGTTGCAATAACTTTGAAATTGATAAAGATGATGTGGCCTATGACACTCTACGGGGCCGTTTGATGCTTATTCGAATGACGGCCTTCGAAAGAGAAATAAACACCTCGTTTATTTACATTTTGACTGTGATGAAACTCATTCCATCTGTTGTCCCCTAATTGTGAAAACGAAGACCGCTATTTAATATCTAAATATCGGAACTTTAGTTCCATTCATTTCTTTCTATATCTGTTAACTAAGCTGTATACCCCTAATTGCTACCATTATCTTTGGTTGCATTAGTACCTTTCCTTGTCTTTGGGCCTCATCGCTCCTAACCATCAACACATCTTTAAATTTCGACATAAGTCGACACATCTACCATAAAATGCTTATAAGATTGTTAACGGCACAGCTTCCGATTTTCTTTGGAAAAAATCAGAACATTACTGGGAGCAATTTACAACTTGTTTTCGAAATGGATACTCCAGACCATGAAAAATCAATATAGAGTAAACATTATTATACAGATACCATCTTAGTATATATATAGTTGAGGCTCACCGGCCACTTGACCATCTTCTTCTTCTGTGCGAATGCACAAACAGTGCCCGAACTCTTACGGGAATCGGCAACGCGCCGCGGGTAATGAGTATAATGGGCGGGGGCATTACGAATGTAGTGTGGGACAATACGTTGAGAATGTGGGTTTCGCGGGAGGCGTGCCAGAGATGAATCCCTGCAGTCGCGCTATCCTCTGTGTCCTCGGTGGCTCAGATGGATAGAGCGTCTGCCATGTAAGCAGGAGATCCCGGGTTCGAGTCCCGGTCGGGGCACACATTTTCATCTGTCCCTGTTGACGTATGTCAACGCCTGTAAGCAGCTAAGGGCGTTCATTTCATTGTAAAACATTATTATTCAAACCAATGCATCGCACAGTTCAACAAACATTATGATTTTGCAGTGATATACACACTCTGTATCGCTTTCTAACTATGTACGTAATAACACCTTTTCAGTGTCTGTATTAAATCCAACTAACATCAACACCTCCACCATCAGCTGTTATCGTATGTGCTGCATGAACAGAAAAATACAAAGGAGAAAGAAGTAACCTGACGATTGCTTGGAATGTTATAATGTATAGCAAATCGAACATGTATTTTACGGGACTGTGAAATTAATCTATATATTGCACCTTGCAGTTGATTCCGCAAAATGTAACCATTTGTAATGCGTTATCCTTCTACCACATTACCTCTTCACTTGCATGGTAAGCATGTTTGTCTGTATGACTGTTATCCTATGTCTGCAAGAGTAATGCTAAAACAAATCGGTGCTAATTATCCTATCTGTGATGTGATGTATGCAGTACTGCGAATATGGTTCCCTTTTTTAGTAATTAAGTATTCTATTACTGCGCGAATTGTATGTAATAAAGACGGGACGTAAGCTCAGAGGAAAAAAAATCTGTAGCCCTGTGTGCCGACTGCAGTGCTGCCCGTTGTTGAGAAGAATGCGCGCGAATGAAATGTGTATCTGAAAAATGCAATCTAGCGCACAATAGTATGTGCCACTGTAGCAACATTATTTTAATCCTATTGTATCAACATTCTGTGATTCACTTGTTAACAAACAAGTCTTATGTTGCCATACCTTTTCAGCAAACTGTTACTTCAGGAAGAATAGCGGCCAAATTATTCATTTTATATTATCAATAATTAGTGCATAAGTATTGTGTCTCTTGGCATGCAGCTGATAAAATGCAAGTTTTTGTCAAGGCACACGTTTCGTATTATTTAGTTAAAACGTACTTAATACACTGACAGAAAAAAAAATCGCAACAACAGCATAAAATGAGCGACATAAACGAAAGTTGCTACGCATGTTTCCACATCTGAAAAATGATGTCTATTCCAGTTCCGCACCAGTCGCTATGATCGCCACTATGAGGATGCAAATTAGGTTCGCTTTAAATACACGCTATAATATCAATTCAATATAAATATTGAATTTAATTGATGAAAGGAGAAAATATAAAAATGCAATAAATGAAGCAGGCAAAAAGGAATACAAACGTCTCAAAAATGAGATCGACAGGAAGTGCAAAATGGCTAAGCAGGCATGGCTAGAGGACAAATGTAAAGATGTAGAGGCTTATCTCACTAGGGGAAAGATAGATACAGCCTAAAGGAAAATTAAAGAGACCTTTGGAGAAAAGAGAGCCACTTGCATGAATATCAAGAGTTCAGATGCAAACCCAGTTCTAAGCAAAGAGGGGAAAGCAGAAAGGTGGAAGGAGTATATAGATGGTCTATACAAGGGCGATGTACTTGAGGACAATATTATGGAAATGGAAGAGGATGTACATGAAAATGAAATGGGAGATATGATACTGCGTGAAGAGTTTGACAGAGCACTGAAAGACCTGAGTCGAAACAAGGCCCCGGGAGTAGACAACATTCCATTAGAACTACTGACGGCCTTTGGAGAGACAGTCCTAACAAAACTCTACCATCCGGTGAGCAAGATGTACGAGACAGGCGAAATACCCTCAGACTTCAAGAAGAATATAATAATTCCAATCCGAAAGAAAGCAGGTGTTGACACATGTGAAAATTACCGAACTATCAGTTTAATATGTCACAGATGCAAAATACTAACGCGAATTATTTACAAACGAATGGAAAAACTGATAGAAGCCGACCTCGGGGAAGATCAGTTTGGATTCCGTAGAAATGTTGGAACACGTGAGGCAATACTGACCTTACGACTTATCTTAGAAGAAAGATTAAGGAAAGGCAAACCTACGTTTCTAGAATTTGTAGACTTAGAGAAAGCTTTTGACAATGTTGACTGGAATACTCTCTTTCAAATTCTGAAGGTGGCAGGGGTAAAATACAATGAGCGAAAGGCTATTTACAATTTGTACAGAAACCAGATGGCAGTTAGAAGAGTCGAGGGGCATGAAAGGGAAGCAGTGGTTGGGAAGGGAGTGAGACAGGGTTGTAGCCTCTCCCAGATGTTATTCAATCTGTATATTGAGTAATCAGTAAAGGAAACAACAGAAAAATTTGGAGTAGGTATTAAAATCCAGGAAGAAGAAATAAAAATCTTGAGGTTCGCCGATGACATTGTAATTCTGTCAGAGACAGCAAAGGACTTGGAAGAGCAGTTGAATGGAATGGACAGTGTCTTGAAAGGAGGATATAAGATGAACATCAACAAAAGCAAAACGAGAATAATGGAATGTAGTCGAATTAAGTCGGGTGATGCTGAAGGAATTACACTCCTGGAAATTGAAATAAGAACACCGTGAATTCATTGTCCCAGGAAGGGGAAACTTTATTGACACATTCCTGGGGTCAGATACATCACATGATCACACTGACAGAACCACAGGCACATAGACACAGGCAACAGAGCATGCACAATGTCGGCACTAGTACAGTGTATATCAACATTTCGCAGCAATGCAGGCTGCTATTCTCCCATGGAGACGATCGTAGAGATGCTGGATGTAGTCCTGTGGAACGGCTTGCCATGCCATTTCCACCTGGCGCCTCAGTTGGACCAGCGTTCGTGCTGGACGTGCAGACCGCGTGAGACGACGCTTCATCCAGTCCCAAACATGCTCAATGGGGGACAGATCCGGAGATCTTGCTGGCCAGGGTAGTTGACTTACACCTTCTAGAGCACGTTGGGTGGCACGGGATACATGCGGACGTGCATTGTCCTGTTGGAACAGCAAGTTCCCTTGCCGGTCTAGGAATGGTAGAACGATGGGTTCGATGACGGTTTGGATGTACCGTGCACTATTCAGTGTCCCCTCGACGATCACCAGTGGTGTACGGCCAGTGTAGGAGATCGCTCCCCACACCATGATGCCGGGTGTTGGCCCTGTGTGCCTCGGTCGTATGCAGTCCTGATTGTGGCGCTCACCTGCACGGCGCCAAACACGCATACGACCATCATTAGCACCAAGGCAGAAGCGACTCTCATCGCTGAAGACGACACGTCTCCATTCGTCCCTCCATTCACGCCTGTCGCGACACCACTGGAGGCGGGCTGCACGATGTTGGGGCGTGAGCGGAAGACGGCCTAACGGTGTGCGGGACCGTAGCCCAGCTTCATGGAGACGGTTGCGAATGGTCCTCGCCGATACCCCAGGAGCAACAGTGTCCCTAATTTGCTGGGAAGTGGCGGTGCGGTCCCCTACGGCACTGCGTAGGATCCTACGGTCTTGGCGTGCATCCGTGCGTTGCTGCGGTCAGGTCCCAGGTCGACGGGCACGTGCACCTTCCGCCGACCACTGGCGACAACATCGATGTACTGTGGAGACCTCACGCCCCACGTGTTGAGCAATTCGGCGGTACGTCCACCCGGCCTCCCGCATGCCCACTATACGCCCTCGCTCAAAGTCCGTCAACTGCACATACGGTTCACGTCCACGCTGTCGCGGCATGCTACCAGTGTTAAAGACTGCGATGGAGCTCCGTATGCCACGGCAAACTGGCTGACACTGACGGCGGCGGTGCACAAATGCTGCGCAGCTAGCGCCATTCGACGGCCAACACACACCGCGGTTCCTGGTGGTCCGCTGTGCCGTGCGTGTGATCATTGCTTGTACAGCCCTCTCGCAGTGTCCGGAGCAAGTATGGTGGGTCTGACACAGGTGTCAATGTGTTCTTTTTTCCATTTCCAGGAGTGTAGATTAGGAAATGAGACACTTAAAGTAGTAAAGGAGTTTTGCTATTTGGGGAGCAAAATAACTGATGATGGTCGAAGTAGAGAGAATATAAAATGTAGACTGGCAATGGCAAGGAAAGCGTTTCTGAAGAAGAGAAATTTGTTAACATCGAGTATAGATTTAAGTGTCTGGAAGTCGTTTCTGAATGTATTTGTAAGGAGTGTAGCCATGTATGGAAGTGAAATATGGACAATAAATAGTTTGGACAAGAAGAGAATAGAAGCTTTCGAAATGTGGTGCTACAGAAGAATGTTGAAGATTAGGTGGGTAGATCACGTAACTAATGAGGAGGTATTGAATAGGATTGGGGAGAAGAGGAGCTTGTGGCACAACTTGACTAGAAGAAGGTATCGGTTGGTAGGACATGTCCTGAGGCATCAAGGGATCACAAATTTAGCATTGGAGGGCAGTGTGGAGGGTAAAAATCGTAGAGGGAGACCAAGAGATGAATACACTAAGCAGATTCAGAAGGATGTAGGTTGCAGTAGGTACTGGGAGATGAAGGAGCTTGCACAGGATAGATTAGCATGGAGAGCTGCATCAAAACAGTCTCAGGACTGAAGACCACAACAACAACAACAACAGTCGTGACGGTAGCGGCCTTTGAGACTGAACGTGGTGATTTGATGTTAGTCAAGAATGCCTTTAAGGCGACAAAGACGCCTTTGTCAACACCACACTGAGTTTGAATGGGATCGTGTAATAGGGCTACGGGAAGCTCGATATTGCTTCTGCAATATTGCAGAAAGACTTGACAGGAATGTAGCCACTGTTCATGACTGCTGGTACGGGTGGTCACGAGAATGTGCAGTCACATGAAGACCGAGTTCCGGACGGTCACGTGACACTGCCGACAGGGAAGGTCATCGTGTTCAGCACATGATCTAGCATACGCAGCAGCAATTTGGGCAGCAGTTGGCACCATAGTGGCACGATAAACTGTTACTTCAAGGACAGATCCGAGCCAGACGCCCTGTAGCGTGCCTTCCACCGACCCCAGACTGCCGCTATTTGCGACTTCAGTGCTTTCAAGGGAGAGCTCGTTGGAGGGCAGGGTGGGGTTTGTCGTGTTGTTTTATGAAATTAGGTTCTGCCTCGGTTCCAGTAATGGGCGTGTGTTGGTTGGGAGGAGGCCAGTTTAGGGCCTGCAACCAACCTGTCTGAGTGCTAGACACACTGGAGTTACGGTCTGCGGTGCGACTTCGTATGGCACCAGGAGCACTCTCGTGGTTATACCACGGACCCTGACTGCAAATCTGTACATCAGTCTGGTGATGCGACCTGTTGTGCTGCCATTCACGAACAGCGTTCCAGAGGGTGTTTTCCAACGGGATAACGCTCTCCCACATACTGCTATTGTAACTCAACATGCTCTACTGCGTTTAGACATGTTACCTTGGCCTGCTGGATCACCATATCTGTCTCCAGTCGAGCGCATACGGGACGTCATCAGACGACAACTCCAGCGTCATCCACAACCAGCATTAACCGTCCCTGTATTGACCCACCAAGTGCAACAGGCATCGAACTCCATCCCACAAACTGATGTCCACACATCTACAACACAATGCATGCGCGTATGCATGTTTGCATTTAATACTTTGGCAGTTACACCGGTTACTAATGTACGATCATTTCGCATCTGCAATGACTTATCTCACACGTACACTAATTTGTGATCTTACAATGTTAATCACATAAATGCCGGGTGATCAAAAAGTCAGTATAAATTTGAAAACTTAATAAACCACGGAATAATGTAGATACAGAGGTAAAAATTGACACACATGCTTGGAATGACATGGGGTTTTATTAGAAGCAAAAAAAAAATCACAAAATGTCCGACAGATGGCGGGTGAAAGATCTCTTGCGCGCTTCGTTTGGTGATGACCGTGTGCTCAGCTGCCACTTTCGTCAAGCTTGGCCTCCCAGGTCCCCAGACCTCAGTCCGTGCGATTATTGGCTTTGGGGTTACCTGAAGTCGCAAGTGTATCGTGATTGACCGACATCTCTAGGGATGCTGAAAGACAACATCCGACGCCAATGCCTCATAATAACTCCGGACATGCTTTACAGTGTTGTTCACAACATTATTCCTCGACTACAGCTATTGCTGAGGAATGATGGTGGATATATGAGCATTTCCTGTAAAGAACATCATTTTTGCTTTGTCTTACTTTGTTATGCTAATTGTTGCTATTCTGATCAGATGAAGGGCCATCTGTCGGACATTTTTTGAACTTTTGTATTTTTTTGTTTCTAATAAAACCCCATGTCATTCCAAGCACGTGTGTCAATTTGTACCTCTCTATCCACATTATTCCGTGATTTACTCAGTTTTCAAATTTATACTGACTTTTTGATCATCCTGTAGGTTCCCTAGATGACTGTGTTTCCGAAATTTCATTACCCTAACTTAATTACTTTTTGGTGTTGCGATTCTTTTCCCGTCAGTGTAGTAGGGTTTTCTCACCTGTTTCTTGCCTACGATACCGATTTGATGTTTGCATGCTATTTCACAAGAAATTTAACCTTTTTCACTGACGCTTTAAACACGAAGATGCCTAGAAAGAGGGTAAAATTTCTGTGAAATATGCAAGCAGCCAACACATCCCTTCGTAAGCCAGAAACAGAAGACAGAACGCCAAAGATAGACGTAACTAGAAAAGATAATGCACTAATGAAGCAAAATTGGACAGCTTAAACGGTAACTATCCAACACAACACAATAATTAAGTCAACTAGTAAGGTACAGTTTTTCGTACAAGCAATACTTCTGACCATAGGCAGCTGATGGGCAAAGATGAGCGACGGGAAGAACTGTTTCTTGTTTCCCACCTTACGTCTCCCAGGCATTCATCTAATCTGCTTAATGTAGGCATAATCCATTCCGCTCTAGATGGTGACGGTTTTATCCCCTGTTTAGTACAAGAAATGGCGAGTATGTGACCATAGTTAAACCTGATACGTCTGGATCTTTTGTTGTTGAAGACTGCAAATGACAGGGAAGTCCAATATTAAGCTAAAATTTTGAGGCAGTACAGGAAAGGTTCCAAAACCGAACCCACATTTTCAAGAAAAGGCTTACTTTAAAGGGCGTTCATTGTTATTTCTCTCTGCCAACTGTGCAGGCATTCTTCACAAGTCTCTGCGATTGTGCCCAAATAAAGAAGCTCGCAGAAGAAGATAGTACTAAACCAGCTTTCCTTCAAAATCTTTACCCAAAATTGTAGGCCTGTTGCTCTTTGTTTCTGCTGCTTCCTCGGGTGTATCGTACTTCATGTTAACAAATGGTTCAAATGGCTCTGAGCACTATGGGACTCAACTGCTGAGGTCATTAGTCCCCTAGAACTTAGAACTAGTTAAACCTAACTAACCTAAGGACATCACACACATCCATGCCCGAGGCAGGGTTCGAACCTGCGACCGTAGCGGTCTCGCGGTTCCAGACTGCAGCGCCAGAACCGCGCGGCCACTTCGGCCGGCTGTTAACAATCTCATAGGTAGAAATAATTCATAAGCCAAGATCGCTTAAATACTGTTTACTGGATAACCGGTTTCAACGCACTAATGGTGCCATCATCGGATCTGAATGTAGATTAACATTTATAAACCATTTGGATATAACGATACATGAGGCATACCAGCTGATATAAAATCATTGTCACAAACATTGTTTATATCAGCTGGTCTGCCTCATGTATCGTAATATCCAAATGGTTTATAAGTGTTAATCTGCATTCAGATCCGATGATGGCACCTTTAGTGTGTTGAAACCGGTTATCCAAAACAGTATTTAAGCGATCTTGGCCTATGAATTATTTCTACAACAGAGTGATCGCCCCACTACGCACTATGTGTTCACTGCCAAACCTCATAGGTGTTGTTTCTGGTATATTAATCTGTTTAATGGTCTTTTTCCAACTCATTTTATAATTCTGAATTGCATAAATAGCTTAAGTCATTTTAGACAGACTCCACTTTCTTAGATCAAAGTTCCTCATTATCCTCTTGGAACCTGCAAGAAAATTGAAAGGGAATAAAGGCGTGTACTAATACAGACAGACTATAAACAACAAAAAGTAAGATGTCCGGTTTAAGCTACTGAAAGAGGCCCAGTTTCCGCGAATATAGTCTACATTTTATAAACCCAATAAGTTTTTACCCATACATCTAAAAGGAACGGTTTCACCATAAACATTAACCATAAACCTTACTGTTGAAGATCACATATAGGAAGAATGGTTTACCCCCCAATATCTGGGAGAAATAACGGAAAACGTAGCACAGGTAAATACTTTTTCCATTGTCAAAACATGTAACGGCAAACTGATAAGTTACAAGTGAAGCGAGCGACGTGTTCAATCCGGTACAAAGTGGTAGAATCCTAAGCTTCCATTTGCAAGAGTTCAGGAGAATGCGGAACCATGAGACCAGAGTGTCCGATTTGGGGGAGGAGAAGGGGTCTGAAGGGGAATGAGTCCAGTTAAGCACACTTTGCACTAATAATTAGCATTTCTCTTAATATAATTTTCTGTGGACAGTATTCGAAAGAAATAAAAAGGTGCTAAAAGTGAAACCGCTTCGGTTTCCCTAACAGTCAATTTATTTGTTTAACTATCCTTTGTCATATTTAGTTTCTGAGTGTTTATTTCATTCAGTCAGAATGGCTCTTCTTGTACGGTAAAGGTTCTTTTCGCGCTAGTTCTGTCAATTCTTCCTGCATCGCGTCAACTAATTGAGGACGAATGCGTTTCGCCAAGCAGGAGGCAGAACCTGCCATTGTCACAAGTCCCGTAGAGTTGGATGTACAGCACAGCAGTTGACACTGCACCATTAGAGAGCAGGCATGGCAGAAAGGTGCCTCTTCACCTGCCCTTCCTTGTCTGCTGCGCTGCCACCAAAACGTTTACGTCAGTCGTGTCATGAAGATGATCCACTGGTAGGCTGTTCCACTCGCGTGCCCGACAGCAGACAGCAGGGCGCCCGCTGGCTCAGGTGGGAAGGTGTGGCTGGGCAAACAGCCCGTGCGAGAGTTCTGCACTGGCCGGGCACACGTAGGTAGGGTTGGCCAGATAGTTCGCTTATATGCACAACGCGTGAAATAGAGCGCCTGGCGGGTAGTCTACACCGGCTGCGCCTGTTCGCGAGAGAGCTGATGGGTACGCAGGAGTAAGAGCGCCTAGCGGGTAGCCTATACTAGCTGCGCCTGTTCGCGAGAGAGCTGAGGGGCAAATAGTAGTGTCCGTGTCCTATGGGGCAGCTTTGGAACAGCCTACTCTGCGGAACTGACATTCTGTTTTGGTGGTTGATCAGTTGTCGGGGAGTCTGATCACTTCTGACATATGTTTGCTGTTGAGATTCTTTCGAATTATGCACATAACATGAAGTCACCATTTGACTTTTGGGAAACAGGGGAGATAGAGAAGCACAAGTCATAGCGAATTCTTCTGTGTCTTACTAGACACGAGTGTAGCAGCTGAACAGTAGGCACACAACATGCCGTTCGTTTAGCAGGCCCGAACTCGAGTCATCAGTTTTGAGCTAAAGGAAGAATATGCTCTGGCAAATGTCAACATATTTTAGAGAATAATGTACTTCTTGTACCTTTGGCAAAAGTCTGGAATAAGTTACTTTCTCCAGTATGCTTATTTTCCAATAAACACATCTGTGATAGAGAAAACTTCTGTTTTAACTGTTGTATCGTAACTGTTTGTGGCCAGTGTTCCTGGGCGTCTACTTAAATTTTTCACTTGTTCACTTCTGAGGTAAGTAATGTTCCATACTCGAGATACTAACATTCTGTCAGACGTTTATGTACAGAAATGAAGGTTAAAGTCACTTGAATATGTTGCATGATGTTTGTGAGTACCTGTAATACATTTATAGCCTCTTTCTGGGAAGTATATCATTCCAGATTTTAGCATCATTGTATTTAAATTTTCGACATTATATATATATATATATATATATATATATATATATATACAGTCGAAGTAAATTATTTCATCAAAATAAAAATATTGTGCAATATTTGGTTGTAGCTAAATATTAAAAATATCGTCCACATGATTGCTTTTCTACCTACAGGTTCTTTACTGAGACTTCATTTTTTAATGTTGTGGCAGTTGCCGTCTGATCTCTCACTCGCTGGCTCTCTGATCTGTCTTCTCTCTTCCTGCAGGGCAGTTTGTCGTTGTCTCCGACTCAGTCCTCCAGGGCACTGAATTTTCTGGCATATCGTCTTTGTCGTTGGTGTGCTCATTTTACTATTTCACTCAGTAAATGAACACTGCACAACCATCCTTCCCAGCGTTCGCACAGAGTGACAAAATTTCCAACCTTGTGAGCAGAAAAGTCATCTCGCAGCAGCTGCCTTTTGACGTGGGAATTTCTGTGTTGTTCTCATGCTGTTTAATGTGGCAGTAATCCGCACAGTGGTCTCTGGGTTCCTTAGTGGCTATTATGTTGAATTTTCTCGTGAATACCACTGGGAATTACTTCTTGTGTTTATCAGCATTCCTGATTTATCAAGAAGACAGCAATCCAACATGTAACCCATATTTTTGTAGCGGGAATGCCTGTAAGAATTCGCTCGCGTGTTACCAACCATTCGGGTATCGGCTGTGGCTCTCTGCTGTCAGTCAATCTCTAAATGAGACAATGCTTTCATAGCAAAGCAAGGACTTCAGTTAAACTGTACTTTTCTGGCTATGTCTCCCTATGTCCATGTGTGACTTAAGTGTGTCCCTTTTGCCCTGAGCTCATGATGAAGTATTACATTGCTCCTTAACAAGAATTTTAAGCTGTTGGTATAGAAGATTGACAGTCATCGTAATGTGGCTCATCTATGATAACTAGGTCCATTACAGACAATTCCTGTTCATAAAATTTTCAGTTGCACGCAGACGGGTTCGAGCCCACTCAACAATTAACGCAAATAATGCTTCGCGTCCTTACTAACCCTGATTTGACTCACAAAAAAAAACTCATGGATCATCAACATGTAAATGACAGATAAAGTACATAAATCACATTGCACTGGATCATCAAGTCACAAGCCAAACAGGACAAATAAACACAAGACATAGAATTAAGGCATGTGGAATTTTTTGTGGAAAAAATAGACATCAAACAGCAACAATATTTAGCAAAGAAATATAAAGACATAAAGTGGGTGCCAACCCAAAAATTTGTCACTCAAATCGGCGAATATTCATGACATACCTCATTACATTAAAATAGGCCAGGTAGATAGAATGAGGTCGATAACACAATATCATAAACAATATTGTTCAAAGTTCCATCTCAATGGGTTTGATTCCCACAATAGCAATATATGGAAGAAAAGTCAGTGCTTTTTGTCGTACCTCACCACCTATGAACATCAGATGCAAGGTGCACATATCTCATATGTGGAAGCCTCCCATACCTTCATTGAGTATTATTATGTCAAATGTGCTAACCGCATGTATAGACTGAAATGAAAATAAGAAAAAAAAATGTTTGTACATAACTCCGTGTGCTTAAGCTATTGTAAGCTTCGATTTACTTCCAACATGCAAACTAATTTTAATGTGCCTAAATCTATGACTCATTTTCCATTTTACAAGAAAACTACTTCTCTGAAAACCACATGTTGCTGCTGGCCCGTCCTCGTAAATCGCAGCATGGAGTTTCCAAGATTTTTGTGCGTGAGTGACACTCACAACCGTGTGAGCATCACCCAGCTGTACTCTTCACACAAAAATACACAACAAAACATCGGCAAATCATATTAAAATTTCGCATAAGCAAAAGAAATAATGTGAAGTAGGATGAGCTACGCTGTAATCCTTCATAACAGGAAGCTGTAGGCCCAGTAATGTGGGCGGGCCGTCTCAGCCTCACGCTACATGGCGAGTCAGTTTCCAGGCCATTAATACATGAATATTCGCTAGACATCTTACTCCTTCACATCTATACCAATATATTACAGTCCTCAGACATAGAAATTACTATTAACCACGATAAATACATACTAATTACTGTGACATGCAAGATTCAAAATACTCAGTGAATATATTCTTCACAATTAACCACCAGCATTCAACTGAGGTATCCGCGCACGAAACAGCTTGTGTTTCTTTGATAGTCATCTACGTTCAGGAATTCGGTCTTTGAGGTAGAAGAAGCATTGTTTCCTACTACTGGTTGGTGACTGTATTCTATAGTTCAGTGGTGCACCTCAAACTGTCTCTTTCCCACATTGCAATTTCCGTCACATTCAGCACTCCATATGTATTACTTTGGGTGCTTCATCTACAACCTTCGGAGTCGTTTACACGCGCTTATCTGCGTTTTCTTCAGCTGGTGGTATGATTGTGGCTTCATGCCAAGCATTAGTCGAGCTGTTCCAACGATGCTCCATCCGGAACGCATACACCTCGCCTTTCATCTATAAAAATTTCTTCCTTCCATGGTACAAAATTAAACGCACCTTAAGCGCCCTTTGCAATCCATGTGATCTGTCTGATTTTTAAACAAATTAGCCACAGTTTTTCGTGGTCCACGCGAGGGCTACGGCTCTGCCCGAGAGTAAATCGTTGCCGAATATAAAATATAGCACCAATCCATTTAAAACACTAGTATTGACCTGAAAGTTTTACCACACACTTCTTTATCACCCTAATGGAGGAGGTCTCTGCGGTCCCTTTAATGTTTGCAGAGTTTTAGCTCGGTTTCTAGCCCCCAAGTCGCATCTGGCTCTCCAGTCTCATCTGAGAGTCTTCTTACACGGTTTGGCATTCTTTTATTTCATGTCGGCGATATATGGCACCATGGTAGCAAACTTTTCTGCGATATCGGGATTGCCTGGTTTTATGTTCGTTGATTTTTTCTTGGTATTTCTTAATATCGCAATATGTGTTCTGACTCTTTACAGCGTCCATGAGAGTGCCTAGTGCTTCTTCACTCAATCTCGAACTTCGTTCAACTGGCTTGTCGTCGTCCATGTCTACCCAATTCCCAGACTTCATTTGTGTGGAACCCACGAACACCAAACAAATATGCTCCACAGAATGAAGTGACAGAAACAACACAACACTGATTTCAACGCTGGTAGCAGCAGACAGAAAAAAACAGACACAAAACAGAAAACCAACACAGCAACAAACCACACTTTAGAATCAAACTAATACAGCAACAAACTACACATTCCAATCGTAAGTACAGAGTTAGATCATAATTTACGAGCTGCAGTGGCGAGAGACACGAAATACACTTACTCACATTGGGCACCAAAATGTGGTGAAAGAGAATTCATTGAGGGACTGATATGCAAATTGCCCCACGCTGGCAGCCAAAATGTTGTAAATTAATTAAAAAATGATAAATATGTGGCAACATTAGCATTTATGAACATTATTATTCACAGAAAAACAATACAGATTCATTGCCTGACAAAAAAGTGAAGCATCAGAAGGGGAGGAGGAAAAGAAATGGAACTCCGTGGGTGGAGAGCGCATGCCACTTTAAGTGAGTGATTAAAAAATCGAGTCAAATTACAAAGGATTTGGCAGTTTGACTCTAACTAATAGTATGATATTTCACTTCCTCTTGCCTCGATTCTTGCACTGACTCGGTTATGAAGGCTCTCATAAAGCCGTTGTGTCTTCTCCTGAGGCAATCTGGCCCACAACTGTTACAACTTCTTTTAGATAACCTTGATACGGGCTCTGGGATTGAGTTGAAGTCCAAGCTGGACACACACATGTTCTCTCGGTAACGGATCTGTGGAACTTTATGGCCGCGTTAGGACCTCAGCATCACATAGACAGTTGAAAGAGACGTGTATCATGTGTGGAAGAGCGTTGTCCCGTTGGAAAATGGTAACACAATATTAGCGCATGGCCGCCCGTGGTGACCGAGCGGTTCCAGGCGCTTCAGTCCGGAACAGCGCGACAGCTACGGTCGCAGGTTTGAATCCTGTCTCGGGCATGGATTTGTGTGGTGTCCTTAGGTTAGTTAGGTTTAAGTAGTTCTAAGTTCTAGGGGACTGATGGTTGGTTCAAATGGCTCTGAGCACTATGCGACTTAACTTCTGAGGTCATCAGTCGCCTGGAACTTAGAATTAATTAAACCTAACTAACCTAAGGACATCACACACATCCATGCCCGAGGCAGGATTCGAACCTGCGGCCGTAGCGGTCGCCCGGTTCCAGACTGTAGCGCCTAGAACCGCACGGCCACTCCTGCTGGCAGGGACTGATAACCTCAAATGTTAAGTCCCACAGTGCTCAGAGCCATTTGAACAAGCGCATGGTAAGTAACACGAGAAGACGCATGAAGTCCGTAACGTACCGCTGGGCCGTCAGGTTTCCCTCAATCATTACGGGCCGCGACCTGAAGTCATACTTGATGGCTTTCCAGTCAAGGCGACACTCCAAATGCAGTTTGTTTGGCGGTGTCAGCGGTATGTTAGACTCTGCATGGTAACTCCGTTTTCTGCTTGCTGCTAGTCTCTGACCACAGGTGCGAGATGACACAGAACATTGCAAGATTTCCATTACTTACGATTTGCTTGGTGCACTAAGTGGCGATATTCCCTTGTTTAGTTCTTACGTGGTCGATCGGAACTTTAGAAACCTATATGCCTGACCTGTCGTTACTATGCAGTCCCACATCGGGCTACTGTTACATTTAAATTCCCAACAAACCTGGATACTGCACGTTTCGACCATTCGGCCAAACGGAGACCCACAATGAAGCTCCTTTCAGACTGTGTTAGTTGCTGATAACACTGTCTCATATGAGTATGTGGCATCTTAAAGTCATTCACAGAGATCTCTGAACATCTGAAGCTGTCTCTATGCACGCTAAACGCGAACAGCACCAATGAACTCTGGTGGTCGTTCTATCAGTCACTGAGAATTGCAACTGTAATCAGTCACACACCTGCCGATGGGGTTTACAGTTATTAAGTTAAATTGACATACGTCTCCGTCTGCTGGTAGTTGTTGTTGTGGTCTTCAGTCCTGAGACTGGTTTGATGCAACTCTCCATGCTACTCTATCCTGTGCGAGCTTCTTCATCTCCCAGTACTTACTGCAACCTACATCCATCTGAATCTGCTTAGTATATTCATCTCTTGGTCTCCCTCTACGATTTTTACCCTCCACACTGCCCTCCAATGCTAAATTTGTGATCCCTTGATGCCTGAGAACATGTCCTACCAACTGGTCCCTTCTTCTTGTCAAGTTGTGCCACAAACTCTACCCCAATTCTATTCAATACCTCATCATTAGTTATGTGATCTACCCATTTAATCTTCAGCATTCTTCTGTAGCACCACATTTCGAAAGTTTCTATTCTCTTTTTGTCCAAACTATTTATTGTCCATGTTTCACTTCCATACATGGCTACACTCCTTACAAATACTTTCAGAAACGACTTCCTGACACTTAAATCTATACTCGATGTTAACAAATTTCTCTTGTTCAGAAACACTTTCCTTGCCATTACCAGTCTACATTTTATATCCTCTCTACTTCGACCATCATCAGTTATTTTGCTCCCCAAATAGCAAATCACCTTTACTACTTTAGGTGTCTCATTTCCTAATCTAATTCCCTCAGCATCACCCTACTTACTTCTACTACATTCCATTATTCTCGTTTTGCTTTTGTTGATGTTCATCTTATATCCTCCTTTCAAGACACTGTCCATTGCGTTCAACTGCTCTTCCAAGTCCTTTGCTGTCTCTGACAGAATTACAATGTCATCAGCGAACCTCAAAGTTTTTATTTCTTCTCCATGGATTTTAATACCTGGTAGGGTTACCAGATTATCTAATAGAAATGTAGGAGACATTGGTAAAAAATGTAGGACATTTGTCAAAAATGTAGGACATTATCGTTCAATGAAAGAAATTATGTAAATTTCAAATTTAAATGCTATGTATAATACCCACAGGCATATACATTAATATTTCCTTTTTTTTTTTTTTGTTCTGACACATACAATGTTAAATATGATAATCAAAAGCAGTCAGTTATATTTCTCTGAAGAACTGATCCTGTCCAAAACATTTAGCTTGTTTGAAATAAAATCAAAAATTTCCAAACAACTGAAGTTTTTAAAATTATACTTTACAAAAACAATACCTTTGACCGAATCAACAGATAATCTGTTCCTTTCATCTATCCACTGTGCTCTTATTAGTGAAAATACTCTTTCAACATTAGCATTATGTGCACGAATGGCAAAAAAATACTGAATTAGTTTCAAGAGTTCAGAATGGCAGTCCTCATGCTTTTTACCACTAAAATATCTAACTCACTTATGATTACAGGACAATTTCTCAAGTTCAGAGTTATGATGCTAGAAAAACTGGTTCACATTACATATCTTATCACAAAACTTGACATCATCTGTTACAATGCCTTTATCACTCAAGAACTGTACTCACTTTTGTAAATCATCCATGCATACTTTATCATTTAAATTTAACCACCTAAAACAACTGAGTTCTGAAAAGGACACACACCATTTATCTAAACAGCTCAGAGATTCGCCATACAACGAAGCAGCATCATGCTCAAAATTTTCAGCTTCTTTATCAAGGCCCTCCACCTTAGCACTTATCAAGACCTTTTTCGTCTTTAGTGACATGAAATTACTCTCTAATCTATTCTGAAGAAGGCAACACACGTTATCTAAAATTGCTAACATCTCAACAATGGATGTTTGTTCACTTTCAAGTTGTATCCCATGGTGGAACACATACATAAATGAATGTAAGTGATATAAATAAGCCTTACTCAAACTGTTTTCAAAGAAAATGTTTAGAACTTTAGGAGCATTGGATATAGACAAAAAGTGAGATTTTAAAGCCTCATACATTTCAGTTATTCTGTCAAGTGCAGGGAACAGAGATAACCATCTGGTTTTACTGTGACTAAGAAGCTGTTTGTAACTAATTTCTACAAACTCAAAATAATGCTTGAGTTCCTCAGTTTCTTACTGTATATGTAGAAAAGTAAGTGTACAGCTTGAAAACAATACACTTAAAATATCCGACCCATGCTGAATGGCATTGTTAAGAATGTGACCTGGGCAACCCACTCCAACTAAATTTTCGTTAGTTTGGTGAATACATTTTTGCCCTCTGGTCGACTTATACCACCAAAATTTGTATTTGCATTGTCAGCACCAAATGCGACACATTTCTTTTCTATTCCTACCCTATTAAAGTGTCTCGAACATGTGATGTTATTGTTTCTACACTTTCATTTGATGTAGTTTTAATTACCATTACCTATGCCTGCATACCGCCAGCTTTAAGGTCAAGATATTGTATTAAAATAGGGAAAACTTTTAGGGAACCATAATTATTGCTGTCGGTACTAACCCCAAAAAAAAGAAATTTCTTCTAGACGTTGCATTGCCAAGTCAACAGAATTTGGTGCAAGGACGTAGTTAATAATGATTTCGGTCTTTGTTCTTGCGCACGAAACTTTCTTCTCAGTTTGAGAATCGCTGCATAGTTTTGCGTTTAGTTTCGGCGTGCAGTCCATGGATTTGTATGATGCGTGGTGATTAACAACTTGAAGTCCAAGCGTTGCCTCTGCAGCTCTAACACGATATGCTGACTGTATGGACTGAGCAAAGGAACCTTTAGTATCTGAAGTACCGGCAGAATTTTGAGATGTTTTATGTTTCTTAGAAGACAGGTGTACTTCCAAATCTTGTGCACCTACAAGAGAAACGTTTCCGTCTTAATATAGTGATAATATACCAAAATTGGCAATTTTAAATTAAAACTCTTTAAATAATCGCCATAGCAATATGACATCAAAGTCAGATGAAACATAACAAAAAAAACTATTTGATAACCTTATCTTTGTGTGGAACAGAAACATATGTTCCTGGAGGACAAATAAGGCATTGTGCTTCGTATTCGCTTCTTCCTGCCTTGAAACACTTATACATAACGACAATGCATCACTGGATTTGCATTTTCGTTTCGGCATTTCGGCTTGTAAATAAAGCATTGTGAATTTCCTGTTGACTTTCGACAATCTTAATCTTCGATAACCAAACTGCAAATGGAAGAGAGAAAATCAAGTCATTGGCTCTTCACATCTGTATTATGATTCGTTGTCTCGATTTCCCGTCATTCATCGCACCGTTACCAACATCTGCACAGCACGCAGACACCGCCAACAACGAAGTCCATTTTACCCCAGAGTTCACATGCTGTATAGCCACGCCCATTGTTCTTACTATGGAATGTATATGCTGTATCACTGCAGCTGTGTTGCCATAGCGACTTGCAGTTGCGGCTAATAACCAATTACTCGTTTCTATTTTCACAGCTGCCAGTTCATTTATAATGATCACTGTTTGTTTCTGAAAATTTAGGACATTAGAGACTTTTCAAAAATTCCCCTCGAAAACCGGACAAACGATTAAAATGTAGGGCATGTCCGGGAATTTCCGGAGGTGTGGTAACCCTGTCTACTGGGTGCTTCACTTTTTTGTCAGGCAGAGCTACGACTTAGTAATTGAGCAAGTAGGAAGAGGGAGGGGACATAAAGCACTTCGTCTCACCACATAACTGAATGAGTTTTATAGGACATAGTGGGCGTCTGATAGGTTTTGGCGCAATGTGTCGATTTCCTCTCTTGACGTCTGGCGGCTCGTTGAAATTCAGCAGTCTTCATCTCCCGTGTTCCGCAGCTCGCCAACGGAGATTCAGGCCAGATCGACTCCAGCCTTTTTCCTCTGGTTGAAAACCGGTCTAACCGCTCCATGTATAGGCCTCCCGACGGGAGAGTCGGTGTTACTATCATCGCGCCTGGCGTCTATTCTCTGCAGCGATTAGCTCTCAGGGGCGGTATCAGATTTGTATTTCGAGGCTGAGATGAAATAAGGTATATACAGTCGGATGCTGAAAGACTGAAACATCAGACCATAACGAAGTCCATCAGTCATGGAATGGAAAATGGATATGCCACAAAGTGAATATAGACTTTGAAATGAATGCAGGGATCCGACTCGATGTAGTCAACAATAGGCTGACATGCCTCCATGACGAAAAATTAGAACGGTTTGTGCAAAGCTTCTTCTAAGGAATCTCTGGGTCTTACTCTAGATGATGGACGATTCTCTGTGTCTCATCTCTCTTCCAGAGGCTGCCTCTCTTCAGCAGTTTCGTTCGTCGTACCCCACTCCCCCCCCCCCCTCCCCTCAGGGCGCTAGATTTTCCATCGTGTCGTGTTTCTCATTGGTAAGCTAAGTTTTCAGTCTCGCCCAATCAATGATCGTCACTGCGCTGCCATCCCTTCTAGTCTGTTTACAGGGTGGTGAAATTTCCGACCGTGTGATTCTGAAAGCCTTCGGCGGAGGCTGGCTTGTGATATGAGAACTGTCATGTTGATATCACGCTCTTCCATGTTGCAGCATAGCTGCAGTGGGCTGCGTCCTTCCATGCGGCTTCCATGCTGAATTTTCCTCGAGAACACCGCTAGAAATTACTTGAAGTATTTATCTGCATGCCTGATCGTCACGAAGGCTGCAACCCAGAAACCAACCCAATCGCTCAAGTGTCCCCAGGCACGTACAAAGAAACAAAGTAAAAGAAAGGACAATGTTTACCTGTTCAGCCGACTTATAAATCAGCTGTACTGTTTTTGTTCACATCTCTCAGCATCGCTCACTTACAGATAGGTCACTACCGCAGCAGTCGCGTTTCTCCGCCTGAAGGACTTGGCGCTGTCGGTCGCTTATTTAGCGCACGTAGGTTTCGGCCCCAGTTATTACCAAGAACTCGGCCGTCATCATCATTAACATGAGCTTTCTGCTATGTTAGCATGTCCTTTACATCTCCATTGCTTCCTTCTTAATTCTGCTGTTTGTGGTGCCATCCAGAAAATCGTCCAAGACCTGAAGTCTCTTCTTACCTCACCTCCTCTTCCCCTCCACATACTCTTCTACGACAGTTTTCATAAACCCCACAGTTTTTTCTTCATATACGTTCTAACCAGTTTTTTTCCTTCTTTTTATAACTGTCTCTGCTCCGTCACACCTTTCAGCGCCTCCTCTATCTCATAATATACATCTATCCAACGCATGTTGTGCTTTCTCCACCACATTCACATCTCAAAGGGGTCCAGGTTTCTTAATATTTCTTCGTCTCGTCCGCTTTTCACCGTCTTGGTGCCCACTTACACATTCCTTAAAGCGAACACCAAAATACGGAATGACGACAAAGGGAGGGAAGCCATAAAGTGCACATCAATACTGGAAGTACAGACAGAAATCTACGTCACGGCGTCGAGTGTTAACCGGATATCAGCAATTCTTTCTTTCTCTGCGGCCGCTACATTATGGCATCGGAGTGAACGACATGATAATAAAACAATCATTATGGATGTAAAGGAATTATGAGACGAAGGGAGAACAGGAGACGCTTGAGACTTACTCCAAAATTACTTCTTTTAGATGACGAAACTCGTTCCGAAATTACTTCATGCTAAGTGAGGATAATTACCGATTGCTACTGGACTATGTGCAACAGAAATTAAGGAAGCAGAACACTGTGACGAGAAAAGCAATTACTCCATCTGAGAAGGAATCGGCTAGTCTGAGTTTCCGTACCACTGGCGAGCTGTCTTTCAAAAAAGCTGTACTTTTGTTATGTAAACATTCTCACTGCCAGCATCACTTCTCTTTGAGGTCTCAATCACATGTCTTTCTCGGCAGTATTTTTGATGTAGAGTTTTTATTTTCTTTTTAATTTCTTTCACTCTTTGTCTCTTTTAACCAGCACGTTCTACTAATGCTGTGACACTTCTGCTCTTTACTTCCGATGTAAAACAAACAATATCGCTCCCATAAAACACTCACGTTTTCTTTAAATCAGGTTGCCATAAACCGTCGTTTTTATCGAACTTCATCAGCACAATGCGAGAGTTGTACAACGCAAAGCTGCAGCTGTCGTCGCCGCTTGAAAACACACACGTTAACGTACACTTCGATTTCCGTCGGAAGTATTCGTGTAAACTGTATATGCAAGCATGCACAGTTGTAGACATCCATAGCGAGGTATACGGTAGACTTTGCTGCGGTACAGTACAACATTCAGCAGGAAGGTGGGGCTAGCGTGAGTAATGTTACAAAACCGTTTCTGGGACAAATGATTAATACAAAACGGCGACTGGGTTTTCCCCACCCACCTATAACGTCACACCCCTCGACCCCCGGTAACAGGCGGGAAATTTTGAGGGTAGATGTTCAACTGGGCTACCTCCACAAACCAAATCCCCTCCTCCCTAACCCCCCCCCCCTCCTCCCACCTCCTACGACATCAGCCCTGTAAATGGCAGGAAAATGTAAATTGGGTTATCACAACTCATGGAAATGGGAGGAAACGGTAATTCTGTGCTGGAGAGGAAGACAGGATATTTTATTTACTTTTTTATAGCTCAATTGGACTACCTCCAGTAAGGTAACTCGGAGATGTGTATGTTCGCCTTGACGTGCAGGAACCGATTGAGTTAGGTTGCACTACATCCACCAGATGGCGCTGTTGGCCTCCCCCTCCTCCTCCACCCCTCCCCACCTCCAACCCTCTCCCCCACTACTCGCCCCACTTCCGCCACTCCGCCTCTTGTGCAGGAGTTTCAGTTTGTGCTGAGCTCTTGGACACAAGTCTTTGGGATGTTTTCAATGTAAGAGGCATTGCTGGTGTCAGACAAGTAGAAGTTTAACAACTATATCACCTGTAATCATGCAGCCGGCCTAAGTGGCCGTGCGGTTAAAGGCGCTGCAGTCTGGAACCGCAAGACCGCTGCGGTCGCAGGTTCGAATCCTGCCTCGGGCATGGATGTTTGTGATGTCCTTAGGTTAGTTAGGTTTAACTAGTTCTAAGTTCTAGGGGACTAATGACCTCAGCAGTTGAGTCCCATAGTGCTCAGAGCCATTTGATTTTGTAATCATGCAGATGAGACCTGTGTCCATAGCCCCCTGCATATGGGTTGGAAGGCAAAGATAGTGGTGGACTGTAAAAAGGAGAACAATAGAGTGTAAGCACAGACAGAAAATCAGAACAATTACATATTTCAAACTTCATGACATATTACAAAACCCACAATAGATCATAAAAAAACACAGACACACAACAGATTGGATACTTAAAACTTCTACTAGAATTCGAAGCACTGAAAAATGTCTAGAATTTTCGGTGAATTTTCGACGTCCTACAAATGATGGTCTGGAGATGCTCTAAAGCCACAGTGGCGGGTGGAGGACAGAATCCTACCTGTCTGAAAGAGAGGAGGGTGGTCTGCCTGCACTTTTCTCTGAAGCTTCAAACAAAGAAAACATCACGTGACTCTCTGACGTCATGGAAATTCCTGTGAATCATGATTGGCTCTTACTGAATTTACCCACCAAAATGCTGCTTTTGGTGTGGGAGCACAGTCCGCCAATTTCTAAAGACGGAAAGATAACGAAAATTTCAGCGGAAAACTATTTTTGTACAGACAAAAAAAATCCAGCAGTGACATTGCACTGACAGTTAAACCCCGCAAAAGTGGTGTAGAAACCATGAAATATGCAAATTATTACCAAAGACACCTAGTAAGTTGCATTACTTTGCTACGAATGCTTGAATTTTTCGGCGTTAAACCTATCTCCAACGCGGCTTTATCACCACAAGCGATTGTACCACCATGCCATATCGCTATGTCGCTGTAGTAAACACAATTCGTATCCTGCACCGTACAAAATCATCAACTCTGCATCCTGCTTGTACCTATCAACCGAGAGGCACGTCTATGAATACCACGAAGTCAAACAAATCGCAAAAACAGAAGCACATTTGCCATATGTAATCGCAGCAACTAGAAACTTATCGCGTCTGCGAAGTTTTTTGTGTAAGAACTCGAAAATAGAAGAAACTGGTAGTTCCACTTGTATTTTTTTAACAAATACAGATGTCAATGATATAACAGATTCCAGACCATCTTTGTACTTTCCAAAGTCAACAAAAGTTTTTAATACCCATAATCTGGTGTCTTTCTCATACCTAGAGGATCAACAAATGTATCTTCCACCGGTGTTTCACCATCTAGATGCAAACAACACATCATAATCGATGTTCTCTCAACCAAATAAAGATGGAAAATGTGTAGAATGGCAGTATACCTCACAGTCTAACAAGAGCTCAGACCTACCAGACGAAGAGAGAGAATGTCTTGTAACAACTTGCCTCACTACAGCACCAACAAAGATGTATGACGTCATTGATCACACCATCCCACAGTCAAATTAGAAGCTTCGCTTTCCAGTCTGCAGATATCACCCACAGAGAGTCAAAAGATTTAAGAACAGGACACGTTTAGTGTATCTCAGAAAAACTGGCTACCCTGGAACAATAGCAAGCTCTGCGACTTTTTGCCATTAACGAAGAACTGAACGATCAACAACGCGGAAGTGGTCCTCGACTAAGTAAAATCAGGCACATGTAGGAAACACATCCGGTAGGTCAAAGCCATTCTTTGACACTTACCAGTGCTGGTACCTTGGTACCTATACCTGCTGGAAACTTTTATGGTCTGTCGTTCATAGGATTTAGTACTCTAACCTCCCCTTTGTCAAAACTATCAGATGGTTCAAATGGCTCTAAGCACTATGGGACTTAACATCTGACGTCATCAGTCCCCTAGACTTAGAACTACTTAAACCTAACTAACCTAAGGACATCACACACATCCATGCCCATGGCAGGATTCGAACCTGCGACCGTAGCAGCAGCGTCAAAACTATCAAGTCAGGCCTCCAATAATACAGCTATTTCCACAGAATTCTCCTTTTAATGCTCAAACCTTTCTCAGCCCCTGCAGCAGAGAGGGAGACGTAATAATTTCTTCTAGAATATCTCACAAACCAAAAGCATTCTGGATTCAAACACATTCCCGAGGACTGAGGGGGAAATGCTTTCCGACAAACCTAAACTTGCCTGCTTGTGAATAATAGCTAATACCTGTACATCTCACCAACCATTCCCAAATATATATTCCACCTCGTATTCGTAGCGACTAACAAAACACATGTTTTCACATGACTAAAGCATGGTGGAAACCATGTATAACACCATGTCATGGATTGTATATTATTTCTATAGCTTTGACCTGCCTGATGTGTTTCGTACATGAGCCTGATTTTACGTAGTCGAGGACCACTTCCAGAATGAGCTGGCACGCCCAGAATGCTTGAAAGCACACCGCTGTTGATTGTTCAGTTCTTCATTAATAGCAAAAAGGCACGGAATTCGTTATTGTTCCAGGGTAGCCATTCTTTCCGAGATACACTAAACGTGTCCTGTTCTTAAATATTTTGTCCATCTATGACTGATATCTGCAGACTGGAAAGGGAAGCCCCTTGTTTGACTGTAGGATGGTGTGATCAATGACGTCATACATCTTTGTTGGTGTTGTAGTGATGCAAATTGTTACAAGACACACTCTCTCTCTTCATCTGGTAGGTCCGAGAGTTCCAGAAACCTCTTGTTAGACTGTGAGGTATACTGCCATTCTACACATTTCCCATCTTTATTTGGTTGAGAGAACATGATTATGATGTGTTGTTTGCATCTAGATGGTGAAACACCGGTGGAAGACATATTTTCTGATTCTCTAGGTATGAGAAACACACCAGATTATGGATATTAAGAACCTTAGCTGACTTTGGGAAGTACAAGGATGGTCTGGAATCTGTTATATTATTGACATCGGTATTCGTTTAAAAAATACTATTGGAACTACTATTGTTCAAGACTGGTGACAACTTCTGTTAACTCTCGTCCATCTGTACGCGTAAGGCTGAGTGCATGTTTGTATTTAGATCTTGCAGAATGGAGACGTCTCTCTTGTGGAATCATAATAGTGCTCTGCATGCGTTCTCACCCGGCAGTTTAGGCTACCCACGTCAGCTGCCGCCAAGGTCTCACTCCGGGCAACGCCGCATGTCTTCACTGTGTAGTCTTTGCGCATGATCTGTACGGGTGTTTAGGGAGTAGGGAGGATATTTGAGCGAACTCCGTTGTCAAATTCATGTGGACTAGATTATACAGCGTTTTTCGAGAACGGTATTGTGAACACCTCTCGTGCAATACTAAATCCATTGAATGACAGACCATGAAAGTTCCTAGTGGGTATAAGTATGAAGGTATCAGTAGTGATAAGCGTCAAAGAGTACCTTTGACCCGTCTAACACACTAGATGAAGGGATGCACAGAAACTGTTCTGGAAAACCTTGAAATAACACTCGTGTGACATGTAAAAATAAACCTGACAAATGGAAATATGCATATGAGACCACATTTCAGTGCTAAAAGTTTCGAGCAGGTAAAGGTATGACGGAGGAATAGAGATATCGCAGTGAGAAGCAGCAAAGAATGTCTTTCAGCAGCCTAATGTTTTACCGACATGAGCCTGATTTTATTTAGCCGAGGACCACTCCCAGACAGTGCCGGCACATCCAGAACGTTTGAAAGCACACCGTTGTTGACCGTTCTGTTCTTCATCTGTAGCGAATAGTCATGGAGTTCGCTACTGTTGCTGAGGGAGGGGGGGGGGGGGCAGTCTTTCCAAAAAAATACGTTTAACGTCTGCAGGAAGCGTCTTGTTGGTAAGTCTTCTGTCCATGTGTTACTAATATCTGCAGACTGGAAACAGAAGCCTCTCATTTGACTGTGAGGTGGTGTGATGGGTGACGCCACAGTTCTTTGTCGGTGAGGTGAGCCATTACAAGTGTCTCACTCGTCGTTCAATAGGTCCGAGAGTTCTAGAAGCCGCTTGTACGTCTGTGAGGTACAGTACACGTTTCCCGTCTTTATCTGGTTGAGAGAACTTCGATTCTGATGTGTTGTTTGCATGGAGATCGTGCGAACACCAATGGAAGACACATTTGCTGGTTCTCTACGCATGAGAAACACATGTGATTTTGAGTATTAAAACATTAGTTGATTTTGTAAAGTACAAGGATGATATGGAATCTGTTATACCATATTCGTTAAAAAAAAGTACAAGTAGAACTACTAGTTTCCTCTATTTTCCAGTTCTTCACAAACGAAATATGTTTCTAGTTACTCAAAGGTTTGCAGCACCTCCCACCCAAACTTTTTGGCTCTCCAAAGATACAATTTCCACTATTCATCTTCAGAATTATACTGCACAAACGATCGGTAGCATACGGCTATGCGGTTGATATCGAGAACAGTCCCGTAAGTGGTATGATATTCCATCAAACTCTGTAAAAATACATGAAATCCTGGAAATTTTGATAAGCTACCCGATGGTCCCAGCATAAGAGTGTCGCAAATATCATCATTTTTTGGTGTGTAAAATCGAATATTTCAGCTGATAACGGTTTCGAGATTCGTAAATCAATTCGCCATTGACAAACCATTTCTCATCGGCAAAGCTCAGAAAGTAAATATTCTTTTAATTCCAGAATCTGGAGATGGTCGCAACTCTCGCAGAAACCACAGTCGCAAGCAGTCCTGGCCAGAATCAGTACTTTCAGTGGACGCTTTCGTCCTAGAGGAGCCAGCCCAGCCTTTGTAACCAGTACAGAGAGCGGCCACTGTCCACGGCGGGCGCCTCGAACACGCATCAATCCAGCGGGTGTAGGGGCAGTTGCCTAATGACCGTTTGCTGCAGTGGATTATTGACTGACCTCGTCTAGCACTACGACTATATACGGCACGTGTGCTTTTGTTTTGGCGTTCTTTATATCCTGGCGGTGTATGTAGGAGTGCCTGGCGGTCGGTAGCTACATGCAGGATGCAGAAGTGATCACTTTTTACGATGCAGAATATGAGTGGTGGCGCTACAGCGATGTAGCGATATAGCATGGTGGTACAACCGTTTGTGGTGGTATAGCCTGGTTAGTGATTGGTTTCACGCCGAAAAATTCAAGCTTTCCTCCACAGTAGCAGAATAGTCTAGCTGACTGAGTGTGTTTGTCAATACTTTCTGTGTTTCATGATCTCCAGACCACTTTTGAAGGTTTATATGTCAGTGCACTATGACTGCTGTACATTTTTCTTCTATCTGTACAAAATTATTTCTCCACTGGACTGCTCGTAGTCTGTCCATCTGCATTAAGTGGTGGACAGTGCTCCCATCCCATCAGCAGCATTTTGGCAGATAAAATCAGTAAGGACCAATCACGATCCATCCATTAACAGGAAGTTCCACGACGACAGAGTGTCACAAGATATCCTTTGTGGGACGTCATAGGAGTCTCCACAGACTGGTTCGAACAAAGCAGGGGCACCTATGGAAATTATGTGAGGTCAGAGAGCCACGTGATGTCTTCTTTGTTCGATTGTTCAGAGACAAGTCCAGGCGGACCAGCCTACTCTGGTTCAGAGAGGGGTGATGCTGTCCCCCACCCACCATTGTGGCTTTAGAGCATCTCCAGAGAAGCAGTCATAGGATATGGAAAATCCACCGAAAATCCCAGCCATTTTCCTCGTCTGCAGGACAGTGCTTCAAATTCTAAGAGAGCCTTTTAGACTTCCTATCTAATGTTTTCTTTCACGACCTGTTTTGGGTTTTGAAATATGACATGAAGTTTTAGATATGTAATTGTTCTAATTTTTCCTCTCTGTGCGTACACCCTATTCACCTTCTTCTTATGCTGCACTATTATCTTCAGCTTCCAACCCACATGCAGGGAGCTATGGACACAGTCCTTAGCTGCATGATTACAGGTGATACAGGCGGTAAACTCCTCCTTGACTGACATCGAAAGCACCGCTTCCATTGAACACATCGCAAAGACTTATTTCATCCTAGCAAAGAGCTCAGCACAGACTGAAGCTGCTGCACAAGTGTAGGAGTGGGGGAAGTGGGGCGAGTAGTGGAGGAGGGTGTGGAGGGGGCTAACAGCGCCATTTGGTGGATGTAGTGTGAACTAGCTGAGTTGCTCCCTGCACGTTGCATCAGACATACACATCTCTGAGTTAGGTTACTGTGTTACTGGAGGTAGCCCAATTGAGCTATAAATAAGTAAATAAAATATCCTGCCTTCCTCTACAGCACAGAATTACCGTTTCCTACCATTTACAAGAGTTAGGTTAACCAAATTGACCTTTTCCTGCCTTTTTGAGGGTGAGATCATTGTATGTGTGGGAGCTGGGGACAGGAGGAAGGGGGGAAGGGGAGGCTAGCTTAGTGGAGGTAGCCCAATCGACCCTTTCCCCCCAGAATTTCCCGCCATTTTCAGAGGTAAAAGTGGATGTAACATCATAGGGGGGTTGGGAAAACCTGGCAGCCATTTTTAATCAACTATTTGTCCCAAAAACTGCCTTGTTCCGCTACTAGCGTGTATAGACAGTCTGCGAATTCTCATGGGCCGATGTTGTGCACTAAAAGCAATGTGTAAACAGGCACCTAGAAGAGGACAGTCCTCACAGACACTTTATCAGTCTCTTCCACAAACCTGTGTCAATATTGCTCAAGAAACACACTCTTAAAACATGCCTCTTTCACCACTGCTACTCTACTACCTGTCGCGTTTTATTCTGCCTCCTAGGTATTTAAGCTGCTGTACACGTTTCAGTAATTATCAATTCAGCATTATGTTTCTCCTCTGCCTAATTGCATTGAATTTGTTATCTATTTATTGATTTTAGGTCCTATATCTTTCCTTTAGTTTCAGTGACATTCGCTGTATCCCACAACACTTTTATCCATTGTTGGAAGGAACATTTCGTCTACTAACCTCAAACATCATACACTTATTTCTATAGTTTTTACTCCTTTTTCATCTGATGAGCACTGCTCAGTCATGCTCACTAAGTTCAGATAACTAAGAGTAAGAGAATGACTCTGGCTTTGCCTTACTCGTTTTCCTAATTCAGACTGTCTCACTCTAACTTACGCTTTTTGATTTAAATGGGTTTATAAGTTGCCTGTTTTTCAGTCCACTCTTTTTCCTCACTGTAGTTACCCAAAGGTGCAGTTCTATATCTATAAAACACATATATAAATTCCTTTCATTCTCAGTTAAACCTCTTTCCAAAAATTCGCAAAGGGCGTCTGTACGCCACTTGCGGAAGACAGAGGTCTAACACCACAGATTAATCTCCCTGCGTAATACAATCTCCTCTTTATATTTAAAATACTCTTTCGTAGCTCAGTTTCGTGTAGGACAAGCTATTTCCAAAATCCGGAAATGATAAACGACTGTGGCAACTGACAAATAATTCAGCAGTTCGATTCATTACTTCGTACTACATACACACGTAACTCATAAATGTTAGTGTATTGAAAATACCTGAAGAAATGAGAGAAGATTTCCTCAATTTTTTACCACATTTATGCGTAGACCAATTTTACAAGCATTTACCACCAATAATATTTCTAACGCGACGTTGTTGCCGATTAAACTTAAAAGTATTCTCTGATGCTCGACTCTAGATTGTTATTTGTACAGATTCCGTGTTTGAATTGTTCAGATGGTTATACAAGCATCCTGGAGCAGCTCCCCATGTTGACATTATGTTTCTTATTTGCAGTGGACGTAGACAGTATCCGAGAAATACGTCACGGCCGCTCCACTGATGTTCAGCTTGACAGGACCTTACACGACCCAATCACTGAAGACTGCGCCTTTTCCATTATGTACGGTGACAACTTCGAGTCCCTAGACTTCCTAGCTTCCTCGGCAGTGGAAGCAAACATCTGGATAGTGGGACTCACCGCCTTGATGGGGCTCCAGAAAGGTCAGTACTCAATTTCCTTCTCATTCAGTCTTCTATATAAATATTAATAGAGTAACAGAATGAATGGTGAAGCATATGTTGAACAGGACTTATCGCTTGATTCCTGCAAATATTCTCTCTCTTAATTAATAAAAACGCAGCACATTCCATTCTGGGCCCCGAATGGCACAACACCAATGATAAAGTTGAAGTATGAGCGGTAGTTTGTAAAGAAGGCAGAATCTTACAATTTATTGTGTGTACATACTGATGAGAATTTAAATTGAAAAAACACACACACACACACACACACACACACACATTTCTGAGCTTATCAAACAACTCAGTTCAGCTACACTCCCACTACATGTTTTTGCATGCCTTATATATACTTTTTCACAATATACATGTTATAAGGGTTTCGTGACTATCTCGAATTTTTAAGACAACACATATTACTTATCGATTTTTAATAAACACGCGTAATATACGTGGCTTTAAATGGATGTAATAACTGTCCCCACCAACGTTGTTTACAGTTTCAGGCGATTCGTTAAAATTTTATCGATTTTCCCTCCCAATATTACAAAATACCTACCTTTACAAGAAGACAAACTTAAATGAGGAACTTTAAATATATAACTACTATTATCGTAGTTCATACCCTGCGAGCACACCAGTATATGGCACTATTTACATTTTCTAGGCGATTGGTTGAAATTTTGTCGATTTTCTCCGCAAAAAGCCACGTCCTTTTTTTTCCAGTAAGACACACCACACCGAGAAACACACAGTATCCCTACATTTCGCTTAAAACGAACTTACCACCTGCACTTTTAATGTGTGGCGTAACTATCAGCTCCCATAACACTATATGGTTTCACTGGATTTGTAAAATTTACGACTGGGACGCTTCTACAGAGAGAGATATAGATTAGATTAGTTTTTCTTTCCATAGATCCATGCTGAGGAGATCCTCGTGGATGTGGAACATGTCATCTTTTTTTTTTTTTAGCTGAAATAACAATACTAATAGTATGAATATATACATCATTTGTTTCTATTAAAAAATTCCTCAATGGAGTAGAAGGAGTTGGCCACTAGTAAGTCTTTCAGTCTCCTTTTAAGTTGATCTTTATTTGTAACTAAATTTTTTATGTTTGCTGGCAAATTATTGAAGATGAGTGTTCCTGAGTAGTGGACCCCTTTTTGAACTAAAGTAAGTGCTTTTAAGTCTTTGTGCAGATCATTTATGTTCCTGGTATTGTATGTGTGAACTGAGCTGTTTGTTGGAAAAAGAGATATATTATTTAGGACAAATTTCATTAAGGAGTAAATATACTGAGAGGCAGTGGTTAGTATACCCACTCGTGAAGCCTGCACTAGACCAGTGGAGCATTATGTTTCCGCGGCCGCCTACTGTATCTAACCGTCAGTACAGTTCACAACTGCCACCATTGCTTTGCATTTTACTATTGCCGTGAGGTAAACTACCAGGACAGTATGCAAATAATTAGAGTCTATAACACAGATACTGCACAATGCAGTGCTCCCTTAAAAACATGCAAAACAATAAATTTCCATACTCCAAACAGTGATACCTACCGTACTGCAGAAAACTAGGGGTGACACGCCACTCTCTCACTTTAACAACATTTTCAGTCAGATTAACGTTCACATGTTAGGTAATGATCTCAGTGTTTCCCAGTACTAAATTTGGTATGTGTGGTTTATGACTTTATACATGGGGGAATTGTGGGCAGAATGTTGTAACTGCATGTGTAACCTGTAGAGAACTTGTACCCAAGAGGCTGTAGTGGAGGCGACGGAGAGCAGGGAGAGAGATGAATTTGGGGCCATAAATGCTGAGTGCAGGGAGCCGGCTGATTGACTCTGGGAAGCAGCGCTCAGTGGTTTGTACCTGCAGAGGGACTTCTGGCTGAAGCCATCTCCTCCTGCCACTTAGTGTCGGACAGAAGGGCGCCAGATCCCAAACTCTGGGCCAGGCGGCATTCCATCGCGAAGGCAGCCAACTAGTTCAACTGGCTCTGAGCACTACGGGACTTAACATCTGAGGTCATCAGTCCCCTAGAACTTAGAACTACTTAAACCTAACTAACCTAAGGACATCACACACATCCATGCCCGAGGCAGGATTCGAACCTGCGACCGTAGCAGTCGCGCGGTTCCGGACTGAAGCGCCTAGAACCTGTCGGCCACCGTGACCGGGGAAGACAGCCAGTTGGCAGAAAGTGGGTACAGGAAGCCATTTAAGAGAGACTGCTGTAAGCTGAGCTTCAGTGCAAATGCTAGGAAGGTCATAAGACTTGGTGCATTCTCATGTTAGAAGCTGGGATGATACGGACAGACTAGCTGCTGTACGTGGTTAGTGGAGGCAAGAGTGTAACCCCACCCCCGACGCCAGAAAGTCTCCAGGTTCTTTCAGCGAGCAGAAAATACACATCTTTCACGGGCACGACTGTTTGGGAAGCTTAACTGGCTTCTTTCATAAATTGGAAATGGTCATCCCGGAAAGACTAGATCTCTCTTTAAATGAGGAACTGTGGTCCCATCTAGATAAACCGAGCGGTTCTGGGCGCTTCAGTCCGGAACCGCGCGACTGCTACGGTCGCAGGTTCGAATCCTGCCTCGGGCATGGATGTGTATGATGTCCTTAGGTTAGGTAGGTTTAAGTAGTTCTAAGTTCTAGGGGACTGATGACGTTAGATGTTAAGTCCCATAGTGCTCAGAGCCATTTGAACCATTTCCCATGTAGGTAAATGTTTTTTGCCAAAATTTGGCCATGCTTAACGTGAGAACGACGCCTCCTTAGTCTAAAATCTTCTTCTTTCAGACAAGGGAGATTCAGAGTTGGTTATTGGCTCGTTTCAAGAAATGCAGACTGGAGGCTTCCTTCCCCAGCATGGGCATGTGAATTCTAGTGCTTTGTCTGAATTGGCTATCAGGCCAACAGAACTGTCAAGAGGAAAGATTCAATGAGTAGAGGATGGTTAGATTGGTTTCTGCAATGTGGGGGTGGTTGCGTTTTTGCAGATTCGGCTTCTGTACCGAGTCTTGGTGAAAACTGGTTGTGTTTCTTTCCCTTCTTCTGGTCCTCCACTGCTGGAGAATTTTAGGTCTTTCACTTGTGGGTGAGTATTGTAGCTTGTATCTTGTGGTGGACCAAGAGCCAGTGGCAGTTTTCAACTCTGTTGACAGTGGAAGTGCATGTCACCTAGAACATATCATGTGTCTCGAGGGTGAACTTATGCGTCCTGAGTCAGCCATCAGACGTTTGACAATTCCAGCACACACAATCGTGCCTCTGTGTGTCAAATTGATTTGACCAGACCAGCGAATGGGTGCACCTCACACCGAAATCTGCTGAGATTTGAGGGCTCTGATACGGAAATTTCCCGCATTCTGATAATCACACCAGAGTGCGTAGTTTGCAAATTTTCGTGGACGTGTCAGAACGTTACAGCTGCCGCATCACACCGCTCCATCACACAGCGCACTGTCGCCTGTATGAAGGTGAAAGGGTAAAATACTGCTGCACTAGCGTAGGGTTGTTAAATGATATTCACAGCTCCCTGTCCTTGTTTTTGCATACTTGGTGGTAGTTGATTACATTTGAAATGGGCCTCACACGAGATTCATGTAAACGAAGTCATATTGCCTTGTAAAAGGAAGTAAATCAGAGGACAAGTTTCATAGCTTCCACCCCATTGTATGCTGTGCCAATCAACACCATTCCTTTTCCGATTTGTGTTTGTCTCTTTCGTGTAAGACTCACCAGCTAATTGTAGTTACAAAAGGATTAATAAAACATGTCATTATTTTGTAAACTTAAATACGACACTGTTCTCATTCATATACCCCCAGCTCTTCAGTCTTTTTTTTTTTTGTTGTGGTGGTACATGGGTACAGTAGCAAATTAAGATTCAATCTTAGTAAATTAATTAATTCGATTATAAATCTGAGTTCTGAAGGTGACCACAGGCACAGGGAATAAAAGTGTCACGAGTAAATTCACTAATTCATGTATAAAATGTAGCTGTGTAGCTCACGATTTGAAGGTTATCGAGAAGATAACGTTTATCATCACTCAGTCAGATACTTACGATTAAAGCAAGCAACGGCTTGCAAACCCACTCTGTATTCACCGATCTACGTAGAGATCCAAAGGGAACGGTGATGGACCTTAGGTACAGAAGATACTGGAACAACACATTACGTCCACATGCTAACACCTTTTTATTGGTCTTTTTCACTGACGCACATGTACATTACCATGAGGCAACAGTTACACGTACACACGTGGTTTCCGTTTTCAGTTACGGAGTGGAGTAGAGTGTGTCCCGACTTGTCAGGCCAATAGATGTTCAATGTGGTGGCCATCATTTGCTACACACAATTGCAATCTCTGGCGTAATGAATGTCGTACACTCCGTAATTACCCTCATGGTAATGTACATGTGTGTCAGTGAAAAAGACGAATAAAAAGGTGTTAGCATGTGGACGTAATGTGCTGTTCCAGTCTCTTCTGTACCTAAGGTCCATCACCATTCCCTTTGGATCCCTACGTAATTCGGTGCTCTCCGATACACACGATCGAACAGCGGAGGAGTGGTACTCAAGCGTCAACTTTAGGTTACAATATCTCCGGATGTAATTAACACTTTACAATGCAACAAACGGCACTGATTACGTATTTGTTTATATGTTCAGATGTGCTAACAAAACTAACGGGATTCCATTTTAAAAAACGTAGGTTTGTGTTAAAAAACCTACTTCCGTGCATTTTATTATGGTTTGTATTAACCAGTTACACTAGCCCCTCTCCTCACGTTCGGTCTGTGAAATCTATTCGTCAGTATTTGAAGTGGTTTACGAAATATATCCAGCGGTAACGTTAGGTGACTCACCCTGTATACATCTCCGTAAATTCTCTGCTTTCGTATGGCATCATATTCTGGGGTAACTCATCATTGAGTAAAAGAGAGTTCATTGCACAAAAGCGTGTAATCAGAATAATTGCTGGAGCTCATCCAAGATCATCCTGCAGATACTTATTTAAAGAGCTATGGATCTTCACTGTAGCCTCACAATATATATATTCACTTATGAAATTTGTTATTAACAGTCCTAACGAATTCAAAAGTCATAGCAGTGTACATGGCTACAACACTAGGAGAAAGGATGATCTTCACTACTCAAGGTTAAATCTAACTTTGGCTCAGAAGGGGGTAAATTATGCTGCCACAAAAGTCTTTGGTCACTTACCTAATAGCATCAAAAGTCTGACAGATAGCCATATAGCATTTAAAAGGAAATTAAAAGAATTTCTTAATGGCAACTCTTTCTACTCATTAGATGAATTTTTGGATATAGTAACTGGGTAATTTCCCCAACCCCACAAAAAAATTTAGTGTCATGTAATATTTTGTTTAATGTAATATCTTGTATAGACACCTTTTACTAACCTGACACGTTCCACATCATTACGAAGTGTCGTATTCATGATCTATGGAACAAGTACTAATCTAATCTAATCTAATCTCTAATCTACGAAAATTCACGTTCAGTTGCGGCTTGACAGTTCTAGTTTTTTTCCGTCTTTCCTACCGAATGACTGTCGAAGAATATACTAATTAAGTTCCAAATCCAGCAGATGGCAGTACCCTCATTTTAAGTTTCACTATCGCAGCCATCAGATATACACTTTGTCACTCCGAGGAGTCGTCAAGCATGCTTGTTTTTCGTCTGCAGCTAGAACTTTTCGTGAACTGCGCAAGGAGAGAATCTCTTCGGTTGGTTGGGTTGTTTGGGGAAGGAGACCAGACAGCGAGGTCATCGTTCTCATCGGATTAGGGAAGGACGGGGAAGGAAGTCGGCCGTGCCCTTTCAAAGGAACCATCCCGGCATTTGCCGGGAGCGATTTAGGGAAATCACGGAAAACCTAAATGAGGATGGCAGGACGTGGGATTGAACCGTCGTCCTCCCGAATGCGAGTCCAGCGTCTAACCACTGCGCCACCTCGCTCGGTGAGAGAATCTCTGTCTGCCGGTCAGAAAGTTTTTGGTGTTGTATAGTAATTCCACAACCATATTCACTGGATTTTATCTGAGTCCACAACATAAATTTACTCTGCCTATAGAGATGTCACTCCATCTACTTATATACAGACAAAACACACTGAAGAATGTGTACTATCCACCCAGTCTTCTCAATCAATCACGGTGTCTCTAACGCCTTATTTACTGGACTGCAACTTAGCAGAGGATTGATAATAATTGTCTGAGTAACCCAGTTACATTCCATCACTGACCAGTTGAAAGAAAATACTAAATTTCAAGTCAGCTCTATGTTGGTGACGTTTAAAATTTTCTTTCACAAGTAATCGAAAAAAGCTTTGAGACCTATGTCTGTTTACCTTGATGCCACAAGCTGCTTTGTGCTATTTGTCCGACGCCATTATTTATTACATTACATTTATTACATTATCATTATTTAACGGACGTTAAATATAATACAAATACGAGAGGAGCTGCTTTCGATGCTGGTACATGCATTTGCGCCTTTTTTGGTCATACATATCGGAAAGAACAGACCCACATATGTTACAGAGGAATGGTGCCCGTCACTGTATGATTCCATATAATTTAAAGTGCCTACAAACATGTTGTTTGTTTGATCAGTCTATTGCGTGATTGCAAATAGAGAGAAAAAATAACTGTGGTAATCAGAAACTGATACACCTCACCTATACATCACCGAATTGCATCGCACACAGATTCCTCTTATTCTGTTCAGCCTTCCCGAAGGTTCATTCCCGTAGGTTCTTACGTCGTATCTGTGATATCTAACAAGGAAACCCACGATAGCGAGGTCGCAATTTCAAACTTCAGTAAGGCTCATTTGAAAGTGTTGTGTTAAAAATTATAGCAGGAAAAGTATTAGCTGCTTATGACTCACATGTGTATCAGGAGGGCGACAGAAAGTGAGTGTCCGGGAGGTGCAGAGCTCAACCTTCTATGGGATTTATGTATTACGCCTCACAAAGAAATGTTCAAAACAAACTATTAGCTTGTAACACGAACATCGAATGAAAAGTGGCGCACCAAAGTGATCGCCGGCCGTAGTGGCCGAGCGGTTCTAGGCGCTGCAGTCTGGAACCGCGCTACCGCTACGGTCGCAGGTTCGAATCCTGCCTCGGGCATGGATGTGTGTGATGTCCTTAGGTTGGTTAGGTTTAACCAGTTCTAAGTTCTAGGGGACTGATGACGTCAGAAGTTACGTCCCATAGTGCTCAGAGCCATTTGAACCAACCAAATTTATCATAAAAGTTCTCACCATCAGGATCGAAGGCGAAATCCTTTGGAGCTACAAACGGCGCAGGACGATCAGCTAGGTATCCACTCTTAAAGAATACATGTAGAATTATTTTGTTGTAACGGGGAAATAAGAACTGATGGAATGTGATGGCATGCAACTGAAGGCGGAACAGTCTGTCGTGGAGCTGATCATGTAACTCGCTATCCTTTAAGGCACGTAAAGAGCAAACATCCAGAGGCTGAATTTGTCCAATGGTTGCAGGTGGTGTGAATTGCAATGTGACCGAGCGGTTCTAGGCGCTTCAGTCCGGAACCGCGCTGCTGCTACGGTCGCAGGTTCGAATCCTGCCTCGGGCTTAGGTTAGTTATGTTTAAGTAGTTCTAAGTGTAGGGGCCTGATGACCTCAGATGTCAAGTCCCATAGTGCTTAAAGCCATTCGAACCATTAGAATTGCAATGTCACATACATTTCAGGAGGAATAGTTTGCACACTTCTGACATCGTAAGCTTGGGGGCAACCTGTAGCATTGTGAACACTGAAAAAATTTTGAACGCTAAAATCATTTATTCATATAGATGACCGGACTCGACAATTCTCTGTTGCCATCTTCAGCTATGATTACGTCATTACAAGCCGACTTCTAGTATAGCTCAAAAAAATGGCTCTGAGCACTATGGGACTTAACATCTATGGTCATCAGTCCCCTAGAACTTAGAACTACTTAAACCTAACTAACCTAAGGACATCACACAACACCCAGTCTTCATGAGGCAGAGAAAATCCCTCACCCCGTCGGGAATCGAACCCGGGACCCCGGGCGTGGGAAGCGAGAACGCTACCGCACGACCACGAGCTGCGGACTAGTATAGTTCACGATACCAACATGGACATACACTGTACAGCACCACTTCTGTGCTGAAGGAGGTGATTATGTACTGATGTAAAGATAGATCCGAGTATGGCAACAGAGAAATGTCGAAATCGGTCATCTGCATGAATAAATTATTTTAGTGATCTTGTTGAAAAATTTTGGGTGTTCATGGTTCAAAAATGGCTCTGAGCACTATGGGACTTAACTTCTGATGTCAGCAGTCCCCTAGAACTTAAACTACTTAAACCTAACTGACATAAGTACATCACACACATCCATGCCCGAGGCAGGATTCGAACCTGCGACCGTAGCGGTCGCGCAGTGCCAGACTGTAGCGCCTACACCGCTCGGCCACTCCGGCCGGCTTGTGTTCATGGATAGCAAGTTATTTTGATCAGCCGCTGGCCAAAAACAGTGCTCATACTATAGATCTAGTTCTCCTACTCCCATTTCGCCACTCTTGCTTGTTATGACGAAATGTTCCCCACTGCCCTTGCAAGATCACGCACACGAAAAAAGAATCGTAGGGGCAGTGCACTTCCAACTTCTCACAGCACAATAAATAACTTTCCAGCAAATTTATCATCCACATTAAGATTCCACATAATTGTATACAAATAGGTTAAGGCATTGATGTTAGTTGATCTTAATACAACTTTCTTGGTACGTCTGTTTTCCAGGGTTGCCTTCAAATGCATTTCCTCTTCAAATCCAGATTGGTCGGAGTTGGAAACAAATTCCTTATGGCATAAGTTTGTTTATCTCATCTACAGGTATTCGGGCGGATTCTACAGTTTGCTGTGCATCGTCAAGTTGACGCTTTACTTGAAATTTCATTATCTCAGGTCTGCCAACTCTGTAGCACTGTTTGAAGCTGCCCGCATCTCGTGGTCGTGCGGTAGCGTTCTCGCTTCCCACGCCCGGGTTCCCGGGTTCGATTCCCAGCGGGGTCAGGGATTTTCTCTGCCTCGTGATGGCTGGGTGTTGTGTGATGTCCTTAGGTTAGTTAGGTTTAAGTAGTTCTAAATTCTAGGGGACTGATGACCATAGATGTTAAGTCCCATAGTGCTCAGACCCATTTGTTTGAAGTTATGCAGCCATACACATTTTTCCTTGAAATCACTGTAATACTTGTCGAGCCCAGTTTGATTGCATAACGTGGCAGGTCACTGTCGTGCACACCCTGTAGATTGAAACGTGCAAACAGCATTTTCTGTAACAGCTGCGCCTTGTCCTCCCTTCAGTACCCGTAGCTTTTCTTAAGCAATACACGGTTATACTGCTGCGGACTTATTCGAAACCTGTTCATAACTGTCTTTTCTAACTACGTTGCGGATGACTTTCCATGTACGTAATTATGTTTAGTATCCTCTCCTTGGAAAACTATTGTCCTTCATTACGTTTCACTGGAGACGGGATTTGTGGCTCCCTGTCCGAGAAGGAAGATAAACTACATGGCTCTACAACTCTTTCAGCATCACTTCCACTTCTTAAGCACGTATCGTGATCATTGTCGGCACGGTCGAGCGTATACGACACCACACTTTCCACTGAATCTTCTTGCATCTGCGACTTCTTTCTTACTCTGCGGAATTCCTTGGGTTCCTTTGTAACGAAATGTGCACTTGGGCAACTGATGTTGTATATACAGTGCAATATTTGCTTTGCTTATCGTTGCCATTGCTCCGCTTTGTACCAACAGCACTAGCGCTGTAACACTGTTGTGAGTTTCTCTTCGACTAAGTAGTTCAACTACGCTCCGTAGCCTCATATTGTGCTCACTACTGGATGTTTCCAGCCCCGCCATTTTTGGCCATTAGCAGCCAATATTGTTGCATGGTAGACAATATGTGGGGCGTTCAATGCCGTAAAAATCATTGGGCTTTTAGGACCTCGCATTCAAGTGATTCCTTGTAATTGCTTGATACTTGTCTATCTCTTCTTCCATTCTGCACTATTTGCTCACTGAAATTTGGTTCTGTGATATTTTACCGGACTGGTTTCTGGGATTACAATCAGCATTGTGGTTGCTCCTTAATGCTCACTTGGATGGGGAGGCTTTGCGGTCGGCCAGAGCCACAGAGTTTTTTCCCGCACCCACAAAGTTATCTTTTCTGGTCTCTGCTCAGCTGGAGCACTGTTGCTGAACACGAATAACTTTAGCGCTGAGGTAGGTTTTAAGGCACCACTTATTATCCTCGCGGTTTAATTCATTTTCTCGTCTTAGTTTTTTATGTATGCACTTTTTAAACCAGACGACAGCAAAATATCCATAGTCGAATAGACCATAGCAGTTGCTGGAACGTGAAGGGTTTTTCCTCGATCCTGTCATGTTGTCCCAACAAATTTCCTGGCTTACCTGGCTGGAGTTGCGGCACCGTCGTGTTTACGCTCAAGAAGCCAGGAGGAGCGCAATAACAGCGTACACGCCAGGCGCAGCCCTGTAACGTGCTAGTTTGTATCCTCCGGTGTTTGAAGTGAGAAATAATTACAGTATATCGCATCTTGGCTGCTCACGATACTTTGCTGACGATATCCGTAAAACTAGTTCCCCCGGTGACGTTGCTGTTTTCCACAACTATGTCTGTTGCTTCGTCGTCTACTATTTCAGTTGCGGAAGATAATGCCGAATCTTGGTTCGAATCTATGCCGACTGATTTTATTATGCTTCATTTTTCTCTTCTGTTAAAGTATCTCTCTTCCAGTAGTCGTTAAAGACTTTTTGGTGTTATAAATGGCCTTTATAGTCACATAATTTCCTAATAGTAAAGGCTAATATCGCAGGAATAGCAGAAAACCGACCGCCCAGTTTAGTTGTTACCGTTTTAGGCTAGTAGTGCCGAGATACTTGTTTTGATTCCTAATGATCATCTCAATTTTTTTCCTTTATTGGAAAGCCCACTCAGTCGTGTGACGCCAACGGAAAAATTGCTTGATAAAAGACCAACGAATTTGACATTGAACACGCCGAAGAGCGTTACCTCGAAAAGGCTAGCATCAGGCTAGGTAAGGCACGCCGGTCATTTACTAATAACACAAGCAAACACCGTTATTTTTTCGGGTTAGAGAGCGAGATGCTAGACATATTACGACTACTGATCCTATTCGTTGCAAAATTACCGACCAGTTTAATAGCATCTAGATCTAAGTGTATGATTGGAATTATTTTCTTGCACACTTTTCTCAATGAAATGAAGAGGAAGAGATTGTTGCTCCTTAATGAATGCCACTACACATTTTTAAATTTTTCTCTCCATTTCTACACAAAAGTCCCAAGTTTTCCTGCTTTGGTCATAGAGAAGAAGTTAAAATGAAATGAAACTCTGCATTCACAGCAATGAAAAGGTGGTTGGCCCTGTTGGGGTACGATACTCTCCACATAATGTGCTTTAGCGTGTACGACTCCACGTTTCACGTAAGTAAACCACTGGCTGTTTTAACTCGGGTGCTTCTATTTGCAAATCAGCACAAAATGACTTGTTCATTCATGAACCTTTCAAAAACAAATATAATAGATGGAAAATTTTTGCTGAGCATTTATTTGCTACCCTGGAAAACCAGTTCTGAACTATAAAATCTATGATGTTTTTGCAAAGATGACATTGCCTTAGAGTGTTCATAAAATGACTTGTACCTATGTCATCAATGAAATATTTTTTGTGTGAATCTGACTAATTCACCGTTGGGGCAGGTACTTGAATCTTGCTCCAATCGCCCTCGTGTCCCTTCTTCTATAATTTGAACACCATTTACCTCCATAACTTTTGCCTGGCTTGCACATTCGTCGACTTCTCTGTCGGTACTATCACAACTTTCTCGCTCTCATTGCCAGAAAACTAACGACGTTGATAGCAAGTTTTCGCTACATACATATAAGTAAATACATACATACAGTAATACTTGTTCCTTAGATCATGAATACGACATTTCGTAATGATGTGTAACGTGTCACTTTAATATAAATTTTCTTTACACAAAATAATAACTTTTTTCTTTACAGTTTTTACTTGATATCTAAAAATTCATCTGTTGAGTAGAAGGAGTTGTCATTCAGAAATTCTTTTAATTTGCTTTTAAATGTTCGTTGGCTATCTGTCAGAATTCTAATCCTATTTGGCAAATGACTAAAGATTTTTGTGGCAGCAATTCACCCCTTTCTGTGGCAAAGTGAGACTTAATCCAGAGTAGTGAATATCATCCTTTCTTCTAGTATTGTAGCCATGCACTTCGCTGTTATTTTTGAACTGGGGTGGGTTACTAATAACAGATTCCATAAGTGAATGTATGTATTGCGAAGGTACTGTGAATATCCCGAGTTCCTTAAAGAAATGTCTGTAAGATGATCTTGGGTGGGCTCCAGCTATTATTCTGATTACACGTTTTTGTGCAATGAATACTTTCTCTCTTAGTGACGCATTGCCCCAAAATATGATGCAATATAACAGCACTGAAAGAAAATAGGCATAGTAGGCTAATTTACTGATATGTTTATCACCAAAATTTGCAATAACCTTAATGGCATAAGTAGCTGAACCTAACCGTTTCAGATCATCTATGTGTTTTGTCCAATTCAATTTCTCATCAATGCACATACCCCGAAATTTTGAATATTCTGCCTTAGCAACAGACTTCTGTTCATACTCTACATTTATCAATGGTGCTATGCCATTTACTGTAAAGAGTTGTATAAACTTCCTCCGAAGTTAATTACCGCATTTACTTTCCATTTACCCACTATGAGGTAACAATGGCAGGAACTTGAGTTTATCTCGTCACGTGATCTATTTTGTTGCTACTTTGGCCGAGTTATCAATTTGCGTCGCCGAGTAGTGTGTCAATCAGTTGGCTAATACAACATAAAGAGATTTATGGCAGGAGTCGCGTCGTACTCGCTTCTCATCGAATGCCACGTTTACATGTTTATACAGTTGTTTAGATGAAAGAGACACATCTCAGTCTTACAAGGGAACCTCCCCATCGCACCCCCCTCAGATTTAGTTATAAGTTGGCACAGTGGATAGGCCTTGAAAAACTGAACACAGGTCAATTGAGAAAACAGGAAAAGTTGTGTGGAACTGTGAAAAAATAAGCAAAATATACAAACTGAGTAGTTCATGGGAAGATCGGCGACATCAAGGACTCTAAGAACACAGGAGCGCCGTGGTCTCGTGGTAACGTGAGCAGTTGCGGAACGAGAGGTCCTTGGTTCAAATCCTCCATCGAGTGAAAAGTTTAATTTTTTTATTTTCAGTTTATGTGACAAACTATTGTGTTTTCATCACTTTTTTGGGAGTGATTATCACATCCACAAGAAAACCTAAATCGGGCAAGGTAGAAGAATCTTTTTACCCATTCGCCAAGTGTACAAGTTAGGTGGGTCGACAACATATTCCTGTCATGTGACGCACATGCCGTTACCAGTGTCGTATAGAATATATCAGATGTGTTTTCCTGTGGAGGAATCGGTTGACCTATGACCTTGCGATCAAATCTTTTCGGTTCCCATTGGAGAGGCACGTCCTTTCGTCTACTAATCGCACGGTTTTGCGATGTGGTCGCAAGACACAGACTCTAAAGTTATTACAGTGAACAGAGACGTCAATGAACGAACGGACAGATAATAACGATGTAAAAATAAAGAAAGTAAAATTCTCACTGGAGGGAAGACTTGAACCAAGGACCTTTCGTTCTGCAGCTGCTCACGCTACCACGAGACCACGGCGCTCCTGAGCTCACATTGTCCATGATGTTGCCTATGTGGCCCATGGACTACTGAGTTTGTATATTTTGCTTATTTTTTCACAGTTCCACGCAACTTCTCCCTGTTTTCTCAATTGATCTGTGTTCAGTTACCAAGTCCTATCCACTGTGCCAACTTATAACTAAATCTGAGGGGGATGCGATGGGGAGGTTCCCTTGTTAGAGGCGTTAGGGAGTATTCTCAACTTTTTGTAATAGTTGTGCAGTATACACAAGTGGTCTGTTCACATTTGCTTTCCTTCCCCGAGTGATTTACTTTGAGTTATAATGGCTGCATGTTGCTCTATACACTGAGGTGACAAAAGTCATGGGATAACGATATGTACATATGCAGGTGGTGGTGGTATCGCGTACACAAGTTACAAAAGGGCTGTGCATTAATGGAGCTGTTGTCATTTGTACTCAGGTGATTCATGAGAGAAGGTTTCCGTTGTGATTATGGCCGAACAGTGGGAACTGACAGGCTTTGAACGCGGAATGGTAGTTGGAATATAGACGCATGGTACATTCCATTTCGAAAATCGTTAGACGAGTCAGTATTCCGAAATCCACAGATTCAAGAGTCTGTCAAGAATACCAAATTTCGGTCATTTCCTCTCACCACGGACAACGCAGTGGCCGATGGCAATCGGTTAACGGCCGAAGGTAGCGGCATTTGTGTAGATTTGTCAGTGTTAAAAGACAGGCAACACTGCGTCAAATAACAGCAGAAATCAATGTGGAACATACGACAAAAGTATCTATTAGGACAGTGCGACGACGGTTCAATCCCGCGTCCGGACATCCTGATTTAGGTTTTCCGTGATTTCCCTAAATCGCTCCAGGCAAATGCTGGGGTAGTTCCTTTGAAAGGGCACGGCCGACTTTCCTCCCCATGCTTCCCTAATCCGACGAGACCGATGACCTCACTGTCTGGTCTCCTCCCCTCAAACAACCCAACCCAACAGTGCGACGAAATTGGGCACGAATGGGCGATGGCAGCAGACGACCGACGCAAGTGCATTTGCTAACAACACGACATTGAATCGGGGCTAGTCATCATTTCGGTTGGAGAGTAAACGACTGGAAAACAGCGACCTGATGTGATGAGTCCCTATATCAGTTGGTAAGATCTGATGGAAGGTTTCGAGTGAGGCGTAGATCACACGAAGCCATGGACTCACGTTGTCAATAAGGTACTGTGCAAGCTAGTAGTGGCTCCATAATAGTGTGGGTTGTGCTTACATGGAATGAACTGTTCCTCCGATACAGCTGAACCAATCATTGACTGGAAATTGTTATGTTCGGCTACTTAGAAACCATTTGCAGTCAAACAACGATGAAATTTTTACAGATCTACACCTACACATACATCCATACTCCGCAAACCACCTGACGGTGTGTGGCGGAGGGTACTTTGAGTACCTCTATCGGTTCTCCCTTCTGTTCCAGTCTCGTATTGTTCGTGGAAAGAAAGGTTGTCGGTATGCGTCTGTGTGGGCTCTAATCTCTCTGATTTTATCCTCATGGTCTCTTCGCGAGATTTACATAGGAGGCAGCAATATACTGCTTGACTCCTCCGTGAAGGTATGTTCTCGAAACTTCAACAAAAGCCCGTACCGAGCTACTGAGCGTCTCTCCTGCAGAGTCTTCCACTGGAGTTTATCTGTCATCTCCGTAACGCTTTCGCGATTACTAAATGATCCTGTTACGAAGCGCGCTGCTCTCCGTTGGATCATCTCTTTCTCTTCTATCAACCCTATATGGTACGTATCCCACACTGGTGAGCAATATTCAAGTAGTGGTCGAACAAGTGTACTGTAACCTACTTGTTGTGTTTTCGGATTGTATTTCCTTAGGATTCTTCCAACGAATCGCAGTCTGGCATCTGCTTTACCGACGATAAACTTTATATGATCATTCCATTTTAAATCACTCCTAATGCCTACTCCCAGATAATTTATGGAATTAACTGCTTCCAGTTGCTGACCTGCTATATTGTAGCTAAATGATAAAGGGTCTTTCTTTCTATGTATTCGCAGCACATTACACTTGTCTACATTGAGATTCAATTGCCATTCCCTGCACCATGCGTCAATTCGTTACAGATCCTCCTGCATTTCGGTACAATTCTCCATTGTTACAACCTCTCTATATACCACAGCACCATCCGCAAAGAGCGTCAGTGAAGTTCCGATGTTATCCACAAGGTCATTTATGTACCGAGTGATCAAAAAAATCTGTATAAATTTGAAAACTTAATAAACCACGGAATAATGTCGATATAGAGGTACAAATTGACACTCATGCTTGGAATGACATGGGGTTTAATAAGAACCAAAAAAAAGTTCACAAAATGTCCGACAGATGGCGCTGGACAGCAACACGTCAGTGACTGCGCGTGACAATCGTGTATAAAAGCAGCTGTAATGAGAGAGAGAATCATATGCGCCAATAGTCGCAGCCTGTTGACATTACTTCAAAAGGCACTTTTAGTGAAGCTGTATTATCAGAATGGGGAATGTGCTAGTTCATCGTTACGATCCTATCGCCATAGGAAGGGGATACGAACGGGTAAAGGTCCGTTGACAAATGCAACTGTGGCGAGAATGATTTCGAAGTTCGAAGCCACGGGTTGTTTAGACGATAGACCCCGTAGTGGCCGACCGAGCACAAGGCTTAATGCTGCTGAGACAGTTCAGGAAGAAATGGAGACTGTAGAGGGTTCGTCTATGCACGGTAAAGTCAGCGCTCGTGCAGTCGTCTTCACGTCGCACCGGCGTTCCATACACTACTGTTTGGTTGGCACTGAGGCTTACCCTCCTATGCTATCCGTACAAAATCCATCGGCATCATGAACTGTTACCTGGCGATTTAGTGGAGCGGAGGGCATTTGCGGTGTGGGCGTTTCAAAAGATCCCGGAGATGACGATTGGTTGAGTAACGTGTTGTGGACCGACGAAGCTCATTTCACGCTCCGAGGGTCTGTCAACGCCCACAACTGCAGAATTTGGGCTACCGAAAATCCTGGAACTGTCGTGGAAACTCCATTGCACGACGAGAAAGTCACGGTATGGGTTGGATTTAACACATCTACCGTTATCGGGCCTTTTTTCTTCGAGGAAACGCGTGATTCTGGTTACTGCTACCGTGACGGGTGAGATGTACGCCGACATGTTACAGAATCGCATCATCCCCAGGCTAGCTGATAAACACCCGCTGGAACGTACGATGTTTATGCAGGATGGCGCTCCACCCCATATTGCTAGAAGCGTGAAAGATCTCTAGCGCGCGTCGTTTGGTGATGATTGCGTGCTCAGACGCCTCTTTCGTGCAGGATGGCGCTCCACCCCATATTGCTAGAAGCGTGAAAGATCTTTAGCGCGCGTCGTTTGGTGATGATTGCGTGCTCAGACGCCTCTTTCGTCATGCTTGGCCTCCCATGTCCCCAGACCTCAGTCCGTGCGATTATTGGCTTTGGGGTTGTCTGAAGTCGCAAGTGTATCGTGATCGACCGACATCTGTAGGGATGCTGAAAGACAAAATCCGACGCCAATGCCTCACCATAACCCCGGACATGCTTTACAGTGCTGTTCATAACAGTATTACTCGACTACAGCTATTGTTGAGGAATGATGGTGGACATATTGAGCATTTCCTGTAAAGAACATCATCTTTGCTTTGTCTTATTTTGTTATGCTAATTATTGCTATTCTCATCAGATGAAGCGCCATCTGTCGGACATTTTTTGAATTTTTGTATTTTTTTTTTTTGTTCTAGTATAACCCCATGTCATTCCAAGCATGTGTGTCCATTTGTACCTCTATATCTACAGTATTCTGTGATTTATTCAGTTTTCAAATTTATACTGACTTTTTGATCACCCGGTATATTGCGAATAGCAACGGTCCTACGACACTACCCTGCGGAACACCTGAAATCACTCTTACTTCGGAAGACTTCTCTCCATTGAAAATGACATGCTACGTTCTGTTATCTAGGAACTCTTCAGTCCAATCACACAATTGGTCTGATAGTCCATATGCTCTTACTTTGTTCATTAAACGACTGTGGGAAACTGTATCGAACGCCTTGCGGAAGTCACGAAACATGGCATCTACCTGGGAACCCGTGTGTATGGCCCTCTGAGTCTCGCGGACGAAGAGCGCGAGCTGGGTTTCACACCATCGTCTTTTTCTAAACCTACGCTGATTCCTACAGAGTAGATTTCTAGTCTCCAGAAAAGTCATTATACTCGAACATAATACGTGTTCCAAAATTCTACAACTGACGGCGTTAGAGATATAGGTCTATAGTTCTGCACATATGTTCGACGTCCCTTCTTGAAAACGGGGATGACCTGTGCCCTTTCCCAATCCTTTGGAACGCTACGCTCTTCTAGAGACCTACGGTACACCGCTGCAAGAAAGGGGACAAGTTCCTTCGTGTACTCTGTGTAAAATCGAACTGGTATCCCATCAGGTCGAGCGGCCTTTCCTCTTTTGAGCGATTTTAATTGTTTCTCTATACCTCTGTCGTCTATTTCGATATCTACGATTTTGAAATCTGTGCTAAAATCTAGAGAAGGAACTACAGTGCAGTCTTTCTCTGTGAAACAGCTTTGGAAAAAGACAATGCACCATGTCAGCAGGCACAACTGTTCGCGATTGGTTTGAAGAATATTCTCGACTGTTCGAGAGAATGATTTAGCCACTCAGATCGCCCGACATAAACCCCATCGAATATTTATGGGAAATAATCGAGATGTCAGTTCGGGCACAACATCCCGCACCGGCAATACTTTCCCAATTGTGAACGGCTATAGAGGCAGCATGGCTCAATATTTCTGCAGGTGACTTTCAACTGCTCGTTGAGTTCATGCCACGTCGAGCTGCTGCGCTAGGCCGTTCAAAAGGGGGTCCGAAACGATATTAGGAGGTATTCGATAACTTTTGGCACCTCATTGTAAATATTACATAGGAATGGCGCAAGTGCCGTTTTTATTTATTTTGACTTGCTAGTTGTGAGCCGAAATGTGGCTTTGAATTATCGATTTATTAACATGTCTTTAATCAGATCTGTAGATTTTCTGCTAGATATGTATGGTTTGAGGTTTACGGTAAGGGCTTCAAGTCAAAATGTGTCACACATTGCAGTAAGGTCCACAAGTGCGACACAGGTTTTAAAGGCCTTTATTGAAATTCTCCCTCTGTCGAGCGAGGTTGGTGCTAGCACATGCTGACCGCAGCTTTTGTTTCGTCGGAAACCGGCGTGAAAGGGTGGAACAGTAGTTTCAACAGCTTCAGTCCTGTTGTAGGTTCAATTCCGCGTTGCGCCATCCTGATTTAGGTTTTCCGTGATTTCCTAAGTCGCTCCAGGCAAATTCGGGGACCGATGACCTCGCTGTCTGATCTCCTCCCCCAAACAACCCAACCCCCTGTTGTAAGTACTGCGCTGTAATAATTTATAACACTCGCTTTACAGTGCTACTGGGCGATAGTTGGCTACATCATCAGGAACTTTTCCGATTTTTAAGACTGCTAAAGTGTTGCCAATTTTGAAGCAATTTGGAACATCTCCTGAATTTTGTATATCCGAGTAAAGGCTTGTGAACCATTTTATTGATTTTTTTCTCCAGGTGTCTTATAAATCCAGGAAAAACTTCATCAGTCCAGGCTGATTTCCTGGTTGTTATTAATTTTATAGACGCCTTGACTTTCTATTCCCGAAGGGGGATGTAGGGTGAAGATTCGTTTCCATATTCTTGTTCAATTTTCTGCAGTTTCCTTTACTTCTTTCTGAAGAGTTTGCTCTTGTGGAACATTTTGCGTTAGTTGTTTAATAAGTTGTGCTGTTCGAGTAGATGTAATTGTTCCATCACAGCTGTTGTTGCTTTCCCCTTGAATGAGTAAAGCAGTTACGGAAGTAAGTATTTCCCATTGTATTTTCTGTTGTTTATTAACGGAGTTTGGTATTTGATTCCCTATTTCCGGGTTTGGGTTATTTTTAAGTGCAACCAGCCTCCAAGTTGGTGCAATGGTCTGTTGTAGACAGACGTCCAAAGGCGGTAGTACTCGCCATGACATTCCTCACGACCAACTGTACTCCCTGAATAAAGAGGAGGGAATTAAATCCTTACGACTACCCATCGTATTTACCGAAACAACCTATGCTACACACACACACACACACACACACACACACACACACACACACACACTTATCTTCCTGGACTGATAAGATCTGTGCAAGTGTATTGATCCCTATGTAATGCGGAATTGACCACTAGCTGTCACTAGAGGCGGATTTGCCAGTATAAAAGGAGGCGGGGAGTACGGTGTTGCCAGTAGATGTAACAGCAGAATCGGTCAGTCAGTAGAGCTCAGTGACTTCGGACATTAACTAGTCATTCAACGACACCTGAGTAAGAAATGCATCAGCAACATTCCTGATGTGACCTATCTAGGGATCACTACTGAAGAACGAGCTCCCAGATAGACAAATAACCACGAACACTTTATTAACGATATTAAAAAAATCTTCCCGTTACATAACGTGGGCACCAGTTAAGTCACTGAACGCAACAAGACTTAGAGGATCAATGTGTATGAACACTTGTAATTCTGAATATTAATGATTCTTAGAGAACAATTGTCGCAGTGGGTCGGACAGTGCTTTCCGTGTCCTGAAGGATCGCTGTGCGGATGGCTGTCCAGACTTCACAATCACAGAAAACTGTGGCGTAGGGCTGGTGCCTTGCGATCCAGCCACACGCCACACTACATGGTGTTGCGGGTTGCCGACCTTTCCAGGCGCTTGCAACGCAACTGCAGCCCATCATGCCTGCGGCAGCCGCTTAATATTGAGGGCTCCACATCCACCGGACACAGCAGGCGCCAGCTCGTGTTCGCAAGCCACTCGACGCCAGACTAATTCCCGTTATTCTTCCTCCAGGCGGCCGTTGTAGGACACCGCCCAGCAGCTCACCAGCCAATGCGAATTCCAGTCCCGACCTCGGCGTCTCGACTCGTCAGAGCGCAGCGCTCACCCGTGCAATCAGAGACCTCCCCAGTGCTGCGTAGACAGACTTTGCCTACGGCACTGTTCCTCTTTAGTGACTGACAGTGTACTCTGTTAGTACATTCAACACTTGTTACCGTATTTGTGACAAACCATTAGTTCAAGACGGTCTTTACGTTGCTTTACTCCGAACCTTTCTGTTACTTACGTTATTGTGTACTCTCTCTGTAGTAAGTTGTTCTATTGTTCTTGGATACCAGAACACCTTTCTCTGCTCGTGAATGTGTCACTCAAAGCGGCATAATATAGTAATTACAAATGTCTATGTCCGAACACTGATTTTGTTCAGTAACACTAAGCCTCTGTTTCCATACAAGCGTTGCACAAATAGTCCAAGTTTATGGTACAGAGCCTAAGTCCAAATCAGTGAATACGACTGCCTTCTCCCTGGCATCGGAGCTGCTCCTAGGCGACGTCTTGCATTGTCACTGGCTGCTGATTCCCCGTCGGTCTCGTCGTAGGCGCGCGTTGCGATTCCTTAAGCGAATAGGTCGATGTTCCTCTTCACATGAGCTCGATAGAACGATAGACGTGTTAAGCCGCGAATCGAGGCTCATATTTTGGTTTGTGCTGTGATATGAAACTGTGCACTACTTGTTCCACATGATATATATCGAAATAGACGACAGAGGGATAGAGAAACAAAATCGCTCAAAAGAGGAAAGGCCGCTGGACCTGATGGGATACCAGTTCTATTTTACACAGAGTACGCGAAGGAACTTGCCCCCCTTCTTGCAGCGGTGTACCGTAGGTCTCTAGAAGAGCGTAGCGTTCCAAAGGATTGGAAAAGGGCACAGGTCATCCCCTTTTTCAAGAAGGGACGTCGAACAGATGTGCAGAACTATAGACCCATATCCTCTAACGCCGTCAGTTGTAGAGTTTTGGAACACGTATTATGTTCGAGTATAATGACTTTTCTGGAGACTAGAAATCTACTCTGTAGGAATCAGCATGGGTTTCAAAAAAGACGATCGTGTGAAACCCAGCTCGCGCTATTCGTCCACGACACTCAGAGGGCCATAGACACGGGTTCCCAGGTAGATGTCGTGTTTCTTGACTTCCGCAAGGCGTTCGATACAGTTTCCCACAGTCATTTAATGAACTATCAGACCAAAATGGACTATCAGACCAATTGTGTGATTGGACTGAAGAGTTCATAGATAACAGAACGCAGCATGTCATTCTCAATGGAGAGAAGTCTTCCGAAGTAAGAGTGATTTCAGGTGTGCCGCAGGGGAGTGTCGTAGGACCGTTGCTATTCACAATGTACATAAATGACCTTGTGGATGACATCGGAATTTCACTGAGGCTTTTTGCGGATGATGCTGTGGTATGTCGAGAGGTTGTAACAATGGAAAATTGTACTGAAATGCAGGAGGATCTGCAACGAATTGACGCATGGTACAGGGAATGGCAATTGAATCTCAGTGTAGACAAGTGTAATGTGCTGCGAATACATAGAAAGCAAGATCCCTTATCATTTAGCTACAATATAGCAGGTGAGCAACTGGAAGCAGTTTATTCCATAAATTATCTGGGAGTAGGCATTAGGAGTGATTTAAAATGGGATGATCATATAAAGTTGATCGTCGGTAAAACAGATGCCAGGCTGAGATTCATTGGAAGAATCCTAAGGAAACGCAATCCGAAAACAATCCCCACACTGCTCAGCAGTGTGGGGATCCGTACCAGATAGTGTTGATAGAAGAGATAGAGAAGATCCAACGGAGAGCAGCGCGCTTCGTAACAGGATCATTTAGTAATCGCGAAAGCGTTACGGAGATGATAGATAAACTCCAGTGGAAGACTCTGCAGGAGAGACACTCAGTAGCTCGGTACGGGCTTTTGTTGAAGTTTCGAGAACATACCTTCACTGAGGAGTCAAGCAGTACATTGCTCCCTGCTACGTATATCTCGTGAAGAGACCATGAGGATAAAATCAGAGAGATTAGAGCCCACACAGAGGCATACCGACAATCCTTCTTTCCACGAACAATACGAGACTGGAATAGAGGGGAGAACCGTTAGAGGTACTCAAGGTACCCTCCGCCACACACCGTCAGGTGGCTTGCGGAGTATGGATGTAGATGTAGATGTAAACTGATGACGTGTAAAATAAATCCCCCTATGCTGACATCTTCTATAGCAGACAGCAATCTGTCCGGCTAACGTGCTTCTCCGTACAACGTGCCTTAGTAGCCTACAGAGGGGCAGCGACCACGCAAATACCGGTCACAACAAAATCATTATAATGTTATAATTTTACGTATGAATTAGCTATTTTTATTTTATTGATTGGAATATATTGAAAAGTAGCGATTCTGCGTGAATATTGGTTTGTCCGAAAAGTGGTCAACAAGGTTTTATATTTCTTTCTTAATTAGCTGTAAGTTGTTTGATTTAAAAGTCGCCCTCCATGTAAAGCGGACGGAAACAGCCCTAAAACTTTCCCGCTGGGGATTCCCGTAATTACTTTCAAATTCAACTGTATCGCCCCGTAAAGTATTTCTGAATACAGTCCTAAAGCTGGCCCGATGTTCGATAAGCTTGTATTCTAGACTCTATGCAACTGGTGGATCTGTATTAAAAGCGTTCTGGAACTCGTGGAACACGGACATCTGCGTGAGTTCCGTTAGCTTTTAGATCTCATGGAAGACGGATTGATAACAGCGGCACAGGCTTATACTTACGTACAGTACATCTCACCGATGGCCGTTTTTAAACTCGTGAATTACCTGCACATTTTTGCAATTATTTGTAATGCTTCTTTGCTCTAGCGATATAGGGTAAACTGCTGCTGAAAGGTGAGAAAGTTCATTCGCAAAACCTATACACTTATCGTATCATGCCTAGCTGATTCTCCTCTGTCGAGAGATTTTTGTCACTTTTATATTCCGTTAATACACACACCGCCAGATAAAAGAAAAACACGTTTCCAGAACGGGAAGAGGAAACAAAATGATATTTCAGTAGTTTTGAAGGTATGTGATGTGATTTAAGGGATTGCAAAGTCGAGCCAAATTTACGAAGATCTTGGCAGTATAAACCAACTTATCAGTATGATGTTACATCTCCCTGCCCCTCCTATTGCCTCGTGACAGATCTGGCGGTTTTGCTGGCCATGGAAGTACTTCGGCATCACACAGACAGTTGACAGAGACACGTGCCAAGAGTAGACCAGCATTATCCTGTTGAGCAATGGCATGACAGGAAACATTTGAGGACGCAGGATGTCCGCTAGAGTTCCTTCAATCAGCACCAGCCGGAACTTGAACTCACAGCCGATTGATCTCCACACCATGTTAACAGGAGTAACACCGCTGTGTCTCTCAAAAACGCTGGATGAATGTGACTTCTCCGCGCGTTGTCGCCATACTTGCCGACGGTGGTCATCTGGGGTAGTGCAGAATAACGATTCATGTTTGAACACAGTGAGACGCCATTCACCAACAATCCATGTTCCCTAGTAGCAGCTCCCTCCAAACGCAGCCGTTTGTTTTGTATTAACAGCAGCCTAAACATGGGACGTTAATTCCCTAGTCTGACTGCTCTCAGTCTTCAACCAATGGTGCAGAGGGACATAGAATGTTGCGGGGAGTCTTTTAGTTGTTCCTGGATGGCGGGTACAGATGTGAAATGGTTATGATTTGTTTTGCACACAGTATTGCGATTCTCTCCACGCGGTCGACAGGAATCTTGATGACGAGTATGCCTGCCGTCACACTCACATGCAGTCCAATACTGGGCTGCTGTCACATCCGAATGCCCCACAGATCTGGATATTTCAATATTCGACCAGGCGGCCAAATGCAGAACCACAATGAGTCCCCTTTCATACTGTGTCAAGTCCTGAGAACTCTTTCCTACATTAGTACGCAGCATCCCCGTGTCCTTCAGTTGCCACTCAATATGTAACGCTGTTTATGACCCTTATATAACCCACGACGCCTCTGAACAACACTAAAGTCGAACTATACTAATGCACTGGTGGCCACTCTATCTGTGACAGAGATTTGCAACTCTCATCATCTACATATCCACCTATGATGTGTACGAGTAAGAAGTAAAACGGACAACCGACCATGAACCGTGATACAATTCTCGAATATAGAATTCAGTATTTCGACCTTCTGTCACTTTTCGTTTCGGTACGTTTGACCTGTTTACTAACTTTACGTAAGACCAAAGTTTGTTAAAGATTTTTCTCAGACCGCCTGCCGAAACTTTACATTCAAATTCATCGAACAATAGCTTTATAACAGAGTAATTTCACCAAATGACATTACAGGTGGAAATATCTATAAACATTCCCTGATTTCATTAAAATAATAGATGTTTGTTTAGTTCCATTTCTAACAGAACAAAGCATTTACGAAACACCACTCGCAATTTATGCTGCTGCTACAGTTAAATTCGTAACCCGTTAGTTCCGACGAATTTTCCAGACAAGCACGCTACTCTTTTCAGAATATTGTACATGTACTCAACACGGACCCGTAATCAAATCTTCAACAACGCTAGGTATTTAGTACTTCACTTCTTGTTCAGTTTAAACAACCTCACCTTCAGTCATACACTATCTGATCAAAAGTATTCCGACACCTATCAGTAACATTAATATGGAGTGTATCCAACCTTCGTCTGTATGACAGCTTGAACTATGCTGGGCACGCTTTCAGTGAGTTGTCTAAATGTCTGTGCAGGATTGGCAGCCCATTTTTCATCAAGAGAGACAACCAGCGAAGGTAGTGATGTTGGATGCTGTGGTCAAGAGCGAAGTCGAAGTTCTGACTCAACCGAAAGGAGTTTCCTTAGGTTGAGGTGGGATCTGTGGGCAGGTCAGTCCATTTCAGGAATGTTAATGTCCACAAACCATTGCCTCGCAGATACTGCTTTGTGACTGTTTGCATTGCGACGCTGAAACAATTAATCGTCGTCCCTGAACTGTTTCTCTACTGCATGAAGTCCACAGTACAGCAAAATGTGTTTATATCCTTCTCCGTGCTTTATTTTTGGCACTACCCATGGTGACAGGTATACGTCCTCACAGAATGCTGTGGCCGGTAAATGCGCCGACTGTAGGGCATGTGTTGGGAGAGCGGTAATGGTGGGGTTTATGTGCAGGCGTTGTAGGGGAAATGCCAAGGGCTGGAGGCGAAGTGCCGTTCTAAACTGAAGCCTATGCTCACATTTTTTGTAAATATTAAGTGGGACCCCTCCACGCCCAAACTTGTATGGTGACCATTCAAGAAGATCTATTGTCACCTGTGCTTTGGTTAGTATCTACACAGAATTCCGCCGAAAACGCAGCGAATTTGTTTTCGCCTGGGAGTGGCAAATTTTCAGTCAAATCTACACATTTCTCTGAATGCCGTGCTAAAATTTGCTTTTGCCAAAACACAGCGGAGTTTACATAGTCTCACTCGACTAACATGTTGTGCAGACACAGTTGCGAGAGAATTCTGAAACAGTGGTTTATTAAGTAAGGAACTGAAGAAAAGTGAGGTCAGTACCTTCCGAAAAAGTACATCCTCGGTACAAAAAAAGTTTAATGTCATCACTTATGTTGTTCCAAAACTCAAAGCATTTCTCGTCTCACCAGCTATTGATGGCCCTTAAAAATTGCATTCTTTCATCTGAAAAGTCTGCAATTAGTGGAATAACACAGTAGGTAATGAAGTTTTACATAATAACGATATGGCATTTAGCGTAACTCCACCTACGTACTTTGCTGTTAGCACTAAACGTGATGACAGGGCCGGCCGGTGTGGCCGAGCAGTTCTGGGCGCTTCAGTCTGGAACCGCGCGACCGCTTCGGGCATGGATTTGTGATGTCCTTAGGTTAGTTAGGTTTAAGTAGTTCTAGGGAACTGATCACCTCAGATGTTAAGTCCCACAGTGCTCAGAGCCATTTGAACCATGACGACGGGTATAAGTCGGTGCAGAATGTCGCGGCGGGTAGCTGCGCAGACGGCATGGCACGCGTGGGGACAGCCGTAGTAGTGGTGGTTACAGGCAGGCGATGTAGGGGAAATGCGGAGCGCTGCTAACGTGTTGTGCAGACACAACTGCGAGAGAATTCTGCAACAGTAGTTTATTAAGTGAGGAAATAAGGAAAAGTAAGGTCAGAGGCTTATGAAAAAGCACCCAGCGCATTGGACGAAAACTGGTCACTGGGCATCGGCCACCGTGTCCTGTGCGGACTTATAACGCTCTGCATGCATTAGCCAAACTCAAACATTTCCATTGGATTGCTGCAGGGTACAGAGTGATTCATCACAGCCGGCCGCGGTGGCCGAGCGGTTCTAGGCGCTCCAGTCCGGAACCGCGCGCCTGCTACGGTCGCAGGTTCGAATCCTGCCTCGGGCATGGATGTGTGATGTCCTTAGGTTAGTTACGTTTACAGGTAAGTAGTTCTAAGTTCTAGGGGGACTGATGACCTTAGATGTTAAGTCCCATAGAGCTCAGAGCCATTTGAACCATTTTTTGATTCATCACACCAAATCATTTGTTTCCTGTCATAATCTGTCCAATAGCGTGTTATCATCTGCCTAAATCACATTTCGGTATCTCAGACCGTTCATGAAATGTGGGGAATATTGTGGATATTTCACTCTGGCTCTATCGCTTGCGTAGCGCGATCGGAAATGAGATTGCTACGTCAGATCAATTTTCTCAAGATTTGTGGCAGATAACTCTACCCAAGATAAAGAAAAATTCAATATGTTAGCTAAATTTCATGCGAAATAACATACACTACTGGTCATTAAACTTGCTACACCAAGAAGAAATGCAGATGATAAACGGGTATTCATTGGACAAATATATTATACTAGAACTGATATGTGATTACATTTTCACACAATTTGGGTGCATAGATCCTGAGAATTCAGTACCCAGAACAACCACCTCTGGCCGTAATAACTGCTTTGATAAGCCTGGGTATTGAGTCAAACAGAACTTGGATGGCGTGTACATGTACAGCTGCCCATGCAGCTTCAACACGATACTACAGTTCATCAAGAGTAGTGACTGGCGTATTGTGACGAGCCAGTTGCTCGGCCACCATTCACAAGACTTTTCAGTTGGTGAGAGATCTGGAGAATGTGCTGGCCAGGGCCGCAGTCGAACATTTTCTGTATCCAAAAAGGCCCGTACAGAACCTGCAACATGCAGTCGTGCATTATCCTTCTGAAATGTAGGGTTTCGCAGGGATCGTATGAAAGGTAAAGCCACGGGTCGTAACACATCTGAAATGTAACGTCCACTGTTCAAAGTGCCGTCAATGCTAACAAGAGGTGACCGAGACATGTAACCAATGGCACCCGATACCATCAAACCGGGTGATACGCCAGTATGGCGATGACGAATACACGCTTCCAATGTGAGTTCACCGCGATGTCGCCAAACACGGTTGCGACCATCATGATGCTGTAAACAGAACCTGGTTTCATCCGAACAAATGACGTTTTGCCATTCGTGCACCCAGGTTCGTCGTTGAGTACACCATCGCAGGCGCTCCTATCTGTGATGCAGCGTCAAGGGTAACCGCAGGCATGGTCTCTGAGCTGATAGTCCATGCTGCTGCGAACGTCGTCGAACTGTTCGTGCAGATGGTTGTTGTCCTGCAAATGTCCCCATCTGTTGACTCGGGGATCGAGACGTGGCTGCACGATTCGTTACAGCCATGCGGATAAGATGCCTGTCATCTCGATTGGTAGTGATATGAGGCCGTAGGGATCCAGCACGGCGTTCCGTATTACGCTCCTGAACCCACCGATTCCATATTCTGCTGACGGTCATTGTATCTCGATCAACGCGAGCAGCAATGTCGCGATACGATAAACCGCAATTGCGATAGGCTACACGACCTTTATCAAAGTCAGAAATGTGATGTTACCCATTTCTCCTCCTTACACGAGGCATCACAACAACGTTTCACCAGGCAACGCCGGTCAACTGCTGTTTGTGTATGAGAAATCTATTGGAAACTTTCCTCATGTCGGCACATTGTAGGTGTCGCTACCGGTGCCACCCTTGTGTGAATCCTCTGAAAACCTAATAATTTGCATATCACAAGCATCTTCTTTCAGTCGGATTAAATTTCGCGTCTGTAGCACGTCATCGTCGTGGTGTAGCAATTGTAATGGGCAGTAGTGTATATACTTCTTTACTAGTTTGAGAAAGTGTGTAAAAATTACTTGTTTGCAAGGCTACTTGTTCATTTAGAAAGAGATGTGGAGAGGTCGATGTATGGATGCAAATTTCGAGCTCATAAAGAAGTTATTTACTCGCAATTAAGCCTTCGGAGGATTGTTGCCATCTTTATTCAAGCGTCTGCCAGTTCCGATTTTCATTATTTCCATCAATCTATCATGTGAATGAAACAGACCTGTGACCATTCATGCCGCGATTCGTTGTATATGTTCAATATCTCTGTTTAATCTCAATTGGTATGGGATGCACGCAATAGAGCGGTGTTCTAGGACGAGTAGCGCGAGTCTTTTCTAAGCTATCTTCTATCTAAATTGATCCCAATTTCACAGTATCGTACCAATGAATCGAATTCATAAACTTTCTTTGCCTACAACTGAGCCTATGTGATCATTCTCATTCATATTCCCACAAACCTTTATGTCCAGATATTTGTGTGTGCTGACTGATTCCAGTGGTAGCTCATTGATGTTTTAGTCATAGGGAAACCGACCACGAAAAAACTAGTCCACCTGGTATGGAAGAAATACGAAATTCACGAAATAACTCTCTGACTAAGATAAATACTATAATCCAAGGTGCGAAGATCGCATATACTGACAGGGGTGAATATTATCGAACCGTAAGTTTAAGACGGCACGGTTGCAAAACACTAACGTGAATTATTTACACTGGAATTGAAAGACTGATAGAAGGCAACTAATGGTGGTTGGGTTTCGGGTTCCGCTCTATAGATCAGGTGTCCACTATACGCAGGAGGCGGCTACACGGGTAGCAGGGGCTGTGTGGCGTGGACTGGGTGGTTTTGTTTTAGGTTAGAGGGTCTCGAGAAAGCACAAGAAGGGCTTCAGTCACAAACTGTACAGGATGAACTCAGGAATAACGTAGATACAGGAACCACTGATATAACAGTTGTAAATTGTCGTATGTGTTGGAAAAGTGCCAGAGCTCCAAGAGCTAATAGAAAGCACTTATGCTCAAATCGTTATAGGCACTGAAAGCTGGCTAAAGCCGGATATAAGCTCAGCCGAAATTTTTGCGAAGAACCTAACCGTGTTCCGAACGGATAGGCTAAACACGGTTGGCGGTGGCGTGTTTGTTGCTATCAGAAATAGTTTATCAAGTCGCGAAATTGAAGTAGATGCTTTCTGTGAGTTAGTATGGGCAGAGATCATTGTTGGCAACCGGAATAAAATAACAATTGGAGCCACACTTGACCTCTTAGCAACAAATGATCCTGAGTTAATAACGAGCATCAAAACCAATTCAGGGATTAGTGAACACAGGGTTGTCGTAGCGATATTGAATATTGTAATCCCCAAATCTTCGAAATATAAGCGAAAATATACCTATTCAAAAAAGCAGATAAAAATTCACTTGACGTCTTCCTAAGAGACAGAGACAATCTCCACTCGTTCCAAATTAATAATATAAGTGTAGACCAGATTTGGCTTAAATTCAAAGAAATAGTATCGGCAGTAATTGAGAGATTTATACCAAATAAATTAACAAACGACGGAGCTGATCCTCCTTGGTACACAAAACGGGTTAGAACACTGTTGCAGAAACAACGAAACAAACATGCCCAACTGAAACAGACGCAAAATCCCCATGTTGTAACGGCGACGGGAAAGGTCGCGGGGTTTAAGTGACGGAAAGCGCGGCGAGACCCGCGGAGCGGCCCGTGAACAACAACACGACGGGAGAGCATGGACGCGACTTACGAAAGACAGAACAAACAACAAGTTCGAAACAACGGAGTCACAAGAAAACCTAATAACCACGTCCACTCGTACACAGAACATGAAAGTAAATAAGCTGCCTAAGGCGTGGGGATATGTCCAGAGACGTTCGCAAGATTAGACTGGCTGGCTGAGCTTTTTTTCCCCTTTATTGTTATTTTCACACCTGATACAGGTAGGCCGGCAGCGTCATACTACGCTGCTCTTCGGCCACAGATATGACAAACGATACAAAAGGAGACAAACGAAAAACAGACATGGTGGTTAAACAAACGTAGACATACAAAAGTAAAACACACGGAGCCGTTCACGGGCGCAGTGTCCAAAATGAAAAATGGTCAGAAACGTGGACACGCACAGAGATGACACATGCGAACGATTGAGCACAAACGATGAAACACTGGAACACGAACACGACGGCACTCGCAAACACTAGGCGATGATCTCCAGCACGCGAATGTTCACTATACGTGTGCGATTCTGGGGACCTGCCAAAGGGGAAAAGGTGTAAGAGTGAGAGGGGAGGGTGTAGATGCCAGTGGCAGAGGATATGGAAGGGGGAGGAAAGAAGGTAGGGGGTAGGGGAAGGCTAGGGAAGAGGAGGGAGGGAGGAGGGAGAGGAGGGAGAGGAGGGCCTTTGGGAAAAGACACAGGGTGTGGAAGGGGAGGATTAAAGTTGGTAGGAGGGGTAGATGGAGGGGACGAGGGCATCATCATGGAGGGGGAGTTGGCGGAAGCCACCTTGGGCGAGGATATGCAGAATGGAGAGATGGAGAGCAGGTGGGACGTGGGAATACCGACGCAGCAGCTGACGCAGGTGGGAGAGGATGGGAGAGACGAGTGGGTGAGGGGGATCAAGTTCATGGGAGGTGTAGAGGATCCCTATCTGTTCGAGGAAATGGAGGAGGTGCAGGAATGGAATGAGGTCAAACAGGATCCGTGTGGGAGAGGGGAGGCAGATGCGATTGGCGAGGTGGAGTGCATGGCGTTCTAGGATTTGAAGGGATTTGTAAAAGGTAGGAGGGGCGGAGATTCAGGTGGGATGGGCGTAGCAGAGGATATGGTGGATGAGGGATTTATAGGTGTGGAGGATGGTGGAGGGGTCCAGATCCCACGTGCGGCCAGAAAGGAGCTTGAGGAGATGGACTTGGGAGCATGCCTTGGCTTGGATTGTCCAGAGATGGGGGGTCCAGGAGAGGAGACTGTCAAGGGTGACGCCAAGGTATTTAAGGGTGGGGGTGAGGGTGATAGGATGGCCGTAAATGGTGATATAGAAGTCGAGGAGACGGAAGGAAGGGGTGGTTTTCTGGCTGGCTGAGCGAGAGGCTGGCGCTTAAATACTCTATCAAGGGCGCTGCTGTTGGCCGCTGGAACCACGTGTTCCACTGTGGCACCCTCACACTAAATGCAACCGAGCGAGGTGGCGCAGTGGTTAGACACTGGACTCGCATTCGGGAGGACGACGGTTCAATCCCGCGTCCGGCCATCCTGATTTAGGTTTTCCGTGATTTCCCTAAATCACTCCAGGCAAATGCCGGGATGGTTCCTTTCAAAGGGCACGGCCGACTTCCTTCCCCATCCTTCCCTAATCCGATGAGACCGATGACCACGCTGTCTGGTCTCCTTCCCCAAACCAACCAACCAACCACTAAATGCAGGCCAAAGGCGCACGCCGCCACAGCTTACGGCGCGATGGTGCAGAGACCTCTAGGTGTCTTTGACGTCTGTACCTTCTGGTGGGGATTCAAATTCCTCGGCGCGCAATATCAGATCCCTCCCCCATGAAACTTGTGCATAGGGGCAGAAACGCCCCAGACAGTGCCGAGGTGGGCGGCAGTGGGAAGAGGAGCTGGGCTCATCCACCGCTATTGGCGGGGAGGAAGGGACGCCCGAGGTACCCATGACAGGCAATCCAGAGTCCAGGGCAGGGGAGGGAGCCGCTGATCCACCCGGAGGTGGAGAGAGCTGGCGGCAGGCCCGAGGGGGACAGCAACTGGGGGCAGAGACACTGACTCGAGGACCACGTCCGCACCTGAAGGAGGTAGGGAAAGAGGCCCCGACACGAGTCCCGTGGTGGCATGCGGGCGGAGCTGCTTATGATGGCGGCGATCCAACCCTTTCGACGTCTGTACCGACGTCACACGCCGCCCATGGGCCGTGACGACCGTGGCGGGTGTCCAACCCGCGTTGCACCCATACTTGTGGACCCACATGGCTGTGCCATGGGCATACCACTGTGAGGGCCAGAAGTGGGGTGGGGGTGGAGGAGGACGGCATCAGCAAATGGAACAGGGTCTGCGGCTGTCGCCCATGAAGGAGCTCTGCTGGACTGCGTCTGTCAATTGGCGTAGTGCAATAGGTGCTCAAGAACAGGGTGAGGGCCAACGTGGTTGGAGATGTGTCGACCGCCTTAGTCAACTGGTGTTTAAGAGTGCAGACAAGCCTCTCCACCACGCCATTGGACGAAGGGTGGAATGGGGGGCTACGGGTAAGTTTGATACCGTTGGCCTGACAGAAGTCATGGAAGGAGGATGCCGTGAATTGGGGACCATTATCAGAGGCCAATGTGTGTGGCAGGCCCTCAATGGCGGGAACCTGGGCCAGGGCCATGAGTGTAGCCTCTGTGGTGGTGGATACCATGCGGACAACATATGGGTATTTGGCGTAGGCATCAACGATGAGTAACTACATGGACCCCAAACACTGGCCCACAAAATTGATATGGATGCGATCCCAGGGCCGGCGAGGCACAGGCCAGGGTGCAAACGACTGAGGGTGCTTGCCTGGTAGTGCACTCACACAGTGAACCCATGGACCAGGCGCTCAATATTGCCATCGATGCCTGGCCAATACACGTGCCAGCAAGCCAAAACTTTCATACAGGACATACTCCAGTGCATGGTGTTACAAACTGAACACCCAAAGCCACAATTCCAGAGGGGTGACCACCCGATGGTCATCTGACTCCAAGGCCAACAAAAGGACATCATCAACCACGGAGAGCCTGCAGGACAGGTGGCGCCAGGGGCTGAAATCGGACTGTGTCCAACAAGTAATAGGACCGCCACCTGTGGACCATGTAGTTGAGAACCTGCCGCAAGACAAGGTCACAGCTGGTAGCCGCAGCAATGTGAGCAGCCATAAGAGGCAGACCGTTCAGCGCATCCTGGCAGGCGGAATCAGTGCTAACGCAGAGGACCTCCTGTTGGTCAAAGGCAGGATCAGAGCCTGCTGGGAGATGGGACAAAGTGTCCACGTTAGCATGGTGGGCTGTGGGCTTATACTGGATGGTGTAAGCATAGTTACGTAAAAGCAATGCTCAGCGCTGGAGACGTTGAGCTGTCTGCTCTGGAAGGTGAGAGTGGGGTCCGAAAAGTGTAACCAAGGGTTTATGGTCCATCAGGAGGGTGAACTGTGCCCCAAAGAGATAGGTGTGAAATTTTTGGACAGCGAACACAATCGCCAGAGCCTTCTTTTCAATCTGGGAGTAGTTCCGTTGTGCTGGGGTCAACGTCTTAGAGGCATAAGCGATGGGCTGTTCGGCGCCATCGGCATCCAGGTGCACAAGGATGGCCGCAATGCCGTATGCCGATGCATCAGATGCCACAACCAAGGGGCGGTCCCGAGAAAATGGAGTAAGGCAAGGGGTGGACTTCAGCATCGCCTTTAAACAGAGAAAAGCCTGGTCACAGGCAGGAGTCCAATCAAAAGGTACCCCTTTGCGATGCAAGGGATTGAGGGGTTGAGCAATGGAGGCAGCCTGGGGCAAGAACTTTAAGTAATAAGTAACCTTGCCCAAAAACCTCTGGAGTTACGATAAGTCCTTGGGACGAGGAAGGGCCTTAGTGGCCGCAACATTACGACCTTAATGGCGAATGCCATCTTTGCTAAGCCAGTGGACTAAGTATTCCACTTCTGGTTGAAAAAAACAACACTTGTCCAGCCGACAATGTAAACCAGCAGACTGCAGAGCGTGAAATAAGGCGCCAAAGTTTTGCAAATATTCTTGGGGGGAACGCCCAGTGACCAAGATGTCATCCAGATAATTCACACAGGCAGGGATAGGCTGTGTAAACTGCTCCAGGAATCGCTGGAAAATGGCCGGCGCCGAAGAGACACCAAAGGGAAGGCGCTTGTACTTATACAGTCCGTGCTGATAACCATGATGTTCTGAGATTCAGCATCCAAGGGCAACTGGTGGTATGCCTCAGCCAGGTCGAGCTTTGAAAAATACTCTCCCCCGACAAGTTTGGCAAGAAGGTCTTCCTGTCGGGGAATGGGGTAAGTGTCAACGAGGGACTGAGCATTGACTGTAGCGCTGAAGTCCCACAAAGCCAAAGGGACCCATTGGGTTTCCGTATGACCACCAGTGGTGTCGCCCATGCACTGTAAGTTACAGGCTCCAGCACGCCAGCGGCCTGGTGCCTCCTTTTCAATCTGGGAGCGTGCTGGAGCCAATCAAGTTCCTGCTGGACCGCTGGCCGTAAGACCACTGGAAGGGGCCAGGCCCGGAAAAAGCGAGGCCATGCATCCGGCCGTAGGGCGATGTGCGCCCGAAAGCCGGAAGCACATCTGAGATCCGTTGCAAACAACGACGCAAAAGCGGAGCACAGATCGCCCAAGTCCTGAAACGATCTTAAGTTCGTCGGAAATTGAAAAGCCAAACAGTTGAAACTTATCCAGGCCAAAAGTATTCGAAGCCGACGGATGGTCGACGACAAAGAGGGTAAGGAGCTGGGAAACACACTTGTACGTCGCCTGGACGACGAACTGCCCACGAAGAGGAATGAAACCGTTTCTGTAGGCGACCAAACGGCGAGAGGGAGGTGACAACGCAGGAGAGCACACCCGGGTATATGTCGCCATATTAATCAGGGAGACGGTGGCCCCAGTGTCGACCTGAAAACTGACATCGTCAGTGAAAATGCGGAGCGTGAGGAAAAGCTTCTGCGGTGACGGGTCTCCTGTGGGACGGCCGATTGCAGAGCATGGACTGTATCTTGAAGCCCATGAGGGGCAGGACTGGAGCGAGTCGAGCGACTACGACAAACCGATCGGACGTAGCCCTCCTTGTTACACAGTGTGCACGTTTTCCAGTGGTGGGGACAATCAGCCCGCGAATGGGCAGTAAAGCACTGTGGGCAAGATGGAAGTAGGCCGCGCGATCGGCGACGAGGGGCGACCGAAGGTGCCGATGTCATAGAGACGTCGTACAACGAGGAGTCCCGACGGCGCTGGCCTCTGTCGGCCAGGCCACGGTGACGTCGTGAGGGTGGAACCCGCCGTGACGCCGCGATCGCCGCCACCTGCGGTCGCGCCATAAGATACTCGTTAGCTGCTTGAGCAATTTCAAAGGAGTGGGCGATGCAGAGAATCTCTTCCAAGGTAGGGTTGTCGATTTTCAACGCCACAGTACCGACTTCAGGACGGAAGCCAGCTGAACCACCACGTCCCGGATCAGGGAGTCCGCATACGAAGCCTTACACTGCTGACTGGTGCACGTAAAATCGCATCGATGGCTGAGACCCTGCAAGTCCATGACCCAGGAACGATACGATTGACTAGGCTGTTTATGGAACTGGTGGAACTCCGGCCGAGAGGCGACCACATTATAGCGATGGGAATAATAGTTTCTCAGCAAAAGGCATATCTTCTGCAAAGAGAGAGCCACAGGATCGGACAATGGTGCCAACTTGAGGAGAAGAAAGAACATGTCTGAGGAGGCCCATGACGAAAACAACGACCGCTGCAAGAAGTCGTCAGTGACTTGAAAAGCCGTGAAATGTTGTTCCAGCCGATGTAAGTAGGTTTACCAGTCCTCTTTAGCGTCAAGGCGGAGGTGGGAAAGCATCGGACACCCGAGGACTCTGAAGCTGTTGTGGCAACGCGTCCCGGGCATCGACTTTGTCCGATAGCAACTGCAGCGACTTTTGTAAGATGTCTTACTGGAGCATGCTGCTACTGCTGCATGAGTTACTGCTGTTACTACAGCAAACAGATCAACGTCGCCTCCATACCAACAACGACCACCATTTACCTCGTCGCCAAAATGTTGTGAGTTTCGATTCCCCCCGAAGGGGGCGGGCTGGCAGCAGCTTAGTATGCCGCTCTTCAGCCTACAAAATTTTTTGTAAAAAGATGAAGATAATAAACAATAAAAACAGGCGATAAAATCGGAGACTTAAGTGGTAACATGGCGGAAAAAATCGTGGAACTTAAAACAGAGAAACAAAGGGGTGATGATGCTAATAAAATACATTTGAAGCAGACAGGTAAAATAATAGACAGACATTTAAAAAACACGGCGACAGTCTGGTTTCTGTTCGCAAGAGACATAAAATTCTCACCCAGCGACAGCATAATTTCTGTTCGCAACACTTTGGAAAGACGAACAACACTGAACATTCACTTGAACACTGCACTAAAAAGTTGGCAAATATGACATACCACAGCCGAGGGCAGGTGGGGGGAACTTGGACAGATGATGGGAAAATAAAAAGGGGGAAGGACAGGAAAAATGAAGGGGGAGAAGAGGGGAAAGGAGCAGATGGAGAACAAAAAGACCCATAAGACGGGGGGGGGGGGGTGCTGGACAGACATGACAGGGAGTGGGGAAAGGCAGAAGAGGGGAATACAAAAGGACTTGGGGGGGGGGAGGGGAACGGAGGTGGAGAGGGTATGCGGGGAGAAAACAGGATGGAAGGGGGGAAGAGGGAGCCCAGGGAAAGGACAGTGGAAAGGAGGGGGGTGAGGATCAGAGTTGATAGGAGTAATAAATGGAGGGAGAGAGGGCATCATCCAGGAGGGGGAGTTCATGGAAGCCACCTTGGGAAAGGAGATGAAGGGTGTAGAGATGGAGGGTAGGGGGGACACAACAGTGAAGGCGTGGCAGGGGGTGGGGACGGGAGAGGAGAGGAGCAACAAGGGCGTGAGGGCGATCAAGACGGTGGGAGGTGTAGAGTATGCAGAGATGTTCGAGGAATAGGAGCAGATGGGGGAAAGGAATGAGGTCCTAGAGGATCCACGTGGGGGACGGGAGGCGTATACGGAAGGCGAGGCAGAGTTTATGAGGCTCAAGGATCTGGAGGGACTTGTAGAATTTGGGGGGGGGGGGCAGATATCTAGGCGGGATCGGCATAACAGAGGATGGGATGGATTAAGGATTTTTAGGTGTGGAGGATGGTAGAGGGGTGCAACCCCCATGTCTGGCCAGAGAGGAGTTTGAGGAGTCGGAGGCAGTTGTGGGCTTTGGATTGGATGGAACGGAGATGAGGGATCCAGGTGAGGTGACAGTCAATGGTGAGGCCAAGGTAGGTGAGGGTGGGGGAGAGGTGGACAGGACGGGCACAGATGATAAGGGAGAAATCCGGGAGCCGGAAGGAGCGAGTGGTACGACCTACGATGAGTGCCTGGGTCTTGGAAGGATTGATTTTCAGGAGCCACTGGTTACATTATGCAGCAAAAAGGTCAAGGTGATTCTAGAGAAGGCATTGGGATCGTTGGAGGGTAGGAGCGAGGGCAAGGAATGCGGTGTTATTGGCATACTGCAAGAGGTGTACTGGAGGGGGCAGTTGGGGCATGTCTGCCGTGTACAGGAGGTAGAGGAGAGGGGACAGGACAGATCCCTGGGTCACACCTACAGAGGGGTAGAAGGTGTGGGTATTGGCATTATGGATGGTAACATAGGAGGGGCATCGGGAGAGGAAGGAGGCCATCAGACGGATGTAGCTGACAGGAAGGGCGTAGATCTGGAGTTTAAACAGGAGACCGGGATGCCAGACACGGTCTTAGGCCTTTTCGAGGTCGAGGGAGACAAAAATGGTGGAGTGACAGGAGTTAAGCTGGAGGGAGAGGAGATGAGTGAGGTGTACAAGTTGGTCATCATCAGAGAAGGAAGGTCGAAAGCCACATTGGGTCGAGGGAGGAGGTGGCTTCGGTGGAGGTGGTGATGGATGCACCGGATAAGAATGGATTCCAAGAGCTTGCTGAACACTGATGTGAGACATACAGGACGATAGGAAAAGGCATCAGATGGAGGCTTGTTGGGTTTGGAGAACATCAGGATATGGGAGGTTTTCCACAGGTTGGGGTAGAATCCGGTGGCAAGGACGACGTTGTAGAGGGTGACATTGACTGAAAGGAAGGAAGGAGGGAGGGCAGTGTTTGAGATGGCGGTAGGTAACGTGGTCGTGGCCGGGAGTAGTGTTGCTTTTAGTGCAGAGTCTGAGGCTGATGTCCTGTGTAGTGATGGGAGTATTAAGTTCAGATGGTGGTGTGTGGCCCAAGTACTGGAAGCTAGGAGCAAGGGGAGGAACAGAGGTATTCGTACGGTCGATGACGTCAGGGAAGAGGGAATAATCAAATTGGAGATCATCTGGTATGGAAAAAACATCGGAGAGGTGAGAGGCAGAGTGGTTGGCCTTACTGAGGTTGTCAGGAAGGGGTAGGTCATCAAGGAGGAGAGGGTACTGGGGGGTGAGGTGGTTCCCAGTAAGGCGGTGGAAAGTAGACCAATATTTGGACTAGTTTATTGGGAGCATGGTGTTGAGTTGTGTACATGTCTGGCGCCAGGCACGGCGTTTCTTCGCAGTAAGTAGGCTGCAGATGTGTCGTTGTGATTGCCGGTGGCAGGTAAGTGTGTCCGAGTCACGAGTGCAGAGAAAAGAGCGGTGGAGACAGTGCGACTCTCGAAGGAGAAAGACTGCCTGTGGAGGCAGGGCAGGGTGGTGAGGGTGGATGGCTTTCGTGGGGATATGCGTGGCGACGGCGTCAGACAAGGTCTGGTGCAGGAAGGCAGCAGTGCGAGAGATGTCATCAGGAGATTGGAGGGTAGGGTCGTGGCCTTCAACCTGGGTGTGAATGGATTCCCGATAGGCATCCCAGTTGGCACGGGAGTGATCATGGACGAGGTTAGGAGGGATTTCGGGGCGAGGAGTAGGGCGGGAATGGCGACCACTAGAGATAGTGAGGAGAATGGGAGCATGGTCACTGCCAATGAGGTCAAGGACATCTGCGTTGATGCCCCCAAGGGGGTTGGGAGAGGCAAAGACCACATTGGGAGTGGTGTTGGATTCGGGTCAGGTGTTCTGGGAGAGGGGAACCAGGTCTCCCTGGAGGGTGGTAATAAACTGATGCCACCGCTGGAGGTCGGCAGGATCATGGCTGTGGATATTGAGGTCGGCGGCAATCATGTTGGTGGAGAAGGTGCGGTAAATGTGGCCCAGGAAATCGTATGGAATAGGGGTGTGAGGGCGGACATAAATGGTGGCACAGGTGACGGTAAGGGTGGGGAAGAAGAGGCTGAGGGTGAAATGCTCGGCAGAATTGCTAAGGAGAGGTTGGGACCGGACAGGGAGGTGCTTGAGGTGGCCTATAGCAACTCCGACATGCGCCAGAGGGTACGGATTATCGGTGCTGTGAAGAGTGTAAGGAGCTGTGGATATGGAGATACGGGGTTGAAGGAAGGTTTCATTTAGGATGACGGCATCCACGTAGTGCTGATGGAGGGCGTGGAGGAAGAGGAGTTTGTAGGTGGGCAGGTAGCGAATATTGTGGTACAGGATACTGTAGTGTTGTACCATGGGAGGGGAGAGTTAGACGAGGGTGGTGAGGGGTATGAAGCTGATGTGGGCCTGGTTGTGGGAGTATGTGGCATAGGTGGTAAGATAGAAGATGGAGCAGGCAGCGAGGGCGATTTGGGAAAGGGTGTGGGAGAGCTGGAAGGGGCTGGCTGAGCAAGAGGCAGGCGCTCAAATACGCTATCGGGGGCGACGCTATTGACCGCTGGAACCACGTGTTCCACTGTGGCGCCCTCACACTAACTGCGGGCCAGGAGGCGCGCGCCACCACAGCTTACGGCGCGATGGTGCCGAGATCTCTAGGGGTCTTCGTCGTCCATGACGTCTGGCGGGGATTCAAATTCCGCGGCGCGCGGTACCAGACCCAAGACTGGCGATCTTTTACAAAAGTTCGAAATTTACCGCGGACTTCGATGCGAGATGCTTACAACAGTTTCCACAACCAAACTTTGTCTCGACACCTGGCAGAAAATCCATAGAGATTCTGGTCGTATGTGAAGTACGTTAGCGGCAAGAAACAATCAATGCCTTCTCTGCGCGATGGCAATGGAGGTACTATCGAAGATAGTGCTGCCAAAGCAGAGTTACTAAACACAGCCTTCCGAAATGCCTTCACAAAAGAAGACGAATAAACATTCCAGAATTCGAATATAGAATAGCTGCCAACATGAGTAACGTTGAAGTAAATATCCTCGGAGTAGTGAAGCAACTTAAAATGGTTCAAATGGCTCTGAGTACTGTGGGACTTAACATCTGAGGTCATCAGTCCCCTAGAACTCAGAACTACTTAAACCTAAGTAACCTAAGGACATCACACACATCCATGCCCGAGGCAGGATTCGAACCTGCAACCGGAAGCAACTTAAATGACTTAATAAGAGCAAGTCTTCTGGTCCAGACTGTATACCAATTAGGCTCCTTTTGGAGTATGCTGATGCATTAGCTCCATACTTAACAATCATATACAACCGTTCGCTCGACGAAAGATCCGTACCCAAAGACTGGATAGTTGCACAGGTCACACCAATATTCAAGAAAGGTAGTAGGAGTAATCCACTAAATTACAGGCCCATATCGTTAACGTCGATATACAGCAGGGTTTTAGAACATATACTGTGTTCGAACATTATGAATTACCTCGAAGAGAACGGTCTATTGACACAGTCAACATGGGTTTAGAAAACATCGTTCATGTGAAACACAACTAGCTCTATATTCACATGAAGTGCTGCGGTCTATTGACAAGGGATGTGAGATCGATTCCGTATTTCTAGATTTCCGGAAGGCTTTTGACACTGTACCACACAAGCCGCTCGTAGTGAAATTACGTGCTTATGGAATATCGTCTTAGTTATGGGACTGGATTCTTGATGTTCTGTGTCCGCAGCTCGTGGTCGTGCGGTAGCGTTCTCGCTTCCCACGCCCGGGTTCCCGGGTTCGATTCCCGGCGGGGTCAGGGATTTTCTCTGCCTCGTGATGACTGGGTGTTGTGTGATGTCCTTAGGTTAGTTAGGTTTCAGTAGTTCTAAGTTCTAGGGGACTGATGACCGTAGATGTTAAGTCCCATAGTGCTCAGAGCCATTTGAACCATTTTTTTCTTGATGTTCTGTCAGAGAGGCCACAGTTCGTAGTAACAGACAAAAAGTCATCGAGTAAAACAGAAGTGATTTCTGGCGTTCTCCCAGGGAGTACTATAAGCCCTTTGGTGTTCCTTATCTATGTAAACGATTTTGGAGACAATCTGAGAACCCGTCTTCCGTTGTTTTCAGGTGACGCTGTCGTTTATCGGCTAATAAAGTCATCAGAAGATCAAAACAAACTGTAAAACGATTTAGAAAAGGTATCTGAATGGTGCGAATAGTGGCAGTTGACCCTAAATAACGAAACGTATGTGGTCATCCACATGAGTGCTAAAAGGAACTCGTCAAACTTCGGTAATACGATAAATTAGCATAATCTAAAAACCGTAAATTCAACTAATTACCTAGGTATTACAATTACGAACAACTGAAATTGGAAGGAACACACAGAAAATGTTGTTGGGAAGGCTAACCAAAGACTGCGTTTTATTGGCAGGACACTTAGAAAATGTAACAGACCTACTAAGGAGACTGCCTACACTACGCTTGTCCGTCCTCATTTAGAATACTGCTGCACAGTGTGGGATCCTTATCAGATAGGACTGACGGAGTACATCCAAAAAGTTCAAAGAAAGGCAGCACGTTTTGTATTATCGCAAAACATTGGAGAGTGTGTCACAGACATTATACAGGATTTGGGCTCGAAATCATTAAAAGAAAGGCGTTTTCCTTTGCGATGGAATCTTCCCACGATATTCCAATCACCAACTTTCTCGTACGAATGCGAAAATATTTTGTTGACACCCACCTACATAGGGAAGAACGATCCTCACGATAAAATAAGGGAAATCAGAGCTCGTACGGAAAGATATAGGTTTTCATTCATTCCACGTGCTATACAAGATTGGAAAAATAGAGAATTGTGAAGGTGGTTCGATGAACCCTCTGCCAGGCACTGGGTGTGATTTGCAGAGTATCCATGCAGATGTAGATGTATAACATGGGTTTGGATTTCTGAGAAATGTAAGAAGAAGAGAGGTAATACTGATCATACAGTTTATCTTAGATGATAGAGTGAAGAAAGTGAAACTTCATTTTTTAAAGATAGCTTACGCGGATGCTAACTGCATACAGTCATTGAAATTTTTAAATTGATAGGGATAGAAACGTGGAACGCTATTTATAAGAGTCAAATGATAAGAAAATTAAAGAGTTCAAAATGGCTCTGAACACTATGGGACTTAACAGCTATGGTCATCAGTCCCCTAGAACTTAGAACTACTTAAACCTAACTAACCTAAGGACATCACACAACACCCAGTCATCACGAGGCAGAGAAAATCCCTAACCCCGCCGGGAATCGAACCCGGGAACCCGGGCGCGGGAACGCTACCGCACGACCACGAGTTGCGGACAATTAAAGAGTTACTAAGAGAGGAGTGAGACAGGGTTGTTGCCTATCTGCCATGTTATTCAAGCAGTGAAGGAATCCAAAGAAAAATATAGAAAGAGAACTGTAGTTCAGGGAACAGAAACAAAAACTTTAAGGATTGCTGATGACATTGAAATTCTGTCAGAGTCGCAAAGCGTTGGAAGATCAGTTGATCAGAATGCATAATGCCTGAAAAGGAGTTACGAGGTTAATATCAGCAAAAGTAAATAAAGAGTAATGTAGTGTAATAGAATTAAATCAGGTGGTACTGAAAGAAAGAGATTAGATAATGAGAAATTTAAAGTAGGAGATTGAAATATTACGTGTACTATTGTATCCTTGTTTATTGCTGCGAGTACCTAGCAAGGTTACACGCTGCATCGGTCAATCCTTAATGCACTGTCCGTTGATGACACTAATTAATTTATTTTCCATCGACCGACGTATGAAGTAATAGGGCACTTTGTCATCTTATGTAACGGTCGGCACTTTGCACTGAAGTTGCAGTACTGCAGTGCCTCACCGTGCGGCTTCTATCTTGTGGTTCCGTGACTTGTTGCGAATTTGTACGAGAGAGACTTTGGTTGAACAAGCGAGTATCGTACCACACGTAGTACAGAACTCTTCATGTATCATACTTTTAGTGTTGCGTCTAGTGCTGAAGGCAGTTCAATATCTACACTACTGGCCATTAAAATTGATACACCACGAAGATAACGTGCTACAGACGCGAAATTTAACCGACAGGAAGAAGATGCTTGTGATATGCAAATTATTAGCTTTTCAGAGCATTCACACAAGGTTGGCGCCGGTGGCGACACCTACAACGTGCTGACATGAGGAAAGTTTCCAACCGATTTCTCATACACAAACAGCAATTGACTGGCGTTGCCTGGTGAAACGTTGTTGTGATGTCTCGTGTAAGGAGGAGAAATGCGCACCATCACGTTTCCGACTTTGATAAAGGTCGGATTGTAGCCCATCGCGATTGCGGTTTATCGTATCGCGACATTGCTGCTCTCGTTGGTCGAGATCCAATCACTGTTAGCAGAATATGGAATCGATGGGTTCAAGAGGGTAACACGGATCGCCGTGCTGGATCCCAACGGCCTCGTCACACTAGCAGTCGAGATGACAGGCATCTTATCCGCATGGCTGTAACGGATCTTGCAGCCACGTCTCGATCCCTGAGGCAACAGATGGGGACGTTTGAAAGACAACAACCATCTGCACGAACAGTTCGACGACGTTTGCAGTAGCAGCGACTATCAGCTCGGAGACCGTGGCTGCGGTTACCCTTGACGCTGCACCACAGACAGGAGCGCCTACGATGGTGTACTCAACGACGAACCTGTGTGCACGAATGGCAAAACGTCATTTTTTCGGATGAATCCAGGTTCTGTTTACAACATCATGATGGTCGCATCCGTGTTTGGCGACATCGCGGAGAACTCACATTGGAAGCTTGTATTCGTCATCGCCATACTGGCGTATCACCCGGTGTGACGGTATGGGGTGCCATTGGTTACACGTCTCGGTCACCTCTTGTTAGCATTGACGGCACTTTGAACAGTGGACGCTACATTTCAGATGTGTTACGAACCGTGGCTCTACCTTTCATTCGATCCCTGCGAAACCCTACATTTCAGCAGGATAATGCACGACCGCATGTTGCAGGTCCTGTACGGGCCTTTCTGGATACAGAAAATGTTCGACTGCTGGCCTGACCAGCACATTCTCCAGATCTCTCACCAACTGAAAACGTCTGGTCAATGGTGGCCGAGCAACTGCCTCGTCACAATACGCCAGTCACTACACTTGATGAACTGTGGTATCGTGTTGAAGCTGCATGGGCTTCTGTACCTGTACACGCCATCCAAGCTCTGTTTGACGCAATGCCCAGGCGAACCAATGCCGTTATTGCGGCCAGAGGTGGTTGTTCTGGGTACTGATTTCTCAGGATCTATGCACCCAAATTGCGTGAAAATGTAATCACATGTCAGTTCTAGTATAATATATTTGTCCAATGGATACCCGATTATCATCTGCATTTCTTTTTGGTGCAGCAATGTTAATGGCTGGGCTAGCACTTGGATGGGTTACCATTCGGTCTGTTGGCTGTTGGCAAGCGGGGTGCACTCAGTCCTTGTGAGGCAAACTGAGGAGCTACCTGATTGAGAAGTAGCGGCTCCGGTCTCGTAAGCCGACATACGGCCGGTAGAGTGGTGTGCTGACCACGTGCCCCTCCATATCCGCAACCAGTGACGCCTATGGGCTGAGGATGACACGGTGCCCGGTCGGTACCGTTTGATCTTCCAAGGTCTGTTCGGACGGAGTTTCGTTTTTTTTTTTTTTTTTCGGACTGACTAAAGTATAACAACTCAGTTAATACTTGCACTACTTGTGGAGGCGCCGACTCTACTATATTGCATCGTACGTCTGATTCTTCTGGAGGCCACCGCTCCACTGCACTAATATTTGTATTGTTATAACTTCGTGCATCCTCGTAAACTGTCGTGGGTGATCGGTTTCACAATACATCCTTACTTCGTATTACAAAATTATGTTTCTTATCAATTTTTATATCTCTGTAACGTCTTTTATCATGATTACTGAGACTGTCCCTGGCTTTTTGGGTTTGTAAATTGTGTACGCCTTTAACTAGGGTTGTATTCCTGTAATTAGCTGATCAGCGACTGAGGCAACTCCATACGTTATGATCAGCGCTTGACTCTCAATGTACATTTCCACGCGGGTCCTCTGTTACTCCAGCCACTGCTGCCTGCCGCGCTACACTGAAATTGGTAGGGCATCATGTGACCAATTTCAGATGACTCGCTTGGTTGCACTGAAGATGACTTGACCTAGTACAATAACGTTCAATAAAAATACTGAGAAAGAGACGTATAGTTCCTGATGGGAACATCACGAGTTAAGTTTTACTATTTGGGCAGCAAAACAGCTGATTATGGGCGAAGTACAAAGGATAGGTCTAGCAACAACAAGAAAAGCCTTTTTACAGACGGGAAACGCTGACGATAAACAGTAGAGACAAGGAAAGAACGAAGCTTTTGCACTAAGTTCCTATAGAAGAGAGCTAAAGATTAGATGAGTAGACAGATAATGACGAGATCCTGAACTGAACTGGATAGAAACGAAATATATAGTACAACTTGACCTAACGTGGGTGGTCGGTTGATATGTCACATCCTCGGGCATTTAGGGGTTGTCACTTTGGCGGTGAAGGTGGTGTGAGGGACTTAACTGTAGAGGGAGACCAAGGCTTGAATACAATAAGCGTATCCAAGCGGCTGTAGGCTACAGTTGTCACGCAGAACTGAAGAGTGTTTGCACGGCATAGCCTAGTACGAAGAGAGACCTGCATCAATTCTCTCTTGAAACTGAAAACCATAATTTAGTTCGCACTATCAAAGTGTGAGGTTGCCACGAGTCGCTTTCTGAGAAAGCAGCGAGTGGAAAAAAACTAGAATCCACAGCGTTCGCAAGAAAACCACACGGTGTGGACGCGAAACCAAGCAAGTCTGGATAACCAACTCCGATGCTTCCATCTCGATCACGATGTCAGGGTCCGGCTGGATACAAAATACAACAGGCTACTGAATTTTTATGAAGTGCATAATTTTATATACTGCGCATTGAAACAAGTCGCCAGTCTTTTTCACATCTGTATAATCTTATGTTTTCGACTGAATAATTGTGTAGCTTTTTTTACAAATAGTGCTTCATTATAGATAACTGCATCATTTGCAAAAATTCTGAGGTTTCTATTAATGTTGCGTACCAGGACAGTAATATATACAATGAAGAACAAAGGCCCGTGGGCCACGTCTGAAGTAACGAAAACATCTTTCGACGGATCTCCGTGTAAGGTCACACAGTACGTCCTCCCTACCAAAAAATCGAGTGACAAATTTAATTTGATACCCCATGCCACCGTGCTTTTGTTAATGAGCGTTGCGACGGTATTCACTCGAATGCTTTTCGTAAGACAAGAAATTCTGCATCAGAGTGAATGCTTTGATCCGTGGCTTAATTGCAGCGAGCACGTACACGACTGGTGTAGAGAAACCTAAATCGAGAAGGATTAGAAAGCTATATGGTAGCTAGTGTTCCCAAAGGCGATACCCGTGAGGTACCGACGGCACCACCTCACGGAGACGGCTCTGCGTTCGACGGCGGAAGAAGACTACGCTGTGTTCATCTTAGGGGGCCCGCATCTCGTGGTCGTGCGGTAGCGTTCTCGCTTCCCACGCCCGGGTTCCCGGGTTCGATTCCCGGCGGGGTCAGGGATTTTCTCTGCCTCGTGATGGCTGGGTGTTGTGTGATGTCCTTAGGTTAGTTAGGTTTAAGTAGTTCTAAGTTCTAGGGGACTGATGGTGGTGGTTGGTGGTGGTTAGTGTTTAACGTCCCGTCGACAACGAGGTCATTAGGGGGACTGATGACCATAGATGTTAAGTCCCATAGTGCTCAGAGCCATTTGAACCATCTTAGGGGATAAAAGTGTGATTGCTTTTGTTCGAAGCGAAAGGCATCTCAGCGCTTGAGCAAAGAAGCGGAGATTGCTCATTTCTTTGTGCCAACAGAAAACCATTCTTGGTGCCCGATAGGCCAAGCTACACTGATGGAAATGGAAGGTGTCACACTATAAGTTGCTAATCCGATATTTATTAAACTTTTTAGAGACCTTCATAAAATGATGGGCATTAAAAGATTAAACTTTCATTCGGTTCGAAACTGATGTCCGCTATCAACATCAGTATGAAGTGTGATCATCACAGCCGCGGTTACTCTCTTGTGTTCCTCATGGCATGGAAGCAGTCTACGAACGTCAACTTGAGAAATATCTACTCAAGCCCGAAGATTTCTTGCTGGCGGATGGTACGAACGTACAGGGTGACCCAAAAGTGCGTTAGAATTTGAAAATTCAGAATTTCAGGGAATAATGAGGGTAGAACGGCAAAAACTGATGTGTGCCTGACATGACATGGGGTTTTACTGAAACCTAAAAGAGTGCACAAAATGACAGATACAGCAGCTTCATGTGTCAGAAAAGCAATAATTAGCATAACATCTGATTTTTAGCAAAGACGATGTTCTTTATAACGAATGCTCATCATGTCGGTCGTCATTCGTCAACAGTCCCCGCAGTCAAAGGACAGTGTCGTGAACAGCACGGTACAGCATATCAGCACCATCCTGCACAAAAGTCGCACCTTCCAGCAGATGTTTATCAGCCAGGCTGGGGACGATGCGAGTCTGTGACGTCGGCGTACCTCTCACCCGTCACGCTAAATGTTTGAAAAGCAGCGCTCCGCTGTCCAGCGTCACCAGCTGGGCAGTCTTAGCACTCGTTTTTGGTTTCAACAAAATCTCTTGTCACTATAGGCACGTCTGTCACGTTTTACCTCTCTACTTACATTATTCCGTGAACTAGTGCATTTTCAAATTTTAAGAGCCTTTGGGTCACACTTTATAAAATGGCTCTGAGCACTATGGGACTTAACATCTGTGGTCATCAGTCCCACAGAACTTAGAACTGCTTAAACCTAACTAACCTAAGGACATCACACACATCCATACCCGATGCAGGATTCGAACCTGCGACCGTAGCGGTCACGCGGTTCCAGACTGAAGCGCCTAGAACCGCACGGCCACACCGGCCGGCCACACTTTATATTTCTTCCCAACACATCCCAGACAGGCTTCATTGGTGACAAATCAGGGGATAGGGAGCTCAAGGATCCGTACATTACTCAAGGCGCTTGTGGTGTGAAGTACAGTGTGAGGTCTTGCATTATCCTGCTGAAATATTTCATTTGATTCTCTGGTGATGAAGAGTATAATAACAGGGTTTAGCAGTCTTCCCACATAATGGCGACCACTCAACCTTCCTCCAACAATTGCCAAATCTGTCCTGTTATCTTATCTAATAGCTCCCCTCACCTTGATACTAAGAGGTACAGTTCTCGACAAATTGGCGACGATCTCTAGATCACAAACAGAAGCTAGAACCACCACTGAGTAGCACACGACGTCTCAGTTGATTCTGGCACTACGCCGTTTATGTCTGTATTATCAGTGGTGCGGTTTCTGTGGTAAATAACGCGTGCCAACTCGACATTCTAACCCAAATTACAGTCAATCGTTCCCTATGGTTCGTGGTAACACACTGCCTGTAACATCTGCCTGGATTTCAGCTGTAGTCCATCGATTAGTCTGAATCAATCGACTCGTGGTGCAGTCCTTCTGGAAGGACCCGTTCCTACTCTCCTGGCCACACTGTTGTCCCGAACTAATTTCGTTTCCACACGTTCTGCACCCATTGCACAACGGCCAACTGTGTGTGGTCTGTTGTTTGGTGTTCCCATGTCCGTGCCGGCCGTTGTGGCCGAGCGGTTCTAGGCGCTTCAGTCCAGAACCGCGCAACTGCTACGGTCGCAGGTTCGAATCCTGCCTCGGGCATGGATGTGTGTGATGTCCTTAGCTTAGTTAGGTTTAAGTAGTTATAAGTTCTAGGGGACTGATGACCTCAGATGATAAGTCCCATAGTGCTCAGAGCCATTTGAACTATTTTGAACCCATGTCCGATTCAGCCTTTCTCGTAGCGATATACACCTGAAAAATCTGTGATTTTAGACGCACACAATAGCCATTATAAATTCATAGCATTTTTCGTATGTACTAATGGCATTTTCTCTGTTCTGAAAATTATGAAAATAAGGTTACATAAGGAGGCTGTTTTAATAAACATATGCCACAGGCATGGAAATACTGGAGTATCGATTAACTTATGGGAATGCTGCCGGGTGACATCTTCGACAACCACCGACACTTCGATAAATGTACCCCCTGTCATTTGCAAGGCACAAATGCAGCGAGAGACCGACGTGTAAGGAAATTTGTAAATACTAGCGCCACCATACAACCAAAGACGACCAACGTCAGAAGTTACCGACAGCATACATTAATAACCAATGAGTGAGCTGCCATTAGCTATGTACCTCTGTTGTTTGACCAGAAAGACAGCTGGATTGCGCGGAGAATTTAAGCAAAACCCTCCACCTCTAATTACAGGTTCACATGTTAATTTCAACTCCTACCTTGTTGTTGTTGTGGTCTTCAGTCCTGAGACTGGTTTGATGCAGCTCTCCATGCTACTCTATACTCTGCAAGCTTCTTCATCTCCCAGTACCTTCCGCAACCTACATCCTTCTGAATCTGCTTAGTGTATTCATCTCTTGGTCTCCCTCTACGATTTTTACCGTCCACGCTGCCCTCCAATACTAAATTGGTGATCCCTTGATGCCTCAGAACATGTCCTACCAACCGATCCCTTCTTCTAGTCGTCCGCAGCTCGTGGTCGTGCGGTAGCATTCTCGCTTCCCACGCTCGGGTTCCCGGGTTCGATTCCCGGCGGGGTCAGGGATTTTCTCTGCCTCGTGATGACTGGGTGTTGTGTGCTGTCCTTAGGTTAGTTAGGTTTAAGTAGTTCTAAGTTCTAGGGGACTGATGACCATAGATGTTAAGTCCCATAGTGCCATTTGAATCTTCTAGTCAAGTTAAGCCACAAACGTCTCTTCTCCCCAATCCTATTCAGTACTTCCTCATTAGTTATGTGATCTACCCATCTAATCTTCAGCATTCTTCTGTAGCACCACATTTCAAAAGCTTCTATTCTCTTCTCGTCCAAACTATTTATCGTCCATGTTTCACTTCCATACATGGCTACACTCCATACAATTACTTTCAGAAATGACTTCCTGACACTTAAATCTATACTCGATGTTAACAAATTGCTCTTCTTCAGAAACGCTTTCCTTGCTATTGGCAGTCTACATTTTATATCCTCTCTACTTCGACCATCATCAGTTATTTTGCTCCCCAAATAGCAAAACTCCTTTACTACTTTAAGTGTCTCATTTCCTAATCTAATTCCCTCAGCATCACCCGACTTAATTCGACTACATTCCATTATCCTCGTTTGGCTTTTGTTGATGTTCATCTTATATTCTCCTTTCAAGACACTATCCATTCCGTTCAACTGCTCTTCCAAGTCCTTTGCTATCTCTGACAGAATTACAATGTCAACTACCTTAATAATACATTATCCCAGTACCTGAAGGAGCATATCAGAGTATCCGTGTCGTTATATTCCATTGGATGACTGACTGCAGTGTTCTGCAAGAGATTTGCTCGGCTGTGGTAACCGTGTATGACACTTACGCTCAATATAAAGGTCCTCCCCGGTCCTGATGGTTCGACCAATATTCAACATGACACAACTGCAAGAAATACAGTAGTCACCCGCCTTGCTCAAACCAGTATCATCCTTTACACTAAACTAAAACTAAACTCCGTCCGAACAAGTCTCTGAAGGTCCAGCGGTACCGACCGACCGCCGTGTCGCCGTCAGCTAGTAGGCGTCACTGGATGCAGATATGGGGGGGGGGGGGGGGGGCATGTGTTCAGCCCACCCCTCTCCCGTCAGTTTTCGTGGCGGATCCTCTGCTTCTCAGTCAAGTAACTCCTCAACTTGCGTCACAAGGACTGAGGGTACCCCGCTTGCCAACAGCACACAACAGACGCAGACGGTCACCCATCCAAGTGCTGGCGCATAACTTCAGCGATCTGACGGGAACCGGTGTTACCACAGCGGCAACGCCGCTGGCAAGATCATCCTTTACGGATCTTAAAATGTTCCTAGTCTTGCGTGGAGGACGGAAACGCATTTCAGATTATATTTCCGCCTAATACGGCCAATCCTGTTGGAAATGCTTCCTGCATAATGCCGTAGACCTTGGTGGAACCTCTGTATTATCATCTCTCACCCGATTCACGGTTGGTCAATAGAGTTACTCGTGTGTGATCAATCTTTCACTCCATTCTGACGAAAGGTGACTTCGATGTGGACTAGCTCAGATGACAAACTTTCAGAGTCTGAGATGACGTGGAGCCTGTGAACCAAGTTACAAAGTACCGCTGCAAGGCCGGCCGCGGTGGCCGAGCGGTTCTAGGCGCTTCAGTCCAGAACCGCGCTGCTGCAACGGTCGCAGGTTCGAATTCTACCTCGGGCATGGATGTGTGTGATGTCCTTAGGGTAGTCAGGTTTTAGTTCTAAGTTTTAGGGGACTGATGACCTCAGATAGTGCTCAGAGCCATTTGAACCGCTGAAAGCTGAGTCGAATTGTGACAACTATCAACTTGTAGGAACAATTAATTATGAGCTGATGTCCCATAAAAGGCATGTCACAACGTACCATCAGCCTTTCTCCTGATCAACACACTAATGAACGCAAGGGGCCATACTTTTCCATCTCCACCGTGAAGCGAATATTCGGGTGAATTGAATTAAAAGCCGGCCGCGGTGGTCTCGCGGTTCTAGGCGCGCAGTCCGGAACCGCGCGACTGCTACGGTCGCAGGTTTGAATCCTGCCTCGGGCATGGGTGTGTGTGATGTCCTTAGGTTAGTTAGGTTTAAGTAGTTCTAAGTTCTAGGGGACTTATGACCTAAGATGTTGAGTCCCATAGTGCTCAGAACCATTTGAACCAACTGAATTAAAATGATCCTAAGCCGTTTAAATTTTCACTCCCATCAGACCAAACAACAAATGTATCTTCCACATATCTGGAAAATCATGTATGCTTTAACTCCGCCGACTCCAAGGCACGTTCCTCAAAATCTTCCTTAAACAAATTTGCACTAATAGGTTACAACGGGCTCTCCATCGCAACTCCATTTGTACGTTCATAGTTTTGGACATTGAATAAAAAGTAAGTGGCAGTCAACACTTGTGGAAATAGTTTCATTAAGTCAACACCGAACCTAACATCAATTAGCAGTTACGAATCAGGCAGATGAAACTGACTGAACAGAGGGGCCACATCAAAACTTACTAAAATAGAAGAGTCATTCAATTGCTGCCCCTCCAATCGACGTAAGAAATCCTCTGAAATCCTAATGTGATGCACACACTCACCTACTAGTGGGTTCAACGGAGTAGTAAAGTGTTTTGCTACATTATACGTCGGTGCATTAATATTATTGGCAATAGATCTAAGAAGAACCCATTCCTTGTGGATCTTCGACACTTGATCTTCTGTGTGTAAGGTAAACATTTCCCTAGCACGAATAAAGCTGCGTCGTCAAAATCGTTTTCCGTAAGACCGACCACTGAACATCTAGATGATGTGGCGGACTCTGAACCTTGAAAACATTCACACTTCACCGAATGGCGGTGAGTTACAGATTGAAATTCCCTGTCCTACTGCGACTAAGAAGCACCGTCCAGACATCACAATAAAATGCCGAAGTTATTGAAGCAAGCATTAAATGAAGAGGAAATAACTTATTGGAAACAAAAGCCAGCTTTCGGCGAATATAATGGAATCTTTCACGAACAAGCGTGTTGCTTGATGCGATTAGCGGCAAGAGAAGAGTTCCTGAAGAAAAATTCTTTATTGCGGGAGACTACCAAGAGTCTCAATTATTACTGTGCTGTCCCCCGTAGACTGCAAGGCCTTCCCAAGATCCACAAGTAAGGAGTTCCTCTTAAGCCTATTGTAAGTAAAATTGTGCTCCGTCATACTATGTAGCAAAACACCTTGCTGTTCTGTTGAGCCCACTAGTAGGTCAGTGTGTGCATCACATTAAGAACTCAGGAGATTTCTTACGTCTATTGGAGGGACAGCATTTGACTGACACTGATATTTTAGTGAATTTTCATATCATTTCACTTTTTACTCTCGTTCCTCTGACTTCTTTTTTACAGTTGATTGATTTAAGGTTGGATTAGCAAACTATCACGACATGTGTTGACCTCCACTTAATTTTTATTCCATAACCAGTACTGTGAACAGACTGAGCTGTCATGGGGAGCCCATTGTCATCTCTTATTGCCAATTTATTTACGGAATATTTCGAGGAACGTTCCTTGGACTCAGCGGTACTGAAAACTCCACGTGTTTTTCTGATATCTAGACAATACTTTTGTTGTTCGGCCTCGAGGAAGTGAGAATTTAAACGGCTTTTTTAGAACATCTGAATTCAGTCCACCCGAATATTCGCTTCACAATGGAAGTGGAAACGGATGGCTGCCTTCCCTTCCTTGATGCGTTGATCGTGTGTAAGATTGATGGTATATGCCTTTTATAGGAGGCCAACTCACACTGATTTGTACCTACAGCCTGAGATTGGGGCCCTTTCAGGATCAGTTTAAGATGATGTTAGTCTGCGAATGGCGGGTGTCTATCGTATTCCTTGCAGTTGTGGCACTATATTGATCAGATGATTAGGACCTTGGAGGACCGCTGTATTCAGCATAAGCTTCACACACGCTTAGAACAGCCGAGCTAACCTGCTATTCCAGATCAACTGGTCATCCTATGGAATATAACAACATGGAGATTCTGGCGTGCACTCCCGTCTTTTCAGATAGCGCTATTAGGGAAGCTGTCGAAATTAAATAGGCAAGTGACCCCACAAACAGATGGAATCGTTTGCTTAAATTCTAAGTAGAATCCTGCTCTTAATCAACAGAGGGGCAGAGTTAATTAGTGATGGGGGCAACTAAATCAAAACATTCGTTTCTGTTGGTTGTTGGAAAAATATCGACTGATTTGCTTGCACTTTTAGGTATCGGTTGAATTATTCATTTATTCTTTTGACTGAAACCAGTGTACGGGAGCAAACGAATGAAAAAAGTCGATCATTCCGTTGGATTACCATACATTCTTTCGAGTGAAACCAGTCTGTGGGAGGCATTGATGGAAACAACTGAGTCAGTCGCTTGTAGTTTTACGTATTGGTTGTTCACTCATTTCTTTTGAGTCAAACCATTCTGTTGGATCAACCGAATGAAAACAATGGACCCAGCCCATTGTAGTTTCGGGTATTGACTTAATTGTATTATTCATTCCTTCTTTGCAGGTGAAACCAGTCTGCAGTTTTTCTGTCAGTCGAACATGGTACACTATGTGATCAAAAGTATCCGGACAGCTGGCTGAAAATGACTTACAAGTTCGTGGCGCCCTCCATCGGTAATGCTGGAATTCATTGTGGTGTTGGCCCACCCTTAGCCTTGATGACAGATTCCACTCTCGCAGGCATACGTTCAATGAGGTGTAGGAAGGTTTCTTGCGGAATGGCAGCCCATTCTTCACGGAGTGCTGCACTGAGGAAAGGTATCGATGTAGGTCGGTGAGGCCTGGCACGAAGTCGGCTTTCCAAAACATCCCAAACGTGTTCTACAGGATTCGGGTCAGGACTCTGTGCAGGCCAGTGTATTACAGGGATGTTATCGTCGTGTAACCATTCAGCCACAGGCTGTCTATTATGAACAGGAGCTCGATCGTGTTGAAAGATGCAGTCGCCATCCCCGAATTGCTCTTCAACAGTGGGAAGCGTGCTCAAAACATCAACGTAGGCCTGTGCTGTGATAGTGCCACGCAAAACAACAAGGGGTGCAAGCCCCTGCCGTGAAAAGCACGACCACACCATAAAACCACCACCTCCGGCTTTTACTGTTGGCAGTACACACGCTGGTAGATGACGTTCACTGGGCATTCGCCGTACCCACACCCTGCCATCGGATCGCCACATTGTGTACCGTGATTCGTCACTGTACACAACGTTTTTCCACTGTTAACTCGTCCAATTTTTACTCTCCTTACACCAAGCGAGGCGTCGTTTGGCATTTACCGGCGTGATGTGTGGCTTATGAGTAGCCGCTCGACCATGAAATCTACGTTTTCTCACCTCCCGCCCAACTGTCATAGTGCTTGCAGTGGATCCTGATGTAGTTTAGAATTCCTGTGTGAAAGTCTGGATAGATGTCTGCCCATATAGAGAGGCTATCGAGATTGATAAACACCGTAATAATTTTAACAGGAAAGACGAAGGTGTTAAACTGGAAAAATTTGCATGTCAACGTTGCACCGCAAGCGTGACGATCGATTACTTTCAATCGAGAATGTTGGCATTACCAGAGACAATCTCATAGCTGACTCCACGTGATGGAGAGTGGCGCCCTCTGTACTGCCTACATAATCAGCGCTTCCTCGAGTTCTCTTCGCAGATCGCCGCTTTACCGCGGAGGATGTCTCCCGCAGTCGGAGACGAAACGTCAGGGTAGAGTTTTATACATCGACCACGGCCTATCAGCCAGGAAGTTTTAAGTGAAGCATATGCTATTATTTGTTGCAGGTGTTTGCCAACCGATTCTTTCACTTGCCAAGCAATTTGGGATGATTTGCACGCTTTCTACATACCTTAATCCAAAGGAGACAGTGTAAAGTCAATTGTAGGTTTTGGAGAAGTGGCTGTTTATGAATCGTGTGGAGTGCACATATGGGAAGCATGTGCGAATAAAGACTCCGCAACAGTCACAGCATATTTAGAAATTATGAGCTGTTTCTTTTTTTCAGTTTATTGACTTGCATGCTGTAGCTGATCCAAGCTACAATTTTCTGCTATACGGCTAGGGCCATATGGGCAAAGGAGCAACGGGGTTATTTTCTCGCATACTAAGAAACTTTAAGAGGAAGCGCTTGTTGTTGAACGTCGCTGCGCTTTTCGTGTAACAAACATCATGACACCTTACGTTCTCTTGCCTGATGAAGGCTATCCGCTAAGTATTTAACCAGATGAGACCAATACTAGTGTCTTAACATGGACCAGAGAGAACAGTTTTCAACAAGCGTCTTTCTAAGGTTTGCCAACTGATAGAATGTGTGCTTGGAATAATGGCTACTAAATAGAGATGGCTGCAAAGGAATACTGAAATTGGAAAGCCTTATAATATTGACATTATATTCAAACGTATAAAATGTGATTCTTATTAACGTTTAAAAAACCCCGAAGCGACTTAGATGACGCTGAGACAAGTAATTTAATTTGGGGCCGAAGATGTCGGCATATACGGCAAAAGTGGATAAGGAATGTTGAACATGTTATGTCACCAGGTGACGAATCTCGAAGCGCGTGCTTCCGTTGAGCATGGGATGAAGGGATGATTGAGCGATGCCATATTTGCCTACGAACAAACGGTGCAAATTTCGAACATCTTTTGTAAATGTGATCTGCTGTGAACGTAGAAGTTACAAAATTATTTTCCTCTCTGTAACCAAAAAAAAACTGTTCTTGTTTTGTGGAAAATACGGTAAGTTTTTCAAAAAAATGTTCAAATGTGTACGAAATCTTATGGGACTTAACTGCTATGGTCATCAGTCCCTAAGCTTACACACTACTTAACCTAAATTATCCTATGGACAAACACACACACACCCATGCCCGAGGGAGGACTCGAACCTCCGCCGGGATCAGCCGCACAGTCCATGAGTGCAGCGCCATAGACCGCTCGGCTAATCCCGCGCGGCGGTAAGTTTTTGTTAGGCTGTACTTTGCAATAAACCAGCTGAGACCGGGAGACCTGTACATAAAATAATAAATCTTACCTCAACGTAAACACACAATTCTTAACCAAAAAAAAAAAAAAAACCACTGCCAACCAGATGCAAAACTCGAGCAATGAGCCCCACGCGCTAAAGTCGCGCACGTGGACCCGGAGCCACGCCGACGTGAGTACGTGACTGGGGTTGAGATGATCAGGTTTGACAGACCAATAGGCTCAACCGCTGCACTTGTGGCGAGGTACATTACCTGGTGACGCCACATGTCAGCATTTTTCATTCACTTTTGGTGTATTTCCCGACATCAGTGGCCCCATCTGCCTTAGTTGTGTCAGCGTCATCTATGTCGTTTCGGACATTTTTTTAACGTTAATAAGACTCACCCTGTATGCTTCTTATATAGCATAGCAGTTGACAAGAAGCAGCTGCATTCAGTCCCTAGCTAATACAGTCGACAAACAGGTACACTTCTGTCGGCGAAAACTGTGGTGTCAGAGTAGCGTATTCCATCCAACACAAAAGTAAGACACTTTCTTGAGTATGGAAGTGCACTAATGAAATCGGTTTGAGTACTTTACGGAATACTAGTTATGTAGGGTAGACGTAAAGTTGAAGGTGTGGTCTGAATTTTGTTTTTAAATAAAGTTAACAGATTTATTTAAACGAGTCTTATTGAATTATGGTGCACGTCACGTATGTCTGGACTAGTTTCTGGCAAAAATTTGTAATGCAATCAGTAAATCTGGTCGCACAGTATTATATGTTTTCCTAAGTTATGATTAGCTTTTCCACTTACCTTCCACAGAGCGAGGTGGCGCAGTGGTTAGACACTGGACTCGCATTCGGAAGGACGACGGTTCAATCCCGCGTCCGGTCATCCTGATTTAGGTTTCCCTAAATCGCTCAAGGCGAATGCCGGGATGGTTCCTTTGAAAGGGCACGGCCGACTTCCTTCCCCGTCCTTACCCAAACCGATGAGACCGATGACCTCGCTGTCTGGTCTCCCTCCCCAAAGAACCCAACCCCACTTACCTTCCACCTCTTGTGCTCTGAAGCTTTTAACAATACTTTCTTCGGTACGTTGCAGTGAAGCCTCGGGTCATACATATCGTACACTGGCCCGTTCTCACTCACAAAACATAACAAACTTCCCGAAGTCTATAATTGGTAATAAAGCAACAAACACACAGAGACTCATACAACCAGCAATAGGCTGTCTGTCGCATGTACCTACGACGCCCGACTACGTCTAGGAAATCAGATTTCTCTGGGATCCGTCCGTCAGCCTGCCGTATGCGGTCGAATGCGTTCGACTTGGTCGTGTGCAGTGGACGCGTGCCAGTGCTGCTAGCTTGTGTGGCCGTATATGGCCAGCTTGTCGGACTAACGGTTTTCCGGCAGACGCCCACGCTTACAAGTTACGTCTCCTACGCTGCCGCCCCGGGTAGTAGAAGCAGCTGAGAAGCGGCGCGTGTCAGTCGATGGCTGTAGCCGTCTGTTTTAAGACTGGCTGCGCTCCGTTGTGTACGGCAGGCACGCATATTGCCGGAGGGAGTGAGTGACTGGGAAGAGTGGTGGGTGTGGTCAAAGTGTATTAGTAAGCAGCCTTACTCCCATATCACTCAGTTCTCAATGCATCTGTTGGCATTCACAGCTTGAGCAGTAGAAGTCTGTTGGAGTCCCTCAATGTGAACCACGTAAAATGATTTTTCCCGTAACAGATTAATTAATATAGTTTGCATTAACTTCTCCTTGTTATTTGTCTCAAAAATGTTCGCAACTATAGTCACGGTGCATATACACTGAAGCGCCAAATAAACTGGTATAGGCACGTGTATTCAAATACAGAGATATGTAAACAGGGAGAATACGGCGCTGCGGTCGGCAACGCCTATATAAGACGACAGGTGTCTGGCGCAGTTGTTAGATCTGTTACTGCTGCTACAATGGGAGGTTATCAAGATTTAAGTGCGTTTGAACGTGGTGTTATAGTCGGCGCATGAGCGATAGGACACGGCATCTCTGAGGTAGGGATAAAGTGGGGATTTTCCCGTACGACTATTTCACGAGTGTACCGTGAATTTCAGGAATTCGGTAAAACAGCAAATTTCCGACATTGCTGCTGCCGGAAAAGTATCCTGCAAGAACGGGACTATCGACGAATGAAGAGAATCGTTCAACGTGACAGAAGTGCAACCCTTCCTCAAATTGCTACAAATTTCAATGCTACTCCTTCCAAAAGTGTCAGTGTGTGAACCATTCAACGAAACAATATCGATATGCGCCAAAGGCCCACTGGTGTACCATTGATGACTGCACGAAAGAAAGCTTTACGCCTCGCCTGGAACCCCCAACACTGACATTGAACTGTTGATGACTGGAAACATGTTGCCTGGTCGGACGAGTGTCGTTTAAAATTGTATCGAGTGGATGGTCGTGTACAGGTATGGAGACAACCTCATGAATCCATGGACCCTGCATGTGAGCAGGGGCATGTCCAAACTGGTGGAGGACCTTTAATGGTGTGGGACGTGTGCATTTGGAGTGATATGAGACCAGTGATACATCTAGATACGTCTCTGACACATGACACGTACGTAAGCATCCTGTCTGATCGCCTGCATCCATTCATGTCCACTGCTTATTCCGACAGACTTGGGCAATTCCAGCAGGACAACGCGACACCCCACACGTCCAAAATCGCTACGGAGTGGCTCGACGAACATTCTTCTCAGTTTAAACGCTTCCGCTGGCCACCAAACTCCCCTGACGTGAACATTATTGATCATATGTGGTATACCTTGCAAAGTGCTGTTCAGAAGACATTTCCAACCCCTCGTACTCTTACGGATTTGTGGAAAGCCCTTCAGGATTCATGGTGTCAGTTCCCTCCAGCATTACTTCGGGCGTTAGTAGAGTCCATGCGACTTCGTGTTGCGGCACCTCTGCGTGCTCGCGAGGGTCATATACAATAATAAACAGGTGTACCAGTTTCTTTGGCTCTTTAGTGTATAGCAACTATAATGGCTGAAGGAGTATGTAAGTGAAATCACTCAAACACAGAAAACATTGATATAACTGACTTAATCGTGAGACACTTGAATCAGTCGGTTGTCTCATAGTAGTGAAAAACCACTCACACCGGAAGAGTGAAAAACGCTCATATAGTTCACGTGGCGAAAGACACTAGTTTCATTCTTCTGAAAAAAAAAAAAACGAAATAAAAAAACAGACGACTGACCAATAGGTTGTCGAAATATTATATCAACCGCGAGTTACTAATTTTCACTACTCATAACTCCTGAAATTGGGTATATATTTCTGTGTGGTGGCACTAGTGTTTTACTGTGTGTGTGTGTGTGTGTGTGTGTGTGTGTGTGTGTGTGTGTACGTATTATCAGTATTTGCAAGTGTTAGGTCAAGCTGTTCTTGCTGTGACATGTTCCAGATCCGTCAGTGTAGTTGAGACAATGGAAACGAAATTTACGAGTTTCATCCAAAAAGTAAACCTTGTTAAGCTTTGAATCCACTGGGGCACTTTAGTAAATGTTATTTGAAGATCATCCATCCACATTTGAGTTTACATCAGTAGTTACACAAATATTGAACATAAACTTGACTCATGTACGAAGACTTTCCTAGAGATTAAATAAATCCTCTGTAAGAATCAGCGTGCTTTCCACAAGCACTGATGTAAAAACTCTATTGATAATCCACGAATTCCGTAAGACTGTACATAGCCGAGCTCAAAGTTATGTACACTCCTGGAAATTGAAATAAGAACACCGTGAATTCATTGTCCCAGGAAGGGGAAACTTTATTGACACATTCCTGGGGTCAGATACATCACATGATCACACTGACAGAACCACAGGCACATAGACACAGGCAACAGAGCATGCACAATGTCGGCACTAGTACAGTGTATATCAACCTTTCGCAGCAATGCAGGCTGCTATTCTCCCATGGAGACGATCGTAGAGATGCTGGATGGAGTCCTGTGGAACGGCTTGCCATGCCATTTCCACCTGGCGCCTCAGTTGGACCAGCGTTCGTGCTGGACGTGCAGACCGCGTGAGACGACGCTTCATCCAGTCCCAAACATGCTCAATGGGGGACAGATCCGGAGATCTTGCTGGCCAGGGTAGTTGACTTACACCTTCTAGAGCACGTTGGGTGGCACGGGATACATGCGGACGTGCATTGTCCTGTTGGAACAGCAAGTTCCCTTGCCGGTCTAGGAATGGTAGAACGATGGGTTCGATGACGGTTTGGATGTACCGTGCACTATTCAGTGTCCCCTCGACGATCACCAGTGGTGTACGGCCAGTGTAGGAGATCGCTCCCCACACCATGATGCCGGGTGTTGGCCCTGTGTGCCTCGGTCGTATGCAGTCCTGATTGTGGCGCTCACCTGCACGGCGCCAAACACGCATACGACCATCATTGGCACCAAGGCAGAAGCGACTCTCATCGCTGAAGACGACACGTCTCCATTCGTCCCTCCATTCACGCCTGTCGCGACACCACTGGAGGCGGGCTGCACGATGTTGGGGCGTGAGCGGAAGACGGCCTAACGGTGTGCGGGACCGTAGCCCAGCTTCATGGAGACGGTTGCGAATGGTCCTCGCCGATACCCCAGGAGCAACAGTGTCCCTAATTTGCTGGGAAGTGGCGGTGCGGTCCCCTACGGCACTGCGTAGGATCCTACGGTCTTGGCGTGCATCCGTGCGTCGCTGCGGTCCGGTCCCAGGTCGACGGGCACGTGCACCTTCCGCCGACCACTGGCGACAACATCGATGTACTGTGGAGACCTCACGCCCCACGTGTTGAGCAATTCGGCGGTACGTCCACCCGGCCTCCCGCATGCCCACTATACGCCCTCGCTCAAAGTCCGTCAACTGCACATACGGTTCCCGTCCACGCTGTCGCGGCATGCTACCAGTGTTAAAGACTGCGATGGAGCTCCGTATGCCACGGCAAACTGGCTGACACTGACGGCGGCGGTGCACAAATGCTGCGCAGCTAGCGCCATTCGACGGCCAACACCGCGGTTCCTGGTGTGTCCGCTGTGCCGTGCGTGTGATCATTGCTTGTACAGCCCTCTCGCAGTGTCCGGAGCAAGTATGGTGGGTCTGACACACCGGTGTCAATGTGTTCTTTTTTCCATTTCCAGGGGTGTATTTTTCCTTCATTTTCAGACATCTTACGACACAATCCCGCACCTTAGCCTAGTAAGCAAAATGCCTGTACACCTAATATAATAGCAGATATGCAATTGGACTGAAGGCTTCCTACTGAAACTGTTCTTAATCTAGTGGAATCCTCGGTGTCCTGCTTACCTCAAAGAAGTGTGATAGCCCCGCAGTACATATACTATCAGAACATGTATTAGTGGACATTAATATGGGGTGTGCCCACCCTTCTACTTTATGATGGCTAGAATTCTACGACATCGACGACCACGAATGTTTCCCTTCAGGGCTCCAAAAATATGGAAATCGCATGGGAGGGATCTCGGCTATAAGGAAGATGTGTAAGAGCTTTCTAGCGAAAATTCATCAGCGTACTCGAAACAACCCTCGCAACATAGTGGGTGGGCATTACCCTTCAAAAGAATGATGCCGTCCTTCAACATTCCTGGGCGTTCGGGCTTGATGGCGCGCCTCACGTACCACTGAGCGTGAATTGTGGGGCGTTGTTCCAGAAAGTCAATGAGCAGCGGAGAAAGAGGTCATCATTACTTCCTCGGAGCTGGCGTGCCCGTTGTTTCAACTACGCTAAGAAACCCTTACACATCCTCCATACATTCCGTATCTCTCACCGCACGATTTTTATATTTTTGGAGCGCAGAAGAAAGACGTCCGTGGCCGTCGATTTGCTTCGAACGAAGAGATCCTGCCTGTATACAGTCACGGCCCCGAGGGGAACCGCAAACATTATTCTCTAAAGGCACTGACCGCCTTGTTTCACTGTACGATACATGTATTAACAGTTATGGCGTATAGTCTTGAAATACACTACTGTTCAGGAGAAACAGAACATCTTGAACGACTAGATATATTAAGTTCACATTGACAGTACATGTACAATATTATGTGCTGCAGAAATGATTATCATTTGAACCATGTCAGCCCTCGGGTTCAAGGTTAACATCTACATCGCGGCGCAACACCACTTACCGGTAAAATATGCCTGCCGCTCTTGTCGCAATAAACCGGAGTTAATGGATGAGTGTGACTTCAGAAGACGTGTAGGATCCCTCACAGACGTGTTCGCGATCCGTACTGTGAAATCAGTGAATTTGAAAGAGGGCGCATTATTGGCGTGTGAGAATGTGATACATCCACCCGGGAAATTGTTGCTCGTGTAGGAAGAAGTGTTTCGGCAGTGCAACGGGTGGGTGCAGAATGAGTCACGGAAGGCCGCGGAAGACGACAAGATGGATTAGGTCACACCACCCAGACCAACCCCCGAGAAAGGCATTGCTGAACACATCTGCGTCCTCCTCGGCTCTGGCGCAACAGTGTAACAATGTCACACATCGTACACCATCAGGGGTGACAGTCCGTCGCCGTTGATTATGGCACGCGCACGTCCTCCACTTCTCTGCCTACCTTTGACGAACGTGCAGAAACATTCTAGACGGCACTGGGAACAGGAATGGCATCATATAGCGTTTTCGGATGAATCCAGGTTCTATTTGTTTGAAAATGATGACCGCATTTTGGTTCGCCACAGACATGGGGAGCGGCATCACAGTAACTGCATTCGCACAAGACATACAACGCCAGCTCAAGAGTTTATGGTGTGGGATGCTACTGGGTGCCGGCCGAAGTGGCCGAGCGGTTCTAGGCGCTACAGTCTGGAACCGAGCGACCGCTACGGTCGCAGGTTCAAATCCTGCCTCGGGCATGGATGTGTGTGATGTCCTTAGGTTAGTTAGGTTTAATTATTTCTAACAAGGGAACCTCCCCATCGCACCCCCCTCAGATTTAGTTATAAGTTGGCACGGTGGATAGGCCTTGAAAAAATGATCACAGATCAATCGAGAAAACAGGAAGAAGTTGTGTGGAACTATGAAAAAAATAAGCAAAATTTACAAACTGAGTAGTCCATGCGGACGATAGGCAACATCAAGGACAGTGTGAGTTCAGGAGCGCCGTGGTCCCGTCGTTAGTGTGAGCAGCTGAGGAACGAGAGGTCCTTGGTTCAAGTCTACCCTCGACTGAAAAGTTTACATTCTTTATTTTCGCAAAGTTATGATCTGTCCGTTCGTTAACTGACGTTTCTGTTCACTGTAATAAGTTTAGCGTCTGTGTTTTGCGACCGCACCGCAAAACCGTGTGATTAGTAGACGAAAGGACGTGCCTCTCCAATGAGAACTGAAAACATTTGATTGCAAGGTCATAGGTCAACCGATTTCTCCTCAGGAAGACACGTCTGATATATTCTATACGACACTGCTGACGGCATGTGCATCACATGACAGGAATATGTTGTCGACCCACCTAACTTGTACACTTGGCGAATGGGTAAAAAGATTCTTCTACCTTGCCCGGTTTAGGTTTTCTTGTGGATGTGATAATCACTCCCAAGAAGTGATGAAAAAATAACAGTTTGTCACATAAACTGCAACAAATGAGCCGGCCGCGGTGGTCTCGCGGTTAAGGCGTTCAGTCCGGAACCGCGCGACTGCTACGGTCGCAGGTTCGAATCCTGCCTCGGGCATGGATGTGTGTGATGTCCTTAGGTTAGTTAGGTTTAAGTAGTTCTAAGTTCTAGGGGACTGATGACCACAGATGTTAAGTCCCATAGTGCTCAGGGCCTTGCAACAAATGAATGCAGCAGTTTCACAGTCGCACAGTTTTCCCTGTGTTCTGTCAAAACATATGTTTTTAACGTTTTCAAATTTTTCCGTGTGTAGACCGTCAAATCTTGCATATGTCCAAGCAAATCTGAACATGTCCTGGAATTTTGGAGAGCGAAGTTGATTATGTGTGAGTGCCTGAACTTTGATGATTGACGCGCAATCACGTAAACAATACTGCTCTGTGTACCTGTGCAGTTTCGCAAAATCATAGAATCTTTTCACAAAGTATTTCACTTGCCGAAAACCAAACACATGTAACGGTTGCACAAGAGATGTACAACCTGGAGGAATGGTAATCACGTCTACTCCCACACTAAAATTGTACAATGCGCATCGGACGGATGGACAATAATTGTCTGAAAATAAAAACTTTTAACTCGAGGGAAGACTTGAACCAAGGACCTCTAGCTCCGCAGCTGCTCACGCTAACCACGGGACCATGGCGCTCCTGAGCTTACACTATCCTACATGTTGCCTATCTTACGCATGGACTCCTCAGTTTGTATATTTTGCTTATTTTTTTCATAGTTCCACACAACTTCTTCCTGTTTTCTCGATTGATCTCTGTTCAGTTTTTCAAGGCCTATCCACTGTGCCAACTTATAACTAAATTTGAGAGGGGTGCGATGGGGAGGTTCCCTTGTAAGTTCTAGGCGACTGATGACCTCAGAAGTTAAGTCACATAGTGCTCAGAGCCATTTTTTGCTACTGGGTACAACCTCAGATCAGATTTGGTGCTTGTCCAGGGCACTGTGACCAGTGCGACCTTCGTTAAGACGGGCTACACCCCAGATGTCATTTTCCTGCAAGCCAGTGCATGACCACATGTTGCTGCACGAGCACGTGCCTTCTTGGTGTCACAAGATGACAGACTTTTGCCCTGGCCCACCAGGCACCAGCCTTGTTCAAAAATGTTCAAATGTGTGTGATATCTTGTGGGACTTAACTACTAAGGTCATCAGTCCCTAAGCTTACACACTACTTAACCTAAATTATCCTAAGGACAAACACACACACCCATGCCCGAGGGAGGACTCGAACCTCCGCCGGGACCAGCCGCACAGTCCATGACTGCAGCAATTTAGACCGCTCGGCTAATCCCGCGCGACACCAGCCTTGTCGCCAATAGGAAATGTGTGAGATAGGATGAAACAACGGATGCAGTGCTATGACCCAATGCCAACCACCACAGATGAATTTTGGAACCAGGGAATGCAGAATAGATGGCTATATCACAGGACGCCATTCTCCCCTTACGCGCGTCGATGCCATGACGCATAGATCAAGTTATCAGGGCCATACGGACCCTGTGCCTACTAGGTAACAGGACACATGCTGCACTGAGGTGACTGAAATGCTAATCCCTTCTGCAGAACATACTAATACGAATGTGCTCTTAATATGAACGTCCTATCTCTAGTCGTTCAAGGTGTTCTGCCTTTTCCCGAACGGAAGTGTAATAAATAATTTACTTACATATTACCACCTGTCTCGTTTTCACTTGAGTTCCCATTATAAAATAATTGAATAAAACTCAAGATATCACGGCGCCCGACTCATTTGTGTGTCAATTTCGTAAAGACCATGTATTGCATAATTACTGCAACAGCAGATTCTGTCACAAGAAAGTAGATGCACCACTAAATAGCCCTTCTTGGAGCTTTTTCTGTGTCCTCCCTCAGTCTTATCTCATGCGGGTTCCACACTATGTAGTAAAATTCCAGAAGAGGACGGACAAACGTAGTGCAGGCAGTCTACTTAGTAGACGTATTGCACTTTCTAAATTTTCTGCCAGTAAACAGCAGTCTTTGTCCCCTCCCCCCCACATCCCTCTCCCCCCCCCCACCCCCTACAAGCCACATACACATATAACATTATCTATGCGACGTTCCAATTTAAGTTATTCGTAATTGTAATCCCTGAGTATTCATTTGAATTCAGAGCCCGTAGATTTGCGTGATGTATAGTGTAACCGAAATTTAGAGGATTCCTTTTCGTACTGGATGACTGCACACTTTCCAGTATTAGAGTCAATGGCCACTTTCAAATGGTTCAAATGGCTCTGAGCACTATGGAACTTAACTACTGAGGTCATCAGTCCCCTAGAACTTAGAACTACTTAAACGTAACTAACCTAAGGACATCACACACATCCATGCCCGAGGCAGGATTCGAACCTGCGACCGTAGCGGTCACGCGGTTCCAAACTGAAGCGCTTAGAACCGCACGGCCACACCGGCCGGCAATGGCCACTTTCCGCACCATACAGATAACTTGCCTAAATTATTCTGCAATTGGTTTTGATCATATGGTGACCTTGCAAGACGGTAAATGACAGCATCATCTGCAAATAATCTAAGAGGCCCACTCAGATTGTCTGCTAAATTGTTTATATAGATCAGGAGTAGCAGAAGCCCTGTAACACTTCCTTAGGAAACATCAGATATTATTTCTGTTTTACTCGATTAAGTTCCATCAATGTCTACGAAATGTAACTTTTCTGACAGGAAATCACGAATCCATTCGCACAACTGAGACGATACACCGATAGTTAGGGCAACTTACCGGGTAAATGCGGTAACTTTTTCAGCACGTTCTTCAAGATACTCCCATGCATCCAAGACAAATCGTCCATCCTAGAACGCATATGTGGTTTCACATACATCAAACTACTATGCCCACCAACGTCAGGTCACAATGGTATGACACTGTCACTGACAAAATGATTAAGCGAAACAACTATTTTGAGTCAGAATACCACAAGACCCATATCGTATAAAGTGTGCTTTACAAGACATCCTTTAATACCGTTTCATATACGCTGATCAAAACAAAACGATGTCTTGGGTCCGTAATGAACTGGCCCATACCACCAGCATACCACCATCAATAATATTACTGGAAACTTTGGAAAGTAAATTGCGATCGGACTGACGCATCTATCCGGCTGCAAAGCGGAACAGCTATGTGTAGTGCGTGACTCACTGTTTTTTAGGATTACAGGACTTTAGTACTACATAAAACGGACGTTAGAGACTATTTTGCAACACTGCTAATTAAAAACAAGTTACAATAGAAATACAAGGAATTTTTCTGATATTTTCTAGAAACCTCTCTCAATAAAGTAAATTGACTTTCCCAAACATGTAATTTTTATTATTCGAGAAGAGTCATACTTTTCTCCTCAAGAAGATATTTAGTGATATTCATGAAGAGTCTTTGCGCTTTTTGACTTTTTCAAGATGCTTGTTTTTTGAAGAAGAGTTTCTATGGGGTTTTTTTCTGAAGAAGAAATTTCTTTCTTTATTATCGACTTCCAGAAAAATAATTTGATATAAATTTTTCCCACATGATGACGTTCATTAGTTTTCCACTACGAGATTTATTTATATTTTGTTTCCAAGAAGAGTTTATTTTATTCTTTAACACGAAGGTTTCTTTTGTCTGAAGCTTATCTTTTACGAAGAGAAGAATATAGGATCATTTCGTTCTTGATACTTGTTGTTTCTGGAAAGCCTACAATTGCGTCATTCTTGATTCGAATAATGAAAAACTGCACCTGGTACGTAGTTTTACATGCTTAGCACAACGTGTTTCGCGAAGGTATTCTAATTTCAAAGTGAATTTGTTTACATAAATATTTTTGTGAAGTTTGCTGAAAATCACACATACAACATTGAAAACAAAAAAAAAGATCGTAGACAAACGCAGGTGAAATGAGAATTAATTCCCGAAACTCGTTGTGCTAAGCATAAAAAATACGTAAATGGTGCAGTTTTTCATTATTTAAATGACGCAAATGTAGTTTTCTGAAGAGCTACTAAATCGGTCTGGAAGACGTTTCACGACAAACGCCACAAGCAAAATATGAGAAAAAAAGTCACGGGTTGTGCACGGGCGTAATGACTGGCTTTAACGTTTTGGCAAACTAGGCAGCCGGTTTGAGTGCCGCTACCGACGGTGTGTCCTTTTTGGGGGAATGATTCAACATTTTGGGTTCGCTGTCCGTTCATGTTGTTGACGCTATTATCTCTCTGCGTATAAAGCAAAATCAAAATTTCATAGCCATTTATTTAAGAGACAACTACGTTACGCTCAAAGCTGACTCACTAAGGTCTACAGCGCCCTAAAAGCGTCTACTGACTGGCTGCTACTACAGAGGATATTTTGCTGCTCCACTCAGCATTAACAATGAGAGGACAGGCCATGAGCGTCCCAAGAAATTTATCCAAGACAAGGGAAAACACTAAAATTTTTCTATCTTTTTAACTGATTCTATGAACTTTAGAATGTGTCGTGCCCCAAGAACTAAATTTTGCAAGAAATATGCAATATGTATCGCGTCTTTAAAGATTTTCATGTATCCACTACATTTTTAACGTATATTGTGATATCCGAAAGGAAAACGCATCATTAACATAAACTAAATACATCTGTTTATGTTATTAATATGCTTATGGGTGATATATTTCTGAATAAATTATCGGAAATTACCTACTCATATGATAAAGTGCAGCGTATCCTACGAGCTAGAAATAAAAAATATTTTTATTGATATAACATTAATGTCAGGTTTAACCTCAAAACGAACAATCTACAGTGGAAAGCCGGCCTCGGTGGTCTCGCGGTTCTAGGCGCGCAGTCCGGAACCGTGCGACCGCTACGGTCGCAGGTTCGAATCCTGCCTCGGGCATGGATGTGTGTGATGTCCTTAGGTTGGTTAGGTTTAAGTAGTTCTAAGTTCTAGGGGACTAATGACCACAGCAGTTGAGTCCCATAGTCCTCAGAGCCATTTCTACAGTGGAAAAAATAAGGTCAAAATTGAAGAGAAAATCTTGCTGAACGTGAATACAAATAATCATCAAAAGTGGAGAAAAAGAAAATAAGCTTTCAAAATTACTTATTCAACTCTCCCCCTTTGCTTTCGCAGTATCACGTGTGATCATTTTAATTTCAAAATTATATTTAACTCATACCTACAATTTTTTAATGTCGACTGGCGTAATAAAAGATGCACAAATCTGTTTTCGAAGCTATAATTTCCAGCTGTGTGATTCAAATGTGAACCAGAGGAAAACATTTGACTAAGATAAATAAAGGAAATTCCCGAAAGCTGCATTCCAGTGGAACAGTAGAATGGACTCTGTAACAGCCTGTGACGAAATCAACACCGTCTTCCACTCAGCAGATTGCATGTAATTGCGCTGCTGTGCCAACAGGGACGTAGAACTCGTAATTTTAACAGTGCATGTTGTGCTGTGTTCAACCCTAGAGAAATCTAGAAGCTGCTACTTAATGGAGAGGACATTTTAATTACTGTGAAACTTTACAACTTTTTCATTATTACCTAGTGTATAAGATCCTATTGTCTTTTTTTTCGATTGATGCATATGGGTTCATAGATAAAGCATAGAGAAATGTAACTGCCGCATAGCGTGATCGTGTTTTCCTATAACTTCTGCTGTGGAAAACTGAACATAGTGGCATAAAGCTGTCACGGGTCTTGTTGTCCACGGACAAGTTGTAAAAAAATGGTTCAAATGGCTCTGAGCACTATGAGACTTGACATCTGTGGTCATCAGTCCCCTAGAACTTAGAACTACTTAAACCTAACTAACCTAAGGACATCACACACATCCATGCCCGAGGCAGGATTCGAACCTGCGACCGTAGCGGTCACGCGGTTCCAGACTGAAGCGCCTAGAACCGCACGGCCACACCGGCCGGCCGACAAGCTGTAACTTCTTGTTGTGACTAATATGTCCAGCAGAGGAAGCGAGTATCCTTTTGGTAACTGCGCGTAGGTTTAACGATTTCAGTACATTACAAATATGGTTGAGCGGGAGAAAGATTTCTGCGAGTGACAGCGACCAAGCTGCAAAAGGGGGGATCGTTGGAACGTTTGAAAAAGATCAAACTTAGACAAAGGTGGCCAAGTGGTTAAATGTTTATCCATATGGCAACGGTTCCTAATGACAATTTCGTGGGCATGATTGTCTACGTAATTTACATATTCCTTTTAGAGAAGTTGTGTGCAGCTGAAATCAAGTCTGTATCCACGCGTGAAAGCTTATCGGATAACAGCCGAATGTTGCCAGCAGAAAATGAAGCCGTCACACACAGGTGTGGAAGATTGTCACGCACTTCACAGCAGAGAAGGCGGAGTACGGCTCAAAATTTTCCGATACATTGAACAACTAAAAACTGAAGATAGCTACAAACACGACTAAAATAACCGTGATACATATACAGCACTGGCAAGTAAGGACAAATATTAAGATGGGAAATACAGTACTGATGCTAGTAAATAAATTCTGTTACTTCGGAAGTAGAATAAATGATGGCATCAACGGTATAATGGAAGTTAAAAGCAGATTAGCAATGACCCAGTAAGCCTTCAGAAATAAGACAAAGTTATCTTAGTTTGTTCATCCAAGACTTTTATTTGGAGTATTTTAAGCAATGGTTGTGAGGAGTGGATTCTGGGGAAACAGAAAAAGAAAAAACAGAAGCAATAGTTATGTGGATGAATAGAAGAGCCACAAAAACATTCTGGACTGAAATATAATCCAGTGAACAAATCCAAAAAGATACTGAAGAGAAACGAATATTGATTAAAATTGTACAGAAAAGAACAAATAAATTAACAGGACTCCTAACGCGACATAACAGCTTCAAAAAATTCACCTTTGAAGGAAAAATCCTGCGAAAAAATTGAAGGACACGCCAAGAACATCCAATGAGTGCCATTGACAAGGGATTTCAAATGGATTCCGTATTTCTGGATTTCCGGAAGGCTTTTGACACTATGGCACAGAAGCGACTTGTATTGAAATTGCCTGCTTATGGAATAGCGCCTCAGTTATGTGATGGTTTCGTTATTTCCTGTCAGAGAGGTCACAGTTCATAGTAACTGACGGCAAGTTACCGCGTAAAACACAAGTAATTTCTGGCGTTCCTAAAGGTAGTGTTATAGGCCCTTTGCTGTTCCTTATCTATTTGGGATACAATATGAGCAGCCGTCTTAGGTTGTTTGCAGATGACGCTGTCGTTTATCGACTAGTAATGTCATCAGAAGATGAAAACAAATTGCAAAACGAATTAGAAAAGATATCTGTATGGTGCGAAAATTGGAAATTGGTCCTAAATAACGAAAATTGTGAGGTCATCCACATGAGTGCTGAAAGGAATCCGCTAAACTTCGGTTACACGATAAATCCGTAAAATCTAAAGGTCGTAAATTCAACTAAATACCGAGGAATTACAGTTACGAGCAACTTAAATTGGAAGGAACATATAGAAAATGTTGTGGTGATGGCTAACCAAAGACAGCGTTTTATTGACAGGACACTTAGAAAATTGAACAGAGCTACTAAAGAGACTGCCTACACTATGCTTGTCCGTTCTCTTTTGCAATACTGTTGGGCGGTGTGGGATCCTTACCACATACGATTAACGGAGTACATTGAAAAACTTCAAAGAAGGCAGCACGTTTTGTATTATCGCGAAATAGAAGAGAGAGTATCGCTGAAAAGATACAGGATTTGGGGTGGAGATTATTAAAACAAAGGCGTTTTTCGTTGCGGCGGAATCTGCTCACGAAATTTTAGTCACCAAGTTTCTCCTCCGAATGCGAAAATATTTTGTTGACGCTGTCCTACATAGGGCGAAACGATTACCATGATAAAATAAAGGAAGTCAGAGCTCTTTTCGCTCGCTATACGTGACTGGAATAATAGACAATTGTGAAGGTGGTTCGATGAACCCTCTGCCAAGCACTTAAATGTGATCTGCAGAGTATCGATTTAGATGTAGATGTTTACAAAGTGTTATCAGTGGAATGAAGTGCAGAAACTACAACAAAATTGTAAAGATGGAGAGACACAAAGAATGATGGCTACATCGTCAATGCGTCTCCTATAGTGTGTGATGACGATGATTGTAAATTGATGCAAACGCTATGTGAGTGTTCTAATTAAACGGTATGTACAGAATTCATGTATTTTTCAAACAAGAAATAGTATCATCACAACAGAACGAGCAGCCGTAATTCAGCATTAAACGAACTAAGCACTACTTTCAAAGAGTGTAGGCCAGAAAAAACACTGGAGGAAATTAAAAAGGAAGTAAAAACTCTGTGTTCTCAATACATTCGCTATAGGTATGATATCAAATCTTGAAAGAAATGTGATGCTGAATCGATGATGTTCATATACATTTCTGTGGCAGACTATGTTTTCCAGATACAAGTTTCACAGACAGGAATAACCTGATTAATATCTAGGTAAGATCGTATTTTTGAAGAAATGTGAAGACTCCTCTTTCCTTCCATCCGCTCATTCATTTTTTCCACTATAATGATGTTCTTCTATCCGTGTTCTTCACTGCCAGAGCATATAATGTTGTAATAAGAACAAGTCTGATAATATTCCATTAACATTCATTCCCATGATTCCATACTAGTAGGAGAGAAATCAGCTCTTGAGAGCAAATTTGACTTTTCATTTTCATCTTTGCTGAACTCGATCTGTGAATTCCAGCACGAGTGACATCATTGCGGCTCCTCCTCTTCTCCTGAACATTGATCCCTTTACCACCCTTTCCTCCCAACCTTTCCATATACACTTTTCCCTGTTTCAAAAAACACCTACACTCTCCTTCGTCATACAAGTACACCTACCCCTCCTGTCCCCTTTGGTATGTGCGGCTGTCAAATGTTTCAACTTCTTCTTCTCCGCACACAGACAAACACAGAAGATAACATTACATCAGCAAAATGAGTCAAGTCCCTACACAAACAGTATATAAAAGAATGCAAGACATCTACTTAAGTTCGAAATCAGTGCGGCAGAGCCGGCTGTTAACGGTGTAAACACCGCCAAGCAGAACTCTCGTGCGAGGCTCCGTCATTATATGCAGCAAGACAGGCCTACGCTACTACGATAAAATCTCGTTTCCCATTCAACATAGATACAGGGTCAGCTATGAATTTTACACGTGGAACTAGGGTGTAAGTTGGCTCCTGACGCATCACATGGGACTTTGGAAAACTATTTCAGATGAGTGTACTTTTCCAGATTTATATAGCAACAACTAGAGTTTCGGCACGCAGTTTTCCATTTAAAACCTCTCCGTCGCTGCTGACTTGTCAAAGCTGAAACAGAAACGTCGGTCGTTCATATTTCATAATGGTAAATAGCCCTAATCACGAAAAAACGAATCTTCTGTATTACCTTCCTTGGACATGAGAAAAATATCTGGCCTGTCTTTATCGGGAAGCACCTGAACGCTTCTTAAAGGCAAAATACCTGCTGTAGGGCAAATGTGTAGATAGACACTACTGGAAATCGTGATTGGACGGAATACACTTTCAATAAACTGAACGTTTCATTAGGAATGACTGACGAAATGTAACCCACAAAACAAATACTTTTCTTAAAGAAATGTAGTTTTACACTTTACTTGAGCACGTGCTCAGATTGTTTACGATCGATTGCTAGGCACAATGTAGTCCCTTTCGAGAGACGCATGAACAGATTACAGTATATCGGATGACATACCGTTGCATGCTATGGTAATGCCGTGTAGAATATCGTAGTTTTCCGCTACATGACAAACTGCATCTTTCAGTGCTCCTCATAGAAAGAAATCAAGTGGAGTCAAATTAGGGGACCTGACCGGCCATTGTACTGCAGCGTTCCGTCTTATCCATGTCAGGAAACTTTTCATTCGGTATGTGCGCTGTAATAAGGGAAGAGTGAGTTGGGCAGCCGTCGTGATGAACACTTATCCAGTGGTACATCTCCTAGAGGAACAGCTCGATTGTTCGTAAGAAAGAGTGCATACGTATTTTCATTTAGTACACCTGGGATGAAGCAAGGTTCCACAATGGAATTTTCTGTGATGGCGCTCCACATGTTTGCGCTTCACGGTCGTTGTTGTTGTGCCTGACCAAGCCAGCATGTATTTTTAGATGTGCAGTAGTACGTATTACGTAAATATACGACGTTCGAAATCACGTCATCCCAGTGCCTCATGCAGCGAAAGATGATGAGGGTGGAATTTATGTCGATGCAATAGGAGAATGATACTTATCTGGCTGAGGCGAGATTGCTGGGCTGTACGTCTCGTGTCACCATGCGGACTGATAAGCATTGTATTTAGAACAGCTTCTGCATATCCTCTGTCAGTTGAAGTCTTCGTCCTCGTTGTCTTTTGAAACTGAAGATACTTGTTTGCACTTGTGACATAATAATTCACGCAACTTCCTGGCACGGCGGACAGCGAGTCAGGATAGACATCTTCATACCGCCTCACCGCGTCGACAGCATTTCTTTGACATTCGCCGTATAAAAGGAGATTGTCTAATTACTCCTCATTTTTGTACATGTAAGCATGCAAATTATGTTGAAGCAGAGATGACCTGCCGATAGACAACACAGTTCCTGCTAGTTCTGTAGCGCAGGCAAGTAAACAGTAGGAAGACTTGATACAACGATGTAGCCTGGCATGAGCGTGTTTACAACGAAATAGCCAATTCCAGCCAACTTGCCTTTCAGTTTTAGAGTATTTCTCGGATTCTTTTGTGAAGAGTTTCGACCTAAAAATTAACAGTTATTGTATCACTGTACTCATCTTTCTAGTGCTTTGTGATGCCGTTAAAAAAAGCGTATCAGTCCATTAGAAAGTCATACTTGCTTCACTGTCTCGATCGAAACAAGACTTAAGAAAATTTGTCACATAACAGATGTACGCACCCCGTAGCATACTACCATTTTCCGAAAACTTCGTTTCGGTATCTGGAACTGTTCACAAATAAAAGGAGTGTGAGTTGTTATGTGACTCATCCCGTATATCAGGGTGTCCCACGAGAAATGGTCAGTATTCAGGGATATGACAAGAACGCTCATTTGAAGCAAAAAATTTCATATGACATATGACCTATTACGAACGATTTCCAATACAGAGCGCATTTAATGTCACTTTTGTACGTTTCCCTTGAATAATTTGAAAATCGCAGCCTCCAGCAAAACGTATCGCAGTACAAAATTAAACGACATTAAATTTCCTATATAAAAAAATTCCAACTCATTTTTTTCTCTAGGACTGATGACATGTGCGAATAGAGCGAGGGAATATTGAAAATCTCGCGAGATACGCATGCGCTGTAGCTTAGACAGTTATTGTGGGCCAATATGAGGTAGTTTTCCCACCTGATAGACCGCAAGTGTCGTATATCAAACTGTTCGTGTAGAATTCATCCACACTACTATGGTATGTTATAAACAATGACGATGTACTGAGTACTAAAGAAAATAAATAACAGTGTACATGAAATGAGTCCTGTCTCGGAAACCATTCGGAATACAGCATGTGACCATATGAAGTTTTTTGTTTCAAATCATCGTTCCCATCGCGTCCTTGAATATTGATCTTTCCCTCTTCGACACCATAAATATGTACGATGAATTACCTAAAACTTGCACCGCAAATATTGCGGAAATGGAAATTGCTACTAATGTGCGATTTTTACAGATGGATCTGTTGTTAGGGGCTCGTAATATTAGCCAGTCAACATATTGTAATAATACTTAGAAAGTGTATGTTTTTGTAGACATAGACATTTTTAAATAGAAGAACGCTTATTGTCATCATGTAACTAAAAGTATAAATTAGAACATCAGTGGTGTTCGTTACTGGTAACTACTGCGAATCGTCTACAAGATATCGTATTTTCAAACATTTCCAAACCGACAATTGTTTGTGCCATTCAGCCTGCGTAGTTTCTAGGTACGATGTTGTTATGTTTGCTTACAGTGTGCTTGTGTGTTCCTTGAGTGCACGGCGATTTGCTTGTCAGTCAGTGTGTGACAGCCCAAGGAGTAGGTCGTGACTGGACGTTGGGATATACCAATGCAGAAAAAGCACACATGCTCATGGTGTATGGAGGGTGTACCAAGAATGCATTCTTTCTTGTTCGGTATATGCAGCAAGATATCCCAATAGACGTCGATCATATAGGTGGTTTTTATTAGCCTTTTCAACCAGTCACGTGAAAGTGGCATTGTAACAGAAGGAAACAAGTGATGACAGAAGAGGGGGAAATTAACGTTGTTGGTGCTGTTGCAGTTGAACCGCACGTTAGCTCCCGCACAGTCGCACGAGGAAGTGGCACGAGTCAGGAAGTGTCCCACGCATTCTCCATCAACACAGGTTCCATCCCCGTCACACATCTCTCCATCAAGAGCTGCATGGGAGCGATTATGAAAATCGTGTTAACTTCTGTACATGGGCATTAAGACAAGATACTCCAGATGTATCCCGTATCTTGTTTAGTGATGAAGCCACACTTACCAATCATCGCCAGGTAAACCGCCGAAACATGCGCTATTGATCTGTTGACAATGCCCTTTAGCTACGTCAGGTGGAACATCAGCGTCCACGGAGTGTAAACGTGTGCTGTAGGATAGTGAACCAGCAGTACACAGGACACGCACAAGTATCGTAACATCCTAGCAGAGCATCTTCCACGGATGTTAGAAGGCGTTTCTCTGCAAACTAGTAGGAACCTGTGGTACCAACATGACGGCTGTCCAGCCCATAATGCACAAAGCACTGCAGGACGTCTTCACGAATTGTTTCCAAATCGTTGAATTGGACGCAGAGGACCTGTAACTTGGCCGGACCGTTCCCCGGCTTTGACGCCTGTAGACTTTTTTCTGAGGCGAAGACTGTAAGACGCTGTCTACAGGAACATAAAGACTACATCCGATGATATGCAACGACGTATTACTGCAGCGTGCTCGGGCGTCTCCGCTCAAATGCAATCAGGAGTGCAGCAGTCGTTCTATACTAGACTGGAAGCGTGAATAGCCACTACCTGTGGTCCTTTTGAACACAACCTGTGACGGTCAGTTGTCTCATTGCTGGGCAGAATCCACATGACTAGTTTATGCGCTTGTGTTGTTCTTTAGTGTGTGTTACCACAGGTACTGTACAAGTGTCGGTCTGGGAACTTTTCAAAATTCGATATTTCGAAAACGACTAGCACTAGACTACTACAACAAACACCACTGACATCTTAATTTACCCTACTTTTAGTTTGTCAGTGTCAATAGGCAACTGTTTCATTAAATACCTGTATGTTTTCACAAAAAATAAACTTTCTAAGCCCGCATCTCGTGGTCGTGCGGTAGCGTTCTCGCTTCCCACGCCCGGGTTCCCGGGTTCGATTACCGGCGGGGTCAGGGATTTGCTCTGCCTCGTGATGGCTGGGTGTTGTGTGCTGTCCTTAGGTTAGTTAGGTTTAAGTAGTTCTAAGTTCTAGGGGACTTATGACCACAGCAGTTGAGTCCCATAGTGCTCAGAGCCATAAACTTTCTAAGTACTATTTCTGTCTGTTTATTGGTTAACAATACTAGTCCCTGAACACCAATCCATTCTGTGAAAACCATACATAAATAGCACTTTCCATTTTCGCAATATTTGCAGTGCAAGTTTTAGGCGATTCACTCTGTGGACGACCGTTCAATACCGCGTCCGACCATCCTGATTTAGGTTTTCCGTGATTTCCTTAAATCGCTCCAGGTAAATGTCGGGATGGTTCCTTTGACAGGGCACGGCCGATTTCCTTCCCCACCCTCCCCTAATCCAATGAGACAAATGACCTCGGTGTTCAGTCTCTTCCCCCAAACAACCCACAACCCCCTCTCAAGAGTCGTCAGCGCATTTCGTCTGGTGTTTTGGAATATTTTTGGAATTTCATTTTTGCGATGAGTATATGGAGGCGACCTCAACAATTACTGGTCGTCGGAAGTTTCAATCGATGCCCAACGTCAACGGTAAGAGTCAGTTTTTTCCCGGTTTCAAACAAAATAATTTTTAAAGCGGAATTTTCCGTACCCATTCCATAGTGTGGTCCCAAATTAGGCTAATCTGATATTCGTTTTATCATAACGTATTAATAGGAGCAGTAAAACAGGAAGAGTATCTAGTACCCCAGCAGCGAATGAGTAACGCTGCTGCCAATAAGGGGACTACACCGTTCGTTTGTTATATATTTTTACGAACTTCAAACACGAGTGATTTATTTTCAGTTATCTGTGTAATTAGTAATTTATTTCTCTAATTTCTTGCTTACTATGCACCACAGTTTATTTTAATAATAGTGTAGCGTACAATTCCGCCGTTGTTATCGACGCTTGTATCGACCCTCGTATCTTACAAGCTTTGCTTGTTTTGGTTATTGTAGCTCAGTGTCAGTTCGACTGTCAGTGAAAGAGCACCTCGGGTTCCTGCTGCTAAGAACCCAAGTTTGTTACACATTTTTACGAACTTCAAAAATTCTAATTTCAAATTTATGTGAAATCTTATGGGACTTAACTGCTAAGGTCATCAATCCCTAAGCTTACACACTACGTAACCTAAATTACTCTAAGGACAAACACACACACAACCATGCCCGAGGGAGGACTCGAACCTCCGCCGGGACCAGCTGCACAGTCCATGACTGCAGCGCCCTTAGACCGCTCGGCGAATTCCGCCCGGTGAACTTCAAACAGGAGCGACTTCAGCAATGGATAGGAACTGTGATTGCTGTGTGCAGATGCGAGCTGAGTTGGTGACCCTTCGCTCACAGCTCCAGGTGGTGTTGGCTTCTTTTACACAGCTTGAGGCTGCTGCCAAGGGATGCGGGGTCGGATAGAGGAATGCGAGAAACGTCAAGCACGTCCCACATGTTCCCCGGTCGGTCCACTGCTGTGGCCGCCGCGAGTACTGCCTGCACTGAGGTTGACCCCTCACCTGTGGTCAAGTGGGAGATCATTCCAAAGTCTGGCAGGCAGAGAAAGACTTTCGGAGGGGCTGATCGTAGGGCCTCCCTTGTTTGTTTGACGAACAGGTTTCGGGCGTTATCTGTGGCTCATGAAGTCTCTAAGCCAGATGCAGTCGTCCACCCCGTTCCAGAAGAAGCTTCTCGGCTCGAAAGGTCTGGGCATACACAGAGGGTGGGTTTGCTGGTAGTTGGGAGCTCCAACGTTAGGCGTGTAATGAGGCCTTTAGAAAGATTGCTGCCAAGGAGGGGAAGGGAGCCAGTGTGCACTCCGTGTGCATACCGGGGGGAGTCATTCCGGATGTGGAAAGAGTGCTTCCGGATACCATGAAGAGTACAGGGTTCAGCCAAACGCAGGTGGTGGCACACCAATGATGTGTGTTGCTTTAGGTCGGAGGAGATTGTCTCTGGTTTCGGGCGGCTAGCGGAAATGGTAGGTTTCCGGGTTCCGCTTAATAGGTCAGGAGTCCATTACACCCAGGAAGCGGCTACACGGGTAGCGGGGGATTTGTGGAAGGGACTGGGCGGTTTCTTAGGTTGGAGGGTCCCAGCAAACCATAGAAAGGGAGTCCGTCTAAAACGGGGCAGGTAAAACACAGAAGGTAGTTGTAGAAACGATCGGTATCGTAGTTGTAAATTGTCGTAGCTGTGTTGGGAAAGAACCAGAGGTCCAGTCCCTAATAGAAAGCACTGAAGCTCAAATATTTATAGGTACGGATAGCTGGGGGGTATTTATTGCTGTCAGAAGTAGTTTACCTTGTAGTGAAACTGAAGTAGAGAGTTCCTGCGAAATAGTATGAGCAGAGGTTATACTTGACAATCGGACTAAACTTTTAATTGGATCGTTTTACCGACCCCAGACTCAGAAGATATAGTTGCTGAGCAGTTCAAAGTAAACTTGAGTCTCATTTCAGGTAGGTACACCACTCATACAATTATAGTCGGTGGTGACTCCAACGTTCCCTTGATATTCTGGAAAAATTATACGTTTAAAGCCGGCGGCAGGCATAAAACGTCATCCGAAATTGTACTGAATGCTTTCTCAGAAAATTATTTTGAACAGTTAGCTCACGGGCCCACTCGAAGCGTAAATGGTTGCGAAAGCATACGTGACCTCTTCGCAACAAATAATCCTGGACAAACAATGTGTATCGTGACGAATACATGGATTAGCGACCACGAGGCACTTTATACTAGGCTGTATACCGTAACACACCATCAAAAAGAAACTCAAAGTATATCTATTTAAAAAAGCTGATGAAAATGCTCTTAACACCTTTTTAAAAGACAGTCTCCACTCCTACCGATCTGTTCATGTAAGCGTAGGAAAGATGCGGAGTAATTTCAAAGATATAGTATCGACGGCAATTGAGAGATACATACCACATACATTAACAAGTGATGGCACTGATCCCCCATGGTACACAAAAGCAGTCAGAGCGCTACTGCAGAAGCAACGAAAAAGCATGCCAAATTTAAAATAACGCAAAATCCGCAAGATTGGCAAAGTTTTGCAGAAGTTCGAAATATAGCGCGTACTTCAATGGGAGATGCTTTTAATAATTCCCACAACGAAACTCTGTTTCGGAATTTGGCAGAAAGCCCAAAGAGATTCTGTTCATACATAAAGCACACCAGTGGCAAGACGCAATCAATACCTTCACTGCGCGATAACAACGGTGAATTCACTGATGACAGTCCCGCTAAAACGGAGTTGTGTTCCGGCAAATATTTGCCATTTTGTTTTTGAATGTGTAGCGGGAGTCAGCCCAAACGAATACTGCTCGCCACGTGTTTCATGCGGGGGCCCGAAAACGTCGATGTATCTCCCGTTACAAACCAAATTGTTTTTAAAGGGTATTTTACGTGCCCATTCGATAGAGCGGTTCGAAATTAGTCTTCTGCGATATTCCTTTTACCGATATGTAATAATAGGAACAATAAAACGCGAAGAATAACCAGAATTCCAGCAGCAACTGCTGGAATATGGCACAAGACTAATTTAGGACCGCTCTATCGAATGGACACGCAAAAATTCCGCTTTTAAAAATAATGCTGTATGTAACGGGAAAAAGACCGAAGTTTCCCGTCGACTCTGGGCCTCACATGTGTCTGCTTTTGTTGATTAATTCCATTTCACTATTTCTTTATCGTCAAAAGCGAACAAGAGAAGGCCGCGGTGGCCGAGCGGTTCTAGGCGCTTCAGTCCGGAACCGCGCGACTGCTACGGCCGCAGGTTCGAATCCTGCCTCGGACATGGATGTGTGCGATGTCCTTAGGTTAGTTAGGTTTAAGTAGTTCTAAGTTAACGACCTCAGATGTTAAGTCCCATAGTGCTCAGAGCCATTTGAGCCATTCGAACAAGAGAAGACAACAACAATTATTACATCCTCTGAAGCTTCTCATTCATAGATGGAACGCATAAAAATGATAAAACCACTCTATTTTAAGAAAACATTCTTTCTTATTTTCGTGTGCATAATTGGCTCAGTGAGAGAGATCGAAGAACTTTATTTTTTAGCTGTGTCAAGTAGATGTATGTGTCACATACATTTGTTTCATTAACGAAATATTAAGAAAAGGGAACTCAGCATTACTGTCTCACAAGATCTTAAGACAGCTTAGCGGAACAGACACGCATGAAGCCTTCTGCAGTTACATGTTCCCTAGATAATGATGTTTGGTTTGTTTGGTTTGTGGGGTGCTCAATTTCGCGGTTATCAGCACCCGTACATATTCCCAATCTTTACTCATTCCAATCTCTCCACTTTTATGAATGATGATGAAATGATTAGGACACCACAAACACCCAGTCCCCGGGCGGAGAATATCCTCAACCCGGCAGGGACTCGAACCCGGTTCCCTAGAGAACTGCATCTGAGAAGATAACCATAACGTAGTCTAAAACAGTGAGCAACCACAACTAGCCTCTTCTCACATGTCGAAGAAGAGAAGCGACATATTCAATACGATATTGCAGTCTCTGTGTTATTCTGAAATACGATGAAAAATTCCTTTGGACATGCATGCGTGACGCACGGTTGACGACGTGTGGAACTTTCGGTCTGGTCGTAGTTCGCACACGAACAGCCAAGTGGTAAGGCTAGCGCTCGCGATAAGTGGGATATCAGGGTTCGGGTCCAGGTCCGACAAAAATTTTCATTGTCTTCATTCCAGTCTACAGCAGATGATTGTTCATATTTGCAATTGCGAATACATTTAATGTAAGCGAAATATTTGTTTACTTTTCAAGGAACGTACGCTCACTGAATTTTAACAGCAGACCATGCCGTGATACAGAACGCCTCTCTTGCAGTGTCTGCCGCTCAGCATCTCCGTGATGGTTTCGCGATTACTAAATGAACCTGTAACGAAATGCGCTACTCTTCTTTGACTTTTCTATATTTCTTCCATCATTCCTATGCGGTGCGGATCCCAGACTGACGACAGTATCCAAGTATTGGTCGAAGAACTATTTTGTAAGTTAGTTCCATTTTTATGGACTACGTTCGCCAAGGATTCTTCCAGTGACTGTCTGGCATCTGTCTTACTCGTGATTAATGCTATTTAATCGTGTCGCTTCAAGTCACTCCGTACGCATACTCCTTGATATTTTATTGAAGTAACTTCTTCCAGTGATTATTCTTGCAATTTTGTAATTGTGCGATAAATGTTATATCTATGTATTCGAAAAGAGTTACATTTGATTATGTTGAGGGTTAATTGCCACTCTCGCTACACGCATCGATCTCCTGCAGGTGTTCCTGCGTTTCACTAAAATTTTTTAATTTTTATTTTCAAACTTGACATGTTGTTGTGATCTTCTGTCCGCAGACTGATTCATTCATCTATCCATGCTAATCTATCCTGTGCAACTTTCTCCATCTCTGTACGACGGTTGCAGCTTACGTCCACTTGAACCTACCTTCTGTAATCAAACGTTCATCGCCCTCTATAAATTTTACACCGGCTGCTTTCAAACCTCCTGATGCCTCAGAACGTGTCCAGTCAACCGCTGATTTCTTGTAGCCATGTTTAGCTGTACATTTCTTTCCTCCCCGATTCGATTCAATACGTCATAATTAGTTATTCGATCTACCCATAAAATCTTCAGCATTCTTCTACAGAACCACAATACATTTTATATCCTCTCTACTTCGGCCATAATTTAGTTTTCTGCCCATATACCAGAACTTCTCTACTAATTTTAGTGTCTCATTTCTTAATATCACTCCCTCAGCATTAAATGATTTAGCTCGAATACATTACATTACCCTCTTACTTTTCTCGATGTTTACCTTTATGTTGCGTCTTTATTCTAAGAAGAAACTTGAACAATAAGCTACATTTAAAATAAAGAGTAAAATTTTTCAACATCTAATTTTAAAAACAATCCTTATGTCCAGCGTGTGCTTAATATTGTGTAGTGCGTGTTAAAAGACGTGCGCAATGGAGCAGACATACTACTGCATGGGAAGCAATGTTCTGTTCACTGCTGGGTACATGGCGGATATTTGTCAGATATTTCGAAAGCGTAATGAAGTCTACTGTTCGTGTGACGAAACAGTCGTCCGTCAGAAAGTCAGAAGTGCCCTTGTACAGCAATTTCCCTGATGAACATTGGCATTCAGAGAATGCAGTTGCCGGCCGCGGTGGTCTCGCGGTTCTAGGCGTTCAGTCCGGAACCGCGCGACTGCTACGGTCGCAGGTTCGAATCCTGCCTCGGGCATGGATGTGTGTGATGTCCTTAGGTTGGTTAGGTTTAAGTAGTTCTAAGTTCTAGGGGACTGATGACCACAGATGTTAAGTCCCATAGTGCTCAGAGCCATTTGAACCATTTTGAACCAGAATGCAGTTTTAATTTACTGTTGTGCAGGTGGGGACGGTTAGGGGATGGGTGGGCTTACGGGGAACGTCAGTCACGAGTAACAGAAGAGCGACCCACTGCTGTTTGATTTGATACTTTTGGTTTCGGCATTTCAAAAGCCACAAACAAAGTTTTCTGTCCACTGTAAAAGTATATCAGTTTTCCTCTGTAATGAACTTCTCATTCGTATGCGTGTGTGTGTCGCACTGGCTCCTTCGTAACTCGGGATTTTCGTGTCCTCAAAATATGACACTTGTCAACTGAGACAGATGACTAATGAGTGGAGTGCATTACAGTAAGAGAATTAGATTTACCGACCAAATTGTACGTGCACCTACCTGAAACAGCGATTGAAGAAACGAAAGTTTCGCATAGACGTCCTGCCAACATCTAAAATATTACATTAACTGTTTTACATGAGTCATACATAGAAGAGTCTTCGGGATTTGGAAAGAAGTCAGGATGTGTGTTTTATTCAAGATCAGTTCTGTGAAATAACCCCTCACGCTCCGTACACTTTGCCGCGGTGAGGTGGCTTCCGTGCCTCATGCATACAGATAGGTGTACCGTACGAAGTAAGCTAGAAAAGTAATCAAAGGACAAACAACAGGAATGCCCTTTTGAGGATAAAAATTTTGTGATGGGCGTGGCCGTCTGACGTGGGGCGTCGTCAGGATGCAGCATCCTTTTGTCTGCGATGTCCTGTCTCATTCGATTCACCCTTTACTTGAACCTTTCAGGGCCATTTTTGTATATCACTTGGCTGATAGTTTGTCCTGGAGGAACAAATTCTTTTTGTACGATACCCGTAATGTCAAAAAAAATTCCACATTGCTTTTTTCTTTGAGTTTCTCAGTCGAGCATTTTTCGGTCGAGGAGATGTCTCAATGTGCCACACCTCACATTGCCGTTTTCTCTCAGTATAGTACTCAAAAATCCAGAATTTATCACCTGTGATCACACGACTAAACCATTTGTGGTCTTTAGCAATCCACTCAAGATCATCAACTCACGCGTTTTTCGGTTGTCCTTCTGCTCAGTCGTGAGTTTTCCGGCATCATTTTGGCACAAATCCTTCACGTGTGCATATCGTCGGTCAAAATATGATGTACGGTGAAAGTGTTTAACAGATCACCCATCATCCTTATTGTTAAACGTCGGTCTGTTGTCATATGAGCACTCACACGTTCGACGTTTTCGTCGGTTTATGAAACTGAAAGTCTCACTGAGCCAGGTTAATTTCCAACGTGTTCTCGGCCTTCCAAAAAGATTTATGCTCGTGAAAAACTTGTGCTCTCAAGAATGCTCCCCATAGGCCTGTTTCAATTTTTCAAAGGTCACACACGCAGAACCCCTAAATTTAGCACAAAACTTGATGGCATAACGTTGCTCTAATTTCCGCTGTTCCCTTTTCGTAACACACAACAAAAACACAACTTGATAGATGGCGCTCTCAAAAATCACGTGATGGCTATACGGTAGTCAAACTCGGTCTGGGCACCTGGAAGTGGAGAACACACCGGTCTACATAAGTACACTACTGGCCATTAAAATTGTTACACCAAGAAGAAATGAAGATGATAAACGAGTATTCATTGGACAAAAATATTATACTAGAACTGTCATGTGATTACATTTTCAGGCAATTTGGGTGCATAGATCCCGAGAAATCAGTACCCAGAACAACCACGTCTGGTCGTAATAACGGCCTTGATACGCCTGGGCACTGAGTCAAACAGAGCTTTGATGGCGTGTACAGGTACAGCTGCCCATGCAGCTTCAACACGATACCACAGTTCATCAAGAGTAGTGACTGGCGTATTGTGACGAGCCAGTTGCTCGGCCACCATTCACCAGACGTTTTCAGTTGGTGAGAGATCTGGAGAATGTGCTGGCCAGGGCAGCAGTCGAACGTTTACCGTATCCAGAAAGGCCCGTACAGGACCTACAACATGCGGTCGTGCATTATCCTGCTGAAAAGTAGGGTTTCGCAGGGATCGAATGAAGGGTGGAACCACAGGTCGTAACACATTTGAAATGTAACGTCCACTGTTCAAATTGCCGTCAATGCGAACAAGAGGTGACAGAGACGTGTAACCAATGGCACCCCATACCATCACGTCGGGTGATACGCCAGTATGGCGATGCCGAATACACGCTTCCAATGTGTGTTCACCGGGATGTCGCCAAACACGGATGTGACCATCATGATGCTGTGAACCGAACCTGGATTCATCCGAAAAAATGACGTTTTGCCATTCGTGCACCCAGGTTCGTCGTTTAGTACACCATCGCAGGCGCTCCTGTCTGTGATGCAGCGTCAAGGGTAACCGCAGCTATGGTGTCTGAGCTGATAGTACATGCTACTGCAAACGTCGTCGAACTGTTCGTGCAGATGGTTGTTTTTGTATCCCGCCTGGGAGGCGGCGCGTGGGTAGGAACGCGAGCAGGAAAATTACGTCGGTACTGCAGTGAGTTTAAAAATGGTTTACTGGTGCAAGAAAGAATACATTACTTTGTACAGATGTGAAGTCTTCGACCCGTCGTATGGAGAGCAAACTGGAGCTAAGTTTCATGGCTGGCTGCACCTGATGAAATGGGCCGAAGCAGTCGCGGAGCTCGTAGAACTCGACAGCACCGACTAGAGGGCGCTGTCGTCTGTCTCTCGTGGTACAGTAGTGCCAACCTTTCAAACTATGCGTTGCTATCGATACCATAGCTCTTGCCTTGCAAACGTCCCCATCTGTTGACTCAGGGATCGAGACGTGGCTGCACGATCCGTTACAGCCATGCGGATAAGATGCCTGTCATCTCGACTGCTAGTGATACGAGGCCGTTGGGATCCAGCACGGCGTTACATGTTACCCTCCTGAACCCACCGATTCCATATTCTGCTAACAGTCATTGGATCTCGACCAACGCGATCAGCAATTTCGAGATACGATAAACCGCAATCGCGATAAGCTACAATCCGATCTTTATCAAAGTCAGAAACGTGATGGTACGCATTTCTCCTCCTTACACGAGGCATCACAACAACGTTTCACCAGGCAACGTCGGTCGACTGCCGTTTGTGTATGAGAAATAGGTTGGGAACTTTCCTCACGTCAGCACGTTGTAGGTGTCGCCACCGGCGCCAACCTTGTGTGAATGTTCTGAAAAGCTAATCATTTGCATATCACAGCATCTTCTTCCTGTCGGTGAAATTTCGCGTCTGTAGCACGTCATCTTCGTAGCAATTTTAATGGCCAGTTGTGTAGAACAACACAGCGTTGCCAGATATCTCGCAGTGTTTTCAGTCTCATTATTTTTGTCACACATCTTGTATATGTAACCACAGTGGAGGAGTACCAGTATAGAGGCGAGGCTAACACATTATTCAGGAAGAGGGGTAGCAGCCTGTTTAGTAGTGGCATGTGCAACATCCTGCTCTGGCCTCATAACAACAGCCATTATGGCCTCGCTAAAAGTACTGCGAACGGCTCAAAGCAAGAGGAGACTACTCTGGTTACATATCCCGAGAATATTCAGCTCTACTTTATAATTTACTAATTATGGTATCCTCTTGGATAAAATATCCCATAAGCAAAGTAATCCTTCATTAGAATCTGTGGCCGAGGACAACTCAGGAGGATGTTATCAGGATAAGTCAATTTACGTTATTCTGTGGTAATTAGATCAGAAAATGAGCCACTAAAAGAAAAAGATGTGTTAAGTTATTTAGGCAGAACAGTAAGTGACGATGACTGAAAAAAATGCAATGTGTCATTAGCAAGCAAGTAATTTCTGAAAAACGGAAATTTGTTAACGTGGAACATAAATTTCAATGTTAGGAAGTATTTTCTGTAGGTATTTGCCTGGTGTGTAGCCTTGCACGGAAGTGAAAAGTAGACGATAAACATTTCGGACAAGAAGAGAATAGAAGTTTTTGAAGATTGGTGCTATATGACAATGCTGAAGATTAGATAGGTAGATCGGATTCGGATTACTAAAGACGAGGTACTGAGTCGAATTGGGGAGGAAAGTAATATATTGCATAGTGTGACGGGACAAACTGATCTGTTCATAGGATACATACTAAGGCATGAAAGAATCGTGAATAAGTTTATGGAGGTAAGTTAGGGAAATAAAAAATGTAGTTGGAGACCGAGGCTTGCCCACAGGAGGCGTTTTCAGGCTGATATATGTTGCATTAGTTATGTGCAAAGACAAAGAGGACTGCACAGGATAGACCACCGCAGGGTATTTATACTGAAGACCACAACATGAATAACAAAGTGAAATGACGTTAACACTTTGAAATATTATTTTGTTATTGTGCTACTTCTAATTACCTTGCAATGAAGTAGATAGAACTGGGTAACAAATAGTTCTTTAATTCCGTCAGGATGTCCAATACATTAGTCATAATGAGACTGATGATGATGGATGATGAAGTCCCATACTCCGTAACAGAGCGTAGGGAGCGATACGGGAGACCCGCACCGCCGTACTAGGCAAGGTCCTAGTGGAGGTGGTTTGTCATTGCCTTTCTCCGACCCTAATGGGGATGAATGAGGATGATGAAGACGACACAGTAACACCCAGTCATCTCGAGGCAGGTGAAAATCCCTGACCCGCCAGCAATCGAACCCGGGACCCCGTGCTCGGGAAGCGAGAACGCCACCGCGAGACCACGATCTGTGGACCATATTGAGACTACCGGATAAAAAATTAGTCACACCCTTAAAAAAGGATGCAATAATACTTTGAATAACGCTCTGAATTCCTCGTGACATGCAGCGGAGTATTGTTGTGCTGAAATAAGGCGTATGGAGCGACCAGCACGATGGCCTTTATCTTCAGCATCATGGGGCGGGGCAGAACTGTAGTCTTCCCGGTAGAATCTAATAAATATGTGGTTTCCACAGTGAATTAAGTCAAACTAGAGTATGGTTTGGCACTGAGCGCACTGGCGACATCATCCACGTAATTCTGAAGTGTATGGCTTCTGAAGGATTGAATTTGAGCCAATGATATGTCCAGACGTTTTGAGGAACGTGCATTACATTTAGCTCAATTTCATCAGTTTTCATTTTTGTTTATATGTTTTTCGACACGTTTATGATCTAGCCACATGTCACCAAAGCGCTAGATCGGTTTCTTGATCACAGTAACGGCAGGTATTCTAACATCTGCTTCACTGTCGATACAGAGAGAAGGAGCAATTACCATTTTAGACGTTTTGGTATAACGAATGTCGAATGGAGGGGTTGACCACACTAGACCACAAGCCGACGAACGCTGTTTGTATATCAGCGCGCAGAGTTTTCATTAGCCTGTCCAGAAGAAATTCCGCAACTGTAGAAATCACGTGGTTTTGGGGAGAACAACTTGTCGAGCCATGATCGGAGCGCATTTTCATCCTGAAATGAAGTTCCTTGAAGGTTGTTCAATGGCGCAAAAGGTGAATATCTGAGGGTACAAGATCACGTGAATAAGGTCGGTGCGCACTGACTTCCCAACTCGACTCCTGTATAGTGTTTTTGTCAGTCTAGAAGAATGCGGGAGGACTTTATCATGAAGTAGCACCACTTCACGCATTCTTCCTCGTCGTCGTTCTTTGATTGCGTCTGCAAGACGTTTCAGTTGTTGAGATTAAATGTCAGCAGTAATGATTACATATCGGGGAAGCAATTCGTAGTACACCACACCGTCGCTGTTCCACCGAGTGCGTGACATTATCTTTTGTGGATGCGCACTGGTATTTCTGTGGGGAGTTGCTGCTTTGTTTGGCCTCAACTATTCCTTTCTGTTCCTTATGTTAGCATAAAGCCACCATTTATCGTCACCAGTAACGATACAGGATAGGAATCACCCGTGTTGTTCACGAGGCACTGATGACGAGCACGCAAAGATGCACGTATAGCCACCAGCTGATTTTTGTGATTTTGGCTTAGAGCATGTAATCCCATATGACAGATTTTTGAACTTTCCACATTGGATGTAAATGTCGCACGATGGTCGAACGCAGCGGTCACATCTGCCAATCGAGTACGCTGACATGGATCATTATGTATTTATACATTTAAACCATCGTCATCAAACCCCAAAGGTCTTCCTGAACGTGGAGAGTCACTAATGACAAAATGATCCTCCTTAATACGAGAAAACCATTTTCTTGCCGTGCTCTGTCCAGTGGCATTACCCACATACAAGGCACAAATGTTACTGGCTGCCTTTGCTGCTGTCACTCCTCTACTGAATTCAGACAGAAGAATATATCGGAAATCTTGCGGTTTCTCTACTTGGCACTCCATTCCCTATCGTCCACAGTTCCACTCACAATCTCCAAATCTCCAAATCAAAAAATGACGATATGGGACCTCAAACAGCAACTGTGACTACAAAAAAATGACAATCGCTAAACAAACACATAGCAACCGTAATAGAAACATACGAAACAAAAACGGTACAAACTTACGCACCAACCTAATACATGGATATAGCTACACTGAGGTGACAAAAGTCATCGGATACTTCCTAATGTCATGTTGGACCTCCTTTTCTCCGGCGTAGAGCAGCAAAACGACATGACAGGGATTTCACAAGTCGCTGGAAGTCCCATGCAGAAGTACTGAGCCATGCTGCCGCTGCAGCCGTGTCCATAATTGCGAAATTGTTGCCGGTGCAGGATTTTGTGCACGGATGACCTCTCAATTCTGTCTCATATATGTTCGATGGGATTCATGTCGGGCGATCTGGGTGGCGAAATCATTCGCCCCAATTGTCCTGCCTGTTCGTCAAACCAGTCACGGACAACTGTGGTCCGGTGACATGGCTCATTGTCATCCATAAAAATTCCGCCATTCTTCGGCAACATGAAGTCCATGAGTGGCAGAAAATGAACTCCAGATAACTGACCATAACCATTTCCAGTCAATGATCGTTTCAGTTGGATCAAAGGACCCAGTCCATTCTATGTAAACACAGCCCATACCATTATGGAGACACCACCAACTTGCACACTGCTCTTCTGACAACTTGGATCCATGGCTTCATGGGATGTGTGTCACATTCGAAACCTACGATCATCTCTTACCAACAGAAATTGGGACTAATGTGACCAGGCCACGGCTTCCCAGTAATCTACGGTACAGCCGATACGAGGCGCTGCAGGCGAAAGGCGCTGCAGGTGAGAGGCAACGAGGCGGTGTGCTGTTCAGCAAAGGCACTCGCTTCGGTCGTCTTCGCCACACTGTCCTAACGGATACTTTCATCGTACGTCCCATATTGATTTCTACTTTTATTTCACGCAGTGTTGCTGGTCTGTTAGCACTGACAACTCTACTCAAACGCCACTGCTCTCGGTCGTTAAGTGAAGGTCGTCGACAACTGTGTTTCCGTGCCGGCCGCTGTAGCCGAGCGGTTCGAGGCGCTTCAGTCCGGAACTGCACTGCTGCTATGGCCGCAGGTTCGAATCCTGCTTCGGGCATGGATGTGTGTGATGTCCTTAGGTTAGTTAGGTTTAAGTAGTTCTAAGTGTAGGGGACTGATGACCTCAGATGTTAAGTCCCATAGTGCATAGAGCCATTTGTGTTTCCGTGGTTAGAGGTAACGCCCAAAATTTGGTATTCTTGGCACATTATCGACATTCTGGATCTCGGAATATTGAACTCCCTAACGATTTCCGAAATGAGACGTCCCATGTGCCAAGTTCCAACTACGATTCCGGTTACAAAATCTGTTGATTCCTGTCGTGCGACCATAATCGTTTCGGACACCTTTCCGCATGAATCATCTGAATAAAAATGACAGCTCCACCCTTTTATACCTTGTTTACGCTATACTACCGCAATCTATATATGTGCATATCGCTGTCCCATGACTTTTGTCACATTAATATATTTCTGACAACAGCCATTTGGATTCTGAAATAAAACATGCGAACCAAAGGCTATTGGCACTATATGTAACGTTGACCCTGCAAGAAACGAAAACGTGAATATATTGAATATTCATACGATTTCACACCACTTGTTCTCCCTCCTCTCTCCGAGGCATTACGTAGAAAAATAGGTAGGGTCGCGTAAGACGAGGCGTAAGACCTATTTCCCGACGACCTAACGAAATTAAGGAAATTCTGTCTCGACCTGTCTCGACCTCAAGGTCCGCTGGATTCATAACATTTCTTGTGAGTGTGAAACCAACAACATCGATCAATCCATCCGTACCGTTTCCAACCTCTGTGCACGAACATCAAAGGCACCTTAAAAAAATGGTTCAAATGGCTCTGAGCACTATGGGACTGAACTTCTGAGGTCATCAGTCTCCTAGAACTTGAACTGCTTAAACCTAACTAACCTAAGGACATCACACACATCCATGCCCGAGGCAGGATTCGAACCTGCGACCGTAGCAGTACCACGGTTCCAGACTGTAGGCACCTTAAAAATCGGGAACTTGAGAAATCAGTATTTCTGAGCACAGCCTCACAAACGCAGATGTAACTGAAATCTCGCCCCATGCTTCGCCGTATTGATATTCAGTTAGCAAAGAGGATGTAGAAATTAGTATATACAAGAACAGCTTGCAATGCGAGGTCGTGTATAATCTTTGTGATGCATGGAAGCGAGCTCTCGACGTTGAGAAGATACATAGAAATACGGCGAAATGTTTACATCTACATCTACACTCCACAAGCTACCTTATGGTGTGTGGCGGAAGATACTTTATGCGACACTGTTATTTTTTCCATTTCCCCGGTTCAGTCCCGAATGGTCCACACGAAGAATGACTGTTAGACAAGTTCCGTGTGAACTCGACTCTCTCTATTCTTACATTCATGGCCTCTTCGCGAGATATACATAGGTGTAAGTAGTAAATTGTTTGACTCCTCTATCAATGTACAGTCTCAGAATTTTCACAGTAAACCACACCGTAATACAAATCGCCTCTTTTCTAGCGCCTGCCACTGCAGTTGGGTGACCAATGATGTGACGCTTTCACGCTTCTTAAGCACACCTATGACGAAGTATGCAGCTCTTCTTTGGATTTTCTCCTATTTGGTACAGATCCCTGTTGAGTTCTCTCTGCCGTATCCTCTGCCTTCACCTGTGACCAAGGCTACCCGCACGAGAGACTAGTTACGTGGGCTCCAGCTCTGCAGAGGCACTCCTTTCGCGGACCATAAGTCCAACAGTACTGCGAGCACGGCGTATGCATTACAAGAAGCTACAGTATGTCTAGAACACAGAAACGTGCGACAATACGGAAACATGCGGCTCTAGCTTCGCCACGTGGGATGCACGCATCCCAGACAACAGAGCCACAATCGGGAGAATTACTTCGCTTCCACCAACCATGTCTCTCCAGGCATCGAGCAGATATCACTCAGCCAGGCGTGTATTTAGCTCGATGCTTGGCCGCTCTCAGCAGTTCCGACGCAGACCGACCTACACCGCGCGATTCTACACCATGCCGACTTCGAGGATACCGTACCGCAGCCACTATGAGCAACCAGACTTCGTCCAGGGAACTTCGCCTCTTCCGACTTGGCCTCCTGAGGTACCGTTGCTCCGAGACTTACTGTTCCTGTGTGGAACTTAGACTATTAACTGTGCTTTGTAATAACTCTCATTATACGACCAAAGCTAACTGGACTTAGGAATTATTATCCACCCCAGTGCAGAAAGGGACAGCTATGAGCGAGGATGGTGCGAGAGGGTGGTGGAGGTGAGATAGGAGCCCAGGAGGCTCCAGAGAAAGGCCACTGCTAATGTAGCGAGTTCGTTATTGACGCATCTGCGCTGAATGATACACCGGGTCTATGGCCGGCTGGCCGCTGAATTGTGCTGGGCTGGCTGCCTGCACGTACCGCGATGCTGACGCGGCTATGCCACCGAGCGCCTGCGGCCTCATTACTAACACGGGGCTGGTCTGACATGTGGGGCACCGGTTTCATCAAATTTTCCAAGGACGTTCTGTATCGAAAATAAAGGGAACGTGTTTCGGCTTTTTGCTAGACACTCCCCAATTTTTGAAAAAAATCTGGGTCGAAGTTGATGGCAGAAAATCGTATTTTCAGTGTCATGCATCGAAAGAGCGTCTGTAAACAGGCATCTTTTATTTATGTGATGTGGGGTCCAAAGTTAATTACGTTCGAGTTATTAAGGTTTTTTGTGTTTTCATACGGCATCTTGAGTACCCGTCATTAGACGTGTCTAAATATTCTGATAGTCGGACTACTTTTCTTTGCCTTCTTTGAAGTAAAACACTGGGAGGTGTAGTTAATAATCAAATAAGTATATATTATTATGTACTGACAGTCATTTTCATCGTGATGCACCTAAAATATATTGTTGCGTAATCGTAGCTGATAGTCTATTTGTGAGCGTTCTAGCAATTAGTGGGATAAAACTATGATAGAAATAGGCAAAACATGAATATTTCTCAATTAAGCACAACACCCGAACGAAATCTCGCCGCATTAACATTTTTCCGGTACATATCAGTTCGGATGCGTACCAGGCGTTTAAAAGCATATCTTGAAAGACAGACGTGGACGACAGGTGATGGACCCAAGCATGAATGTTGATAGCATTCACCCTGTCTTGTAATTCTCTGCTCTGGTGTGATTTCGCATGATTCTGAAATCGTACAATGAAATTCTTTACCCTTCCGAAAAAGTAAACGTCACCCAGTTTTCAAAGAGAGGTACATTTCGGTGGTATCACTTTCAAAGTGCAGGTCGGTTGAGCATCATGGAAGTCCTATCTAGCGATTAATGTATCACGACGAAAATAAGTTCAAAATGGTTCAAATGGCTCTGAGCACTATGGGACTTAACTTCTGAGGTCATCAATCCCCTAGAACTTAGAACTACTTAAACCTAACTAACCTAAGGACATCACACACACCCATGCCCGAGGCAGGATTCGAACCTGCGACCGTAGCGGTCGCGCGGTTCCAGACTGTAGCGCCTAGAACCACTCGGCGACCCCGGCCGGCCGAAAATAGGTGCCAATACGTTATAATATGTACTTATTTGATCGTTAATCACACCTCCTGATGCTTTACTTTTAAAAAATTTTAAAAATGGTCCGATTATCAGAATATTATCATCAGGTACACTGAAAAAAATATCGAACGAAAAAATGTCTCGACCAAGAATCGAAAACGTGCCAGCAGATTGGTAGTCCAAACCCTTGACCTTTTATACAGATCTCATTTTTTTCTATATAGGTCGTTGAATTTGTTAGATGTGGACGTCCGATGACACCCGTTCATGTTCTTCGTTGATCCGTTCACTCAGTTTTTTTATTACAGAGGGTAGCTAACCCTCTGGCCAAGCACGCTGAGCCACCGTGCCAGCTTTTTACAGGCCCGGAGCATTTTATACTGGCACTCCAAAAATTAATGTTGAAGTATTGCAGAAGAACTCGACCGTTCGGCCACCAAACTCGTTCTGCTGGACATTTCGAATGACGGGTACTCATGCTACAGCATGAAACATCAAAAACCTTAATAACTTGACTGTTATTAACTATGGACCACTTTTTATATTAACAAAAATGGTTTTAGACGATGTATAGCATTGGAAAAATGATTATCCGTCATTATAGTTGACCTCGGCTTTTTTTTTTTCAAAAACGAGGGAATGTCTAGCAAAAAACCGACACACATGTCTCTTTAATTTCAATATAGAACGTCCTTGCAAAACTTGAATACAAACCAAGACGATATGTCAGCTGCGCGGTCCCTGCGCCAGCACTGGACGCCGTTGTACGGCCACGGGCGTCGTCTGGCTGCATCACGGCGGCGGGTGTCGAGCACGGTGAGATGCCCGTCTGGCGAGGGCATATGACGGCTCGTGTACACGGGTTGTGACCTGATGACCCCTGGACAGAGGTAGGCTGTGATTTTTGCTCTGCCATGGCCTCGAACCAATAACTTCTACTGAGTGCGCGGGGTAGCCGCGGGGTCTCAGGCGCCTTGCCACGATTCGCACGGCTCCCCCCGTCGGAGGTCCTCCCTCGGGCATGGGTGTGTGTTGTCCTTAGCGTAAGTTACTTTAAGTTTGATTAAGTAGTGTACAAGCTGAGGGACAGATGGTCCCATAGGAACTTACCACTAGCATCTCTACTGGGAGGTCCATGTACCTTGTCCGGCCCAGCGGCATCGTCCTTATAGGGCTGTGAGACTGAGAACACTTTTATTAATGTAATGTGTAGCCTTATAGTCGGCAGCAGCGCGCTTGTTGTGCATATACGCCATTAAAAGTCACGTCTCCTGAAACACCACTGCGACTGTCAGTGTGGAAATCTGCCTTGCCCCTTGCTGCACGAGTCTGAGCAGTGCCACTGAGTTCGCTGGTCCAGCAAGCTAACATCCCTCCCACCATTGCGCTGGTCTTGCTGAATTATTAGAGTGACAGTATCCCGCGCTCGCCTGCCGCCAACGCTGCGGCAACACACCGCTCAGGCTAACACTACTACGCCCGTATATGGCCGGGATGCAACAAGTGACGTGATTCCTTCTGTGGAACGTATCAGCTTTCATGTCTTTCCACGTAGGCAGAGATGAAATAATTAATTTGCTTATCAATCATTAGTTCTTGATAAATTTCATCTGTACTGAATTTACACCAGTAGTCAAGAAGGACAACTTGTGTTTCGCATATGTGTGTTGAACTGACAAATAATTTTTAATTGCATACGATCTGGGACAATCAGTTATTAATGTGAGCTACTACGTAGGCCATATCAGTCTCATTCTTGGTCTACATCTTCTGAGGATTCTTCCAATGAATATCTGTTTGCCATCTTACTTGGGATCTGTTGAACACTGAATTGACTAAAGTCATCACAAGCGATATGCACATATACAAATGGTGGTAGTATCGTGTACATGAGGTATAAAAGGTTTCCGATGTAGCTATTATCACACGACGGGAAATAACAGACTCTGACCGCGGAATGATAGTTGGAGCTAGACGTATGGGATTTTCCACTTTGGAAATCGTTAGGGAGTTCAATATTTCGAGATCCACTGTGTCAAATGTATGCTGAGAACACCACATTTCAGGCGCTACATCTCACTACGGACCACGCAGTGGCCGTCGACCTTGACTTAACAACCGAGAGCAGCGGTGTTTGTGTATATTTGTCAGTGCTAACAAACAAGCAACACTGCGTGAAATAGCCAGAGAAATCAGTGTAGACGTGCGACGGAAGTATCCATTAGGACAATGCGGCGAAATTTGCCGATAATAGACTATGGTAGCAGACGACCGACGCGAATTCCGTTGCTAACAGCACGACATCTCCTGCAGAACCTCTCTTGCGGGTTGCGCCCATATCTGCAGGGCCCTAGACGATTGGAAAACTGTGGCCTGGTCAGATGAGTCCCGATTTCAGTTGGTAAGAGCCAATGGTACGGTTCGAGTGCGGCCCAGATCCCACGGAGCTAAGTACCCAGTTTGTCAACATGGCACTCTGCAGGACAGGGATGGCTCCATAATAGTGTGGGCTGTGTTTACGTTGAATGGTCTGGGCCCTGTGGTCCAGCTGAACGAAATGAGACCATTTGCATCCCTTCGTGAACTTCATCTGCTCAAACAACAATGGAATTTTTATGGAAGACAATGCACCATGTCATTGGCCCACAATTGTTCATGATTGGGTTGAAGAACATTCTGGTCAGTTCGAGTGTATGGTTCGGCTACTCACATTGACCGACATGAATCCCACCCAACATTTATAGGACATAATCGATAGGTCATTTCGTGCACGAAATCCTGCACCGGCAAGACTTTCGCAATTATGGACGGCTGTAGGGGCAGTATGGCACAGTATATCTGCAGGGGACTTCCATCGAGTTGTTGAGTTCATGCCACGTCGAGTTTCTGCACTATGCCGGGCAAAAGGAGGTCTGACACGATATTAGGAGGCATTCCATGACTTTTGTCACGACAGTGTAAGTCGTTGTCCCACTTTAAATCACTCTGTACCCACACTCCCACATAAATAATGTACGTGACTACTTTTAGTGATTGTTTTGCAATCATGCGATCATATAGTAATGGGTCTCTTTGACTTTTTCAGCCTATCCACAATACGCTACATTCGTTTATGATAAGGGTCCACTGCCTGTCCGTGCACCAAGCGTTGGTTCTCTGCATATCTTCCTGCATTTCAGTGTAATTTACCAGCGATGTTACTTCTCTATTTAGAACAACTTCGTCCACGAAAAGCCTCATGGAACTTCTTCGTTATTCACTTGTTCATCGGTGTATAAATTGTGAAAAATTAATGGTGCCGTAACACAGTCTTGGCGTACACCACATCTGAATTTTTCTCTCTCTTATGAATTTTATGCTGTTTTCTGTTTGCTGCGAGCTCTTCAGTCCAATCACAAAGCTGGTCTGATATTCCTTACGCTCATATTTTATTCATTAGGCGACAGAGCGGAACTGTATCGAACGCCTTCCGGAAGTCAGGGAACGAAAGAATCAGCCTGGGCGCCGGTCTTTGCCACCTTCTAGGTCTCCGGGAAGAACACAGCCAGCTAGTATTCACACGTCGTTGTTCAAAAAATGGTCCAAATGGCTCTGAGCACTATGGGACTTAACATCTGAGGTCATCAGTCCCCTAGACCTAGAACTACTTAAACCTAACTAACCTAAGGACATCACACACATCCATGCCCGAGGCAGGATTCGAACCTGCGACCGTAGCAGCAACACGGTTCCGGACTGGAGCGCCTAGAAACGCTCGGCCACAGCGGCCGGCCACACGTCGTTGTACCTACGGTACATGCCTGCTAGAAGAGTAGCAACTTCTTGGGCATACACTACATAGGATCGCATAGGTATCCCAACAGATCCAGTCGCCATTCCTGTGCCGAGCGATTTCAGTTTATTTTCTGTCACTTATTTCAATATTTGTGATTCTGGCGTTTATGAGATAGTTTCATAGGAGAAATCACAGTACGAGGTCCCTCAGTGAAACAGTTTTCGAAAAAGGAATTTAGTATTAAGTCTTTCTCTCTTTCATCATACGTTAATGCTCCTACGAAAGCGGTGGCGCATTAGCGCAATCTTTGACGCACTCTATGGTAGCATGACGCAATGACGACGTACGCCGACCAGACAGAAGCTATGAAAGGCTACCAGAGCATCATCATCAGCAGCAGCTAGGAGAGTCAGTTCCTCCTGAAAAACACTATGATGGTGATCGTCGGAAACTTTACATTATACCCAAATGTGACGTGGCAAATCGGTATGGTCTCAGGTTCGAATCCTGCCTCGGGCATGGATGTGTGTGATGTCCTTAGATTAGTTAGGTTTAAGTAATTCTAAGTCTAGTGGCTTGATGACCTCAGATGTGAAGTCCCATAGTGCTCAGAGCCATTTGAACCATTTGACGCGGAAAAAAAGTACGCAAAGCTGCCATATTGTCGAGAGAAACAAATCCACTACAGCTCCGTTGTTCATGCGTCGAGTCAACACAGACAGCAGCTGTGTGAGCTGTTGTGGCATATTCCGCAGCTGTTGGTTGCCGCCCTGGAAGCGCCGAGGAAAACCGCTCGATTCTAAAGCCAGCCAGCGCATCCGGTTAAAGCCGGGCCGAAGCAAACTGATTCAGTTAACTGGCGAGTGCACCTATATCCACATCTACATCTACATCACTACTCTGGAATTCAATCTCAAGTGTTTGGTGGACGCTTTGTAGATCCACTTTCACACTATTTCTCGACCGACCTTTCGAATACCAGGTAGGAAAAAGGATCACCTAAATCTTTCGTTGCGAGCTCTGATTTCTCTTATTTTATCACGCTGGCCGTTACTCTCTTTGTAGGTGAGAATCGACGATATATTTTTGCATTCGTAGGAAAAATCTGGAAATTGAAATTTCGTTAAGAGACAATCACAGCAAAGGAAAACGCCTTTGTTTTAATGATTGCCACCCCATTTCGCGTATCATACCTATGAAATCTTCTCCACTATTTTGCGATAATACGAAACGAGCTGTCCTTATTTTAACTTTTTCGATGCCATCCGTCAATACTTACTGGTAATGATCCCACAATGCGCCGCAATACAGACAGATGTAGTGTCTGCTGTCGCTCTAGTAGAGCTTCCAACTGGTGCCTAAAGCCTGTCATCAATCCCAATCTCGCTGGTCTCCAAGCCAATACGAACTATATTCCTGTTTGTTTAAAATGAGTGATGAACAATATTAATTCCTGCGCAGGATACCCACCGACATGGAGTGACAAGATAAGTGACGCGAGACGTGGCAGACACATAGCACTGAGGTGGTGTGCGTGTGACTCGATGCCAACGGAAGTGATTTGACGTTAGTAACGTGGTACTGCATCTTCATTGTTGCGTAGACCCTTACTGGCATACTAATGTGAATCAACGATGAGTTTTTAAGTGGTTTAAAAAATGGTTCAAATGGCTCTGAGCACTATGGGACTTAACATCTGAGGTCATCAGTCCCCTAGAACTTAGAACTACTTAAACCTAACTAACCTAAGCGCATCACACACATCCATGCCCGAGGCAGGATTCGAACCTGCGACCATAGCAGTCACGCGGTTCCGGACTGACGCGCCTAGAACCGCACGGCCACCGCGGCCGGCTAAGTGTTTTAAACAATTTAATATGTACCCTGATATCCTTTTATTTTTTTCCGAGAACACACTGCCAGACGAAGAGTTATGGCTGAAACATAGACTCTACCGCCGGCCGCAGTGGCCGTGCGGTTCTAGGCGCTGCAGTCTGGAACCGAGCGCCGCTACGGTCGCAGGTTCGAAACCTGCCTCAGGCATGGATGTGTGTGATGTCCTTGGGTTAGTTAGGTTTAGTTCTAAGTTCTAGGCGACTGATGACCTCAGAAGTTAAGTCGCATAGTGCTCAGAGCCCAGCCATAGACTCTACCACACAGTACTGGTAAGTTCGCGGAGAGCACATCGGAGTTAAAGCTTTCGATAAATTTGGATCAACATTTTATAATAACAATCTATAGACTTGTTAGCTGTTCCTTGTGCATGCAGAATGCATATGGCATATTTTTAGCCTTTCATGTTTGTAAGTACGCCCGCAACAGTGATGGGAGAGAACTGAAAGAATGTTTTTCCGGTAATGCTCTGTATGGAGGCGCGCTCCCACTTCAGGAATCTATACATCTTCCAAAAGAAGACAGCAAATTTCCTTATTGTTTTGCTTTAGATTTTCGTCTCATAAAACACATAATGAGGCCATAACTTTATAGATAATCAACTAATGAAAGACTCAGATTTAGTTATGGACTGTACTGCCGAAGAAAGTCTGTAAAATGTTCTTTTGGTTTGTTAGCATGCAAGATATCTGGCTGTTGGATATTTCAATAAATTGTGACATGAAAATCGATGTGACAGTTCAAGCTACTTGTCTGTTTCATCAATTTATATGGATTCATGATGGTGTACATTCTATTACAACTGTGCAGCACAATGCTGACCTCCCTATTAACGATTCGCATCAAAAACAAGAAAACCAACAGCGACCTACAAAGAATGCTATGAAGTAGAAAACTCGGCAAGGTAGTCTCTTCCATAGTTCAATTGAAGAGTTGTCTTTACAAAACAGAGTACGTATGTAACTAAATAACGAAATTATCTGATATTATATTAGACCCAGCAATTCAGTAAGGAGATTTGCAGGCATGTTTTCCAGAAAACCACTTTACATAATCGTGTTGGGTTTTATATCTTCATTATCTTCTACAAAAAAATTAAATTATTTTCAATTAATACATCCGTCCGCGATATTTTGACAATGTTTTTAATCTCGCCATAATTAAACAAATCGTCTTTAAGGCAAAAATTGTCTACCTCGGACGGCTGGTTGAAGACACGAACATTCCTGTATTCAAAGTCAGCGCTCGTAAGGACTCTACCAACTGAATCATCTCTGTGACGGAAAGGATTCTGGAAACTATGTTCATGCAGTAATTTTTCTACTCTTAACGGATTCACAAATTTAACAAAGGAAATAAAGTTCGGTGTCAAAATACGCCGTGTTAACGTGATCCGAAATTAAATCAAAAGAATCTACCAACCAATCGTGAATTTCCAGATAAATGGGCTGCACATGACGTGTCGACATATCACAAGAAAAACCTCAGTGTAGCTTTACGTGCAATAGACCTGGACGCCATATAAACAAAAGAAGCGGACAACGCGGCTATCGAGAGCACATAAAAACGAATTCGACATAGAGAATACACTCACAGAGCACGAAAGTCAAATAAACATCGAACTTCCAATACTCGTATCGCTGTGACGGAGCGGAAGTAAACAACGTCCTATCCATACGGTGTACCAAGCGGAACTGCCACTACACCACCGCGACAAGTATAAAAATATTTGACGTATATCGCCGTACCTTTTTATTCAACTGGTGTAGAAGCTTAAATTATTTACATCGTCAACGGACCGTAGGCCTTAGTACCTGACAGATTTCAACTTGCTATCTCTATCCGTTCTCGAAAATAGGTGTCATAATAATCGAACAGAGAGAGAGACAAAGGATCTAACAATGCGATCCTATACCGGTTCCGTTTTTACCGACTGAAGTTCAGAACCTTAAAATTGGAACAGTTTCTGTACATATTGACTTAGCAGTGTGTGCAAAGGTATCCTTCCTTATACGACTGTCTGGTTGTCGACAAAATCGGAATATCGACATTTTCACTGAAAGTGATTCCGCCAAAGTGTATGCCGTCATCTGTGAGACGTATACGGCGAAGGATGGTGAACTACATTCGCCTGTTACAACAGTACCATATTTTCATAGAACAGCATACGGAAATCACAATTAGAAGTGATTAAATTAATAAAATATACGTCTGTGTCCGTAATTAATTGTAGGCTCCAGCTTTCGATAAAATGCTTCGATAAGCTTGGTTTGCTGCGAAATTAACGTTAACGACGTTGCTCTTTCTTATGATATTCCCATTACAAAATATGACAGTGGCATATATGGCTTGGTACGTTGCTGGTAGTCCTTCGGTTTTTTATGCTTTTAACGTCTATGATAGATATCACCACGCCGAATACATTGGTTCTCTTATAGCATAAAAGCAAAAATTGATTTACAGAATTTATAAGTTTTTCAGTTTCATTTACCGTTAGTTACATCAAGTTATATAGGATTTGTGGTGATGAAAACTAATTTTAATAACATTTCAAATGCCTATTTATTTTGTTAATAATTTCACTGTATATCTCGATATAACAAATAAATTGATGTCATTCCGCTCACATGCTTTTTCTCTTTTCGTTGTCGCGGAAGTATCATAAGACTGGATTTGAACACAGAGCAGCAAAATTCGAACCTGTGCTGTTAGCAATTACGCCACCAACGCGTTTGGTATAACACCATGTGTGAGCACTGATGCAATGGCACCAAACCTTGGTCACTTTCTTGGAAACCATTTCGTCTTTGCCTCTAAAACAAAATAAGAGCGAATTATTTTTCGCCCTTCTTTCACCAAGCAAAGTTTCGACTGTGCCAGAGAGCGACCTATTGCAGCTCCTTCTTGTAAGATATAGTTTCAGGAAATAGCTGATGTTACTCCATGCTCGCACATGGAACACGGAGTTGTTGCAGCATTTACTCAACAGAAAGATAGCTCGGCCAATCTCTACAGGCCCCCCAAACGTCGGTCTTCAGAGACTACTACACTGTCGGAATTAATCACTCCGCCCAGTATCCCTCGCGTCCGGTTCAAATGGCTCTGAGCACAATGGGACTTAACTGCTGAGGTCATCAGTCCCCTAGAACAGCTCGGCCACACCGGCCGGCGGTTAGTTAGGTTTAAGTAGTTCTAAGTTCTAGGGGACTGATGACCTCAGATGTTAAGTCCCACATTGCTCAGAGCCATTTGTACCAATTGAGGATTTTTTTTATTCTCTTTCTTGACACTCTTCCTGAAATGTTTACTCATATTGTTTACTCATATTGTTGTCGCCAATTTCGATAGAAAAAAATTACTGTATTGTGTATTTGAACCGGGGACCTAGAAACGACGGAGAGGCTTCCTCCCGAAGTAGCCCTCAGTGGTTCATAGCCCCACAACAGGCCACAGTAGTCCACCCACACCATCACCACCCCACACCGAACCCAGGACTAGATAATTTGGTGTACTTTACTTTATTAAAAAAAACTCTTTTCACAACGTTATCATGGTAAGCTGTAACTCGTTTGTATTAGTACAGTGTATACTAAGTAGTGTTGATCCGTTAGCTTATTGAACACAGATAATAAACATTAGAGATAAATAAATCAGCAGCAGTATAGTCTCAGACATTACCAAAAACAGGCAGACAGTGTTTGTACAGTTTTACGACTTACTGTCCATGGACAGGATGTTGGTAGCATTCCGTCTCCTTGCATGTTAACAGACAGTAAAGCTGTGCAGTTCAGCATAGCAATGAAGCGAGGGATCAAGCGAAATCTGTCACCGACTGTACATGTTTCGAGTAGCCTTTCATCTTGATGGCGGCGCATCCGACCAGGGGGACACGTTTTTACTGGTAAGCGGTCTAATCTGGATGATCACGTGCCACATCAGTCGTAATTAACGTCGTCGTTAGAGCAACACGGGAACACATAGGGGTCGTCTGTTGCGGTGCGCCAGATTCAACAGCATACACTGGACAGTGTGCTCCGAAATGATTGTGCCTGCACCAGCAATGTACTCTTGTCATCAGATCTACCACAGACCGTCGCCTATTCAGCCTTACAGGCTGGACAGTCATCAGACCTCCAAGTTTTGCGACGAAGCGTAGATGTCCAACACGTTGACGCCTATTCGTGGATTATCGTATATACTCACGACAGTAGAACACAGACTTCCGACCAGCTTCGCCGTTTCCCACGTGCTCGTTTCCAGGTGCCTGATCGTAAATGTCTGCCTTTTGTCAAAGTCGTTTCTGTCAATGACTTTCCGCATTCGGGCCCGTATCGTCATAGGATGATTTGCATTTCGTCTCGGGTCTGTATAAACACTTTCTCCATCGCATCACTTACCTGAAACGCCGACAGGCGGCATTTATTCTCGCGGTGAACAACCGTCATAATGTTCTGGCTGATCCCTGTATAATGTTTTCAGTATAAACTAGTTATAAGATAGCATGAACCACATTAAAAGACTGTTTCCTGATTGTGCTGTTATGAGCCGGAAAGTAGAGTCGTTGGATCATAAGGCACTTTAGATAAACCTGCATAAAATTTCCATTTCGTGCTTCTTAAATTATGGATAAATCTGTAGCCGGCCGTTGTAGCCGAGCGGTTCTAGGCGCTTCAGTCTGGAACTGCGCGACCGCTACGGTCGCAGGTTCGAATCCTGCCTCGGGCATGGATGTGTGTGATGTCCTTAGGTTAGTTAGGTTTAAGTAGTTCTGAGTTCTAGGGGACTGATGACCTCAGATGTTAAGTCCCATAGTGCTCAGAGCCATTTGAACCATTTGATAAATCTGTACTACTTTATAAACACAAGACGTCGTTTAACATTGCCAATTTACTTCATATTTTGACTCGAAACTCTATTGAACATTCGGATGGAAGTAGGCTATATATTCGGCAACGCCTTTATAAGAGATCATATATCTGTAGCAGTTGTTAGATCGGTTATTGCTGCTACAGTAGCAGCTTAACAAGATTTTAGTGAGTTTGAAAGTGGTGTTATAGTCGACGCACGAGCGATGGGACACAGCATTTCCGAAGTAGCGATGAAATGGGGATTTTCCCTTACGACCATTTCACGAGTGTACGGTGAATATCAGGAAGCCCGTAAAACGTGAAATCTCCGACATCGCTGCAGCCGGAAAAAGATCCTGAAAGAACGGGACAAACGACGACTGAAGAGAACCTTTCAACGAGAAACAAGTACAGCTCATCTGCAAATTGCTGCAGATTTCAATGCTGGGCATTAACAAGTGGCAGCGTGCGAACCGTTCAACGAAAAATCATCGATATGGGTTTGAGGAGAAGAAGGCCCACTTGTGTACCCCTCATGACTGAGCGACACAAAGCGTTGCGCATCGCCTGGGCCCGTCAAAAACATATTGGACTGTTGATGACTGGAAACATGTTGCCTGGTCGGACGAGTCTCGTTTGAAATTGTATCGATCTGATGGACGTGTACGGGTATCGAGCCACTCTCGTATCTGTGAACCTATTCCATACGCCCATACTTTCTTTAACAGCCTTCAATGGAGCACCGTGTCAAACGCTTTCCGGAAATCTAGAAGAAGAAGGCGTATGACGCAGGTCGAAATCAGTAATCCGAATAAACGTGACACAAACTGCGACTGGCTTTCTCCATTATAATAAAAGTGGTCACTGGTCCCTCACATGCTATACATTTAATAATGAAATACAAAGTGACTGTATTTGGATGAATGTTGTTACGTAAAACATTATTTACAAGTAATGTGCTACCTCTACAAAATCTACAAGTGTGTAAGAGGAAAACCATACCGAACGGGGTAGCGCAGTGGTTTGGACACTAGACTCGCATTCGGGAGGACAACGGTTCAAACCCGCGTCCGGCCACCCTGATTTATGTTCTCCGTGACTTCCCTAAATCGCTTCAGGCAAATGCCGGTATGGTTTATTTGAAAGGGCACGGCCGACAGTCTTCATTATCCTAGACATAATCCAAGCTTATGCTCTGTCTCTAATGACCTCGATATCGACAGGACGTTAAACCAAGTCTTCCTTCCTTCTTATTCATTGAATTCCTTCTCGCCCACGTTACAGTTCCGTGCAAGACAAAGACTTTTAGAAAACATTCCTAACACTTAAATTTATATTGCGTGTTAGCAAAAATGGTTCAAATGGCTCTGAGCACTATGGGACTTAACATCTGAGGTCATCAGTCCCCTAGAATTTATAACTACTTATACCAAACCTAAGGACATCACACACATCCATGCCCGAGGCAGGATTCGAACCTGCGACCGTAGCGGTCGCGCGGTACCAGACTGAAGCGCCTAGAACCGCTTGGCCACAGTGGCCGTCGGGCGTTAACAAGTTACTATTGTTCAGACCTATTCTTGCTGTTGCTTATCTGCATTTTATACGCACTCTCCTTTGGCCATCATCAGTTCTTTTGGTGCCCAAACAGCAAAACACATCTACTGCTTCTGTTTCTCATTTTCTGATTTAATTCTCTCAGCATCGCCTGATTTAATTCGACTGCATTCCGTTATTCTTGTTTTACTTTTGTTGGTGTTCATTTTATAATCCTTTTGAAGGTACTGTCCATTCCATTCTGTTGCTATTGTACGTTGTTTGACGTCTCTCACAGTATTACAGAGTCATCTGAGAACTTCAAAGTTTCTGTTTATTCTTCAGGAACATTAATTACCTTATCAAATTTGTCTTCGATTTCATTTAGTCCTCAGACTGAATAACTTAGCGAATAGGCCACATCTCTCTTACTTCCTTCTCAACTACTGTTTCCCTTTCATGTCATACAAATCTTATAACAGCATTCTAGTTTCTGTACAATTTGTAAATAACCTTTCACTCCCTGCATTTTATCCCTAATACCTTCGAAATTTCGGACAGTATAATCCGGTCAGCATTGACAAAGGTTTCTGTAAGTCTACGAGGGTGTGCTGGAAAGTAATGCCTCCGAATATTTTACGTGAAAACTCTCACAGATTTTTAAATAAAGCAAACGTTACTAACATTCTAAATATTTACTCTCCATGACTACATTTTTATTTCTCAACATAGTCACCCTGGCGGCGAACACATTTCTCGTAACAAGAGACCAGTTCGTTGATACCGTCATTGAACGATGTTTGACTTGGTTGACGGAGCCACAAATTAATCTCTGGTTGCACTGCCTGATCACTATCAAAGTGAGGTTCTCTAAGCTGTTTCTTTAAGTTTGGAAACAGATGAAAATCGGATGGAGCTATAAGGATGATATCGATGATAGTGAAACCAAGGCGTTGCGGTGTTGCAGATGTGGGCCGGCCGAAGTGGCCGTGCGGTTAAAGGCGCTGCAGTCTGGAACCGCAAGACCGCTACGGTCGCAGGTTCGAATCTTGCCTCAGGCATGGATGTTTGTGTTGTCCTTAGGTTAGTTAGGTTTAACTAGTTCTAAGTTCTAGGGGACTAATGACCTCAGCAGTTGAGTCCCATAGTGCTCAGAGCCATTGTTGCAGATGTCTCAGCCCTCGTATGTGGTCAGGCACGATCATGCTGAAAGAGTGGGTGCTCCATATGTGGACGATCACTTCGAATTCGTGCTTTCAGTTTTCGGAGGGTCTCACACGCACCGAAATTATTACGTTACACATCGTCACTTTACATGTTACAGTTGGGAGCCCGCTAGCGGCAGAGGGTTGCAACTTGCATCAGCGAAGCGGGAAAGTCGACCGAGTAATATGTATGATATGCAATACCGTAACCGAATTGATAACAGAATAAAAACATTCAGACGGATTACTTTTCAGGGTGCCCCGTACTTCCAAAGTCAATGAGCGCTTCTCTCATTACTCTCCTTATGCTTATTTCCGTTCAGCGTTTGTTTGTCATCTACACACTGGCAATTAAAATTGCTACACCACGAAGATGACGTGCTACAGACGCGAAATTTAACCGAAAGGAATATGATGCTGTGATATGCAAATGATTAGTTTTTCAGAGCATTCACACAAGATTGGCGCCGGTGGCGACACCTACAACGTGCTCATATGAGGAAAGTTTCCATCCGATTTCTCATACACAAACAGCAGTTGACCGGCGTCGCCTGCCGAAACGTTGTTGTGATGCCTCGTGTAAGGAGGAGAAATGCGTAACATCACGTTTCTGACTTTGATAAAGGTCAGATTGTAGCCTATCGCGATTGCGGTTTATCGTATCGCGACATTACTGCTCGCGTTGGTCGAGATCCAATGACTGTTTGCAGAATATGGAATCGGTGAGTTCAGGAGGGTAATACGGAACGCCGTGCTGGATCCCAACGGACTCGTATCACTAGCAGTCGAGATGACAGGCATCTTATCCGCGTGGCTGTAACGGATCGTGCAACCACGTCTCGATCCCTGAGTCAACAGACGGAGACGTTTGCAAGACAACAACCATCTGCACGAAGAGTTCGACGACGTTTGCAGCAGCATGGACTATCAGCTCGGAGACCATGGCTGCGGTTACCCTTGACGCTGTATCACAGACAGGAGCGCCTGCGATGGTGTACTCAGCGACGAACCTGGATGCACGAATGGTAAAACGTCATTTTTTCGGATGAATCCAAGTTCTGTTTACAGCATCATGATAGTCCCATCCGTGTCTGGCGACATCGCGGTGAACTCACATTGGAAGCGTGTATTCGTCATCGCCATACTGGCGTATCACCCGGCGTGATGGTATGGGGTACCATTGGTTACACGTCTCGATCACCTCTTGATCGCATTGACAGCACTTTGAACAGTGGATGTTACATTTCAGATGTGTTACGACCCGTGGCTCTACCCTTCGTTCGATCCCTGCGAAACCCTACTTTTCAGCAGGATAATGCACGACCGCCTGTTGCAGGTCCTGTGCTGTCCTTTTTGGATACAGAAAATGTTCGACTGCTGCCCTGGCCAGCACATTCTCCAGATATCTCACCAACTGAATACGTCTAGTCAATGGTGGCCGAGCAACTGGCTCGTCACAATACGCCAGTCACTACTGTTGAACTGTGGTATCGTGTTGAAGCTGCATGGCCATCTGTACCTGTGCACGTCATCCAGGCGTATCAAGGCCGTTATTACGGCCAGATGTGGTTGTTTTGGATACTTATTTCCCAGGATCTATGCACCCAAATTGCGTGAAAATGTAATCACATTTCAGTTCTAGTATAATATATTTGTCCAATGAATGTCCGTTTATCATCTGCATTCTTCTTGGTGTAGCAATTTTAATGGCCAGTAGTGTAGGATTTGACTCCTCTTGAATTGTTTACGTAGCAGTTTTCCAACACGGTTATTACACCACGGTGCGTCTTTCCTATCCCTTAAGACCTTGCTCGGAACATCCTTGTCAAAGGCATACTCAACGATGATTCTGATTTTTTCCCATTCGTGTTCCAAGTCGATGCTGTGTGGAGAATGTTCGATGACAGTGAAGAAGCTAAGGCATCGAATTGTTGTAGATGCCGCAGCGCTCTTGGGTGGCTGGCACTGTCAAGCTGAACGAGAGGATACACTGTATGTAGACAAACTCTTCGAATTCGAAACTCAATTACAGCACGCTGTTCCTCACACACCTACGTTGTTACATTACGCACCGCTGCATTTCGGAGCTCTCTAGCGAGAGAGGTCTGCAAATATGCGGACATGAGGAATAGAAATGTAGAATGTTAATAACGTTTGTTTTATTTATGAAGCTTGAAGAGTTTCCACAAAAATATTCGAAAGCTTTACATTTGAGCAGGCCCTCGTACAAATGCTGTAAACGTTACTTTAATTCTCTTCAACTTATCTTTTAAGATACGTCATAGGATGAATATTGCCCTGCCTGCTCTTACATTTCTATGGAGCTCAAACTGATCTTCACATAGGTCGCCTTCTATCAGCCTTCCCATTCTTTCTCTAATAATTCGTCTCAGTATATTGCAGCCATGACTTATTTAACTGATAGTTCGGCAGTATTCACACCTGTCAACACCTGCCTTCTTTGGAACTGAATTACTACTTTATTCTTGCAGTCTCAGGGTATTTCGCCCGTCTCATATCTTGCACACGACCTGGAACAGCTTTTTTTAATGCCTGTCTCCCCAAAGGATCTCATTATTTCTGAGGGGATGTCTTCTACTGTTTATTACACCAAGAGGAAATTTTCCTTACGTGCGTCCAAGGAAGATACGATGATGGAGTATAGCATTTTCAGCGAAGAACCTTATAGTTTTTATAATCCCATCCGAAGAATCGTTGGTGTGTAGAAGGACATCAGGGGCTCTATTACGTCTCTTGGTACACACTAGATTTTACGCTCGTTTCTGTTGAACCTTCCCCGTCCAGTAAACACTCTGGATTCTCTTAGTAAAAAACTTATCAAGTCAGTCACATATTTGTGAAGCTCCTCTGTTCGATCACATCTTGTGTCGTTCGACGATTAGAGACGGGATCTAACGCCTCAAGGAAACCTAGAATGACAGAACTAATCTGTTCACAGACCTGAGTGATGGTACGACTCAAATTTTTAACGTACCAAGAATCATTAAGCGTAGGTTCATTATGTCATTCATCATCTACGTTGGTCAGTGAAGCCCACAAAAACGGGTGCAAGTTTCCGCACAGCTCTAAAATACCAGGTTCGCTTAGGCAACAAAAGTATAATATCCAGGTGCGTAGGAACTTGATGTTTGGGGTAAGGTACGTACCATACATCTTGATATCCATTTACTTCGTTGTACTTATTATCTACCTACAGGTGACTCGTGGTTAGAAGTCGTCACAACAGGCGATATCGCTGAATTCAGGTAGCGCTTGCGTGTCAAGTTGAGTTTGAAATAAACGCCACCAGTTGCAGAACCCTTGCTTCACACGCCTTGGGAACGACTAAGGTGCACGCAATATTATAGCCCCAATAAATTAATCCCAGTTTTCTTAAAATAAGTTCCGATTCACGCCATTGCGTGCAGAGTGGATGCCTAAACTTTAAAAAAGGAGAGCACTGCAGGTAGAGAAAAACAATTATAGCACAAGAAATATTTAATAAGGGAAATATATTACTCGGGCAGCACCAAAGCAACCCTTTCCAATTTTGTTTCCAGTAAAGTTTACGGTATCTCCAGTGACAGTACTAATCAACTTTCTATACAGCTAAATATCACAAAAAAACAAATCTGGCGATCTTCGAGGGAGAGAGATTTTATCGCGTTTGATTAGTGACCTCTCCTTGCTCAACCCATAATGAATTCGCGTTGTAGATAGCTTTAAGACTGTACATATTGAATCAGTGAAATAAATCAGCGGTATTACTTGTCACTCTTTCCCCGTTAGTAGACAAAATTATTCTTGCTTGGCAATCTTCTCCCCGCTGACAAGGGAGACATCAAACCTGTACTCTTACTGAAAGTGTTTCGCGAATGTTTCAATTGCTAGAAAAATAACAAAGAATGAAGGGGCAATGGGTCGAGGCTTTAGGGGGGGGGGGGGCACCGACCAGTAACAGACAGCAAATTTTAAATAAACTAATACATAACGGGCGATCAAAAAGTTTCCGTTCGAAGACCGTAAAGTCCAGAATCAATATGTCAATCAGGCAAAATCACAGTGACCATTAAGACAATTATCCCACCGACGCACCAGCTTCAAGATACCCGTTACGTAAAATACTATGTCCTATTGCTTGAAGTAGTCCGTATCTGCTTGCTGCACATCCTCGTCGGACAAGAATCTTCGACGTTTCAAAGCATATTTTAGGGGACCAAAAGTGCGATAATCACAGGGGGAGACATAAAGACTATAGTGCATATGGTCGAGTGCCTACCACTTCACTTCGTGTAACTTGTGCGTCTCGACATTTGCGGCATGTGAACGCACATTATTATGAAGCTGCAGGACCCTTTGTCGCACCATTCGACAACGGTGGCCTTCGACTGACATACTGCCCCATACACATTCTTTATTCTCTGATGAATGTCTACCGGTGTTTGTCCTTCGGCAACCAAGACAAGAACAACAGCTCATTGTTCCCGTTTGGAAGCTTTTGGTAATAACGTCGCCATAGTTCACGTTTCCACATTTACCACACGCATATCGGAAAGACATGAATGCCACGCTAATGCCTTGGCTACATCTCGGTGCTTATATACATGTGTCGGAGACGCGCTGCCTCGCATATACGATGCAGCAACGCCCTCAACCAGAAAATTTTTAATCTCCTCATATATGTTGTCTGTTAAAATACAGGGTGAGCACAAAGTCCTGCCCTGATTATAAAATTTACACTACTGGCCATTAAAATTGCTACACCAAGAAGAAATGCAGATGAAAAACGGGTATTCATTGGACAAATATGTTATGCTAGAACTGACATATGATTACATTTTCACGTAATTTGGGTACATAGATCCTGAGAAATCAGTAGCCAGAACAACCACCTCTGGCCCTAATAACGGCCTTGATACGCCTGGGCATTGAGTTAAACAGAGCTTAGATGGCGTGCACAGATACAGCTGCCCATGCACCTTCAACACGATACCACTGTTCATCAAGAGTAGTGACTGGAGTGTTCTGACGAGTCAGTTGCTCGGCCACCATTGACCAGACGTTTCCAATTGGTGAGAGATCTGTAGAATGTGCTGCCCAGGGCAGCAGTCGAACATTTTTTGTATCCATAATGGCCCGTACAGGAGCTGCAACGTGCGGTCGTGCATTATCCTGCTGAAATGTAGGGTTTCGCAGGGATCAAAATGGTTCAAATGGCTCTGAGCACTATGAGACTTAACATGTGAGATCATCAGTCCCCTAGAACTTAGAACTATTTAAACCTAACTAACCTAAGGACATCACACACATCCATGCCGGGGGCAGGATTCGAACCTGCGACCGCAGCGGTCGCGCGGTTTCAGACTGAAGCGCCTAGAACCGATCGGCCACACCGCCCGCCTCGCGGGGATCGAATGAAGGGTAGAACCACGGGTCGTAACACATCTGAAATGTAATGTCCACTGTTCAAAGTGCCGTCAGTGCGAACAAGAGGTGACCGAGACGTGTAACCAATGGCACCCCACACCATCACGCCGTGTGATACGCCAGTATGGCTATGACGAATACACGCTTCCAATGTGCGTTCACCGCGATATCGCCAAACACGGATGCGACCATCATGATGCTGTAAACACAACCTGGATTCATCCGAAAAAATAAGGTTTTGCCATTCGTGCATCCTGGTTCGTCGTTGAGTACACCATCACAGACGCTCCTGTCTGTGATTCAGCGTCAAGGGTAACCGCAGCCATGGTCTCCGAGCTGATAGTCCATGCTGTTGCAAACGTCGTCAAACTGTTCGTGCAGATGGTTGTTGTCTTGCAATCGTCCCCATCTGTTGACTCAGGGATCGAGACGTGGCTGCACGATCCGTTACAGCCATGCTGATAAGATGCCTGTCATCTCGACTGCTAGTGATACGAGTCCGTTGGGATCCAGCACGGCAATCCGTATTACCCTCCTGAACTCACCGATTCCCTATTCTGCAAACAGTCATTGGATCTCGACCAACGCGAGCACCAATGTCGCGATACGATAAACCGCAATCGCGATAGGCTACAATCTGATCTTTATCAAAGTCGGAAACTTGATGGTACGCATTTCTCCTCCTTAAACGAGGCATCACAATAACGTTTCACCAGGCAACGCCGGTCAACTGCTGTTTGAGTATGAAAAATCGGATGGAAACTTTCCTCATGTCAGCACGTTGTAGGTGTCGCCACCGGCGCCAACCTTGTGTGAATGCTCTGAAAATCTAATCATTTGCATATCACAGCATCATCTTCCTGTCGGTTAAATTTCGCGTCCGTAGCACGTCATCTTCATGGTGTAGCAATTTTAATGCCAGTAGTGTATAACAGAATAACCGGTTGACATAGTAAGTTAAATTTGGTGCCGTTTCATAGGTTAGTGTTACTAGTTTTTCATTAGTAAACCTCAATGTGTGCTCCCTTGGTCGCTCGGAGAATGTCGAGGCGGTATTCCAGTTCCCGCCAGGTGTTTAGTTACATGGATTCTGTCACAGTACCCACAGCATCTTTTGTCCTAGCCTTCAGTTCGTCCACGTCAGCAACTGTTATGATGAAGACTCTGTCCTTGATATAGCCCCAGAAAAAATAGTCAAGGGGTGTAATGTCTGGACAGCGGGGTTTGGACCGTTCCTTCCAATCCACCAATCTGGACATTACTCCCCTCTCCAGACATTACACCCCTTGACTTTTTTTTGTGGTGCTATATGAAGGACAGAATCTTCTTCACACCAGTTGCTGACGTCGAAGAACTGAAGGCTAGGATACAAGCTGCTGTGGGTACTGTGACAGAATCCATGTAACTAAACACCTGGCGAGAACTGGAATACCACCTCGACATTCTCCGAGCTACCACGGGAGCACACGTTGAGGTTTACTAACGCAAGTGGTCTTAAAAAAAACTAGTAACACTAACCTTTGTAACGGCATCAAATGTAAATTGTTATGTCAAATGGTTGTTCTGTAATAAATTTTTATAATCAAGGCAAGACTTTGTGCTCACTCTGTATAGCTGCAAGTTAGCCGTGGTACATTACTGGAACCAGATCAACCCACAATTCTGCAGTACTAGGCACCCAGCCGTCTTGCTGCAGGACAAGAAAAATACGTGTAAGACCATTAAAAACCAAAGGAAAGCTCGTCCATTTCCTAGACACTGGTATTTAGAGACCTCAAATGAATTCTTGGAGGTGAGTATTACGAAAGAAAATGGTTAGCAATGCGGAGTTACGGATACGAACGCAAAGAAACTGGCAGCACGAAAAAACGTTGTATTTGACACAGGGCTCCTACAAAACGGATGGAAGCCAAGACATGTACAGAAAGATGGCGGCAACGCCCGCATTACTATCATTAACGAAGTGATACCGACGAAGTACAACAACGGAACGGAAGTTGGAGAACGTCTACATGTGGTTTTGTAATCTCGGAAGCAGCAGAGAAGTGTTCCTCCTCCGAGTGTAGAAGGTTCATGTTGGTAGTGAAGACATTTCCACCTCCTTACGGCCTTCGTGGCGTCTCGCCGTCCTGGCGTTTGGGTAACCTGATGTGACGCACGCAGGATCAAAGAACGCTGACGAAAGTAGTGCTCGTAAGCAACGGCGTACCGGCAGGCAGAATTTGAATCGTAACGGCTCCGAACTTCAGATTCTCACCGCCCCGTCAAAATTAATGTACCCTAGCATTCGATGGACTTCTACTTAGGCAAGCCATCAGCGGTTTCCAATGGCCAGGGAAAATTGATATTAATGCCAATGCATTTTCTGTACCTTTCATTAGTAAAGCGATATGGCCATCATTACTATCTTTCACATAAAAATTACATATACAGTATGAATTCGAGATTGGGAACATTGTTATTATTTAATTAAACTCTTTTTCTTTGCAAGGGACTAGACTGAACAACTTCTGAGGCCTCTCCACGTGATTTTTGCGTTTCAGAATAGTACCCGGGTTAGAGTGCCAAGGCTGCGTGTGCAGTGTTCCTGCGAAAGTTGGCAAACTACATTAATATTCCGCAAGCCACCAGACGGTCTACGGTGAGTGGTACTTCTGGTACCACCAATTGATCCGCCCTTGGCAAATAGCACATGGGAAGGATTATTGTGGGAAAATCTCTATAGTAGCTCTCGAATTTCCTCGTTGTGGTGATTTGGCGTGACGTATGTGAGGAGAAGTGCAAAAATTCGCAATTGATTCTAAACAACAAAAATTGTGAGGTCATCCACAGGAGTGCTAAAAGGAATCCGTTAAACTTCGATTACACGATAAATCAGCCAAAACTAAAGGCCGTAAATTCAGTTCAATACCCAGGAATTACAATTACGAAGAACTTAAATTGGAAGAAACCCATAGAAAATGTTGTCGGGAAGGCTAACCAAAGACTTCGTTTTATTGGCAGGACAAACGCTTGTCCGTCCTCTTTTAGAATATTACTGCGCGTTATGGGATCCTTAAGAGATACGACTGACGGAGTACATCGAGAAAGTTCAAAGAGGGTAGCACGTTTTGTATTATCGCGAAATATGGGAGATAATGTCACAGAAATGATTCAGGATTTATAACAGAGGCGTTCTTTGTTGCAGCGGAATCTTCTCACGAAATTTCAATCACCAACTTTCTCGTCCGGAGAAGAAAATATTTCGTTGGCGCCGACCTACATAGGGAGAACGATCAACATAATAAAATAAAGGAAATCACAACTCCCACGAAAAGATATAGGTGTTCGTTTTTTCCGCGCACTGTACGAGACTGGAATAATAGAGAGTTATTGTGATGGTGGTTCGATGAACTCTCTGCCAGGCACTTAAATGTGATTTCCGGAGTATCCATGTAGATGTACACACATCAAAAAAAGTTTTCCATCACCTCGTTTCCGAGAGCTCCAGAACCTGTACAGAAAATTGGAATAGAGATCAACATACACATCATTCCCGCCCTTTTTATTGCTCATGAAAACCACACGTTGCATGTTGTACCACCATACAGCGAGACCTTCAGACGTGGTGGTCCAGATTGCTGTACACACCAACTAGCACCTCCTCTTGCATTGATGCATGCCTGTAGTTGTCGTGGCATTCTATCCACAAGTTCATCAAGGCACTGTTGGTCGAGATTGTACCACTCCTCAACGGCGATTCGGCGTAGTTTCCTCAGAGTGGTTATTGGGTCACGTCGTCCATAAACAGCCCTTTTCAGCCTATCCCATGCACGTTCGATAGAGTTCATGTCTGGAGAACATGCTGGCCACTCTAGTCTAGCGATGTTGTTATCCTGAAGTAAGTCATTCACAAGATGTGCACGATTGGGGAGGGGGGGGGGGGGGGGGCTAAGTGTCGTCCATAAAGACGAATACCTCGCCAATATGCTGCCGATATGGTTACACTATCGGCAGGAGGATGGCATTCAAGTATCGTACAGCCGTTACGGCGCCTTCCATGACCACCAGCGGCGTACGTAGGCCGCACATAATGCCACCCCAAAACAGCAGGGAACCTCCACCTTGCTGCACTCGCTGTACAGTGTGTCTAAGGCGTTCAGCCTGACCGGGTTGCCTCCAAACACGTCTCCGATGATTGTATGGTTGAAGGCATATGCGACACTCATCGGTGAAGAGAACGTGATGCCAATCCTGAGCGGTCCATTCGGCATGTTGTAGGGCCCATCTGTACCGCGCTGCATGGTGTCTTGGCTGCAAAGTTGGACCTCGCCATACGTCGGGAGTGAAGTTGCGCATCATGTAGCCTATTGCACACAGTTTGAGTCGTAACACGATGTCCTGTGGCTGCACGAAAAGCATTATTCAACATGGTGGCGTTGCTGTCAGGGTTCCTCCGAACCATAATACGTAGATAGCGGTCATCCACTGCAATAGTAGCCCTAGGGCGGCCTGAGCGAGGCATGTCATCGACAGTGCCTGACTCTCTGTATCTCCTCCGTGTCCGAGCAACGTCGCTTTGGTTCACTCCGAGACGCCTGAACACTTCCCTTGTTGAGAACCCTTCCTGGTACAAAGTAACAATGCGGATGCGATCGAACCGCCGTATTGACCGCCTAAGCATGGTTGAACTACAGACAACACGAGCCGTGTACCTCTTCCCTGGTGGAATGACTGGAACTGATCGTCTGTGGGACCCCCTTCGTCTAATAGGCGCTGCTCATGCATGGTTGTTTACATCTTTGGGCGAGTTTAGTGACATCTCTGAATAGTCAAAGGGACTGTGCCCGTGATACAATATCCACAGTCAACGTCTATCTTCAGAAGTTCTGGGAACCGGGGTGATGCAAAAAATTTTTTGATGTGTGTATTTATATGTATAGGGAATATGGCTTTTTCATGTTTAATTTAAAACGTTAATAGTAAAAAGATGAAGGGGGATGGTTGCGTAAGGTTGGAGCAGTGGAGAGTAGCATCGATGGGATAGGACTGGTTGTTGGGAAGTAAGAAGAGGGGAGTAGATGAGCGTATCGATGAGACTAAAATTAGAAGGGGAAAAGTGTGGCAGAGAAAGAAGAAGAGAAGGGGAAAAAGGGGTTAAGGAAATATAGGAACACAAGACAATCATAGACGAACACCAGGCTGCAGGACAATTAAGCACACCCGCGCTCGCCCAACAACGAACAATATAATCATAATAAATTAATAAAACACCTTCCGTCAGACTTAATAGTTAGTGAAATACAATTCTTACAAACCTCACGTCATCGAACAACACAACAGTGTAACCATCCAATGCACAGGGGTGCCTCCAGTCTTAATTCAGGCGCTCCAAATTCGACACAGAAAAGCACACTAGGCACGCGAATCGTCTGCTCGTATGACGTCCTAAACTTATTTTCTCGTCAATAAACACTACTCATATTAAACCACTGAGATACAGAATCAATCAGATTTCATCCAGAAGTCACGATATCTCAACTAACAGCTAATACAAGACACTTGAGAGACAGATATTTCAGGTAGTCGGATTGGCTAAACACACATGGCTGGCTAATCACGGATCACACGCCACAGTTGAACCACCGACAGTGGAGTTAGGAGCATGGCCGATTCCCAGCAGAACCACTTACAACTGAGAGCTAACGAACGTAACCATACATGATACACCAGGGATACATACACCATTTAAACGCAACAAAACCAGACTTACCACTGCTTGTCGGTCTCTGCAGCAGGAAACAAACATTCGACTGATTCTGATGGAACATAACCATGGAACCATGGCTAGCCATTACTTTCGCATATCAATTAAGTTAGGCCGGCCGGGGTGGCCGAGCGGTTCTAGGTGCTACAGTCTGGAACCGCGCGACCACTACGGTCGCAGGTTCGAATCCTGCCTCGGGTATGGATGTGTGTGATGTCCTTAGGTTAGTTAGCTTTAAGTAGTTCTACGTTCTAGGGGACTGATGACCATGTAACATGACAGAGGAGTTGGTTGAAATGGCTCTGAGCACTATGGGACTTAACATCTGAGGTCATCAGTCCCCTAGAACTTAGAACTACTTAAACCTAACTAACCTAAGGACATCACACACATCCATGCCCGAGGCAGGATTCGAACCTGCAACCGTAGCATCAGCGCGGTTCCGGACTGAAGCGCCTAGAACCGCTCGGCCACAGCGGCCGGCTAACAGCGGAGGGGAAAAAATCCAAAGCCATTTCAGATCCCGGGTGTGAACTGCATAACATCTAACTCTGCGATGTTTTTGTTGCGGATGACTGAACTCACTAGAAGAAACGTGCAACCACTATTACAGAAACCGAACGCAGGACATCAATCGGATTGTTCAAACCGGATCTCAATGTACAGCTGACAATATCAAGCATTGGGAATAAACTTTCGAGGATCGAACCTCAGACATTTCGAACAAATAGCAAACGTAAACATTCCAATTTCAGTCGTAGTGATGCCTAAGCTGTCCCCAACACACACGCTCACTTGTTCAAATCATGAGACCGAAAAATGTCAACGGCCATCCCTGCTTGCTGTTAGCACTCAAGAAAAACACAACACTTATTCCTAATCACTAATCACGCGCCGTTTGCTAAGCCACTCACAACACAAAAAAATGGTTCAAATGGCTCTGAGCACTATGGGACTTAACATCTATGGTCATCAGTCCCCTAGAACTTAGAACTACTTAAACCTAACTAACCTAAGGACATCACACAACACCCAGCCATCACGAGGCAGAGAAAATCCCTGACCCCGCCGGGAATCGAACCCGGGAACCAGGGCGTGGGAAGCGAGAACGCTACCGCACGACCACGAGATGCGGGCGCTCACAACACAGCCAATGCATTTGATACCGCACGCGTCATGGTTGACAAGGGACATAAAGACAATACAGTGATCGCGAACCCATAGAGACATCAGCTTGCCGGTCGCTACATAACCAACAGTTAGCAGACACTGCGTGTCCAACCCGATGCTTCCAACATTCGGCAAAGAGAGTAACCACGATTAAACACTTGAACAAAATTGTTAAAACACTTCAGCTATTTAGACGAATACTAAACAGGACACAACTCTGTTATATTGTTCTTAAGGAGCAACACCAAAATACATCACTGCACGCCTCGGCAATACGACGAAGTAAACTTAACCGCAACTGCAACAAGCGGCTCTTACTTCGCACTATAGCACGTCCCGATAGAAGACGTTTACCCCTTGGACGCTGCATGCGCCAGCTCACGAAAACAGCCGCCGGGGGGCGTCACACTGACAGACAGCGGCGCGCACAGAAAATAGGGGGGAAAGTAGAGGGTTATTGCAGTCAAGTTTGTGGGTGGTTAGGTTGTTTGGAGGTCTTCAGTGTCAGTGAAGACTGGGGGTGTTTCCGTTATTAGGCAAGAGGGCGAAGGACAGAAAAAACGTAATCTAAATTCAGACAGCGAAAAAATCGAGCAAATGTGGAGAAAAAATGAAAGCCGGCCGGAGTGGCCGAGCGGTTCTAGGCGCTACAGTCTGGAACCGCGCGACCGCTACGGTCACAGGTTCGAATCCTGCCTCGGGCCTGGATGTGTGTGATGCCCTTAGGTTGGTTAGGTTTAAGTAGTTCTAAGTTCTAGGGGACTAATGACCTCAGAAGTAAAGTCCCATAGTGCTCAGAGCCATTTCTAATAATTATGATAATTGTGGGATTTAGATTTCGTATCACAAATTAACTCTGCTACCTCTATTGAATCCATTGCTTGTCCAGCGTCAACAATGATAGCTCTTTGACCTGAACTGCTGTTAGTCATTAAACCTGGAACTTCTTCATGCTGCCAATACTTTTTCATGGTATAATGCGTACGAACCCAGTGAATAGCACTGGTTTATTCGGTCCCTTCTCGTTACTCTGATTGCTCCCAAGTACTCGTATTCCGCACCCTTAGTAATAATGTCGGAACGTTTGGATGGTTCTTATTTTTACATTTTTTGAAACGAAACCCATATCTTTGAATATTTTCAGGAGTATTTATCTACTCCTCTGACAATTTATCTCAGTTTTTGAAGATACAAGCAGCTTTTTCAACGTTGGTATTTCCTCCTTCTATTTAACTATTCCAAAAACTTTCTTCCTTTAAGTGCTTCATCGAAATTATATAGAGAAATTAGTTTTCTGGAACGCCTTTATTTTCCAGGAGTTTTAACTTTTCGCCCGGTTTCTTCCGCTTTCTTAAAGTCTTTCAGAATGTAGTTCACTGTTCTGTCTACTCCCCTACCATTCTTGCGGCCCGCAAAATTGATTTCCCTAAAAGTATCATTACCAGATTCTGCTTTCTTCCTTCCTGGCAAAATTGTACGACTTTCAATATAAGCTCTTTTTCACCCGAATGTGTCCACTTTTGTGACATTTTCCTCTGTTTTCACTCTCATGGGTGTGTATGATTATGGATAACACCGCAATGCACTATTAACGATATTTCAAGAAGATACACTGAACTGCTCCATAATGTCAGCACAACTGACCCCAAAGCTCGACAGTGCGATGCGTTGTCCTTAGCCACCACTGCATTTGTTTACTGTAACGCCGCAGCGTGTTTCCGACAACGGCTACGGCAGGTGAAGTGCAGTAATATCGTGGTTGGCTAGTACCCACATGCTAGACGACCGTGGATCGTGGTTTGGCTAGCAATTGGTTGTGGCTGTTGTGAGAGGAACATATCAATTAGAACCAGTAGAGCTACCAAATGGCGCCAATGCTGATTGTTATGTTCCGCCTACCTTTCCAGATCATCCAGTCCATTTCCTATTGGATTAAGATCTGGAGATTTAGCGTGTCAGTCGAGGTACGATGGGGCGTAAGTTGCTCCCAAAGAATGTTACAGCAAATAACCTAATTCACGTTCACGGCAACTTGAATGAGTGGGTCCAAGTTGCGGTGCGTGAAACACTCCCAGTACACTACAAACTAAACCATGGCCCGAACTAACATGTAGGTTAAACATCTCTTTCTGGTGCAAGTGCGCTCGATGTCTTGGATCATTGGAAAAGAGGGGATATAACGAATGATAGGACGACACCACCAATTTTCAGTCAGCTACTGTCTTTTTTGGCACATTGAAGACGTGTAGCTTCATGAGCCGTTGTCAGAAATGTCCTTTTGCAAGTTACCCGACTCCAAACGTCCACTGCATGCAGTTCCGTTCGCAATGTTCTCACGGAAGCTAGCCGAGATGGATCTGCAGTTACGAACAGCAGCAATTCCTGTTAGCTTTCGAATCGACTGTCATTGAAAAGCCGTACGCTCCTTTCCGGTCCCATTCAGTTAGCATCCTCTACATCTACATTTACATTTATACCCTGCAAGCCACCCAACGGTGTGTGGCGGAGGGCACTTTACGTGCCACTGTCATTACCTCCCTTTTCCTGTTCCAGTCGCGTATGCTTCGCGGGAAGAACGACTGCCGGAAAGCCTCCGTGCGCGCTCGAATCTCTCTAATTTTCCATTCGTGATCTCCTCGGGAGGTATAAGTAGGGGGAAGCAATATATTCGATACCTCATCCAGAAAAGCCGGCTTTGGTGGCCGTGCGGTTCTAGGCGCGTCAGTCCGGAACCGCGTGACGGCCACGGTCGCAGGTTCGAATCCTGCCTCGGGCATGGATGTGTGTGATGTCCTTAGGTTAGTTAGGTTTAACTAGTTCTAAGTTCTAGGGGACTAATGACCTGAGAAGTTGAGTCCCATAGTGCTCAGAGCCTCATCCAGAAACGCACCCTCTCGAAACCTGGACAGCAAGCTACACCGCGATGCATAGCGCCTATCTTGCAGAGTCTGCCACTTGAGTTTGCTAATCATCTCCGTAACGCTATCACGCTTACCAAATAACCCTGTGACGAAACGCGCCGCTCTTCTTTGGATCTTCTCTATCTCCTCTGTCAACCCGACCTGGTACAGATCCTACACTGATGAGCAATACTCAAGTATAGGCCGAACGAGTGTTTTGTAAGCCACCTCCTTTGTTGATGGACTACATTTTCTAAGGACTCTCCCAATGAATCTCAACCTGGCACCCGCCTTACCAACAATTAATTTTATATGATCATTCCACTTCAAATCGTTCTGTACGCATACTCCCAGATATTTTATAGAAGTAACTGCTACCAGTGTTTGTTCCGCTATCACATAATCATACAATAAAGGATCCTTCTTTCTATGTATTCGCAATACATTACATTTGTCTATGTTAAGGGTCAGTTGCCACTCCCTGCACCAAGTGCCTATCCGCTGCAGATATTCCTGCATTTAGCTGCAATTTTCTAATGCTGCAACTTCTCTGTATACTACAGCATCATCCGCGAAAAGCCGCATGGAACTTCCGACACTATCTACTAGGTCATTTATATATATTGTGAAAAGCAATGGTCCCATAACACTCCCCTGTGGCACGCCAGAGGTTACTTTAACTTCTGTAGACGTCTCTCCATTGAGAACAACATGCTGTGTTCTGTTTGATAAAAACTCTTCAATCCAGCCACACAGTTGGTCTGATATTCCGTAGGCTGTTATTTTGTTTACCAGGCGACAGTGCGGAACTGTACCGAACGCTTTCCGGAAGTCAAGGAAAATGGCAACTACCTGGAAGCCTGTATCTAATATTTTCTGGGTCTCATGAACAAATAAAGCGAGTTGTGTCTCACAGGATCGCTGTTTCCGGAATCCATGTTGATCCGTACAGAGTAGATTACGGGTTTCCAGAAATGACATGATACGCGAGCAAAAAACATGTTCTAAAATTCTACAACAGATCGATGTCAGAGATATAGGCCTATAGTTTTACGCATCTGCTCGACGAAACTTTTTGAAAACTGGAGCTGCCTGTGTTCTTTTCCAATCATTTGGAATCTTCCGTTCCTCTAGAGACTTGCGGTACACGGCTGTCAGAAGGGGGGCAAGTTCTTTCGCGTACTCTGTGTACTTTGATGACTACTATTTTTACGCAGTGTTATATGTGTGTGAGTGGTACTCCACGTCTCGTAGTCACGCTGAACAGTGAGAGCTGATACACCAACAAATCTGGTTTCTTCATTCGCGATGTACTTAACGGAAAGCTTCAGACATAAAAACCTGTTTCAGCCATTCTGCCATGTCTCCACGTCGACTCATCTTAATGTGCTGATTTTATACATTCGACTGGTAAGCACACATCACTTCAGTGTCATGACATACGTCATCAGTTTAGGGTCACATGTCTGCCTCGTACAAGTTCCACACCATCTCCAATGCGATTAGTGTGCTCTGTTAAGGAGACTCAACGGCCTGTTGCAAGTCTCCCTGTTGCACACCAGTTCGGCCACTTTCGTGTTCATAACCTACCCTGGTAACCCTACCGAGGAAATGACACCACCAGTTTTACGTGGAATCCGAACCACTTGTCGTTCCTTGCGTATCTTATAATCAGTTTAATCAGTTGGGGTGCGGGGGGGGGGGGACGTGAAGGCTATGTTTAAAGGCAGTTTGAAACATTCCGTGGTCCGACCGGGATTCGATACGATCTTTCGGTTTCCAGGCAACCGCTTTATCATTAAACGACAGGGCACGGCATTTTTATGGTTGTGACTAACGTTTTGTCAGGTGAGCTTAGATTTTCAGCGAACAAATGAGCGGGCTTCGTCTATTACCGGTTAATGTGTTCTCATCTGGTTCTTCCGTTCGTAATAGCTCCATTGTACGGACTGTTTCTGATACGTACTCCTAAAGTAATAAGTATATACAGGGTATCTTTCCTAAGAAAATGTTCAAGTGGCTCTGAGCACTATGGGACTTAACATATGAGGTCATCAGTCCCCTAGAACTTAGAACTACTTAAACCTAACTAACCTAAGGACATCACACATGTCCATGCCCGAGGCAGAATTCGAACCTGCGACCGTAGCGGTCGCGCGGTCCCAGACTGAAACGCCTAGAACCGCTCGGCGCCTAAGAGCTCATTTTCTGGTGTATCTGCAGATATTTGCTATTTTTTTGCGACGTGTTGCTGAGTCAGCCCAAACAAATAATGGCTCATCACGGTTTCGTGCGATGCCCAGTGTCGACAGAAACGTCGGTTTGTTTCCTGTTACAAAGAAAATTATTTTTAAATCGAAATATTACGTACATATTAGACAGACCTGTCCCGATATAGTCTAGAGCGATGTTCGTTTTATCGATATGTATTAACACGAAGAATAACCATTCCTCCAGCAGTGACAGCACTGTGCGAGGAGGAATACAATCAGGGTACCCTTTTCGTTCTCCATATCTTATCGAACGTAATCTCTTGAGATGATATTAGAATGGGTAGTAACCGCTGGACAGAAACTCACAGTTAATGATTTGGGCAGAAGTAAGGAATTTTTTATCGCCTGACTTCAATGACACACACAACAAAACCAAAGCTTAGCGATAGTGGCAAATATCAATGTATAGTTGACCATCGCAACATATTGTTGAAACGCGTATTGCCAAACTATATATGTTGATAGTTACCTGATTGTATCAAGACTACGCAAGCGGCTTGCGTCCTAGTTCGTGTACGCCTACAAGGGTGATAGTGTTGCTCAAAGCGCTGAAAGTAAATAAAAACGACTTTAAAAAACGGAAATATGTCTGTTCTATCGCTCACGCTACATTGGTGTACAATATATATTTTAATCTCATAGAATCTAAGGACTGCACAAGCATAAGTCATTGAAGAAACAATTATACATATTTCAATGCAAAGTGGTATCAGCGACAAGTGTGTCGTCAAGAGAGCCCCAGGGGGAGTGGCATAAGCGCTCTTGTTCTTCGAGGTGGTGGTTCAAATCCTCCTCCGGCCATCCAGATTTAGGTTTTCCGTGATTTCTCTAAACCACTCCATGCAAATGCCAGGATGGTTACTTCGAAAGGACACGGCTGATTTTCTAACTCATACTTGAAATAATCGGGGTTTGTGCTCCGTCTCTAATCACCTAGTGTTGACAAGACATTAAACCCTAATCTTCCTTCTTTTTCGCTTTTGTTCTCTGTATACGTAAACGATCTGACGAACAGAATGAGCAGTAATACGCGTCTTTTTTTTCTAATGACACCGTAGTGTACAGGAAAATGTTGTCTTTGATTGACTATACGAGGATGACATAGGTAGTATTTCTACTTCCTTTGTTGAATGGCAACAGGTTGGATCAAGACGGTAGCCCTCTTTGAACGCATAAAAGATAGGTAATTTTCGTATTTTTTCTGATGAATTAAAAAATAATGCTAAATCTGCTAATATAGTTTTATTCCTCATATTTCTGTCTGTAAGAGAGTTTTTTTCTGTGCACATTGGAAGCCCTTCGTAGCCGCTGCACGAAGTGGAAGGACTCCTTGTGGATATCGGTGAGAATTCCCCCAGCCCTTCTATGCGACCTCTAACAAAATAATTTTGAACAAGTCATTTTAAATATACTTTCTATCAGCATGCTCAGGATAATTGATGATATTAAATTCTACCAAAATGCGACGTGTTGAAACACGTATCATTGTCATTGCCTACAAAATCGAGACAAAACATGCACCGAAAATAGGATTTTGAAGTTGCCGCAAAACGGCTAAGTACATTGATAGAGAATTCAATTTAGAACGCCGGCATCAAATTCCGGTCAAAAGCGTATCTACAATTCTAAAGCTGTGTTTCCCGCCAATTTGGAAAAATTAGATTTCAAGAAAAACGCGTTTGAAGTTTTGGGTTACATTTTTTGCAGTTAAGTTAAACGTACCTCTAATCAGTGTCCCTTTGACCATATAGCAATCCTCCCGTATCTGAAAGGAGTTCCCCTTCCATCTTGTTCGTGGCCACAGTGGTCCTGCAGGCCTCTTTGACAGTTTCTGTCATCCTCTGCTCTACTCGCTCGATATGCTTTTTGTCCATTATTCTGCATAAGTGGTAACAGGCTGGTCCGATCTCAAGTTCGAGCACGTTCATGATTTCCCTAATGGCTGTTAGGCCATCGTTGAAATTATATATTGCCACTCTGGCCGCGATGTCAACTATTCTTTCCCCGATGTGAATGGTTTTCGTAGACACTTTTTCACAAATCGCCTCGTAACTCTACAACAGAGATTCTGGCGAATTTGGGATGAACGCGACAACAAAGCAGACATCCTAGAAAACATCTTACGCAAGATAAATCTGTTTTATGAAATTTTCAAAAGAGATTTACCATCTTAAAAGAAGACATTGAAGCAATTCAGAGAGGTGCTGCTAGATTTGTTACCGTCAGATTATATCAACACGAAAGTGTTACGGAAATGCTCCGTAATACTCAGTTGGGAATCGCTGAAAGGAAGAAGACGTTATTTTCACGAAACATTATTGAGGAAGCTTAGAGAACCGATATTTGCGACAGACTGTGGAACGGTCGTACAGCCACCATGTACATCTCTCGAAGAAAAGGCAGGATACATTAGGGTGAAGAAAAGGCAGGATATATTAGGGATCGCACAGAAGCAAATAAATAGTCGTTTTTTCCTTGTTGCATTTGCGAGTGGAGCAGGAAAGGAATGCTTACCAGTGAAAGAAGGTAACCCTTGACATACACATTACGGTAGCTAGTTGATTACGTCTGTAGGTGAAGTAGGTGAGGACCTCACACTTCTTATTGCTATGGTCGGTCGCCACTTTTCGCACCATGGAATAACCTGCCTTAATGATTTGTCAATTCGTTTAGACCACCTGATGACTTCACTAGACGCTGTTTATTTATTTATTTATTTATTTAAACTGTCAATGTTAGTGTCATCAGCGCCTCTCTTACATTTATTCAGGAATCCTATACACAAGCGGAAAAAGTTGTAACACCAAAAAATAATTAATGTAGAATAATAGAATTTCATGAATACATTTGTCTAAGTAACACATTTAAGAGATTAATGTTGCAAAATCACAGGTTAATGTATGTGCGAGATAAGCCATTGAAAATATGAAATGCTGGTACATTAATAACCAGTGTAACCGCCAGAATGTTGAATGCAAGCACGCAAACATCAGTTTGTGGGATGGAGTACCATGCCTTTTGCACTTCGTCAGTCAATACCAGGACGGTTAATGCTGTTTGTGGATGACGTTGGAGTTGTCGTCCGATGATGATCCACATGTGCTCAATTGCAGACAGATTTAGCGATCGAACAGGCCAAGGCAACGTTTCGACACTCTGTAGAGCATATTGGGTTACAACAGCGGTATGCAGGCGAGCGTTATCCTGTTGTAAAACACCCCCTGGAAATGCTGTTCATGAAGGGCAGCACAACTGGTCTAATCACCAGATTTACGTAATAATTTGCAGTCAGGATGCGTGGGATAAGCACGAGTGTGCCCCTGCTGTCAAACGAAATTGCACCGGAGACCGTAGTTCCAGGTATACGAGGTACGACAGTAAAGTAATGAGACTGATGTGAAAAAAATGTTGCTTACCATTTTAGTCAAGTTTAGTGTTGTCTGCTTCAAAGTAGTTCCCTTCTGATTGCACACATTTTTTCCAGCGCTTCTGCCATTGATGGTAACATTTCTGGATCTTATATTCTGTAATATCATCCAAGACCCTCGCCACAGCTTTTTGGACATCTTGTGTTGTTTGAAAATGGTGTCCCTTGACCGCCGTTTTAACTCTTGGAAATAGAAAAAAGTCGCACGGAGCGATATCTGCTGAATAAGGTGACTGTGGTAGTACTGAAATTTGTTTTGAGGTTAAAAATTGCTGTACTGACAGAGCAGTATGGGATGGCGCATTATCATGACGCAGAATCCAGTTATCAGCAATTTTGACACGGACACGAAGAACCCTTTTACAAAGTCTTCCTACAATTTCTTTGTAGTAATATTGGCTAACTGTTTGTCCAGGGGCACCCACTCTTGACGAACAATTCCCTTGGAATCAAAGAAGCACACAAGCATGCATTTCACTTTTGACTTTGACATCCGAACTTTTTTTGGTCTGGGTGATCCCTTTGAGCACCATTGCAAACTTTGGCGTTTTGTCTCTGGATCGTACTGAAAAAGCCAACTTTCATCACCAGTGATAACACGGCTCGACAATTCTGATTTTATATCCGTTTGCTCTAACAGATCGGCTGCCACATTTCTCCGTGTTTCTCGCTGTTGTGGTGTGAGATTTTTGGGGACCACTTTTGCACAAATCTTTCTCACGCCAAGATCTTCAGTTATTATTAGACGAACCATTTCTCGATTGATGTTCAGTTCTTCTGCAGTCATTTTCACGTATAATCTTTGATCAGATCGTACAAGTCCACCCAAGTTGACATCCGTCCGTGAGGTTGATGGTTTTCATCTTCAACATTCGTTCTGCATTCACTAAACATTTTATGCCAACGACAAACTTGAACTCTTGACATAACCTCCTCTCCAAAAGCCTTCTGAAGCTTACCGTAAGTTGTTGTCGCGTTTTCACCCAATTTAACGCAAAAAGAAATGTCATGCCGTTGCGCAATATTTTGCGGTTCCATTTCCGTGACGAGAGACACAATCACGCGAAAACTTATTACAGCACAACTCACGACTGAGCAGTTGCATCGATGTGCCACTTGGACTGGCAGCAGCTTATAGACCAAGGTCAAGGAATTGTGCCTACGCAAGCCTGCAGAGTTGCGAAATCTTGCAAAGAAAACCAGTCTCATTACTTTATTGTCGCACCTCGTAGATTTAGTGTATCTAGCAAGCAGACAGGTTGGTTGCAGGCTTTCAACTGGCCTCCCTCTAACCAACATCCGCCCATCAGTGGTACCGGGAGCAGAACCAGCTTTCATCAGAAAACTCAACAGATCTCCACCTCCGCTCCAATGAGCTCTCGCTTGACACCATGTAACTCGCAAACGGGGTGGTTTGGAGTCAGTGGAGTGCACACTATAGGGCATCTGGCTTAGAGCTATTCTTGAAGCAGACGATTTGTAACAGTTCGTTGTGTCACTATGGTGGCTGCTGCTGCTCATATTGTAACAGTTCGTTGTGTCACTATGGTGGCTACTGCTGCTCATATTGTAACAGTTCGTTGTGTCACTATGGTGGCTACTGCTGCTCATATTGTAACAGTTCGTTGTGTCACTATGGTGGCTGCTGCTGCTCATATTGTAACAGTTCGTTGTGTCACTATGATGGCTACTGCTGCTCATATTGTAACAGTTCGTTGTGTCACTATGATGGCTACTGCTGCTCATATTGTAACAGTTCGTTGTGTCACTATGGTGGCTACTGCTGCTCATATTGTAACAGTTCGTTGTGTCACTATGGTGGCTGCTGCTGCTCATATTGTAACAGTTCGTTGTGTCACTATGGTGGCTACTGCTGCTCATATTGTAACAGTTCGTTGTGTCACTATGGTGGCTACTGCTGCTCATATTGTAACAGTTCGTTGTGTCACTATGGTGGCTGCTGCTGCTCATATTGTAACAGTTCGTTGTGTCACTATGGTGGCTGCTGCTGCTCATATTGTTGCTGCACATGCAGTACAATGCGCCAGAGTCATACGACGAACGCAGTGGTCTCCCCTCTCGGTAATGCCACGTGGCTGTCCCACCCCGGGAATCTTGATACCGTACATTCTCTCAACCACCGTTGCCAGCAGTCATGTACAGTGGCTGGATTCCTGTCAAGCCGTTCTGCAGTATCGCAAAAGTACCTCGATTACATGACGTCTTTCAAACTCAGTGAGATGTTGGCAATGGCGCCTTTGTCACTTTCAAAACATTCTTGACTAACATCAGCTCGGCCCGCCCGGTTGGCCGCGCGGTCTAACGCACGGCTTTCCGGGCGGGAAGGAGCGCCTGGTACCCGGCACGAATCCGCCCGGTGGATTTGTGTCGAGGTCCGGTGAACCCGTCAGTCTGTGGATGGTTTTTAGGCGGTTTTCCTCCTGCCTCGGCGAATGCGGGCTGGTTCCCCTTATTCCGCCTCAGTTACACTATGTCGGCGATTGCTGCGCAAACAAGTTCTCCACGTACGCGTACACCACCATTATTCTACCACGCAAACATAGGGGTTACACTCGTCTGGTGTGAGACGACTGCGGAAGTTGTCATGGGGTTGTGGACCACTGCGGCTGCGGCGGGGACGGAGCCTCTCCGTCGTTTCTAGGTCCCCGGTTAACATACAATACAATACAATACAACATCAGCTCACCACGTCCCATCTCAAAGGTAACTAACGCTCACGACCGTTACAACGTGTATTGAAAGGACACCAGATTTGCAGCCTCATAGCGGTGCTACTAGCGCCACTGTTACGCGAGTGGCGCGAAATTTGAATAGCTACCATCTTTCAGGTGTAGAAACACGGCTACGAACTTTCATTTATGTCACACAACTTCTTGGCGCGATTTTCTTCCGTCAGTGTATTTTCCATTCTGTTTATTACAAAAAGGATAGGTTATATCTAGACGTATCAGGAGGTCCCATGTCACTCCAATTGCACACGCCCCACACCGTTACAGAGCCTCCACCAGCTTGAACAGTCCGCTGCTGACATGTAGGGTCCATGGATAGTGAGGTTGTCTCCATACCCGTATACGTCCTTCTTCTCGATACAATTTGTAACGAGACTCGTCCGACCAGGCAATATGTTTCCAGTCATCAACAGTCCAATGTCGGTGTTGACGGGTCCAGACGAGGAATGAAGCTTTGTGTGGTGCAGTCATCAAGGATACACGAGTGGGCCTTCCGCTCCGAAAGCCGAGCACCCAAAGAAGTACACAACTAAAAATGTGTTCTATTAGGGGAGGAGTGATAGCTGGAATAAGTTTCACACTGTAGTCCACGCTTCAAACGAAAACCATTTGGAAGCACGCTGACACTTGTTGATGGCCCAGCATTGGAATCTGCAGCAATTTGCGGATGGGGTTACAATTCTGTCACGTTGAACGATTCTCTTCATTCGTCATTGGTCCCGTTCTTGCAGGATCCTTTTCTGGCCGCGCCGATGTCGGAGATTTGATGTTTCACCGGATTCCTGATATTCACTCGTAAAATGGTCGGACGAAAATCCCCACTTCATCACTAACTCGGAGATGCTGTGTCCCATCACTCGTGCACCCACTATAACACTAGTATGAAACTCACTCAAATATTGATAAAATGCCACTGTAGCAGCAGTAACCGATCTAACAACTCCGCCAGACACTGGATGTCGTATATAGGCGTTGCCGATCACAGAGCCGTATTCTGCCTGTTTACATATCTGTGTATTTGAATACGCATGCCTAAGCCAGTTTCTTTGCCGCATCAGTGTATCATCCTGTGTCTTCTCCCTGTTAGTGTTTTCCATATATTCCAAATGGTTCAAATGCCTCTGAGCACTATGGGACTTAACATCTGAGGACATCAGTCCCCTAGAACTTAGAACTACTTAAACCTAACTAACCTAAGGACATCACACACATCCATGCCCGAGACAGGATTCGAACCTGCGACAGAAGCAGTCTCGCGGTTCCAGACTGAAGCAACTAGAACCGCTCGGCTACCTCGGTCGGCCCATATATTCCTTTCCACTCCGATCCTTCGCAGAACCTCCTCATTCCTTACCTTATCAGTCCATCTCATTTCCAACATTCGCCTGTAGCACCACATCTTAAAATAAATGAATAGTAATTTGTAATTTCATGGCGGAAATTTCTTTCGAAACGGTTGTGTATGTAACGGCAATAAGGCGAGTCTGTGTTTGTATTTGCGAACTCGTCTACTCGCTCTCCTTTCGTGAGCGAGTCGATCCCACTTGTATCCGGTAACAGATTCAGGTGGTAAGTGGGCAGCAGCGGAGACGACAGCCGGTCGGAGTGGCCGTGCGGTTCTGGGCGCTACAGTCTGGAACCGAGCGACCGCTACGGTCGCAGGTTCGAATCCTGCTTCGGGCATGGATGTGTGTGATGTTCTTAGGTTAGTTAGGTTTAATTAGTTCTAAGTTCTAGGCGACTGATGACCTCAGAAGTTAAGTCGCATAGTGCTCAGAGCCATTTGAGCAGCGGAGACGATTCGAGCCCACAAGCACACCGCACACGGAGACGGCGACTTCGGACATGACGTCACATGACTCACTGGTGAGGTTAAAGCACGTATGTGGAGCTCATTTCTGATCTCTAGTAGGCGGATGACATTAGAAAACATGCAATAGCAACGTGGATGCGTAAAGCTGAAGATCGTAGCCCTTGGTGCAGTCTGGAGAAGCCTTCATACAGCGAATGACAATTATGACGACGAAGCGAAAGTAGGAGAATCAGAGACAGTTTGAAACACCTGTGCTAAGATAAATTCTGTTTTAAAAAAGAGTGTAGATGGTAGTCTAATTTTCAATCGCCTAGATAGCATCAGTCTCTATTGTTAACAGTCGGTTTCAAAAGTAGTAGCTGTCAGCTTCTGGTCTGTATCATAAAGCATATCTATGGACTATATGACTATACCCCTTATCGTGATTTATGAAAAAATATCTGAGATAAAATGTTTTGTTTAACATTAGAACTACAGAAATAGAAACTTTGCATTTATATACCTTCAGAAAATTTTTGTAATAAATTTTGTTCCAGTGTAAGTTATTATGGCTCTAAGCACTATGGGACTTAACATCTGAGGTCATCAGCCCCCTAGACTTAGAACTACTTAAACCTAACTAACCTAAGGGCATCACACACATCCATGCCCGAGGCAGGATTCGAACCTGCGACCGTAGCGGTCACGCGGTTCCAGACTGAAGTGTAAGTTAATACGTCATGCCATGTTGTCATTGTGGTGGATAAAAAGCAGCACATTATATACAGGTCTGTAAGAAATAAAACCATTTACGGTTGTGCACACGGGCATGTTTGCATACGTAGCATTGACAGAGGCTTGTTAATTCTTAAAACGCACGATATACAGTAAAATGCACATTCGTACATCTGTTTACGTTTGCCTGACATGTTACATATAATGTCGAACCACCATAGTAGAAGTACGAGAAAATTCGGTCTAGTGAAGTGTATAGTGTTTTTCTCTTGCCGAAAAAAACGCTTGGCAGGGCTACGGAATTTAACGCAGAAAAGTGATGCGAAATGTGAAGCACAGAATATTCCGGAACTGTCTTCCTGGGTAATGTTGCGGAGATAAAAATTCCTTTTGTCGGCGAGGTTGGAACTGGCAGGCCATATTATTCGCGCCAATGCGTTTTGTCCCTTGTTGTGGTTTGCGGGTGAGGAGGTGAATAGATCTGGAAGCAGGTAAAACTACGTGGCACAAAATACCTTCCAGTTCAGAGCATGTATCTCGTTCGTTGAAAAGAAATACTGCGGCAGCGAAATTCTGCTGTCCATATTTTTATGGAAGGAGCGAGGAAACACAAAACCAAGCGCCAGCATTCCACTAGTTGTGAGTGTAACGGTGCTACACCGAGCTCTTCATAAACGTGTTTGTCACTGTACACCGACGGCAACAAATGCGCGCTTGATTATATTTGACCAGGTAATAAAAACTGAACATTCTGGTCTTTCCGGTTGTGAATGCATTGTACAAACAGAAATCTTGGACCTGTATACAACAGGGTCTCCCAGGAGGAATAACAAATGTTTTAGATGGTGGTAGTATACATTCAGCATTCGAAATGACAGGTGTCAGTTTCAATTGTTTGCAGATATACAGTCTGTTTCAGAGCTACGTTTTCAGGTCACTTGTTTTAACCTCAGTTGTTATAGGTTTATTTATATGCCGAAGTCCGAGCCGGGAAGTCGTGCTAGAATTTCCATCGCCGAATTTTTCAACTGTAATTGTGACTGATTCGCTGGTCAATGCTATCGTATCCTGTTAGCACCCAGCACGTAGAGTTATTTACAGATTCTAAGTAAGCCGGTACCCTTTTTACGTATAATTGTCGAAGTGAAAACGCTGCTGCTGGTTACAGAAAATACGGCAGACAATTTTCAAACCGCAAAATAGCGTTTTAAAAATTGCTTTCTCGTGTTTCCACAAAACTGCGGGAGAGTGTTGCACGGCGTAGCAGTCATACGAGTATTTCATCTGAACAATCAAATGAACAGTGTGTGGATGCAGCAGAACAGCCGGTCGTTGTGGCCGAGCGGTTCTAGGCGCTTCAGTCCGGAACCGCGCTGTTGCTACTGTCGCAGGTTCGAATCCTGCCTCGGGCATGGATGTGTGTGATTTCCTTAGGTTAGTTAGGTTTAAGTAGTTCTAAGTCTAGGGGACTGATGACCTCAGATGTTAAGTCCCATAGTGCTCAGAGCCATTTGAACCATTTGCAGTAGAACACATTCAGTTGGTAGAACGTAGTCTTTCAACAAGCACACGCAGGATTTCTGCATGTATCAATTATCCTCACTCGATGATATGGCTGACATTGCTCATGCACGACGTCTTTCCTTATCATTTATAGCTGATTCAACACCTTGGAGCAAGAGGTGAAGGTAGACAATTGGAATTTTGCCGTTGACTAATTGTAAGTCACCGAATGGTCTCATTAATAATGTTTACCGATGAAACCACTTTTACTAATGACGCTGTTGATAGCACTCTTAGCCCGCATCGGTGGTTCGACAAAAACCCACAGACTTTTGCGGAGAAACATTTTCAAGAACGCATCTCTGTAAATGTTTAGAGTGTTATGATACATAATCAGTTGAGTGGACCTGTTGTGCTGCCAGTGATAAAAGTCTAGTAATCACACCCAACAAACAAGAATTAGCTGAGGAAATTGTAAATAATGTATTCCAGAATATTATTAAGTAATTCTCTGCAAATAGGCTCGCACTAAATTCTGAGAGAACACAGTATATACAGTTCTATACAGTAAATGGCATAACACCACTGATAAATATAGATTTCGAACCGAAGTCTGTTGCTAAGGCATATTTAAAATTTCTGGGTGTGAGCATTGATGAGAAATTGAATTGGAAGAAATACGTTGATGAATTGTTGATACTATTATGCTATCAGGGTTATCGCTAATTTTGGTGATAAACACATCCAGTTTCAAAAATAATAGCAAAGTGGATAGCTACAACACTAGAAGAAAGGATGATCTTCACAATTCTGGGCTAAATCTAACTTTGAGATAGAAAGGGGTGAATTATGCTGCCACAAAAGTCTTTAGTCATTTACCAAATAGCATTAAAAGTCTGACATTTAGCCAACTTGCATTTAAAAACAAATTAAAAGAATTTCTGAATGACAACTCCTTCTAATCAACAGATGATTTTTTAGATATGAAGTAGTAACTGTAAAAAAAAAAACTAAAAGAAGATAACGTCCAAAGAAAATTTGTGTTAAACTGACATGTTCCGCATCATTACGAAATGTCGTATTCATGATCTATGGAACAAACATTAATGTAATACAATGTCTTGTATGGTCTCGGAATCTACTTTCTTGAGAACGAGTTTCCAGAATTATTGGAACAGGTTTCTTAGGCTACATAGATGGATATGTTCTTCCAGCATGTCGGGTTCCCTGCGCATTCTAGTCACCAGGAGGCACATCTTCTAAACCCAGCCTTCTTCAGAAGATGGATCGAAGAAAATGGTCATGTTTCTTGTCTTCCATGATCCGCAGATCTTATGCCTATGGGGATGGTTGAAAGGTGGAGCTTACAAAGAAAAAGTAAATACAAAAGACACTTTGATCGTTCGTATTATTTGTGCTGCGCTCGTACAGTAGCGCTAAGAAGGCTTTAGAAGCGCTACACGTGGTGTTGTCAAGAGAATTGGAAAGTGTATTGACGTCAGAGGTCGAACTTATGAAAATCAACTTCGAAATTAATCATTTGCAATTATAATTGGTAGCATTCGACCGTATTTCTGTGCTACATATAGCTCATATCGCGTTTCGAGAGACAATGCTCTCATCATCAGGCAGTAAAATCTTAACTCATGAGGTTAATAAACTTAAACGTCTTCCAAGACTATTTTGGCTTCCTAAGAAAAAGAAAATTGAAACACATTGGACTGCGAGTCTTCTTCATCCACTAAAATCGTCGACTTGCGCCAGTTGCCGTCCATCTCACACCGCACACGCAGCAGGCCGGGTCCTGTGGATCCCCTGTGGACTTCGTCGAACTTTTTTATTATTTCTTCTATATATCAATCAGAACCGATAAGAAGCAACAAAGTATCACCTATGTTACATCTATAATAAATAGTTTCACCCATAATGGCATGTTAAGGCTTTAAAACTTTATATTTTAGGTTATTGATGAAAATGTGACCGACAGTCCCTGAAATGCTGGCCCACTCAGTTGAACCATTGTCTTAAATTCAGGATCACGATTGTCCATCATATGTGTTCTTTTCCCCAGAAATAACAATAAAATAGAAGGAAACCACAAATGACACATGCATTGAGTCAGTCTTTGAAGCGCGCTGACATGACTTACTAGGTACTGAATACCCGTAGATCTTCTGACGTCATAAATACACGGTTTTTCAAGAGGAATAATAAACGTTTGAGGAGGTGGTTGTGTAGACTAATTCGAATAAAACGTTCGATATAAGGCTTAGGAACTGCATCATCAGCTGTAAATTAAATATTTTTATTTTGACTTTCGATTTCGGTCACTCTTTGACCTTCCGTTGACGATCTCTACTAAACTAGAGCAACTATAGATGAAGTGTGACAGTAATCGATAGTCAAAATAAAAATAGGTTCACCAATATATTGCATGATGCGGTTCCTAACCTTTATGAAAGTTGTTCAATAGCACCCACTAAAAATATTTCATTCCATATAACATTAGTGTATGACATAAAGAAAATTAATGCTCCAAAACTAGCTGCAGCAATGTAGTACAGTTTGTTGTTGCCATTATCACGTGACATGTGAAAAAAACAGTTAGGATTATCTGTACGTAAATCGTCGCTGTTTAATGTTTACAGTTGCATTGATACTTACCTCTAGTTGGAAATGACGATCACACTGCATCTATAGCACATTTTTTCTGTCATATCTTTGTATGTATATTACTTTTAGTAGTTACGAAACGAAAAAATACGGTTTTGTCAGATATTTTGACAGTTCAGTTTTGACTGTTCTTTACTACGATGCTGTATGTTTACAAATTATATACAGCTTACCAGAGATGATGATACATTTCGTTGTTCTTATGTTTCTTTAAATTTTATCTATGGCCTGTGTAAATCTGTTTACCATATGACTATTTCTTATCGTCTTCTATTGACATATTTTGAGATAGTATTTATGTTTAAAATCTCTGTCTCCATTAAGAATTCTACATGAACATACAGATTTTAAACATAAATACTATCTCGAAAACTTTATTGGCATAACAGAATACGAAAAGAAATATTCATGTGGTATACAAAACGTACACAGACCATAGATAAAATTTAAAGCAAAAAGGGACAACGAATTGTAAAATCATCTCTGGTGAGCTGTCTATGCTTTGTAAACATACAGCATCGTAGTAAAGAACTGTCAATATCGAACTGTCAAAATACCTGACAAAAACGTATTTTTACGTGTCTTAACTAAAACAGTAATATACTTACAAAGATATGACAGAAAAAATGTGCTATAGATGAAATATGATGGTCATTTAGAACTAGACGTAAGTATCAGTGTAGTTGTAAACATTAAACAGCTACGATCTACTTATAGATAATGCAGCGTATGCTATTTTCGCAGGTCACTTGACAGTGGCAATAAGCCGAAACAGGCCGCAAATGTAAAATATTTATTAAAGTTTATTACTTAACTGCAGCTAATCCTGAATTATTCATTTTCATCATGTCCTATACCGACGTATACTATGCTGGGACCCAACGGAACTAAAGATATTGACAATAGTGCCATATACCATTGTTCAGTGTTGGTTACAGAGAGATATTTCTGCAGGTTAAAGATAAGTTATTTCCCGCATTGTTATTCCATTTGCTATGGATTTATTTATCGATTGTCATGTTTCTATTTTTTTAAGTTCAAGTTGCAAAGTTGTGCTTGAGTTTACGTAACTGAATCTTTAAACGGTGATTGTCAGATTGTCATTTGTTCTCCAATTCTACTGAATCATACATGCCACATTTATTTATTAATATGTCGTTATGCTTGAGTACTGGTTTTGTTATGGAAACGCCGTTGCTGCTAGCAGAGAATACGGCAGTCGATTTACTAACCGCACAGTACTACACTCAACAGTGATTATCGTGTATTCACTAAATATCATCCGAACGGTATTAACGTAATATCTCCTGCGGGTGATTAATATTTTGCGTTATTGCTGATATTTGAGCTATAGGCAAAAGACTGGGATCGAAGTCATAATTCTCTGTCCAACGTTTCGTCTTCCACCGCTGGAGACATAATCAAGGGATTTAACGACTCAGGAAGCTGTTACAGACTCAAAACAAGCTCAATAAGTCGAACTTTACGTATATGTATCCACGCAACGGCCGGTCCGTGACGTCTTCAGACCGCTGCCAAAGATCGCGGAGTCGCTCCGAAGTATGCTACACTATGTGATCAAAAGTATCCGGACACCACCAAAAACATACGTTTTTCATATTAGGTGCATTGTGCTGCCGCTTACTACCAGGTACTCCATATCAGGACCTGAGTAGTCATTCGACATCGTGAGAGGGCGGAATGGGGCGCTCTGCGGAACTCACGAACTTCGAAAGTGAACATCCCTAGGTCAATTGTTTCCAATGTGACAATGAAGTGGAAACGTGAAGGGACACGTGTAGCACAAAAGCGTACAGGCTGACCTCGCACCGCTGACAATTAAAGAGGGGTCGTAATGTGTAATAGGCAGATATCTATCCAGACCATCACACAGGAATTCCAAACTGCATCAGGATCCACTGCAAGTACTACGACAGTTAGGCGGGAGGTGATAAAACATGGATTTAATGGTCGAGCGGCTGCTCATAAGCCACACATCACGCCGGTAAATGCCAAACGACGCCTCGATTGATGTAAGGAGCGTAAACAACGGACGATTGAACAGTGGAAAATCGTTGTGTGGAGTGACTAATCACGGTACGCAATGTGGCGATCCGATGGCAGGGTACATGGATAGCGAATGCCCGGTGAAAGTCATCTGCCAGCGTGTCTAGTGCCAACAGTAAAATCCGGAAGCGGTGGTGTTATGGTGTAGTCCTGTGTTTCACGGAGGGGGCTTGAACCCCTTGTTCTTTTGCGTGGCACTATCACAGCGCAGGCCTACATTGATGTTTTAAGCACCTTCTTGCTTCGCACTGTTTAAAATCAATTCGGGAATGGCGATAACACCTTTCAACACGATCGAGGACATGTTCTTTTTTTTTTTTAATTTGTGGTAAGGTCTTATGGGACCTCACTGCTGAGGTCATCGGTCCCTAAGCCTATACACTATTTAATCTAACTTAAACTAACTTACGCTATGGAAAACACAAACACTCATGCTCCAGGGAGGACTAGAACCTCCGACGGGGGGAGCCGCACGGACCGTGACATACCTGTTCATAATGCACGGCCTGTAGCGGAGTGGTTACAACATCCCTGAAATTGACTAGCCTGCACAGAGTCCTGGCCTGAATCCTATAGAACACCTTTGGGATGTTTTGGAATGTAGACTTCGTGCCAGGCCTCACCGGCCGACATTGACTCCTCTCCTCAGTGTAGCACTCCGTAAAGAATGGGCTGCCATTCCCCAAGAAACCTTTCAGCACCTGATAGAACGTCTACCTGTGATAGTGGAAGCATTCATCAAGGCTAAGGGTGGGCCAACACCGTATTGAATTCCAGCATTATCGATGGAGAGCGCCACGAATTTATAAGTCATTTTCAGCCAGGTGTCGAGATACTTTTGATCACATAATGTATGTAGATTGTAGACTGGAAGAGTTGGCACTGTTTTTTATTTAGCACCTTCTCTGTTGAAAGTATATTTGTGCTTTTGAATTTCTATGGCCTCTCTCCTCATCTGGCGTAGCAATTCTTAGTTCTTACTAAAACCACAATGTCAGTGAAATGGAACTGGTGATTTCCCGGCCCTATCACGCAGTCTGATATTGCTGATTTATCCGTCTTGTGTTCCTTGAGCCGGGTGTTAATGCTCTTTTTTGTAGTTCCTATGTACACTTGGGCGGAAGTGTATGGAATTTTATACAGGGTGTTTCACAATTCATGTTACACACTTCTAGGGGTAAAGAGGTGAGTTAGATCAGGTTTTACATAGGAACTCTGTAGCGTCGTTGGATGACGTTTCCGGACATGCGTTCCATTATAAAACTTACCTTACTATGTCCCCTACACAGCCTCTAGAAGTATGTAACATGAATTGTGAACAACGTTGTATACCCTGCTGTGGCAAGCAGTAGGCGTAGGCCCTTTGCAGTGTTCATACATTCCCACACCTTTCTTGTTGGTTTAAACACCATATCAGTACCGTGTTTTCCGAGTGCTTTGCTGATGGCCGGCCGCGGTGGTCTAGCGGTTCTGGCGCTGCAGTCCGGAACCGCGGGACTGCTACGGTCGCAGGTTCGAATCCTGCCTCGGGCATGGGTGTGTGTGATGTCCTTAGGTTAGTTAGGTTTAAGTAGTTCTAAGTTCTAGGGGACTTATGACCTAAGATGTTGAGTCCCATAGTGCTCAGAGCCATTTGAACCATTTGAACTTTGCTGATGCGATCTGTGATCGCTTTTACGAATGGAAGCAAAATTTTCCCTTTAGTGGTTCCTTTTTTTTTTTTTTTTTTTTTTTTTAGAAACTCTAGACCTTGTATGTCTGTAGATTTTATCCCCTGAAGCTCCTTCAGGTTTTCTAATTACCTGTACATCTAACAAACTGTTTCGTTTGCTGGGCTCTTTTTAGGTCTGCAATAGCTCTCTGAGTAGTAAAGCTTCTGTTAAGTCTCCAGCAGTAGAATACGTGACGGTTGGCAGAGAATTGTGGATTGGACCACGGCCTCATTCTCATAAACCAAATCTCAGCAGTATCGCAAATATCCTACATGGTACGATTAATATATTACGATACTGCAGTGCGTGTGTTATTCTGAATGCTGCATGCATGTCCAAAGGAACTTCGCATTGTAATTCAAAACAACACATGCACCGCAGTATCGTATTTATCCATCGACACCGGGCAAGCGACTTTCAGGTGAAATGCCTCGCCTGTACCGGACAACACATAATGAATGTGCGAGTACATGTTGAAGACGGATGGTTGACGACATATGAAAGTTTGAGTCTGGTCATGAGTCGCTCACGGATAGCCAAATGGTAAGGCTATCGCTCACGATAACCAGGGAATCTGTGTTCGAGGCCCGGCCCGTGTGACGTATAATTTTACATATATTTTTTCGGTGCCTACAGTGTCACGTCTTTCAGTGTCACACAAGTTTTTATTTTTAAAGGGGATCACTTAAGACTATTTCCATGGGTTCGCCCCTCAAATTTCTCCCTCATATCACAAAATTGTTGTCTGATGTAGTACAAACTGAAAAAATAAATTCCCTTTAAAGCACAGTTTTGTATATAATTTATATTCAAAACCTTACACCTGTGTCACAGAACAAATTGTACATCGAGAATACTTTACACAAGTTTAAGGGAAGAAATGCTTCCGATAATTATTACAGTATTTAAAGAACAGCAAAACATGAATAGGCTGAGATGAGCAAACAGTACATGAGACTATGTTAATCAAATCAACTGTAAAAAGCTAAGGAGCATATTATTAGCAAAATGAGAAATATGCAAAAGTTAAATGCCAAAATGAGCACTTCTCAATTGGGAGCAAATCAAAACAATCAGAATGGCTGAAAGAGAGCACAATAACATGAGCCATAAACGAATAAGAGTTAAACAACTAAGCAAATAAGAGAATAGGCAAAAATGAGATGCCAACAAAATGATAACTGGCCGAACTCCGTCGGCACTTACATACGGTTGCGCTCGTGGCGGCACCTCGCACCCATACGTAACATGCGCGCCTGCGACCGCAATGCACTCTTAGCGTTCGCGGCGGCGTCTAGCGGCCCGTACGCAAGTTGTGCGATTGCTGTCGCAGGTCGACCCTTAAGCTATGATGTTACATCCGACACAAATTTCCATTGTCGTCATTCCATTATACAGCTGATGGTTTTCCATATTCGCAATTGTGAATACATTTAATGGATTAATATTTTGTCCGATTAGCTTACAAATAATGTTGTTCAACAATGTGGCATGGCGTTATGTGGGGGAATCACGCGCATATGTGCCCTGCCACGGCTTTTCATTTGTTTATGCCCCTCCATTTAGTAGCCTGTGCTTGTTGCAGACCCGTTGGAGGAGAAAGAGAAGATGCGAGAACGCTGGCTGCAGAAGAGCTTCGAGAAGGCTGTAGCGGCTGTCCCGGAGTCTGAGGACGGCACTCTGGACCAGCAGCAGGTGGTGACGCTGGTGCAGAGAGTCTCGGGCCGCGCCTTCAGCAGCGACCATGTCCTGCAGAAACTTGCCGTAAGTCCGCCATCTGGAACACAGCAGCCGCACTAAAACTCAAAGCCGGGTACCCACCTGCAACTACGAGAGGCAGACATCAGATGCGGTTCATCCATATAGCACGTCATGCACTGAGATGACAAAACTGGTGGGATACTTCCTAATATTGTGCCGGATTACCTTTCGCCCCCCTTAGTGCAGCAACTCGAAGAGGCATGGATTCAACGAGTCTTTGGAAGTCCCCTGCAGAAATATTGAGCCATGCTGCTTCCATAGCCGTCCGTAATTGTGAAAATGTTGCCTCTGTGGGATTTTGTGCACTAACTGATCTCTCGACTACGTGGCCAAATAATACTCTCGAATTGTCCAGAACGTTCTTCAAACCAGTTGCGAAAAATTGTGACTCACTGACAATTCCATTGTTGTTGGGAATATGAAGTACGTGAATGGCTACAAATGGTCTCCAAGTAGCCGAACGTAATCACTTTCAGTCAATGTTCGTTCAGGTGCACCAGAGGACCAAGTCCATTCCATGTAAACACAGCCAACACCATTATGGAGTCACCACCTGCTTTCACAGCGCCGGCCGGAGTGGCCCAGCGGTTCTAGGCACTTCAGTCCGGAACCGCGCGACCGCTACGGTCGTAGGTTCGAATCCTGCCTCGGGCATGGATGTGTGTGATGTCCTTAGGTTGGTTAGGTTTAAGTAGTTCTAAGTTCTAGGGGACTGATGACCTAAGATGTTAAGTCCCATAGTGCTCAGAGCCATTTTGTTACGAGCCCGGGAGCGGCGTTGCAGGCGATGGCGTGCTGTCAGGAAAGGCACTCGCGTCGGTCGTCTGCTGCCATAGACCATTAACGCCACATTTCGCCGCATTGTCCTAACGGATAAGTTCGTCGTACGTTCCACATTGATTTCTGCGGATATTTAACGTGTTGTTGCTTCTCTGTTAGCACTGACAACTCTACGCCAACGCCCCTGTTCTTGGTCATTAAGTGAATAACGCCGGCCACTGCATTGTCCGTTGCCAGAGGTAATGCCTCAAATTCGGCATTCTCTGCACTGTGGATCTCGGAATATTGAATTCCCTAACGATTTCCGGAATTTAATGTCCCATGCACGTAGCTCAAACAACCATTCCGCGTTCAAATTCTGTTAACTCCAGTCGTGCGGCCATAATTATATCCGAAACCTTTTCACATGAGTCACCAGAGTGCAAATGGCAGCTACGCCAATCCACTACAATTTTATACCTTGTACACGCGGCACTAACGTCATCTGTATAGGTGTGTATTGCTATCCCATGACTTTCGTCACCTCAGTGTAAATGAAAATGATTTGGGTGAGAAAAGCCTGCTTCCTTTCTTTAGCACATACGCTTGTATGTAGGTCCTTGTGTACAATGATCGACACACGTCGAGGGAATTCGACTGAAAATATGACAGTTACATTGAAATTCACATTATGACCGGGCCGCTAGGATTGTGAGCCCTCCTAACAGACGCATGATTACATACATTAGAATTTATTTCATGTACATAACTAACGCTTTTGGAAAATTATTAGTATAGCATCACAAAGGTTACCACGTCTCATATGTTGCTGAGCCTAACACAGTAGTCGTGAAACTGCGGCCTGCGGGTAGAATGCGGCCCGCATCAAGTGCTCTTGCGGCCTGCGGTTCTCAGCCGTATATCGCCATAACACTTAATTTTGACAATCACTTTTCTAACGCATATATCTCGTAGTACGTCTATCCGCAAACATCTCACAACTGCAACGGAAAAATTAATTTCTGTTAAGTTTTGTGGCCGGCCGGGGTGGCCGAGCGGTTCTAGGCGCTACAGTCTGGAACCGTGCGACCGCTAAGGTCGCAGGTTCGAATCCTGCCTCGGGCATGGATGTGTTTGATGTCCTTAGGTTAGTTAGGTGTAAGTAGTTCTAAGTTCTAGGGGACTGATGATCTCAGAAGTTAAGTCCCGTAGTGCTCAGAGCCACTTTTAAGTTTTGTGGGCAGAAACGATTTCCAACTACGCTACCAATACAGCATACTTCTCCGCCTTCCACGAAAACAGCATCATGCGCACCTTTATTAAGCAATCCTGCCGAGAACTCCTTACATTTTATTAATTTTAAACATGTCTGTCATGGTAAAGCCTCCCTGGTAGTCGCTTTGAAATACGAGGGCGTGCGGAAAAGTAATGCCTTCGAATTTTTTATTGCGTTCTGTTGAGGTGTTACATGTGACGCATATTACTTGGGCGACCTTACTGCTTCACTGACGCAAGTTGCAACCCTCTGCCTCTAGAGTACTCCGAATTGTAGAGTGTAACGTAAATATGTCGATACGTAAGAAATAACGTGCTGGAATTGAACTTTCAACACAGGAAAACATTGTCCATACGTGGAGGATCCTTTCTTTCAGCATGATAATTCCAGAACACACTCTAGCGCGGCGATATCTACAACAATCCGACGGCTTGAGTTCACTTTCATCGATCAGTCTCGATGCAGTATCGCCTTGAGCCCATCCTATTTTAGCACACTGGACTCGCATTCGGGAGGACGACGGTTGAATCCCGTCTCCGGCCATCCTGATTTAGGTTTTCCGTGATTTCCCTAAATCGTTTCAGGCAAATGCCGGGATGGTTCCTTTGAAAGGGCACGGCCGATTTCCTTCCCAATCCTTCCCTAACCCGAGCTTGCGCTCCGTCTCTAGTGACCTCGTTGTCGACGGGACGTTAAACACTAACCACCACCACCACCCATCCTATTTTCATCTGTATCGAAAACTTAAAGCACACGTTCGAGGATTTCACACTGACAGTGATGAAGCGGTGGATGTAGAGGTGACGTTGTGGCTCCATCAACAAAGTCAACCATATTTTACAGTGATGGTAGAAACAAATAGGTGTCTCGTTGTGAGAATTTTGTTAGGCGCCTGCGTGATAAGTCAAGAAATAAATATGTAGCTATGAAGAAGTAAGGTGTCAGATTTTATAAGGTTTCTTTTCCTTAAAAAGATTCAGCAGTTTCCACATAAAAAATTCGGAGGCATTACTTTTCAGCTCTAGAAAGGAAGCAAACCGTTGTGTCCTTTGTATCTATTTTAGTGGTTTGAAGGAAATATTTAATTTAGCTCAAACATTTTTTACAGTTTTTATAACTGGACCAAACTATCAATACCGAGTCCTAATTTCCCTCTCAGTTGTTCATTACTTCATTTCTACTGGGGATTTTAATTAACAAGAAAAACCCAATTCTTGTATTTGCGTGTAGTTGTCGCCTGTTCGTATGGGAGACGGAGGATCAAGACAGCGACGATGCGTGGTTGTGAAACTCAAATAATCTACATCTACATTTATACTTCGCAAGCCACCCAACGGTGTGTGGCGGAGGGCACTTTACCTGCCACTGTCATTACCTCCCTTTTCTGTTCCAGTCGCGTATGCTTCGCGGGAAGAACGACTGCCGGAAAGCCTCCGTGCGCGCTCGAATCTCTCTGATTTTACATTCGTGATCTCCTCGGGAGGTATAAGTAGGGGGAAACAATATATTCGATACCTCATCCAGAAACGCACCCTCTGGAAACCTGGACAGCAAGCTACACCGCGATGCAGAGCGCCTCTCTTGCAGAGTCTGCCACTTGAGTTTGCTAAACATCTCCGTAACGCTATCACGCTTACCAAATAACCCTGTGACGAAACGCGCCGCTCTTCTTTGGATCTTCTCTATCTCCTCTGTCAACCCGACCTGGTACGAATCCCACACTGATGACCAATACTCAAGTATAGGTCGAACGTGTGTTTTGTAAGTCACCTCCTTTGTTGATGGACTACATTTTCTAAGGACTCTCCCAATGAATCTCAACCTGGCACCCGCCTTACCAACAATTAATTTTATATGATCATTCCACTTCAAATCGTTCCGGACGCATACTCCCAAATATTTTACGGACGTAACTGCTACCAGTGTTTGTTCCGCTATCATATAATCATACAATAAAGGATCCTTCCTTCTGTGTATTCGCAATACATTACATTTGTCTATGTTAAGGGTCAGTTGCCACTCCCTGCACCAAGTGCCTATCCGCTGCAGATCTTCCTGCATTTCTCTGCAATTTTCTAATGCTGCAACTTCTCTGTATACTACAGCATCATCCGCGAAAAGCCGCATGGAACTTCCGACACTATCTACTAGGTCATTTATACACTCCTGGAAATTGAAATAAGAACACCGTGAATTCATTGTCCCAGGAAGGGGAAACTTTATTGACACATTCCTGGGGTCAGATACATCACATGATCACACTGACAGAACCACAGGCACATAGACACAGGCAACAGAGCATGCACAATGTCGGCACTAGTACAGTGTATATCCACCTTTCGCAGCAATGCAGGCTGTTATTCTCCCATGGAGACGTTCGTAGAGATGCTGGATGTAGTCCTGTGGAACGGCTTGCCATGCCATTTCCACCTGGCGCCTCAGTTGGACCAGCGTTCGTGCTGGACGTGCAGACCGCGTGAGACGACGCTTCATCCAGTCCCAAACATGCTCAATGGGGGACAGATCCGGAGATCTTGCTGGCCAGGGTAGTTGACTTACACCTTCTAGAGCACGTTGGGTGGCACGGGATACATGCGGACGTGCATTGTCCTGTTGGAACAGCAAGTTCCCTTGCCGGTCTAGGAATGGTAGAACGATGGGTTCGATGACGGTTTGGATGTACCGTGCACTATTCAGTGTCCCCTCGACGATCACCAGTGGTGTACGGCCAGTGTAGGAGATCGCTCCCCACACCATGATACCGGGTGTTGGCCCTGTGTCCCTCGGTCGTATGCAGTCCTGATTGTGGCGCTCACCTGCACGGCGCCAAACACGCATACGACCATCATTGGCACCAAGGCAGAAGCGACTCTCATCGCTGAAGACGACACGTCACCATTCGTCCCTCCATTCACGCCTGTCGCGACACCACTGGAGGCGGGCTGCACGATGTTGGGGCGTGGGCGGAAGACGGCCTAACGGTGTGCGGGACCGTAGCCCAGCTTCATGGAGACGGTTGCGAATGGTCCTCGCCGATACCCCAGGAGCAACAGTGTCCCTAATTTGCTGGGAAGTGGCGGTGCGGTCCCCTACGGCACTGCGTAGGATCCTACGGTCTTGGCGTGCATCCGTGCGTCGCTGCGGTCCGGTCCCTGGTCGACGGGCACGTGCACCTTCCGCCGACCACTGGCGACAACATCGATGTACTGTGGAGACCTCACGCCCCACGTGTTGAGCAAAATGGTTCAAATGGCTCTGAGCACTATGGGACTTAACATCTATGGTCATCAGTCCCATAGAACTTAGAACTACTTAAACCTAACTAACCTAAGGACAGCACACAACACCCAGTCATCACGAGGCAGAGAAAATCTCTGACCCCGCCGGGAATCGAACCCGGGAACCCGGGCGTGGGAAGCGAGAACGCTACCGCACGACCACGAGCTGCGGACACGTGTTGAGCAATTCGGCGGTACGTCCACCCGGCCTCCCGCATGCCCACTATACGCCCTCGCTCAAAGTCCGTCAACTGCACATACGGTTCACGTCCACGCTGTCGCGGCATGCTACCAGTGTTAAAGACTGCGATGGAGCTCCGTATGCCACGGCAAACTGGCTGACACTGACGGCGGCGGTGCACAAATGCTGCGCAGCTAGCGCCATTCGACGGCCAACACCGCGGTTCCTGGTGTGTCCGCTGTGCCGTGCGTGTGATCATTGCTTGTACAGCCCTCTCGCAGTGTCCGGAGCAAGTATGGTGGGTCTGACACACCGGTGTCAATGTGTTCTTTTTTCCATTTCCAGGAGTGTATATATTGTGAAAAGCAATGGTCCCATAACACTCCCCTGTGGCACGCCAGAGGTTACTTTAACGTCTGTAGACGTCTCTCCATTGAGAACAACATGCTGTGTGCTTCAATCCAGCCACGCAGCTGGTCTGATATTCCGTAGGCTCTTACTTTGTTTATCAGGCGACAGTGCGGAACTGTATCGAACGCCTTCCGGAAGTAAAGGAAAATGGCATCTTCCTGGGAGCCTGTATCTACTATTTTCTGGGTCTCATGAACAAATAAAGCGAGTTGGATCTCACACGATCGCTGTTTCCGGAATCCATGTTGATTGCTACAGAGTACATTCTGGGTTTCCAGAAATGACATGATACGCGAGCAAAAAACATGTTCTAAAATTCTACAACAGATCGATGTAAGAGATATAGATCTATAGTTTTGCGCATCTGCTCGACGACCCTTCTTGAAGACTGGGACTACCTGTGCTCTTTTCCAGTCGTTTGGAACCTTCCGTTCCTCTAGAGACTTGCGGTACACGGCTGTTAGAAGGGCAGAAAGTTCTTTCGCGTACTCTGTGTAGAATCGAATTCGTATCCCGTCAGGTCCAGTGGACTTCCTTTGTTGAGTGATTTCAGTTGCTTTTCTATTCCTTGGACACTTATTTCGATGTCAGCCATTTTTTCGTTTGTGCGAAGATTTAGAGAAGGAACTGCAGTGCGGTCTTCCTCTGTGAAACAGCTTTGGAAAAAGGTGTTTAGTATTTCAGCTTTACGTGTGTCATCCTCTGTTTCAATGCCATCATCATCCCAGAGTGTCAGGATATGCTGTTTTGAGCCACTTAGTGATTTAACGTAAGACCAGAACTTCCTAGGATTTTCTGTCAAGTCGGTACAGAGAATATTAGTTTCGAATTCACTGAACGCTTCACGCATAGGCCTCCTTACGCTAACTTTGACATCGTTTAGTTTCTGTTTGTCTGAGAAGTTTTGGCTGCGTTTAAACTTGCAGTGAAGCTTTCTTTGCTTTCGCAGTAGTTTCCTAACTTTGTTGTTGAACCACGGTGGGTTTTTCCCGTCCCTCACAGTTTTACTCGGCACGTTCCTGTCTAAAACGCATTTTACGATTGCCATGAACTTTTTCCATAAATAGAGTGTGACAAGTAATTTTTCATAGTCGTTGGCTACTGTATGAAGTTACTAAGGTTGAACGCTAATGGCGCTATTGTACAGAGCATTGCAGCTACAGCACAATCATTTCCTCATTTTTCCCATTCCTTTTCATTCCAAAATGTGGTTATCGGGCTAGTACTGGCTGGTATCGGTACATTTCCTGAAGGTCGTTTCTCTCTGGCGCGAGAACAGGAAAATTAGCTTCATCATTTTAAAATTGGAATTAGTGCAAAAAAGTGGGGTTATGAGATTGTTCTTGCCTGTCATTGCGGAAGTTAATACAACGACAATCTATACTTCGTAATAAGACTTAGCAGAGGACCGCACTGATTATTTGCTGCTGGAAAATTCTATAACAGAATTCTATAACAGGATTTCCTGTCCAAGCATTGTCTTTATCACATAAGCTATCACGGCACTATATTTGATGCTCGTTGCCATGCACTGCCAACATTTCCTTGCAAAATATGGGGTCGCTCAATAAGCAATGCAACACTATTCTCGTCGATGCAAAGAAAACGAAATGGGGAAACCAAACACCAACAATCAAGAACAATACCTACTTGTCTGATGATTTGATTACAGTTTCTATACTCCCTATGTTACGAAGGTTGGTTATAGTTCAGCTACTACCTCCAATGTCGACACCATAAAGGCTTTGGGAATTAATAAACATATTTTACAGCTATACACGTGACCGTCGACTTTGCTAAATTTAGGTTTGCTTTGTAAGACTATGTATATACGCTGAGCAATTAAAGTTTTGTCAGAAAAATCAAACGACTAGCCAAGATGGGAAAAAAAATCATCGTTGCCTAAATACTGCGAGCGAAAGAAGACCTGACAACATACTGCATTATTACTCAAGAAGATTCAGCCGGCAGGGTATCGAATGTGGTGGCTAAAGCCTGGCATCAGCACTTACAGTTACTGCTACTGGTTCAGAACACCAAGGGGTCGTGTCCAGCACTGTGCTAACTTCTGATGTAACGACAGCTCCTCTGTCTGTCTCCACCTTCAGTGATGAAATCACGTCCGCCGAACGTGATCTGAGAAACAAGAGACCACGAGAGAGAATCAGATCAGATTCTTCCTTTAATAACTTCGCTCCTGGAGTCACCCTCTCCACCGTGTTCTTATCCCAACAAAATTGGGGAGTCGTAAGAGATGGCACCCGCTTCTTTCTGTGGGGGCAGTGCGGGTGTGTCTGCTTTCCGAGGTGATAGACACCGAAAAGCTAATCGTGCATCAGCGAAGGCGTATTTGTTACGAGGCTTCACATCATTTCTAACGGAAACTGCCAGGAGATCCCTCCGATCAACAATCATTTCGGGCGCACCCTGGAGTGTCCAAGAAGAATAAACTTTTGAATAATTTAATGTGGGATTGTAAGTGCCCCGAAACTCTAATTCTCTCAGTTGCTCGCGAAATGAGCCTATTAGTTTTCATCACTTGTTAATTAAATAAGCAGCAAAATACTGGAAATCTGGTTTGCATTCATTCCTCAGTCACTGGCTGCAGCCTTTGTTTGCTGTTAGTACTCCGGTCTCCATATTTCTCTGTGTTACGGTTCAGTATTCAAATGTTATCATGATTAACGCTGTACTGTCGTTTCCTTTCCACGTCATCACATAAGTGGCAGTTTCACATGGAGGAGTTATCACAGTTTCTGTTAATTGGGTTTACATTTTGTGTCATTTCTTACAGGAGAAGACACTGTATGGTGCTTGGACCTAAAATATCTGGTTGAGGTGGCTACTTTTGGGTAGCCGACGAGAGGTGCGAAAAGAGATCATAAGTTTATAGCTAAAGAAAACCGCAAAAACTGAAGTGGAGATTAGATTAAATTCGTTACGCAAAAAACACGTCGATTTCCTGTCCAAGCATTGTCTTTATCACATAAGCTATCACGGCACTATATTTGATGCTCGTTGCCATGCACTGCCAACATTTCCTTGCAAAATATGGAGTCGCTCAATAAGCAATGCAACACTATTTTTTTGGCCAGTTTCGGTTGAGACAATGCATAATTTGTTGCAAGAGGTCTTAGAATATTCCCGCTTTAGTCCCTATAATTTCAAGAAGCTCCGGTTGGTTGCGGCTCTACAAGTAGCCTTCAAACTGCCGTCTGTAGCAGAGGCGCGTTCCTAGCAGAGAGCTGTCACTGAGTTTCTTTTGTCGGAAAACAGAGCGTCACAGATATTCGTAGGATCTTGTAGTATGTCTACGGAAACCTGGTAACGAACAGAAGCACCGTGAGTCGTTGGGCGAGGTATCTGTTATCATCGCAACAAGGTCGCACAATCCTGTCCGATGCCCTGTGTGCCGGCCAGCCGCACACAGCTGTGACTCCTGCAATGTTGGAACGTGCGGACACTCTCATTCTACCAGTCACAGTCTAACACCTCGTTACTCAACTGTACTTCTCTGTTAGAAGTGCTGACACACTCGTCCACCAGTTGCAGTTCACAAAGGTACGGTATGTACCCGTTGGCCTCCTCACGGCCTAACTTAAAAAAACTTTATGTCCTGCCTTGCGGCAGGTCTTGTCATGGGGGAAGCCTCGTCAGAGAGGTCCACCGCATGAGCGCCTAGGGAAATGATTCCAGTGGTGGTTTCCCATTGCCTTCCACTGATGATGATGAAATGATAATGAGGACAACACAACACCCAGTCCCTGAGCGGAGAAAAGCTCCGACCCAGCCGGGAATCGAACCCGGGCCCTTAGAATTGACAGACCGCCGCGCTGACCACTCAGCTATCGGGACGGACTCCGCCTAACAGAAGACCATAAAGAGCAACAAAGGACAATCTGTGCGGAATTGCTTGCGCCTTACGAGGCTGATCGTGACAATTTTTTTCGAACATCAACACAGGTAACTAAAGATGGGTCCATCACTGCGAATCGGAAACAAACCGGCGATCCATGGAGTAGCACCACAGCACCTCTCCTCCGAAGTAGAAGTTCAAATCTGTTCCCACAGCCGGTAAAGTCATGGCGGCGGTCATCTGGAAGTCTGAAGGGGTTATCCTGTTTGATGTCCCCCTCCCCATATGGTGCAACTATCAACTCTGAAGTGTGCTGTACTATCCTCAGGAAACTGAAGAAACGACTTCACTGGATTCATCACCACAAAATTGCAAACGAATGTCTCCTTTTTCCGTGGCAATGCAAGGCCTCAAACGAGTCTGCGTACTCGAGGGGAAGTCACAAAACGTCATTGGACTGTTCATTCTCCTCCACCCAACAGCCCCGATCTCGCACCTTCCGACTTCCATCTGTTTCGCCCAGTGAAGGATGCACTCCGCCGGAAGCAGTACGTGGATGACGGTGAGGTCACTGATGCAGAAAGATGTAGGCTCCGATGTCGATAAGTAGAATGGCACCATGCCAGCATAGGGTCCTACCAGTAAAGGGGCATAAGGTCGTCATATTGAATGGAGATTACGTTGAAAAGTGGGGTTTTTTAGCCAAAAGAGTAGGGAACATATGATGTACTGCAATCCTGAATAAAACCAACCTTTTTATAGGAAAAAAAGATATGTTGCATTACTTACTGAATGCCTCTCGTAAATATGAAACGACGTATCTGTACTATTCAGGAGAGGATATGCTGCAATGAACATATATTGCAACTGCCTTCGTTGAGCTCCAAGCATATATAACTCGAGGATTCAACTTGCCATGGTTGCTCCCCGTATTTTCCAAACTCCACAGAGAGCTCCACTTACCCCACTCCACGCAGTTACTGACATAACCCCGGAAATTCTTCTTCTCCCCCAGCGGGCAGACGTTTCACTGTTCAAATTTCGTCGAATGGTTTTGAACGCTTCCTAATTGTGCCACCCTGTACTCTTATACAAGAGCAATGTGACGTTACACTCCAAAGGGGTGGGATCACGTTCAGTGGGGTTTCAGCTCCACGATGTCCTTAAAAAGGGGTTTAATCGTCCAGGGGTTGTCAGCGATAGCCAAATTTGTCAAGAACGGCGTCCTGTTATTCATCGCGCTGCAAACTGTCGTTTTCGAGCGCGAAATTTATCAAAATGAAAGCCTCTAGGGAGGGGGGGGGGAGTTCATTTAGGCCCTTTCTGCCAACTCCTGAGGCCTTTTCATCTAGAATCTGAGCGGTGGTGTGTTCCAAATATTTTCCTCGGCTACCCATAAGAAACCAGCGTGATTTTAACGCTAGGCGTAGCAGTTCTCAATTCAACTACAGAGGCGTCAAACGAATGGGTCAGACATGAGCAAAAGGGGGTGTAATGACCTTCCAAACGTATGATGCGTCCACAGTGGCGTTCGACAGAATTCTGGTGAAATTTGGTGCCCATGCGACATCATTAACGCACATTACAAATCGCATGAACTTCTGAGCTCTGTCCTTTTCTTTGCGTGTGTCGACACCTTGCTGTCTGAAGTGCTGCCGAGCTCAAGGATGACGTCGTAAGGTGCCACGCTCTTGCACCGTTACAAAGGATTTTGTAGGCACTGCCAACTTCTGCATTGCAATGGGAGGCAATTAGGGGTTTCAAAGAAGTGATCCTTAATTTTGTGCAGCGCAGATACCCCTCCCAGGCTACCGAACACCATGACCCCACACGCATCCTCTTGTTTCAGCCCTTATCAATATCCACGTCTATACTTAGCGTGTATTGGCGCGTACTTCTATGTACCACTGCCGCAAGATGTACGCAAGAGGTAGCAATAGATTGGTTGACTCTTCTAGTAAAGAACACTCACTGAATTCTAAAAGTAAATCACATTGTGATAAACGATTCCTGTCTTGCACCGTCTGCCACGAGAGATGGATGGGCAACACCTTGAAACTTTCGCGCTCATTAACTGATCTGTTACCGGTACTATTCTGTCCCTATTTGTTCGATACTGTATCCAAAGTTCATAACGCCTAGCAAGATTTCAAACTGAACCTGTCTTCTTTAACGTACTGCCCATCGACGACATATGAAACAATAGGATAGTCTATATTACTTCGTGTACCTCTAGACATTTTATACTGACGCTGCAGCCTTGTACTGTTTCATGTCACCCACCATGTGGCGCCTGTGTCGTGGTTCCTTGATCTGTTGCGAGTTTCAAACTGTATACGAGAATGACTTTGGTTGAATAAGTCGGCTTGTCCCGGCGGAGGTTCGAGTCCTCCCCAGGGCATGGGTGTGTGTGTTTGTCCTTAGGATAATTTAGGTTAAGTGGTGTGTCAGCTTAGGGACTGATGACCTCAGCAGTTAAGGCCCACAAGATTTCACACACATTTGAACATTTGATTTGAATAAGTCGGTACGCTACGACAAGTAGTACAGGACACTTAATTTATACACATCATTTTCATTTAGCCTTGCGTCTAGTGCTGATGGCAGCTCAGTATTTACCAATAACAACAAGTTACACGTAGTATGCGCCATTACGTCTCCAAACTAATATACTTCTCCTGACTTTAGTTGCGCGTATACTACGATGGGCGTCCAATAAGTAAGTTTCCCTATTTTATAAAAAAAATTACACAAAATTTATCATACTAAAGTAATTTTATTGACATTGTACAATGCTTCTTTTCGTTTTCTACATAATCGCCATGATTTCCCAAGCATTTTCGGTAACGTGTCATAAGTTTATCGAAACCAGTGTTATACCTGCTCAGGTCCTGTGCTCCTAACCAGCTGTCCACTGCTGATGTGACTTCCCGGTTTTAAAGTGCTTACCTTGGAGGGGAACATGTGAAAATCACTTAGGGGCAAGATCTGGTGAATATGGAGGATGCCGCAACAGTTTTCAATTGAATCTGCCGAGCTCCGCATGGGTCATTTGAGCTGAATGACTTCGAGCATTGTCACGAAGTAAGAGAACTTTCCGAGGTAAAAGTTCAGTACGTTTTCTTTTGATGGCAGCTTGTGGATTCCTTAAGGCATTACGGTACCTCCATCTACGGATTTTGGTGTCGCGAAGTGGATAGTGAACGAGTAACACATCCTCACTGTCCCAAAAGATGGTTGCCATAACTTTCTGTGCCTTTTTGCGACTCTTTCGTCAGGTTTCTTCCACATCTCGCTCTGACATATTGTCTCTGGGATCGAATTATGGACCCAGGTCTCATCCTCATGTGAATATTCATACCGCCTTACCCACAAACAGAGGTTAACTCAAGATGGATACCGACAGCGGATAGCAGTTTTGCTGCGAAAAAAACGAATGAAAGAGTGCAGCCCACAAGCGGACACACTTTGTAGTGGTAACTCCATGCTAACTGCCTGCATACTTGCAAGATACTGTGGTACGCATCATAAGCCAGGATGAGCACTGTCAACACACTCCATTCGAACTCGCAGGCCCTGACATTTCACGGGCACAGTTTATTTTTCAGAGCATTAACGTAGGGAAAGTTACTTATTGGACGACATTCATAAATACAGAACTGTCTAAAGTTGAACGATTCATTTAACGCTTCCACTAGTTATGAAGGCTCCAACTCTGTTAAATTGCTTCCTACGTTTGATACCTCCAAACATCTCCACTCCACTGCACTAAGACAGATGTTGTTACAGCTTCGAATTCAGCAACGTGCATCTTCGAAAACTCTCAAAGGTGATTGGTTTCACGATACAAGTCCCACTTATTATTACTAAATTGTATTTATATAGCCTATTGCCACAGTCTCGATTGGTGTGATTTCCCCCAGTGCGCATTTCGATGGCATGTCTAACGACGCTCTCCCTGCATTCTGGCGTTTGTGCTAAAATCCTGATGCGATCGTATTCCATCTCACGGTTGTCGAACAAACAGTACTCTGCGCCAGCCGATTTGTTAGGATGCATTAGTCGAGTGCCCAAGTAAGGCTTGGAATCAGAGCTGCATCTAATTAAGAAGACACTTAGCAAACAACGAGCTGGCGGCCAGGGTGGATGAAGTGCCTACGGCCATGCTACCGGAGTCAGGGCACCCCGCCGACCGCAGACGCCATTGTTGTCGCCTGTCGGCGTTATGTAACTATGAATTCTCAATGATACACTACTGGCCATTAAAATTGCTACACCAAGAGGAAATGCAGATGATAAACGGGTATTCATTGGACAAATATATTATACTAGAACTGACATGTAATTACATTTTCACTCAATTTGGGTGCATAGATCCTGGGAAATAAGTGCCAAAAACAACCTCCTCTGGCCGTAATAACGGCCTTGATACGCCTGGGCATTGAGTCAAACAGAGCTTGGATGGCGCGTACAGGTACAGCTGCCCATGCAGCTTCAACACGATACCACAGTTCATCAAGAGTAGTGACTGCCGTATTGTGACGAGCCAGTTGCTCGACCACCATTGACCAGACGTTTTCAGTTGGTGAGAGATCTGGAGAATGTGCTGGCCAGGGCAGCAGTCGAACATTTTCTGTATCCAGAAAGGCACGTACAGGTCCTGCAACATGCGGTCGTGCATTATCCTGCTGAAATGTATGATTTCGCAGGGATCGAATGAAGGTTAGAGCCACGGATCGTAACACATCTGAAATGTAACGTCCACTGTTCAAAGTGCCGTCAGTGCGAACAAGAGGTGACCGAGACGTGTAACCAATGGCACCCCGTACCATCACGCCAGGTGATACGCCAGTATGGCGATGACGAATACATGCTTCCAATGTGCGTTCACCGCGATGTCGCCATACACGGATGCGACCATCATGGTGCTGTAAACAGAACCTGGATTCATCAGAAAAAATGACGTTTTGCCATTCGTGCACCCAGGTTCGTCGTTGAGTACACCATCGCAGGCGCTCCTGTCTGTGATGCAGCGTCAAGGGTAACCGCAGCCATGGTCTTCGAGCTGATAGTCTATACTGCTGCAAACGTCGTCGAACTGTTCGTGCAGACGGTTGTTGTCATCCAAACGTCCCAATCTGTTGACTCAGGGATCGAGACGTGGCTGCACGATCCGTTACAGCCATGTGGGTAAGGCGCCTGGTATCTCGACTGCTAGTGATACGAGGCCGTTGGGATCCAGCACGGCGTTCCGTATTACCCTCTTGAACCCACCGATTCCATATTCTGCTAACAGTCATTGGATCTCGACCAACGCGGGCAGCAATGTCGCGATATGATAAACCGCAATCGCGATAGGCTACAATCCGACCTTTATCAAAGTCTGAAACGTGATGGTCTGCATTTCTCCTCCTTACACGAGGCATCACAACAACGTTTCAGCAGGCAACGCCGGTCAACTGCTGTTTGTGTATGAGAAATCGGATGGAAACTTTCCTCATGTCAGCACGTTGTAGGTGTCACCACCGGCGCCAACCTTGTGTGATTGCTCTAAAAAGCTAATCATTTGCATATCACAGCATCTTCTTCTTGTCTGTTAAATTTCGCGTCTGTAGCACGTCATGTAAGTGGTGTAGCAACTTTAATCGCCAGTAGTGTACTTGAAATAAACCGTAAGATTTGTTGCGACATTCCTAGCTCTCTGAAAAGATGCCATCTACAGTTTTAGAGCTACAAAATTTTGAAAAACACAGCCCTCAGTCGCGAACACAATTAATTTGTGACATAGGTTTCGGTGTCACAAAGGACACCTTCTTCGGACAAAATTAAAACTAAATGTTACAGCGTAACGTACCAAAAAATACGAAAGCTGCGGTAATACCCGACAGCGTCAGATACTCAGAATTAAAATAAAATGCAACAGAGGTGCAAGCCACTAGGGGCTCCCACGTGTCCTCTGCTACAGTCAACACAAAACTGAAACATCATGTGACTTCTGCGCCACGGCAACTTCAAGACAATACAGCTATCTGGTGGCTAACTGGTAAAACAAGCAATTTTTGGTTCAAATGGCTGTCAGCACTATGGGAATTAACATCTGAGGTCATCAGTCCCCTAGAACTTAGAACTACTTAAACTTAACTAACCTAAGGACATCACATACATCCATGCCCGAGGCAGGATTCGAACCTGCGACCGTAGCGGTCGCGCCGTTCCAGACTGAAGCCCCTAGAACCGCTCGGCCACACCAGCCTGCCAAGCTATTTTGTAAACATTTCTCGTAACTGCAGAGAGGGAAATGAACTAACACCTGAACGGTGTACATGAAGTAATTACAATAGCGGGATACTGCGTTACATAAAATACTACTAATGAATGACTGGCTGTAGTATAAAAATTCCAGAATAAATGCATAAAGAAGACACATGAAATAATCCATTAAATGACATTACTGCTTGCTGTAATAGATACGTTATAGAAACCAAAAAAGAGACGTAAAAAGTCCCTTGTGACACCGAATCCTAATTAATTGTGTTCGCGACTGAGGGCCGTGTTTTTCAAAGTTTTGTATCATGCAACAGTCGCTGATTGACAGCCATGTTAAAAACCTTTACTTTTAGAGCTGTTGGTAGAATTGGTGAAATTATCTGCATTGTGGACGGTGTACATTGAAAGAGTGAGCTCTTCCTCCTCCACACATTTTGCCGCGAGTGAATCACTGTTACTGACGTCAGACGACGTAGAGGGTATCGTTTTTGCTTTATGTACTGCAAGTAAACCAGTCGAATAGTGATGTGCACAGCCGCAAGTTAAAGGCTCTCAGCTAGAAGTGAGATGGCTGTGCGACCGACGACGTGCCTGCAGCCAGGCTGCAGCTTAAATTTAACAAGGCTTTCAGCGAGCAACGACATGTGACGTGCCAGGAACGAGCAGAGATGCTACAACACGAGCGCACCCTTTGGAGCCCCATTCATACAGGAGCTACTGAGGAGCGGTTCTCGGTGGCGCTTCCGCTGGCGAAGCATTGGCATAAATGGGCGCCATTTATGGCGGAACGTTGGTTCCAATAGCGGGATTCTCAGAGAAGTACTGCTTCCCCGTGACGAAGTCGAGTGAGCAGTCGTCGTCCCTTACACTAGGGACAAATTTGGACGCGTATAATACGTGTGCAGTGACACGATATTACAGCGCGATGCGCACATTCCGCACGTACCCGCAGGCCCTGCGCATTTGGAGATGCATACACGTTCTTTGCCCGGGCCAGATGGGGACGCGCTTCGCCGACAGAATCGTGGCAAGTACCCTGAAATCTTTCTCAACGATTTTACAGAAACTACTGGGTAAAAAAAAGTTTTCACTTTACTTGTAGCCTTATATGTCACCTTCATCGTGAAGTATCCGTCATCTCGCTAATTGTCATACTTGTGACATTCACATTTCATTAAGACACTGAGAGAAATTCCAGAAGTTCGCAATGAAAAATAGGGGTCGCTATGATTTTGCGTTTGGTGCATATTACACATTATGTTTTTCCGAATGAAATTTAGCTAACATGTTGAATTTTTCTTTAGACTTGAGAGTAGGTCTCTGTCTGTCTCCGATCTCGAGGAAATGAATCCTATGTAGCGCATTCACTTCCGATCTCACACTCGCCAGTGTAATGGTACTTGGATCACGTAACTATTGCGGCACCTCACCTCAACCTCTCGATACTAGCAATATTCTACTGTGTTTCTGTAAAATTGTTAACATATTCTGTGACAACATTCAGATTTGATTTCATTAATGTAGAGTTACTTTGATACATCGATATGTTTATATCGCAATGATATTATTCTTACAGGGTGTTTCAAAAATGACCGGTATATTTGAAACGGCAATAAAAACTAAACGAGCAGCGATAGAAATACACCGTTTGTTGCAATATGCTTGGGAGAACAGTACATTTTCAGGCGGACAAACTTTCGAAATTACAGTAGTTACAATTTTCAACAACAGATGGCGCTGCAAGTGATGTGAAAGATATAGAAGACAACGCAGTCTGTGGGTGCGCCATTCTGTACGTCGTCTTTCTGCTGTAAGCGTGTGCTGTTCACAATGTGCAAGTGTGCTGTAGACAACATGGTTTATTCCTTAGAACAGAGGATTTTTCTGGTGTTGGAATTCCACCGCCTAGAACACAGTGTTGTTGCAACAAGACGAAGTTTTCAACGGAGGTTTAATGTAACCAAAGGACCGAAAAGCGATACAATAAAGGATCTGTTTGAAAACTTTCAACGGACTGGGAACGAGACGGATGAACGTGCTGGAAAGGTGGGGCGACCGCGTACGGCAACCACAGAGGGCAACGCGCAGCTAGTGCAGCAGGTGATCCAACAGCGGCCTCGGGTTTCCGTTCGCCGTGTTGCAGCTGCGGTCCAAATGACGCCAACGTCCACGTATCGACTCATGCGCCAGAGTTCACACCTCTATCCATACAAAATTCAAACGCGGCAACCCCTCAGCGCCGCTACCATTGCTGCACGAGAGACATTCGCTAACGATATAGTGCACAGGATTGATGACGGCGATATGCATGTGGGCAGCATTTGGTTTACTGACGAAGCTTATTTTTACCTGGACGGCTTCGTCAATAAACAGAACTGGCGCATACGGGGAACCGAAAAGCCCCATGTTGCAGTCCCATCGTCCCTGCATCCTCAAAAAGTACTGGTCTGGGCCGCCATGTCGTCCAAAGGAATCATTGGCCCATTTTTCAGATCCGAAACGATTACTGCATCACGCTATCTGGACATTCTTCGTGAATTTGTGGTGGTACAAACTGCCTTAGACGACACTGCGAACACCTCGTGGTTTATGCAAGATGGTGCCCAGCCACATCGCACGGCCGACGTCTTTAATTTCCTGAATGAATATTTCGATGATCGTGTGATTGCTTTGGGCTATCCGAAACATACAGGAGGCGGCGTGGATTGGCCTCCCTATTCGCCAGACATGAACCCCTGTGACTTCTTTCTGTGGGGACACTTGAAAGACCAGGTGTACCGCCAGAATTCAGAAACAATTGAACAGCTGAAGCAGTACATCTCATCTGCATGTGAAGCCATTCCGCCAGACACGTTGTCAAAGGTTTCGGGTAATTTCATTCAGAGACTACGCCATATTATTGCTACGCATGGTGGATATGTGGAAAATATCGTACTATAGAGTTTCCCAGACCGCAGCGCCATCTGTTGTTGAAAATTGTAACTACTGTAATTTCGAAAGTTTGTCTGCCTGAAAATGTACTGTTGTCCCAAGCATATTGCAACAAACGGTGTATTTCTATCGCTGCTCGTTTAGTTTTTATTGCCGTTTCAAATATACCGGTCATTTTTGAAACACCCTGTATGTGTATTCTTTCTTTCGCCACTATGATCTTTGAAGTACTTGTAACTCTGATTTTTGGGCGCGCAAGCGGTTATTAGAGAGTCAAGTCTTGGTCGTCATGTTGAAAAGACGCAAGTTGTAGTCAGTTTGTGAAATGTGAACTTTAACAGTGAGGAAGATATTTTCAAGTATGTTTTATATTGTGAAGTGATGTTGCGACAAAAGTAATAAAAGAGAAGTGTAGCTTAAATTCGGAGTGCTGATTACTTTTTTACATCACCATTGTCCTAATTTGCAAAAGTTTAATCTGCAAGAATGGTTTATGAAACACATCTACAAAACTTTAGAATATCGCAGAATAACACCAAGGCCTCTTTGAATCCGAGCTTGGACTCATCACTACCTAGATTTTCGACGATTGAGCCATGAGGTCACAATGAGACCAGCGTGGGAAACACGAAAAGATGAGTGCCTAGTTTATCTATTATTTCAAGAAATGACTTTATTAACTGTGCTCTAATGACACCTGCCACATAATATAACTTTGTTGTTGCCCGAAAATGCAGTATTTAGCTATGTGAGCAACACTTCAATCATAATTAATTTTTGACCTTTGTTGTGGTAGGGTTGTTAGACCAGAACGAAATATTCATAACATCCATCTCCTAAACCGGTATAGATGTCTAAACGAGAGTTTGGTGAATGATAGCATATACGGAGAAGAATATTTTACAAAAAAGTTAACATATAGAACTCTCTTATCTGCGGCGATGCAACAGAAGCTGTAGTTTTTTATGTTTTTCAGTCCATTGGGGAATTTTTTTAAGACTCATCGACAGCTAGTGAAAAGAGAATTTCTTACTATGAAAATAAACATGAAATCTCCTCTCTTTTGTCAATGCAAACCGACGCAGCGAAGTTTTCTGTCAGCTACTGACTCTCTGGTTGCCACTTGCTTGTTTAATGAGACACACTGTTTCCGGATTCTGTTGCAATAGCTACTGCAAGTTGGGTTTGCACAAATTATACTGTGTTTTTAGCAAAAGAAGCACAATTAAACCTGTCAACAAGGGATATGTAGCCGTTACTCATAAATGATGATGCTTCTTCAAATGACGAAAGGTCAACTATTCACACAAAAGTACATTATCATTTATGTTACAGTTTTGGAGGAATCCCCAAAACCCACCGTATTTTTAATAGCGAACGACTGGAATAAAAACTTACCGAAGGATTTTCTTCAGAGGAATATTAAAATAATGACGAGTGTGCATTTCAGGTGGAGTGATGCACACGCGCCAGACGCTGGTTGCTCACCCACGACTTGTGAAACTGACGCTGTGTGATTCGCAAATAGAAAAGTAAACAATTGATACACTGCACAACCAGTTGGCTAGTGCACTGTCAGCAGCTGAGAAGTAATGTGTGCGACAGTAATGTCGAAACTAGCCAGATATGCCTTATGAGCCGCCCGTTGTGGCCGAGCGGTTCTAGGCGCTTCAGTCCAGAACCGCGCTGCTGCTACGGTCGCAGGTTCGAATCCTGCCTCGGGCATGGATGTGTGTGATGTCCTTAGGTTAGTTTGGTTTAATTAGTTCTAAGTCTAGGGGACTGATGACCTCAGATGTTAAGTCCTATAATGCTTAGAGCCATTTTTATTTATTTATTTATTTATTTATTTTTTTATTTTTTTATTTTTTTTTATTTTATTTTTTTTTTCCTTGTGACGGGAAGGGTTCATGTCGTTCATAAAACATCGTCGTAAATGTAGGCCAGCCTTCGTCAGCAATACATTTCAGCAAATTAAATATATCAAATAACGACACTCGTTCAGGATACTCATACTTCCGGAATAATACTAACCACATTCTTAATTTGTGCAGCCTGTTGTATAATTAGTTTATTGATGGTAATTAGCGCGGGATTAACCGAGCGGTCTAGGGCACTGCAGTCATGGACTGTGCGGCTGGTCCCGTCGGAGGTTCGAGTCCTCCCTCGTGCATGGGTGTGTGTGTGTGTTTGTCCTTAGGATAATTTAGGTTAAGTAGTGTGTAAGCTTAGGGACTGATGACCTTAGCAGTTAAGTCCCATAAGATTTCACACACATTTGAACATTTTTTTGATGCTGATTCAGCGTGTACCACCAATGAAATGCTTTTCCTTGTCACTATGTGTCAATTAAACCATTGTAATTCGTGACGGTTTCCCGACTGTCTCTAGTTTACAGTGAAATTATTATGTGTATATATTCAAGTATGGTAACAACAGTGAATCTTATATACTCCAGACCTTGGGCGCTTGTTAGCAGGAGCACACAGGGGATAAACCTGTGAGAATAGCTACCTTTATAATTTTTGAAACTTATCATGCAGCTGTGCCAGCATAATAGGCAGCAGTACTCTACCTTGTTACACTGTATATTTAAAATTGTCTGCCTTGTTTCGTGATCACATGATTTTATGGCATTACTTACTATTCCACTACCCTCACAATAAATCGTCTTTCCCTTTTTGCGATGTGAAGATATTGTGGAGGCAGAAGATACACCGAAAGGCCAAGGAAACTCGTACACCGCCAGCCGGAGTGGCCGAGCGGCTCTAGGCGCTACAGTCTGGAACCGCTACGGTCGCAGGTTCGAATCCTGCCTCGGGCATGGATGTGTGTGATGTCCTTAGGTTAGTTAGGTTTAAGTAGTTTTAAGTTCTAGGGGACTGATGACCTCAGATGTTAAGATCCATAGTGCTCAGCGCCATTTGAACCATTATTGAAAGTCGTACACCTGCCTAGTATCATGTAGCGCCCCCGCGAACGCGAAAAAGTGCCGCAACACGATGTGGCATGGACTCGACTAATGTCTGAAGTAGTGTTGGTGGGAATTGACACCACGAATCCTGCAGGGCTATCCATAAATCCGTAAGAGTACGAGCGGGTGGAGATCTCTTCTGAACAGCACGTTGCAAGACATCCCAGACCAAATATGCTCAATAATGTTGTCTGGAGAGTTTGGCGGCCAACGGAAGTATTTAAACTGATAAGAGTGTTTCTGGAGCCATTCTGTAGTAATTCTGGACATGGGAGGGGGGGGGGTGTCGCTTTGTCTTGCTGGAATTGTCCAAGCCTGTCGGAATGCACAATGGACATGAATGGATGCAGGTGATCAGACAGAACACTTACGTACGTGTCACCTGTCAAAGTCCTATCTAGACGTATCAGGGGACCCATATCACTCCAACTGCACACGCCCCACACCATTACAGAGCCTCCACCACCTTTAACAGTCCCCTGATGACATGCAGAGTCCACACATTCATGAAATTATCTCCATATCCATACACGTTCATCTGCTCGATCAATCTGAAACGAGACTCGTCCGACCATACAACATGTTCCCAGTCATAAACAGTCCAATGTCGGTGTTGATGGGCTCAGGCGAGACGTAAAGCTTTGTGTCGTGCAGTCAACAAGGGTACACGTGTGAGTCTTCTGCTCCGCAAGCCCATATCGATGATGTTTCTTTGAATGGTTCGCAGGCTGACACTTGTTGATGGCCCAGCATTGAAATCTCCAAAACTTTGAAGAAGGGTTACACATCTGTCAGTTGAACGATTCCCTTCAGTCGTCGTTGGTCCCGTTCTTGCAGGATCTTTTTCCAACCGCAACGATGTCGGAGATACGATGTTTTACCGGACTCCTGATATTCACGGTTCACTCGTGAAATGGTCGTATCGGGAAATCCCCACTTCATCGCTTCCTCAGAGACGCTGTGTCCCATCGCTCGTGCGCCGACTACCACCAAGTTCAAACCCACAGAAATTTTGATAATCTGCCATTATAGCAGCAGTAACCGATCTAACAACTGCACCAGACACATGTTCTATTACATAGGCGTTGCCGACCGCAGCGCCGTATTCTGCCTGTTTACATATATCTGTATTTGAATACCCATGCCTATACAAGTTTCTTTGGCGCTTCAGTCTATAATCCCAGTGTGTAATGGCTCATCAGTTATTGAATTATCCATTGTTCCTGACAAAAGAAGAACAATAACGAAGCATTATAGCGGAACTATACAGATATAAGTAACTGAAAAATATAGTGCACTAAAGAAAAATGATCGAGAGCTTTAATGGCGAAAACGAAACGTTACTCAGTGACAATAAGGTTCAGCAGTAAGGTAATATTTTTTGGAAGGCCGATACTACCATCGCTCATATGCGTGGTGCCAAAGGGAGAATAGGGGACGACCGATTTCACCCACTTCACCTCACCTCCACGCTGTGCTATCGTGGCATGCAGCGCGAGAAACTGTGCCACAACCACAAAGCCACGCGACCTGGTGCAGGCGCGTGCCGGGTCACCATCGCGTCGCGCCCGAATTTGCGCCGATCCACTTGAACCTGTTAATGTTACAAAGATGTGCGCTACCCTGCGCTGCACCACTCGCTCTACGCGCATCTCTGTTTCATATGCGCATACCGCGTAGGAGAGACACAGGGCAGCGCGCATTTATGTAACATAGTGTGTAAGTGAGACAGCACAAACTGGCACGCGACGCATTGGTGACGGGATGCGGCGGTGACGCGACACGCGCTTGCGCGTTGTCACGTGACGTTGTCGTTGTGGCACAGTTTCCCGCGCCACGAGCCACTATGAGAGAGCTGAGACGGGGAGTGGCAAAGCAGACCTGCCATATGCCCCATTCGACACCGTGCATATGGGCAATGATAGTATTTGCCATCAGAAAAACATTGCCTTACTGCTGAACTTCATTCTCATTTGAGTACTATTCCGTTTTTCGATTACACTATAAATCAGTCTAATCTAAATGCCGTAAATTCAACTAAATACCTAGGTATTACAATTACGGACAACTTAAATTGGAAGCAACACATAGAAAATGTTGTGGGGAAGGCTAACCAAAGACTGCGTTTTATTGGCAGGACACTTAGAAAATGTAACAGATCTACTAAGGAGACTCCTACGCTTGTCCGTCCTCTTTTATTATAATGCTGCGCGGTGTGGGATCCTTACCAGATAGGACTGACGGAATACATCGAAAAAGTTCAAAGAAGGGCAGCACGTTTTGTATTATTGCGAAATGTGGGAGAGAGTGTCACAGAAGTGATACAGGATTTGGGCTGGACATAATTTTAAAAAAGGCGTTTTTCGTTGCGACACAATCTTCTCACGAAATTCCAATCAACAACTTTCTCCTCAGAATGCGAAAATATTTTGTTGACACCGACCTACCTAGGGAGAAACGATAACCACGATAAAATAAGGGGAATCAGAGCTCGTACGGAAAGATATAGGTGTTCGCTCTTCCGCGCGGTATACGAGATTGGAATAATAGAGAATCGTGAAGGTGGTTCGATTAACCCTCTGCCTGGCACTTAAATGTGCTTTGCAGAATATCCATGTAGATGTAGATGTAGATGAAGCTCTTGATTTTTTCATTACCGCGTTACATTTTTCGGTTACTTTTATCTACATAGTTACGTTTTCTGTTTCGTTGTTGTTTTTATTTATCAAGAACAGTGCAAAGTTTAATGACTGGTGAACCATTAGCCTCTGGAATTATATCTTCTGCCTCTCCAATGTCTTCACATTGCAAGAAGTGACAGACGATTCATCGTAAACGTAATAGAATAGTAAGGAATATTATAAAATTATGTGATCAAGAAGCAAGGCCGGAAATTTTAAATATGGTACAATGAAACAAAGTAGTCTTTGCGCTGCCTATTATACTGGTGTAGCTGTACGATGTTACAAGAAGTCGAAAAGTGGGAATTTCCATAAGTGCATCCACATTGTGCTCCTTGTAAACAGCATCCTAGATCTGAAGTATATAAGATTCACTGTAATTATTTGGATATGGATGTAATAAGAGATGATATACTACATGCACGCGGACATCACATTTCATGTAAGCTAGAAACAGTCGAGAAACCCCCATGAACGACTCTGTTTTAATTAGCAAGTAGTGACACAAAGAAATCATTTTTGTAATTGTATACACGGAATCAGCATCAATGAACTAATCATACAACAGGTTGCACAAATTAAGAATGTGGTTAGTATTATTTCGAAAGTATGAGTATCCTGATAGAGTGTATTATTTGATATATTTAATTTGCCGAAATGTATTGCTGGCCAAGGCAGGCCTACATTGGGATGTGCAGTGGATCAGTTGTTTACCTTTGTCAGTAATAACTGTTTTATGTGCGTATCTCACAGCGTCATTTTGGAAAGACATAGGTGATTAACCAGCGTCTTGCATGTGCCATTTGTAGATCACTCCACCTGAATGTAACATTAATCATTACATTTTTAATATTGTTCAGATGAAAAACAAAAGAAAAACCTGCTGTAGGTTTCCATTCCAGTCGTTCACTAATTAAAATGCGATGGGTTTTGGGAATTCCTCCAGAACTGTAACATAATTGATAATGTATGTTTGTGTGAAGAAGCGTCATCATTGCTGAGTAACGGCTACGTTTCCCTCATTGACAGGTTTGATTGTGCTTCTTTTGCTAAACGGCAGTATAATTTGCACAAAACCATTTTGTAGTAACTATTGCAACAGAATGATGAAACAGTGTGTCTCATTGAATAAGTGACTGGTGACCAGAGAGGTCAATATCTTACAGAAAACTTCACTGTGTCGGTTTTTAGTGACATAAAAGAAGAAATTTCATGTTTACTTTCATACCCATAAATTCTCTTTTTACTAGCTGTCGATGACTCTTAAAAAATTACAGTACTGAAGTAAAAAATCAAAAAGTACAGCTTGTGCTTCATCGCCGTAGATAAGACAGTTCCATGAGTTAACTATTTGGGCCGCGCGGGATTAGCCGAGCGGTCTCAGGCACTGCAGTTATGGACTCTGCGGCTGGTTACGTCGGAGGTTCGAGTCCTCCCTCGGGCATGGGTGTCTGTATTTGTCTTTAGGAAATTTAGGTTAAGTAGTGTGTAAGCTTAGGGACTGATGACCTTAGCAGTAAAGTCCCATAAGATTTCACACACATTTGAACATTTTTTTGAGTTAACTATTTGGTAAAATAGTCTTCTCCTTGCGTGCTGTCATTTGCCAAAATCTCATTTCGATATCTTTAACGGTTTAGGAGAAATTGGAGATGTTATGTATATTTCAAACTTGTGCACGTGTGATCGGAAGTAAAAGCACTGCATAAAATCCATTACCTTCTCCCAAGTCTAAAGAAAAATTCAAATGTTAGCTAAATTTCATACGCAACATCATATGGTGTAATATGCACCAAACACAAAATCACAGTGATCCCTATTTTTACTGCAAACTTTTCGAATTTTATGAATTGTCTACTTAAATGTGAATATCATAATAAAAATGATGATTAGCGAGTTCTTGATCACTTCATCATAAACGTGGTACATAAAGCTACAACAAAAACAAAAATCCAATTGTTCTAGCACGTAGAGTCTGTAAAATTGTTTGAGAAAGATTACAAGGTGTGTGCCTCAGTTCTGTCAGTGCAGCGTGTCGCCAACTGATGCCGGCAAAGAATCTCTCCGCGTCTCAACAGGCTAAGTGCACACTGAGACGCGTATAGCACGTGTAACGTGACACGATTTTACTGCGCAACGTGCATGCTCCACACATGTCGTGCAGACCTGCACATATTGAGACACGTATGAAGAGTGCGCTCTTCGGTCAGCGTAATGTGCACGTACCAGATGCCAGTTGCTGACCTATTTCTTATCGAACTGAAAATGTGTAGTTCGCAAATAAGAGAGTTATTACCGTTAGACTTGAGTTCCGAAACAGATTCCGATGCTAATAGTGAAGACGAAGTGTTGCTTTATTCATTAATGAATAAAAAATTCAAATCATCAAAGAAATGTATTTTGTTTGAAAGGAAAAGATATGGACAGTTTCAGACTATGACTTGGGTCAGTTTCAAACTATCACTAAGGTGAATGATACTGATTTTACAAATTACTTCAAAGTGACTAGAAGGCAATTTTCTGAAGTGCATGGAACCATATAGCACACCATTGACTCAAATGGAAACAATGCACCGATCGGTCTAAGGCGCTGCAGTCATGGACTGTGCGGCTGGTCCCGGCGGAGGTTCGAGCCCTCCCTCGGGCATGAGTGTGTGTGTTTGTCCTTAGGATAATTTAGGTTAAGCAGTGTGTAAGCTTACGGACTGATCACCTTAGCAGTTAAGTCCCATAAGATTTCACACACAATTTTTTTTTAGCAATGCACCGGAGCCGATTGCAACTGAACAAAAACCGTCATTAATTTTGAGATAAGTGATGATCACTGCCAGCCAGTTTCTTTATTTAAGGAATTATAAAAATGTTGCACCCATATATCTAGGTATTTTATTTTCAACACTCCATCCCTCCTCTCCCCCGATGCAAAAGCTATCATTAAAGCTTTCTCTATTTCGTACCGCCTCTTTTAACTTTTCTTCTGACATTGTGAAAAGTAAACTATTCATCGACTGCACAGCATGATGGTCTGTGTACTGTCAGCAGCTGAGATTAATACACCTGACGCCGGCCGGAGTGGCCGTGCGGTTCTAGGCGCTACAGTCTGGAACCGAGCGACCGCTACGGTCGCAGGTTCGAATCCTGCCTTGGGCATGGATGTGTGTGATGTCCTTAGGTTAGTTAGGTTTAATTAGTTCTAAGTTCTAGGCGACTGATGACCTAAGAAGTTAAGTCGCATAGTGCTCAGAGCCATTGTTGAATATACTCGACAGGAATGCGGAAGCTAGGCATGTGGGCCTTGGGCGGGAAGAGTTCACATCATTCGAAAAAAAATTTCATGAATTTAGGTCTCCCTTTGTAAGCAATACATTTCCACAAATTAAATATAGCAGGTAATAACACTATGTCAGGATACTCTTACTTACAAAACAATACTGACCACTTCTTCATTTGTGTAGCCTGTTGTATAACTATTTTATTAATGCTGATAGAATGTATGCAACCACTGAAATGCTTTCTCTCATCACGATGACCCAATTGAAACATTGCTATTCGTGAGGGCTTCTTGAGTGTTTCTAGCTTGCAATGGAAATGAGATGTTCGTATGTACCTAGTATAATGTCCAAGTAATGACAGTGAAACTTACGTACTTCAGGTATTGGATTTTTTTACCAGGAGCATAAATGTGTCATACCTGTGGAAATTACCCCTTTTCGACTTTTTGTAACAGATCGTAGAAATACGCCAGCATAACAGGCAGCAAATAGATAACCGTGTTTTAAATCACATGATTTTGTAAGATTCCTTACATCCTTATTCACTACCCTGTCTGTCCTTTCTTGCGATCTGAAAACGTTGTGGAGGCAGAAAATATAATCCCAGTGGCTTAGGGCTCACCAGTTACTGAACTGTGCATTGCTCTTGACAAAAGAAGAAACCAAAAAAACCATACTGGTGTAATAACTGAAAAATATAGTGTACTAACGAAAAACGATGGATCGCTTGAATTGCGAAAAACGAAACACAATTCAATGACAGTAAAATTCAGTATACAGTAAGGCTACATTTTTCGGATGTCCAATACTACCACTGCCCATATTTGCAGTGTTTAAGAGATCATATAGCAGGACTGCTTTCACGGTCCCCGACTCACTCCTTCCGTAGCGCTCGCGTGGCACTACTGTGCAATAACCATAACGCTGCGCGATCTGGCGCAGCCACCTGTCGTGTCCCCATCGTGTCGCGTCCCAATCTGCGTGGCCCCATTTAATTCTGTGAAGTTAGAAAACTGCGCGCTGTCCTGCGCAGCGCTAACGCACTATACGGGTCTCTACTTGCTCCTAGCGTTCTCTCACTATCCACGCGTTTCGCCATAACTCGCTCCCAAGCGGGCTAACACTCGCCGAGTGCAACCTGACCATTGGCGTCATTCGATGTGATATGAAGGGAGAGCGGGGGGGGGGGGGGGGGGGGGAGGGATCTCTGTTTTTCACTCAAGCTGGTCGTCAGTTGGTGATGGTGAGTGTTCATCCGAGGTGAGGGTATCATCTGAAGTGCCCCAGGGAAGTGTGGTAGGTCCGCTGTTGTTTTCTATCTACATAAATGATCTTTTGGATAGGGTGGATAGCAATGTGCGCCTGTTTGCTGATGATGCTGTGGTGTACCGGAAGGTGTCGTCGTTGAGTGACTGTAGGAGGATACAAGATGACTTGCACAGGATTTGTGATTGGTGTAAAGAATTGCAGCTAACTCTAAATATAGACAAATGTAAATTAATGCAGATGAATAGGATAAAGAATCCTGTAATGTTTGAATACTCCATTAGTAGTGTAGCGCTTGACACAGTCACGTCGATTAAATATTTGGGCGTAACATTGCATAGCGATATGAAGTGGGACAAGCATGTAATGTCAGTTGTGGGGAAGGCGGATAGTCGTCTTCGGTTCATTGGTAGAATTTTGGGAAGATGTGGTTCATCTGTAAAGGAGACCGCTTATAAAACACTAATACGATCTATTCTTGAGTGCTGCTCGATTGTTTGGGTTCCCTATCAGGTCGGATTGAGGGAGGACATAGAAGCAATTCAGAGGCGGGCTGCTAAATTTGTTAGTGTTAGGTTTGATCATAACGCGAGTGTTAGGGAAATGCTTCAGGAACTCGGGTGGGAGTCTCTGGAGGAAAGGAGGCGTTCTTTTCGTGAATCGCTACTGAGGAAATTTAAAGAACCAGCATTTGAGGCTCACTGCAGTACAATTTTACTGCCGCCAACTTACATTTCGCGGTAAGACCACAAAGATAAGATAAGGGAGATTAGGGCTCGTACAGACGCATTATAGACAGTCATTTTTCCCTTGTTCTGTTTGGGAGTAGAACAGGGAGAGAAGATGCTAGTTGTGGTACGAGGTACCCTCCGCCACGCACCGTATGGTGGATTGCGGAGTATTTATGTAGATGTAGACTATCCACTCTTCACCCTCAAGCTAGCATTTTCTTCCCTTCAGCGTTAGTTGCACGCTGACAGCAATATGGGTGGGTTTACTGATGGAGAATCGGCCGACAGAAACCACGTGTATGGATACACCCAAAGCAGCTGTAGGTTGGCTCAGTAACGCCGTTCTCGCAGCAAAGGCAACCACATCACAGAACTTTTCCATAATTTCAAGGTTTTTGCATTCCTCTGTGTGTGTGATGTCTGTTAGACTGGATGTGACTTCGCTAGTAGCAGTGGATATTTAAATTCACTTGAAATTTCTCTGACTTAAGTCCAAATTATTTAATATTATTAATCTATCTGTCTGTCCTCAGGAATGATTCGCCACAGGCACACATGCGTAACGTGATGGAAATTCTTTTGACATCTGAAATTATCCACATGATGATGCGACGTAGTCACGAAACATAACGAGTCTACAAAACCGCTGCTACCCAGAGACTCTCGAAGTAAACTTACCTTCCGTAATCAGAAAATAATTTATTAATTCTGAGAAACCGTGATATTTGAATTAACTGCTCAGAGCAGAAGTGGCTCCAAATTGATATATCAGTCGAAGCAGAGATCGAGAATATTTCTCTTATTACATCTGCATAAGGCGACAGTGCAAACCTCATGGTTATTCAGTACTACCATTTTCGTAAGATGTAGTTCATTTAATTAAAACAATCAAAGGAACGAAGCAGAAGTAAAGAAATGACATGTTCCCTTAACCTCAGGGTATATTATTTTGTCTAGAAAGCAAAAGAATTCTCCATAGCCGGCAATTGTGGCCGAGCGGTTCTAGGCGCTTCAGTCTGGAACCGCGCGACCGCTACGGTCGCAGGTTCGAATCCTGCCACGGGCATGGATGTGTGTGATGTCCTTAGGTTAGTTAGGTTTAAGTAGTTCTAAGTTCTAGGAGACTGATGACCTTAGAAGTTAAATCCCATAGTGCTCAGAGCCATTTGAACCATTTCAACCAATTCTCCATAGAACAATCAGATTAATGTTAAATGACTCAAGTTGTGCTCTCAGTACAAAGACTTGCTTCATAGCTTGCGTATGAAAAAAAAAATAAAAAAATAAAATGCAAAATCGTTTGATGAAAAAATCACCTTGCTAAAACCGATCACAAATCAGAAATAGCACGTAAGCAAAACGGGATCTGCGCCGCACTAATCACAATTGCGACTTTCACTCTGGTACTCATTCGAAAACATTGCCTAAGCAACCACATTTTTCTGTTTTAGTTCGGCAGGTCGTAAAATAAAGAAACACATTACCTTGTGTTTCAATATAGACGAACAGAGTGGAGATGTATATTCTTGTTATTACCACTTAGTTAATATAAGCCCATTCCTGCTTTCACGCATGGCTCCCTCCTTCTTAGAATGGGGCCATCAGACATTGTTAACAACTAATTCTCACGAAACTTCAGAGTGTTGTAGATAGTCCTGTCCAGAATACCCGGCTAGCGGCTATTCAACCGACGGCTCCTAGTTTCTGTTCCGAGAAAATCCATTATGAAGCTTCCTAAGTATTTGCTACTCCTGTAATGTTCGTCATGTTTCAAGCAAGCGAATGTAGCGCAGTGGTTAAGGTTGGCAGTATTGTTTCCAAACTTGCCTCAGTACGCCTATATCAGTTTCATCGTACGTAACATCGTTAAACAGTATATGTCATGGAAAATTTCTCAGACGGTGTCATTTTCACCATAGCAATGTCATTAATGAGTCAGTCATTACATGAAACATTCTTGAAACGTGTACTACGTTTGTTAAAGAATAGATTGCAGAACCGTCTTACTCGCTATCGCTTATCGTTTGTTGTATTTGAACAGAATTCCGAATGGTGTTTGTTGTAGAAGTAACAAATTCGTGTCGTACCAAGCCTTGCAGCCACGTGCGTTTTTAGAAACGATGCCACAAAACACATTTCGTTCATTTCGTTTAAGTTGAGGAAGATTGTTCTTTCTTCGATCAACTTCGACGCGAACAACGCGTACTTGATCACTCCTGTGAAAGCTGGTGCACTAAATTGTTGAAAAACTGAAGAATGTATTTTTTACGGGATCTTCCCTCAAAGCGATTTCTCTATTAGTCTTTAGCAAGTCGGGAGCATTTTAAATTTTTTTCGTGGAAATTTTAACCGCCTGTAGAAATAAATCTCACAATGTTGGCTAATCCGCACCATCAGCCTGGTAGCCGTGAACCTCAGCCACTGCGCTACGCTCACTCGGTCGAAATATGGCGGACGTTACGAGTAGGTACGCATAAAACTTCAACATCGATTTTCTCGGAAACTAGGTGCCGTCGCATGAAAAGCCGCCAGTCCGATACTCAGGACAGGCCCCTCTACCATGCCAAAGACTCATCAAAATCGGTGATTAATTGATATAATAGTGTCCTTGTCAGTGTATATTAATGCAGCCACGCTCGTTAGCACACCGTATCACACACGAGCACAACCCACCTTCAGAGCAGCGCAAACGGGACAGACAAACTTGTTTTTCCTCCATAGCGGCAAGCCACCCGTGGCGACCACACCCTCGCTTGACGTGTGGCCGAAGCCACTCTCGGTTCATAGACAGACAGATACGTTCGCGCAGCCGAAGCAACCGTGAGTATGCGGAAGCACAGTCTAACTTAACGAAATGGTTCAAATGGCTCTGAGCACTATGGGACTTAACTTCTGAGGCCATCAGCCCCTAGAACTTAGAACTACTTAAACCTAACTAACCTAAGTACATCACACACCTCCATGCCCGAGGCAGGATTCGAACCTGCAATCGTAGCGGTCACGCGGTTCCAGACTGTAGCGCCTAGAACCGCTCGGCCACCCCGGCCGGCTCTAACTTAACGGTCGTGACGTTCCGTCTGCCGGCCGCTGTGGTCGAGCGGTACTAGGCGCCTAAGTCCGGAACCGCGCGACTGCTACGGTCGCAGGTTCGAATCCTGCCTCGGGCATGGATGTGCGTGATGTCCTTAGGTTAGTTAGGTTTAATTAGTTTTAAGTCGATGGGACTGATGACCTCAGAGTTAAGTCCCATAGTGCTTCGAGCCATTTGAACCATTTTTGACATTTCGTCTCGTTCTTGATACCTACTGCGATAGCAGTGCCACAAGAGACCAGAAATCGACACTTTTGAATACGATCTCGGATGAGTGTGATTACTATAATGATTTGTGACATAGTTTTTACAACAGGGAGTGTATGTAGTGCCATAAAAATTGACAATAACTAAAAAATAACACTATATTCGTCATTCTTTAGTTTCCTAAGGACTCTGGGTGGTGCAAAACAGTCCATTGAGAACAGTTTATCTATTATTCTCTTGTAACGTTATTTACTGAACAATGTTTTCCTTTAATAACAAAAAATTGCTAGTAAAGACTAGATGTCCACACCTTTTGCAGAAAGTCGTCGTATACCTATCCAATAAAGTGGAGTATTGTTCGCTACACCGTACGCCAACTCAGTTAATGTGGAACGTAGCAAACCTATATAAAATATACAGTGAAGAACCAAAAAAACTGGTACAGCTATCTAATATCGTGTAGGGCCCACGCGAGTACGCAGTAGTGCCGCAACACGGCGTGGCATGCACTCGACTTATGTCCGAAGTAGTGCTGGAGGGTAATGACACCAAGAATCCTGCAGGGCTGTCCATAAATCCGGAAGAATACGAGAGGTTGGAGATCTCTTCTGAACAGCACGTTGCAAGGCATCCCAGATATGCTCAATAATGTTCATGTCCGGGGAGTTTGGTGGCCAGCAGAAGTGTTTAATCTCAGAAGAGTGTTCCTGGAGCCACTCTGTAGCAATTCTCGACGTGTGGAGTGTCGCATTCTAATACTGGGATTGCTACGTCCGTCGGAATGCAAACTGAACACGATTGGATGCAGGTGATCAGACAAGATGCTTACGTCCGTCTCAAGTCTCAGAGTCGTATCTAGACGTATCAGTGGTCCCACATCACTCCAAATGCACACGCCCCATACCGTTGTCGGCCGTGGTGGCCAAGCGGTTCTAGGCACTACAGTCTTGAACCGCGTGACCGCTACGGTCGCAGGTTCGAATCCTGCCTCGGGCATGGATGTTTGTTATGTCCTTAGGTTAGTTAGGTGCTCAGAGCCATTTGAACCATTTGAACCCATACCGTTACAGAGCCTCCACCAGCTTGAACAGTCCCCTGCTGACATGTAGGGTCCGTGGATTCATAAGGTTGTCTCCATACCTGTACACGTCCATCAGATCGATACAATTTGAGCGAGACTCGTCCGACCAGGCAACATGTTTCCAGTCATCAATAGTGCAATGTCGGTGTTGACGGGCCCAGGCGAGGCGTAAAGTTTTGTGTCGTGCAGTCATCAAGGGTACACGAGTGTGTCTCCCGTTCCGAAAGGCCATACCGATTATGTTTCGTTGAATGGTTCACTCGCTAACGGTTTTTGATGGCAAAGCATTGAAATCTGTAGCAATTGGAGGAAGGGTTGCACTTCCGTCAGTTCAACGATTCCCTTCATCTCATCGTTGGTCCCGTTCTTACAGGGTCTTTTTCCGGCCGCAGCGATATCAGAGATATAATGTTTTACCGGATTCAAAAAAGTTCAAATGGCTCTGAGCACTATGGGACTTAACATCAGTGGTCATCAGTACCCTAGAACTACACACATCCATGCCAGAGGCAGGATTCGAACCTGCGACCGTAGCAGTCGCGCAGCTCCGGACTGAGCGCCTAGAACCGCGAGACGACCGCGGCCGGCATTACCGGATTCCTGATATTCGTGGTACACTCTGAAATGGTTGCACGGGAAAATCCCCACTTCATCGCTACCTCGGAGATGCTGTGTCCCATCGCTCGTGCGCCGAATATAACACCACTTTCGAACTCTCTTAAATCTTGATAACCTGCCATGTAGCAGCAGTAACCGATCTAACAACTGCGCCAGACACTTGTTCCCTTATCTAGGCGTTGCCGACCGCAGCGCCGTATTCTGCCTGTTTAGATATCTCTGTATTTGAATACGCATGCCTATAACAGTTTCTTTGGAGCTTCAGTGTAATACGAAGATCATTTAGCCTACCAAATAAGCTACCACACCTGCAGCTTAAGGGGAAACGGTTTGGACGTGATAGTAAATCGTCAAAAGCAACGAAACTGTTTACCAACAAAGAAGAAACCAATTTCTCAATTTTTGCTAAATATGAGCCAAAAAAGGCAAGAATCTTCTCAACGCACTCGCTTTTGAAGCAAAAGTAATTACATTTACAAAAATATCAGTACATTAGGAAGTCGAGTAAGAACTGCCGATTATTAGATTCCATTAAATTTTTTTAGGTGTCAAGTAAGGCGTTTATGATAATAACAACAGGAAACATCAGCAATATAAGCTTCTCAGAAATGAAAAATGTATTTATATTCTCTTGCTCTCAGTCGAGAAAGCTACAAATATACACATATTCGAAAGTATATTTTCTTCATGAGTAAGTTGTAGCTTTTGGCACAACCAGTGTGATTAACCTGTTTTTAAAAATGGTTCAAATGGCTCTGAGCACTATGGGACTTAACATCTATGGTCATCAGTCCCCTAGAACTTAGAACTACTTAAACCTAACTAACCTAAGGACATCACACAACACCCAGCCATCACGAGGCAGAGAAAATCCCTGACCCCGCCGGGAATCGAACCCGGGAACCCGGGCGTGGGAAGCGAGAACGCTTCCGCACGACCACGAGCTGCGGGCTAACCTGTTTTTATATGTGTTTTACAACAATTCATGTTTCTGGGTTATTTACTAGCCTATGGAACGCAAAAATATAGCAACTATTTTGTAAATTAAGCAGAAAGTAATTAGAAACAAACACTATCCTTAATACTCACGTGCCGTCTGCTTCATCACCTCTTGGAGCGCTACCGTCGCTAGTGTGTGTCGTGACTGTATATATTTGACTGTGGTGGAAGTCGATGGGTGCGCCACAGATATAACAGCAACGGTTTCTTATGAGACAGAGGTATGTAGAAACAAAGTATATGGAAGATGACCGATCATAATGGACATCTCTCATGTGTTACGTGTTGAAAATGTTATTTATTAGCTATTACAGGCATTTTTCACCGATATGAGGGTAATTGTACAAAAACAAAGGTATCTAGGGTAATCAACCGAATAAATCAATCTTACTTATTACTCTGTAACGAGCCGTCGGAGACTACAGGTACCTTATACCGAAACACTCAGGAAATATCCCTAAACACCTTCCAAAGTTTTGTCTGTGGAGTTCAGGTTCACACCGTACAAGTGGCTTGTGGTGTTGTCACAGTCAATGATTCAAACCCCTAACAGTATATTCACGGATTTTTCAATGTTACACCACATGAATAAAAATTTTGGCTGATTTTTTTTTTCTTCATACTTTTCTATGTTGCTTTCCTGACGTTGTTTAATGACATCCTTAATATTTTCTGTTTGATATTTACAATGCACTTAATGATCGCTCTATTTCTTTCTGTATTTTCAGGAATATGACGACATGAACAACCCTGGAAAGAGGGGACAACTTGACTGCAGAGGATTCGTTGAAATATATAAGGAAATTACTGCCAGACCGGATATTTACGCCCTCATGTATAAGTAAGTGGTTGAGATAAATGTTTTAGATTTAAATTACGTGCATTTATTTTGTTCATTATTATGCCTTTTGGTTTCATGACCATATTACCACCCATAATTTACAAACACGTATTAACAATAGCCATTTCTGAGTGTCTTTTCGTACAACAATATACACACATTAATAACAATATTAAAATAATTACAGAGGAAAAAGAATTAAATTCATTTACAAAATAAGCAGTAATATTTGATAAACTTGTACTAAAAGTACACTACTGGCCATTAAAACGGCTACACCATGAAGATGACATGCTACAGACGCGAAATTTAAACTCCAGGATGAAGATGCTGTGATATGCAAATGATAAGCTTTTCAGAGCATTCACACAAGGTTCGCGCCGGTGGCGACACCTACAACGTGCTGACATGAGGAAAGTTTCCAACCGATTTCTCATACACAAACAGCAGTTGACCGGCGTCGCCTGCTGAAACGTTGTTGTGATGCCTCGTGTAAGGAGAAGAAATGCGTACCATCACGTTTCCGAGTTTGATAAAGGTCGGATTGCAGCCTATCGCGATTGCGGCTTATCGTATCACAACATTTCTGCTCCCGTTGTTCGAGATCCAATTACTGTTAGCAGAATATGGAATCGGTGGGTTCAGGAGGGTAATACGGAACGCCGTGCTGGATCCCAACGGCCTCGTATCACTAGCAGTCGAGATAACAGGCACCTCATCCGCATGGCTGTAACGGATCGTGCAGCCACGTCTCGATCCCTGAGTCAACAGATGGGGACGTTTGCAAGACAAAAACCATCTGCACGAACAGTTCGACGACGTTTGCAGCAGCATGGACTATCAGCTCGGAGACCATGGCTGCGGTTACCCTCGACGCTGCATCACAGACAGGAGCGCCTACGGTGGTGTACTCAACGACGAACCTGGGTGCACGAATGGCTAAACGTCATTTTTTCGGATGAATCCAGGTTCTATTTACAGCATAATGATGGTCGCATCCGTGTTTGGCGACATCGCGGTGAACGCACATTGGAAGCGTTTATTCGTCATCGCCATACTGGCGTTTCTCCCGGCGTGATGGTTCCGGGTGCCATTGGTTACACGTCTCGGTCACCTCTTGTTCGCATTGACGGTACTTTGGACAGTGGACGTTACATTTCAGATGTGTTACGACCCGTGGCTCTACCCTTCATCGACCCCTGCGAAACCATACATTTCAGCAGGATAATGCTCGACCGCATGTTGCAGGTCCTGTACAGGCCGTTCTGGATACAGACAATGTTCGACTGCTGTCCTGGCCTGCACATTCTCCAGATCTCTCACCAACTGAATACGTCTGGTCAATGGTGGCTGAGCAACTGGCTCGCCACAATACGCCAGTCGCTATTCTTGATGAACTGTGTTATCGTGTTGAGGCTGCATGGTCAGCTGTACCTGTACACGCCATCCAAGCTCTGTTTGACTCAATGCCCAGGCGTATCAAGGCTGTTATTACGGCCAGAGGTGGTTGTTCTGGGTACTGATTTCTCAGGGTCTATGCACCCAAATTTCGTGAAAACGTAATCACATGTCGGTTCTAGTATAATATATTTGTCCAATGAATACCCGTTTATCATTTGCATTTCTTTTTGGTGTAGCAATTTTAATGGTAGTAGTGTAGTTGTGTCTACGCACCACAATAAGTATGCCTATTTTGTTTTAGTTGTTGTAGTCACGTATACAGGCTGCGTTTTTCTCGTTTCGGTTGTCCTCCGTCATTAAGTTGACACCTCGGTGTCTCGCATTCGCACGTGGTCTCGCGCTGTAGGTCTTCAGCTCATTCCTGGTCCATAATGTCTTGACGTCGATGTCTACAGCAGAGGAACACTCTTGAAACCTTCACAGTGCCTGGTTAAATGGACACTCCTGCTCTTAGAGAACTTTGTACAGAAGTCTATAAACTCGGATGCCTATTGTGACGAACAGAGTGATAATGCAGTAGCGGACTTAGGGCCTTTTGTACTCCATAGCTCCAGTGATTTTAGTATACCATCTACCATGGCTTTCTTTTCGAGACATTACAAGATAATGTGTTAAGATCTTTGTTTCTGCGTGAACAAAGAGGAGCGTCGATCTGTCCTAGTCGAGATCGGCCGCGGTGGTCTAGCGGCTTTAGGCGCTCAGTCCGGAACCGCGCGACTGCTACGTTCGCAGGTTTGAATCCTTCCTCGGGCATGGATGTGTGTGATGTCCTTAGATTAGTTAGGTTTAAGTAGTTCTAAGTTCTAGGGGACTGATGACCACAGATGTTAAGTCCCATAGTGCTCAGAGCCATGTGAACCAATAAATTTCTTACGTACTGTGGTTGTATAAAATTCTTTTGATATCGTTTACTTGGTATACCAAAGAGCTCGCAGGGTGTATTTCTCTATAATATTTCCACTGAGGGTGGGGGCGCAGTGGTTGACACAGTGATCTGGCATTCGTGAGAACGATGGTGCAAATCCCCGTCTGTCCATCCAGATTTAGATTTTCCGTGATTTCGCTATATCGCTCCAGGGAAATGTCGGGCTGGTTCCTCTAAAAAGGGCACGGCTGGTTTACTTCCCCATCCTTTCGTAATAAGAGTCTGTGCTCCGTCTCTAATGACCGCGCTGTCGAAAGGTAGTTAAACTCTAACCTTCCTTCTTTCTCTCTGTAATATTTCCCTTTGTTAGCTGCTCCCCATTCTTCGCCCCACCTCAGGCGCGTCGTCATTTTTAGTTGTTGCAGGAAAACTATGTACAGTACTTTCGAGTGGCACGGTTCCGTGCATATCAGAGAGCAAAACCAACTTTATAAATAAGCCACGCAATCAGTGACAGATCTAAAATTTGTCATTTTATTGTTGCCTTCCATTACACGATGGTGTATGTTTGCAAGACAGGAGCGGACTCACTGCACGTTATGTACTGTACCAAAAATTGTAGATACTGGAAGTGACAAACGTTCAAAAGGATACTACTTTTCACAACCTGAGAAATGTTAATTATGAACTACGCTTACATCAACTGTCAGCATCATAGGTTTACAAAATAAACCGTCAATGGTTTCTGGATGCTACACATTGTCAGATGACTGCGTTCTATCTCTCTCTCTCTCTATTTTATTTTTTAAAATATTTTTATTGTTTATAGATCGCAAAACGGAAGCTGCTGTAGCGTGTTTCAGTTTCTCACTCACTTTTTGTTGAGTACTTGTAATCCCTGACACAGTACTCGTTAAAGCCTGTGCTATGGTAAGTGACCGGGATTCAACTTATGACAAAGGATTTTCGCGTGTACCTGAATGGTGGCAAATCAGACTTACATCCACTCTGTAATAACAATGATACGTCAAGTAAGTTCGAAATGCAGTCACACGTCAAGATGGATCAAAAGCAAACCAGAAGATGCTACCAATGTGACAATAATACGGTCGCCAGCCTAATTAGGCATTAACTAAGTGTCTTCCCTGTACAAGTTGGTATATATTCATGTAAAACAACAAGTTGTAACACTGCATAATATAGTAGAATTTTAGAACCAGAAAATCTATTGAACTGATAGTTTCACGTTCTGTACTGATATGGAAGATTATGAATACATAGCACTACACTATAAGGTTTACTAAAAAACTTTATATGGTCTATTAATCTGATTAAAATCTGGTATAGGTTACCCTAGAAATTGTACTTTCATGCCACACACAAAATGTCAATTTTGATAAAGATAAAACACTGATAAATTTTGACTTTTATATTGACTTTAACGTTTGCTGGTCAAACCAAATTAGAACACTTCAGAATTCAAATGAATGAAGGGGGAACCCTGAAACTGTTATGATCGCTGTATGTAAAAAAAATGATTACTGAATTTATTATTCATTCAAGATTTCCAGTACATACGTTACTACTCTTTTCATCTTATTTATTGCTCCTTTAAATGCCTTTAAATCTGTCTCGAAATAATAAACTTCATTGCTATATCAATACTATGGTTATATTTCGACTTCGTTAGACCTTCGCTATTCATTTACTGGTTCATTAATAAAACATTTCTTTAAACACCATTCTAATATAGCTAGTTCTGCAAATAATTATTATTAACACAATTTTTAATTTTCATTTCGGGACGCTCGGATTGCACAACGTTTGGAAAGGTCCCTGTCTAGGTTAGTTGTGAGGATAATTAAATGATAGAAAAGTTCTGGTAAAATTTAGGTTATTATTGACCAAACAAACACAGTTCACTCTCTGATTCATACGAATACAGTACTAAAAGTTTCAACCTGCTAGTATCGATGCGGCGGTTGGCGGGCGCTAAGATGGCGAGGCACAGAGCACACATACAACCACAGCTATGGCTCTTGATGTATCGGCACTTTAACTCCTCTTAGCGTCGCAATGCTTTTCAATTTAGTGCCTATGGAATTTTGCCATGCTGTGTGGGCGTTGGAACGGCATACCCGAGGCTCAGTGAAGCTATGTCTTCCAGGAGAGCCTCCTCGCTCCAGAAGGTGTTGCTCAAACCAGTGCCAAATTCCTACTGCCGTGCAGTGCCCGCGCGCATTTTCCCGCGCTCGCCTGCCATGCACCTTTTACCGCTTCCTGACAGACCGGGTATTCACCCGAGATTTTGCATTCTACATATCCTAACACATTGCCTACGTATGGACCAGACGCACAGTTACAATTTTAAACATCTTACAACAGTTTCAACATTTGTTACATTTCAATTCTATTACAATATTACTTGACATTTGACATAAACATTAATATTCACATTGAAACTTATTTACAGTTTTCTTAACATAATGGCATGAAACAGAAAGAAATGAAATCAAAACATCAATTACATTTTCAGTATCACTTTATGCGTTTGGTAGTTTACTAGTCGATAGTTATGATTATTACATTATTTGTGATAATGAAAATTTGTAGACTGCCAAAAAACATTGTAACTTTCATAAAATTTCATCCGATTACATGTATTTTCCCCATTATATCAATTCTAATATAAATAATAAAGAAAATGACTGTGTTGAAAATAAAAATAAAAACTGACGAACGGAACTCGATCCAGAGACCCAGCGGCTTGAACGCTAAACACTTAAAAAAAATTGTTCTATATTGTTCGTTGAATTTCTTCAGGACGGACGTCCGATGACACCCGTTCGCTCGGTTCTTTTATTATAAAGTGTGGTGTCACCGCCAGACACCACACTTGCTAGGTGGCAGCCTTTAAATCGACCGCGGTCCGTTAGTATACGTCGGACCCGCGTGTCGCCGCTATGAGTGATTGCAGACCGAGCGCCGCCACACGGCAGGTCTAGAGAGACGTCCTAGCACTCGTCCCAGTTGTACAGCCGACTTTGCTAGCGATGGTTCACTGACAAAATACGCTCTCATTAGCCGAGACGATAGTTAGCATAGCCTTCAGCTACGTCATTTGCTACGACCTAGCAAGGCGCCATTATCATTTGCTATTTATCTTGTGATGCATGTACCGACAGAGCGATGTTCACCAATTATGGATTAAAGTTAAGTATTCCAGCAGCTACGTACTTTTCTTGATAGTATAATTACTTTACCTGTTCCAGACCTCACGCCAGCCTGCGTGAGCTCAAACGCGTGCCTTTCGGCTTCCTCCAAACCCCGTGGATTGGCTCCTGCCAATCCACAACATATGGGGTAACTAACGCTCTGACCGAACACGCTTTTTTTTTTAATTCATCTCATTTTGTTCGTTTTTGTTCGTTGTATGTGCTCGGGGCGGACGTCGCAAGACACCCGTTTTAGTTCGTCGTCGATCCATGAACTCAGTTTTTTTTTTTTAATTTCAGATGGCAGCTAACCCTTTCTGAGCTACCGTGCCGGTACCACTCGGCTGCTGCCGCTTCATGGTTAAAATGGCCACGCACAGATATATATTCGACGACCGAAATTATCTTGCGATTTTCTCAATAACGCTTGAGAGGTACGCGCTACGGCTTACACATTTTGTTGTCCTCATGGAGTATTACGATTGTACAAAGTTTGCAGTATATCCGCGTTCCAGACGTCGTGGCCTCCCCTTGTAAGTTCTAGGGCAGGGCTTAACAACTGGCCGGTTTTGAGCGCGAGTACTCGCGTCTGCTCAGGCACTTGCTCGCGAGCAGGTGCAAGGTCGCGGAGTAGGGAGGGAGGGGAAATGCGCGCGCACGTTTGAATGTGATCTCGCGTTCTTAGCAGATTTAACTAGCCATCTGAATGCTTTGAACACTTCACTACAAGGTAAAGATCTGCTGATTACTCATTTCATAGATCGAATACGAGCTTTTAAAATGAAATTGACACTTTGGGTGAGGCAGCTGGAAGCAGGAAACCTAGCTCATTTTCCTAAATTATCATCCATGCAAGATGTTCACAAAGACTGTGGACGTTATTCACATAGTTTAGTTGATCAGCGCTTTCAAGATCTGACACCACTAGACAGTGATTTTGATCTGTTCTCCTCTCTATATTCAGCGAATATTGAAGAGATTCGTCCTGAGCTGCAGCAAGAAATTATTGACCTGCAGTGTGACAAAGAATACAGAGACAAATTTCAGAACAAGAAAAACATTTTGGAATTCTACAGACACTTCCCTCAGGATAGATTTCCTCGTTTGCACAAACTTTCGGCTACAATAATATCAATGATCGGTTCCACGTATGTTTGTGAACAACTGTTCTCTGCAATGAAATGTAACAAGACGCACCTGAGAAACGCATTGTCCGATCGAAATTTAAACTGCACGCTGCACCTAAAATGCACAAGAACAATTACTCCGAACATAGACGCAATTGTAAAGGGCAAAAAGTACAAGGTAACCGAGAATCCCACACTTCAGTGACACCTTTTATTGTGTAACAGTTCACAAATTAATGCAAATGTAGAGGCATACACTAAGCTAATAAAATTATGTGGCATGTGTACATTCTCCTTTATTTGTTTCATTTGTCGCAGTAATAATTCGTGAGTGATATCCCTGCAGGTGGCCGCGGATTCACATTGACTGGCGGCAGCTGTTGTGTGCCCCACGTGACTTTCCCCACTCTCCGCTCTGGTCGGGTAGTGGGGGTAGCGTGCTCGCGTTGCTCCGTGCTCGCGCCTTGCTGCTCACAGCTTGCTCCGCGAGCACGTATGTTGTGAAGCCCTGTTCTAGGGGACTGATGACCTCAGATGTTAAGGCCCATAGTGCTCAGAGCCATTTAAACCATTTGAGCAAGCAAAGGGCGACATGCAAATCAGATATCTCTTCAGTATTTACAATTCCTAAGTCGCTGTTGTTGAAGTGCCTAATCTCGATGCAGCTGTAGAACTGGGCCGCAACCACTCGGCGCGGCACATAGGTTCTATTCGCATAGAGGCCGCTGCCGTCGCGTTGTTGGCTTGGAGAGGGGTCGGTCAGCGTGCAATTGGCTGACTCTTCTCCACAGCCCTCTCCGCTCTGTCTTCCCGACTGGTGTGCCGGCACCTGACTTTACGCTCTAACACTTTTCTTCTCATCGATTGTGTGTTATCGTAGCAATCGCCGTAATTGTGATCTTTTAATAGAACACCAGGGAAGCCCAAGTAGACCACAGTGATTAAGTCCTAAGCTGGATGACTGTAGGATGCTATATCGGAAGTGGGGTCACATTGAATACCAGGCCGTAGAGGAAGTCCTATGTTAATAGAATTTCATTTTATTGCAACGCAACAAGTCGAAATCGTTCTATGCTCACATTCTAATGGTTATGCATTCTGCGATTGTTATCTTTCATGGAGCGGTTGCGTGCTTCACCAAGAGTTCACGTACATTTGGCGTACTGAAAATGAAACTCTCAGAGAATGGTAGATATTTGTTAGCTATTGAATCTTTAGAAGGCTTCATCGAAAGCAACTGAATGAAAGTACCATGAAAGCTTTCAAATTGTAAGTGCGAATTATTCATTTTATAGAATAAAACATTTTATTTATGAATTAAAGTTTGCGCTTCAGTATTTTCACAATTTCTTCTCCAGATGCAGCGGAAAAGCTTTATTTTTCTTTAATTATTGATTGAAAGCTATTGAATCATAGCATTACACTGCAAGCACGCACATTTACAAATCGGTGCAACTCCAAAGAGTTTTGTATAGGAGGTAGACAGAAAGATACTGGAACGAATTTACAAGTTTTATGCTTCGTAGTTGTTCTAGTATTAAAGGATCCATTACAGCAGTATCTTTTTGACTTCATTGATTTATATTGCAATTATTTCTCACTTAAACAAGCTGTAGCTACTTCGAATAACTCTGTCGACATGGAAACTAGCAGCTATATTTGTTGAGGTCAAATCCTGGTTAATACTGTACTGAACTACACTCTATCTCATCCAAAATATATAAAGTGTTTCCAAAATAGCACTATAGAAACTTATTTTGCCACCCTGTAACTAGACAAACGCTAGTGCTTGCTGGTCTGAAAAATTTTTGAGTAATGGGCAGTTAGCTTTAGTTCCTGAATTTGACTGGAATCACTAAGTGCCTACAGCCCCACTTTTATCTGTGTTTCATTTTTCCCCTTTCAACCAGTACAGTCGTCTTGCAACTGTATATCTACCCAATCGAAGCGTTAGAAATATATAAAAGTTTTTAACATACTGTAACGAGTTAAAATACATGTGTTATGGCTTAAAAAATAGAATGCTGTTTGTCGATAATCAGAACTTAGAGCGAGCATGGGCAACCTTTGGTGACGCACTGACCTGATTCACATACTGTAATGTCAATACGAGAAAGAATGGAAAGCTTTTGTTGAGCAATGTGTTTCGTAGAAAAGTGCCTATTCGTATTAAGTTGCACCCAACTCATACTGAATCTCTACACAACAAGCCAACTCGTTTATCTTTGTAGTTGGTACAGAAATAATCCTCTGTCTATATCTCCTGGAATTGGCGACATTCAGCACCTACTTATCTCTTCATAATGCCAGACATTTTGCGAATAAACTCAGTAAGGAAGCATGGAGACACTTTAACGAAGTTAACAAACAGCTAACACAGAAGTTTACATGTGAACAGACAACATGTAATGATTTTGTTCACCAAGTTTTGGTCGCTGCCGCCGATGTTAAAATTGGCACATTTCGCTAGTAGTCGGTTATTTTCGTAGATTTCGTGCGATACAGGAGAGATAGCAATCCTGCTTCCGTTTTTAATGGGGTCTTTTCTGCCGTTTTATCTGAGCACCACGACCATGTAACTGTTTTTACGGATGGGTCTAAGCATGGTGACTCTGTTGGTTGCTCTGTCGTCTTCCTGGATCGTGTCCTCAAGGCCAGACAGCCTCCCGAATTTACCATTTTGACGCAGAATTATATGCGATCTTCCGGGCACTGGAGCAGATGAGACTTTCTCCCAGTGTTAGATTTCTCGTCTGTTCAGATTCTTTGAGCGCCCTTTACTCTCTCCAGCGTTTGTACCCAGCAGATAAAGGAACCCAGACTATCCACGACGCCCTCCTCCAACTACAGCGACTGGGAAAGCAGATGTCTTTCTGCTGGGTACCGGGGCATGCGGAAATTCTGGGGAATGAAAGGGCTGATCGAGCAGCCAAGGAAGCGTGTCGTGACCGTCAGGTATTTCAGTGTGCTATCACACTGCATGCCCTCACCTCGCTGTTGAGGTATAAAGTCCTGTGTCGTTGGGAACATGAGTGGTTAGAAGTGACCGACAACAAGCTCCGTGTGATCAAGCCCACAACTTGGCCGCCACGTCGACGGGACGAGGTCATCCTTACTCGTCTTCGCATCGGCCACAGCCCTATGACGCATGGGTTTTTACTTCAGCGAGAGGACACTCCGATGTGTGGTGCTTGTGACGTGCAGATCACGGTGCACCACATTTTATTGGACTGCATTTTATTTGCTGACCAGCGGACTGCAGCGGATTTGCCGGCGGATCTGCAGTCTCTTTTATGCAATGCTCAAACGAATGTGGTTTGCGTTTTAAAGTTCTGTGAATTGTGCCACATTTTCAACAAGATTTTGGGGAAATATGTTTAATGTGTCAACGGGGTGGCTAGCTCATCCAAATGTTTTCGTAAGTGGACAACAAGTCACATTTCCAGTTGCTGTTCTTTTAGCTCTTTTGTGGTTTGTTTTCCCTCTGTTTTAATTTCTTGATTGGCTATCTTGCCTCCTCATTGGTCTTAGTGCATGTGAGAGTGCCTGTGCGATAGAGACATTGTGTGGTAGTTTCGTGTGCATGCGTGTACGACAGTTTTCGTTCTTATCCACATTCGTTTGTTTTAAGCGATGTCAGGGCGCTGATAACCTCACCGTTGAGCGCCCATAAGGTCCCAAACCACATACGGTTATTTTCGTGCCATTGTCGCCTGCTACAAACGTTTGCTACGAAAGTGTAACAAAAACGTAGTAGACATTAAGCAGTAAATAACGTATGTGTGCTGTTAGCTCTGATCGAGAGGCGAAAATACTCATCCCTACATCCCGTCAAGACAGCTGTTTACCCCATCTTCCGCACGCACATGAACACAAGGCTCATAACTTCGTGTTCAGACTGGAGACGTGTTTCTCTTCGTTGTTCAAATCTAACGGCGGTCAAATGTCATTGCCCTTGCGCAGGGTAAGCAAAACATTCACTGGTCTGCGCCATGAGCTGCAAGCCTGAGACGAGCCGAGTGTCGGTGGAACTGTCTGAAAATGCGTCTAAGGCGCAATACTAAGCGAGCGCCTCGCTTCCTCTCCCACGAATTCCTTCAGCTGGCCGGACTGAAACCAATCCGTAGGTCACGCCGCCGTTTTCCCACCCGTGACGTAGGATGATTAATGAATAAAAGGGACCGGAAAGTAATATTTCTTGATTACTCGTAAGTTTCGCAAGGGTACTAACGCAACTGTTACTATCAAAAACATTTGCAATGTTTATCCCAGTACATTTGACGTTCGTAAATGCCATAGGTGATCTCCTAAATCCAAATCCGGCATTACTGATCTTTCCGATATGTATCGATCAAGAAGACCAAAACCTTTAGACAATGACATGTTAAAGACGGAAGAGGAAGCAAATCCATCTCAGACCATCGAGGAACTGTCAGATACTCGTAACCAACCTCGGTCGACCAGCCAAGAACATTTGCAGCAGAGTCGTAAAGACAAAGAAAACGAACCAAACGACTAAGTGCTATTTATTGCTTCAGCTGCACTATACACAAGTGATTTTTGATCATTTGATTACTGGAAATGAAAAATCTGTACTTTATAATAATCAAAAACGAAAAATGCAGTGTCTCTCTCCGAATGAATCGCCACGAAGTACAAATAAGCCACGTTTGCAACTCAAAAAGGGGCTGTTGTTTGTTTCGAGGAGCATTCGCGGGTCGTCCATTTTGAAGTGGTGAGACCCTGAAAACTGTAAATACAGGCCTTTACTGTGAGCAACTGGACCGAGTAAATTAATTTTTAATTGATAATTAATTACCCAGTAATTGTCAACAGAAAAGGCGTTATTTTGCAGCACAATAATGCACAACCGCACTGCCCAAGACGAACCCTGCAAAAAAAATTAATGAATAGACATGGGAGATATTGCGCCATCGGATTTTCATTTGATTCGACTGCAACATCATTTTCTGAGTGGATGAAAATTTGAATATGCGGAATATGTCCTAAACACCATTTCCAGATACATTGAAGAGCCAAAGAAACTGGTATAGACATGCGTATTCAAATACAGAGATATCTAAACAGGCAGAATACGGGGCTGCGGTCGGTAACGCCTATGTAAGACAAAAAGTGTTTAGCGCAAGTGTTAGATCGGTTACTGCAGCTACAATGGCAGGTTATCAAGATTTAACTGAGTTTGAACGTGGTGCTATAATCGACGCACGAGCGATGGGACACAATATCTCCGAGATAGCGATGAAGTGCGGATTTTCCCGTACGACCATTTCACGAGTGTACCATGAATATCAGGAATCCGGCGAACCATCAGATATCCGACATCGCTGCGACCGCAAAAAGATCCTGCAAGAAGGGGACAAACGAATACTAAAAACAATCGCTCAGCGTGACAGAGGTGCAACCCTACCGTAAATTGCTGCAGATTTCAATGCTGGGCCACCAACGAGTGTCAGCGTGCGAGCCATTCAACGAAATCTCATCGATATGGGCTTTCAGAATCTAAGGCCCACTCGAATACCCTTCATGACTCCACGAAACAAAGCTTTTTGCCTCGCTTGGGCCCGTCAACATCGACGTTGGACTGTTGATGACTGGAAACATATTGTTTGGTTGGACGAGTCTCATTTCAAATTTTATCGATCTGATGGACGTGTACAGGTATGGTGACAGCCTTATGAATCCACGGACCCTGCATGTCAGCAGGGGACTGTTCAAGCTATGGAGGCTGTGTAATAGTGTGGAGCGTGTGCAGTTGGAGTGATACGGTACCCGTAATACGTCTAGATACGATTCTGACAGTTGACGTGTACTTAAGCATCCTGTCTGATCACCTGCATCCATTCATGTCCATTGTTCATTCCGACGGAGTTTGGCAATTCCTGCAGTATAATGCGACACCTCACACGTCCAGAATTGCTACTGAGTGGCTCCAGGAACACTCTAACACACTTCTGATTTAAACCTTCCGCTGGCCACCAAATTCCCCAGACATGAACATTATTGAGCATATCTGGGATGCCTTGCAGCATGCTGTTCAGAAGAGATCTCCACCCCCTCGTGCTCATACGGATTTATGAACTGCCCTGTAGGATTCGTGGTGTCAATTCTCTCCAGCACTACTTCAGACATTAGTCAAGTCCATGCCACGTCGTGTTGCGGCACTTCTGCGTGTTCGCGGGAGCCCTACACGATATTATGCAGGTGCACCAGTTTCTTTGGCTCTTCAGGGTATTTCCTTTTCATGATCGATGTTCACAGCCATGTATAATTTATTAAAGGACAACATATGCGCCGTTGCCTGTGGAAATTATGTATTTCACAATTGCAGTTTAGGAATTTTGGGCCATTTTCAACTGGTGCTGCAAAATGTTTTGCTTCAGCACATGTCAGATTTGAAAATCCTTCGACGATGACACGCATACATGTTGGAGAATTATAACAGTGTGACATGTGCTGAAGCAAAATCTTTCGCAGAACCACTTGAAAAATGGCCCAGAGGCTGAAACTGCAAGTGTGAAATAAATAGTGTCTACTATCAAAGGCGATATGATATCCTTTAAAAAATCCAGATTTTTACTCAAAATCCAGTTGATTCCTACAGATCTGGTGTTGAAAATTTGCACACTAGATGGCAAAATGTTGTTGATAACGAGAGTGATTACATCACTGAGTAAAAGTGAAAACTTGTTTATAATAATATCTGTTTGAATTTAATGAAAAAAGACAGTAATTTCTGTTTCCCCCTAATGGAACACGGCGATATGCCATCAAGGGGCGACTCTGTACCGTAGGCAGTGGCAGCTCGCGTGTGATGGAGGATCAAATGCCATTTCAAAATATTCCATGCGTACGTCAATCACTAAGAGCTGAAATGTAACATACACAGTGTGAGTCATGTATTTCGTAAACGTTTAAAGATATCAAAACGAGGTTTTCGGCAAATGAAATGAGGAAGAGAGTCACGTAATTTGCTGTAGGGGTAGTTGTCTAAGCTCTTGGAGCAACCAAGCTATTGAAGCATGTTAGATGGTTGTTTGATCGATTTTGAGGAGGGGACCAAACAGTGAGGTCATCGATCCTGTGGGATTAGGGAAGGAAGGGGAAGGAAGTCGTGCCCTTTTTTCAAAGGAATCAGCCCGGCATTTGCCTGAGGCAATTTAGGGAAATCACGGAAACCATCGTCCTCCCGAATGCAAGTCCACCGCGCTAACCACTTTTCAAGCAGGTACGGTTTTTACAATGGACTGAAGTACTTTTCTTAACAGTACTCGAAAGCACTTGAAAAAAACGGGTATCCGAGGATTGTGATCGAAGTTTTAGTCTTCCCCCTGTCTTGCGGTGGAACCGCAAGACCGCTACGGTCGCAGGTTCGAATCCTGCCTCGGGCATGGATGTTTGTGATGTCCTTAGGTTAGTTAGGTTTAACTAGTTCTAAGTTCTAGGGGACTAATGACCTCAGCAGTTGAGTCCCATAGTGCTCAGAGCCATTTGAACCTGTCTTGCGAAAATTTACTTCCGTGTTCATGAAAGTTTAAAATAATTATCTATGCCCTGAAATAGACCCCCACATAGAAGAAACAGTTTTAAATGATATCGCGATAGTGATAGGAAGAGCAATCTTATGCAATAGCGCAACAACAGGGGGAAAATGATTTAATAGTAATGCCTTCCTGAACATTAGATGTGAATTGTGAACTACGGGTTGCTTACGAGCTTTTTTGCGTGGCCATCCCCCACAGCAAGCACATAAATATTTGTTTGGGAAATAAAAAACGCCCTCTCTTGCTCCACTGTATTTTATCTGTATTTTATTTCTCCCCGACGAGTTTCACCTTTTTTCGCGTTAAGGCGTCATCAGTGGGATAGTACCTCGTGTTTTTAGTTGGCATCTGCGTTTCCTCTCATCTCCTCACATGCTGGAGGTCACACTACAGCTCTGTTTACGAAACATAATCATGTTTTTATGATCCGACCTTTTTTATTCCCACATTTCGTCTGATTTGCCCTTGTTGTTATGATGCACTATCAGTCTTCTATCACTAGTTACAGATATTTGATCGAAAACTGTGGTTTCAAGACTTAACGACTTTAGAATCACACAGTGAACAACAACAAGGGCAAACAAGATGAAAATGACAACGAAAAAGTTCGGGACATAAAAACATGCTTTTGTTTCGTAAATAGAACTAAACTACCCGACTGATGATGCCTTAAAGCGAATAAAGGCGAAACGCGTCTGGGAGAAATAAAATACAGTGCAGCAAGAGAAGGTGTTTTCTATTTACAAAAAAAATGTGAGCTTTTAATTTCATTATTTAGAAACTTTACAAATAGCAGCTAAATGGATTCTATAAGCTACGAAAATGTGCCTTAATATCGACTGCCCATTTGTGCTTAACAACCTGAAAATGTCTGCTATTGGACCAATATCAATAAGTGTAAGTCGTTCTTCTACGCCACCTGAAGATCTCGGAGAAACTGCATCATTGTCAAACATTGTACTATTTGAAAATCGCTTATGAAAGGTGTTCAAAGGGAAAATACTAACGCAATGCCTCCAGTACATACGGTGGTTTTTTGGATTAAATGAGCTTGCTGAGCAATTTCACTCAAAATTCTAATGTGGATGCCGCGCCACGTGACAAGTTTGTGTATGAGGGAAAAGTTGACTTGTGGGGCGGCGGGTTAAATTTATCATCTTCACCGTTTTTAAAGGGCCTGAAAACTTACTTTGTGGTCAAACAGAAAGCAGTGGAGAACATAGTGACTATAATTTTCAGTCTGCCAATCCACCACCCCGCAGCTAGAAAGAAAATTCTCATCGTTAGCGCGAACATGTTAATGAATTTGGAGAACATAGTGACTATAATTTTCAGTCTGCCAATCCATCACCCCGCAGCTAGAAAGAAAATTCTCATCGTTAGCGCGAACATGTTAATGAATGCTTGTAAGCAAATTTTATTGACAGATACCGTAATTTAATAAGGGGTCGTATGTACAATTCAGCCCTCGTGGCTATGCTCACACACTGAAATGCACTGGTTTTAAATGTTTTCTGTACGGTATCTCAAAACTACATTACAAAAACAGTATTCCACATCGACTAAACACATCATTTAAAGTGAGATGTGCTGCGTCGAAGTCACACGAGATTTAGGATGCCCAATATTGAAATGGATTCCGCATCTCATGTACTAAGTCGAACACGCAAGGACTTGTCGAAAAGCATTTCTCTGGATTTTTTTGTGTGAAAACTCATAAAACTTTTTAAATAAAAGAAACTTTATTAACATTCTACATCTTTATTCTTCATATCTACATATTTACGGTATGTCTCTAGGTATTCACCCTGGCGACGAATACATTTCTCCCAGTGAGATACCAATTGTGATTTTCACAAGGCAGGCAACAAAATTTTTACAGGAGTTCGGAATTCATTCTGCTTGTCGTCAGCAGATGAAATAAAATTAAATTTGGCGTCACCAATTGAGTCATATTGAGACACAAATAGAGTACAATGGAACGTATTGGCCTGTTCTAACAATTACAAGTGGATACTTCTCATATGAAGTTTGGGATAGCCGAGAGGTTTCGCTAATATAAAACCATCAGCCACTAATTTAACAACTAAAATTACCAAATGCGAGGCACTTCATATACAGTCCACTCCACGCTCAGCTCGTTGGAGCTCTTACTGACATTTTGGTTTCTCTCCATTTAAAATGTACTCTCGGTTTGCACACCCATTCATCAGACAAATTTCTCTTTTACTGACAAATCAGTATCAGTAGCTATATTATTATGATCGAGGCAAACTGAATGGCAGTTTCGGTTAACTAAGGCATATCCTAGAAAATAACATCAGCATTTTGTTTTCTTTTCCGTGTGATATGATACCACACGCTTCTCCCTTCATGTTATCACAGGCTGGGATCGAATTTGCATTGCGTACAAAAACAGGATTCATCTCATTTCGTGTTTTTGAGCCCACTTCACTTTTTTTATTTGAAACTTGACACTATTCACAGATGTAATGTTAGTGCAGATGAAAGTATTCCTAAGAAAAATTGTTTGAAATTCGTATTGATCAAAAGAAGAAAAAGCTCTTATCTCCACATAACGGTTACTGTGTAACCACAGGTAATGCTGGCCTTCGATCTCTAGTTACAGAAATGCAAATGACATTCATAGACCTGTTCGTTCAGTCAACTCGGTGGCTGCCAGGTCAGTGTCTTTGAAACACCAAGTAGAAGCAGTTCGGCTGCGAAAACACTATTCTTCTTGCCTCTAATTCGAGACTTGGCAACATCCCAGAACATACGATAATGATGGGAGCTGGAGAAATGAATTAAAATTTGACCTGCGGCCGGGACTCGAACGATTACTAGGCGGAAATGACGACCATTATACCACCTCAGCACTATGGTCAACATTGCTGCATGGACTATTCATATGTTTAGCTACGACTGTGTAATGTTCAACATTCCTGCCTAATAAGTCGGTAGCTCAGCGTGTTCGGTCAGAGAGCTGGTTGGCCTCTGTAATAAAAAAAAACTGAGAGAAAGGATCAACAACGAACTTCAATGGATGTCATGTGACGTCCGCAAAGACCAAACACAACGATCAACAACGAAAAAAAAAAATGCTAGGCGACCCGGGTTCGAGTCCCGGCCGCAACACAAGTTTTAATTCATTTCTTCACCTTCTATCTTCATCCACGATAAAGATAAGACTTAAATGTCTCGGGGGAAAATTAAATTATAAAATATCCCAGAATATCTTTGGCAATACTGGACCTGTCGATTTACTTCCTGCAGAAGTTCAAAATTATCCTACTCTATTCACTTGATTTTTGTTGTAATTTTGATTACAGTTTCTGAATAATGCTCATTTTAGAAAATAACATAGAGTTAGACACTTAATGTTTCGGAGTCCGGGAAGTTCGTTCCAAGTAGAAACTGCAACTTACCTCATCATTAACGTTGAAAATTTTCCGTTTTAGCCACCACGGGAGTGAAGAGGCAGCGATCTTTGGTACAGCTGCCTGTTAGCTCAATGGTGAAATGTTCGTCTTTGAAAGGGAAGACTGCTTTAGCTGTAGTTTGACAAGGTTTTTTGCTTTATTTGTGAAAGAGCTGTGTTCAGGCAGATCGACAATAAATTAGTAAGGAAATCTTAAGCAAAATTCTCCTCCATACGTTATTCCGCTACTTTGATTCTGTAGATCTAAAGGTTGGAACCTTGCAGAAATGCATTCTTGTTAATGACTACTTTCTCTGCCTCTGCTTAAACAGGTTTTTAGTTACTTGTGAATAAACAATTGCATTCGACATCTACATCGATACACCGCAGTCCACCATACGGCGCGTGGCGGAAGGTACCCCATACCTTTACTACTTATTTCCATAGTTCCACTTGCATATAGAACGAAGGAAAAACCATTGTCTATATGCGTCCGTATGAGCCCTAATTTCTCGTATCTTATCTTCGCGATCCTTACCGGCAATACGAGGTGTGGCTAGAAAAAAACCGGACTAGTACTGGTGAAACAATAAAACGAATGCAATAAGGCTGAAAGTCGCGTGGCCTGTCACGTGACTCTCGCTCCGCCTACTGCTCGAGTTTCATCTGCCTCCTGCACTCAGTCTGCCCGTGGCGTCTGTTTTAAGTAGTTGACGTTTTGTCTGTGCGTCGGAAAATGTTGAGTGTACAGAAAGAAAAGCGTGTTAACATCAAATTTTGTTTCAAACTAGGAAAATCTGCAAGTGAAACGTTTGTAATGTTACAACAAGTGTACGGCGATGATTGTTTATCGCGAACACAAGTGTTTGAGTGGTTTAAACGATTTAAAGATGGCCGCGAAGACACCAGTGATGACACTCGCACTGGCAGACCATTGTCAGCAAAAACTGATGCAAACATTGAAAAAATCGGTAAACTTGTTCGACAAGATCGCCGTTTAACAATCAGAGCAGTGTCTGAGTTAACAGGAGTTGACAAGGAAAGTGTCGAACAAGTTTACCGATTTTTTCAATGTTTTCATCAGTTTTTGCTGACAATGGTCTGCCAGTGCGAGTGTCATCACTGGTGTCTTCGCGGCCATCTTTAAATCGTTTAAACCATTCAAACACTTGTGTTCGCGATAAACAATCATCGCCGTACACTTGTTGTAACATTACAAACGTTTCACTTGCAGATTTTCCTAGTTTGAAACAAAATTTGATGTTAACACGCTTTTCTTTCTGTACACTCAACATTTTCCGACGCACAGACAAAACGTCAACTACTTAAAACAGACGCCACGGGCAGACTGAGTGCAGGAGGCAGATGAAACTCGAGCAGTAGGCGGAGCGAGAGTCACGTGACAGGCCACGCGACTTTCAGCCTTATTGCATTCGTTTTATTGTTTCACCAGTACTAGTCCGGTTTTTTTCTAGCCACACCTCGTATATGTTGGAGCCAGAAGAATCTTTCTGCAGTGAGCTTCAAATGCCGGTTCTCTAAATTTTCTCAGTAGTGTACCTGGAAAAGAACGTCACCTTCCCTCCAGGGATAACCGTTTCAGTTCACGAAGCATCTCCGTAACGCTTGCTTGTCGTTCGAACCTACCAGTAGCAAATCTAGCAGCCCGCCTCTGAAGTACTTCGATGTCTTCCTTTAATCTCACCACGTACGGATCCCAGGCACTCGAGTAGTACTCAAGAATAGGTCGCACTAGCGTCTTATATGAGATCTCCTCTACAGATGAATCACGCTTTCCTAGAATTCCCCCAATAAAACGAAGTCGACCATTCGCCTTTTCTACCACACTCCTCGCATGCTGGCTCCATTTCATATCACTTTACAACGTTTCGCTCAGATATTAAAACGACGTGACTGTGTCAAGCAGGACACTGCTAATGCTGTTTGCGAACATTACGGGTTTATTTTTCTATTCATCCGCATTAACTTACATTTTTCTACATTTAGCGCTAGCTGCAATGTCACACAAACTAGAAATTTTGTCTAAGTAACCTTGTACCCTGCTACAGTCGCTCAACTTCGACACCTTACCGTAAACCATGACATCATCAGCAAATAATGTCAGACTGCTGCCCACCCTGTCCACAAAATTATATATATATATATATATATATATATATATATATATATATATATATATATATATATATATGGTGTTACAAAAAGGTACGGCCAAACTTTCAGGAAACATTCCTCACACACAAATAAAGAAAATATGTTATGTGGACATGTGTCCGGAAACGCTTAATTTCCATGTTAGAGCTCATTTTAGTTTCGTCAGTATGTACTGTACTTCCTCGATTCACCGCCAGTTGGCCCAATTGAAGGAAGGTAATGTTGACTTCGGTGCTTGTGTTGACATGCGACTCATTGCTCTACAGTACTAGCGTCAAGCACATCAGTACGTAGCATCAACAGGTTAGTGTTCATCACGAACGTGGTTTTGCAGTCAGTGCAATTTTTACAAATGCGGAGTTGGCAGATGCCCATTTGATGTATGGATTAGCACGGGGCAATAGCTGTGGCGCGGTACGTTTGTATCGAGACAGATTTCCAGAACGAAGGTGTACCGACAGGAAGACGTTCGAAGCAATTGATCGGCGTCTTAGGGAGCACGGAACATTCCAGCCTATGACTCGCGACTGGGGAAGACCTAGAACGACGAGGACACCCGCAATGGACGAGGCAATTCTTCGTGCAGTTGACGATAACCCTAATGTCAGCGTCAGAGAAGTTGCTGCTGTACAAGGTAACGTTGACCACGTCACTGTATGGAGAGTGCTACGAGAGAACCAGTTGTTTCCGTACCATGTAGAGCGTGTGCAGGCACTATCAGCAGCTGATTGGCCTCCACGGGTACACTTTTGCGAATGGTTCATCCAACAATGTGTCAATCCTCATTTCAGTGCAAATGTTCTCTTTACGGATGAGGCTTCATTCCAACGTGATCCGCATACAAACGAGAATACTTACGGAGAATTTCGTCACTGATCAAACTGGCTGCCAGTATCAGGCAACGTATAATAGATCACTTTCGGAAAAAGAAACGAAAACCGTTCTCCGAAAGAAAAAGGATTTAAACAAGACTGCTCGTTGTTATACGGCCAAGTATGCCATAACGGCCTCAGGAAAGGTGATCCCATATGTTTTTTATGTATGCAAGAACTGTCCGGAAAATTTGGTCTTAACGTTAAAAAACGAATAGACGAATTAACTGGGAAATACAGAAATGTAGTCTTGTCCTGCACGAAATCCGGGAAGTTCACTAAACTGGTGTACGAAGAATTTTTGCGTTCTGTAATTCTTCCGTACGTGGAACAGAAATTTTTTTTGTACATTATCGATTCGTGGGGAGGGCAAACCGATTCAACTTTATACGATCATGTATTCACTGATTAAAGGAAAGCGAGCCCCTGGACCCTAAAAGTGGTCCCACCAAAGTGCTCTCCTTATTGACAGCCCCGCGATGTTTATTTTTACCGACAGGTGAAAATCTTCACGAAAATTATTCAGAATGCTCCCGACTTCATGAAAGACAATACAGAGATCGCTTCCAGGGAAGATTCGATAAAATTACATTCGATAATCCTACATCAATTCAGCGCACCTAATTTTGATAGCATGGTTAGATACGCATGGTTCGCATCGAAATTAGCGGATGAAAGTTTTTGAATGCAAAAGAATTGTGTTTCCCGGTATCGCTCATGAAGAAATTGTGCGCCTGCAAGACGTTTGCTTTAATAAAATGCACGTGGTGCTGTGAAAATTTGTGCTTCGGCTGTTTCTATGATAAGTATGACCCACAATATTGTTCTGGACCATCGAGCAATGTCGACGATGAAAAAAAGATTTTGTAATACCATATGACAGAAAAAATTAATAACTGAATATATCTTTATAACTTCGCACATCTTACACTGTTCGTTAATATTCTTTGAAATAAAATTGAAAAATTCGGTCGATTTTGAAAAAAAAGTACACGAGCAGGATTCGAACACGGTACCTCCACAGCAGTAGCCGTGAACCTCTACCGCTGCGCTCTGACTTGCTCTGATTATATATAATGTTACGGATATACAAACCACGCAATAAACTTCAAAATCGATTTTCTCAAAAACAAGGCCTGTCGCTAAAAAACTGGATAGCCAGGTACTCAGGGCAAGTGCCTCTACAACATATTTGAAGCGCATCAAAATCCGTGATTTACAGTATGGAGGATCCCCTTGTCAGCTACCGGGGGGGGGGGGGGGGGGGGGGGCTTAGACTGCGTCTCTCGTGCGGAACTCAGCTTGCCCTTTTCTCGCACGATAGACTGCGAACTACGGAGGAAGGGCAACAGGCACAACGTTTATATTGACCGAGATAATGAGGCAAGTACATGTTTTTTAAATGGGACGCTATACTTTTTAACAGCATTCGAATGCTCTGGAAAAGACGCGTACAGTGATGCAACGTATGTTGCTATTGTGATTCAAACTTCGCTTAAAAGACGCTGGGAAATATTGTACGATTGAAGGTCGAGGCGGTCGGAAGCGGCTGCAGACTGTAAACACGCCTCACGCGACCCACAGGCCGAGTTGCCGTGCTCTATGCAGCATGCACGGCCTACGCTACGTAGGGAAATCCTCATCCGTACTCTTTTATGTAAAGTTTGAATTACAATAGCAAGGTGTGTTACATCACTATACGCGTCTTTTCCAGAGCGTCGAACGATGGTAAAAAAGTATAGCGTCCCATTTAAAAAACATGTACATGCCTCATTATCTCGGTCAATATAAGCGTTGTGATTATTGTGAACGTACCAACGTATGTGCCCCGTAGTCCGCTATGATTCGCCGAAAACCGCATGCCGATACGTGCAACCGCCCCCGGAATAGAGTGGGTGTTACATCTTACGCGACTCACCCTGTATACAGGGTGTTACAAAAAGGTACGGCCAAACTTTCAGGATACATTCCTCACACACAAAGAAAGAAAATACGTTGTGTGGACATGTGTCTGGAAACGCTTACTTTCCATGTTAGAGCTCATTTTATTACTTCTCTTCAAATCACATTAATCATGGAATGGAAACACACAGCAACAGAACATAACAGCGTGACTTCAAACACATTGTTACAGGAAATGTTCAAAATGTCCTCCGTTAACGAGGATACATGTATCCACCCTCCGTGGCATGGAATCCCTGATGCGCTGATGCAGCCCTGGAGAATGCCGTATTGTATCACAGCTGTCCGCAATACGAGCACCAAGAGTCTCTACATTTGGTACCGGGGTTGCGTAGACTAGAACTTTCAAATGCCCCCATACATGAAAGTCAAGAGGGTTGAGGTCAGGAGAGCGTGGAGGCCATGGAATTGGTCCGCCTCTACCAATCCATCGGTCACTGAATCTGTTGTTGAGAAGCGTACGAACACTTCGACTGAAATGTGCAGCAGCTCCATCGTGCATGAACCACATGATGTGTTGTACTTGTAAAGGCACATGTTCTAGCAGCACAGGTAGAGTATCCCGTATGAAATCATGATAACGTGCTCCATTGAGCGTAGGTGGAAGAACATGGGGCCCAATTAAGACATCACCAACAATGCCTGCCCAAACGTTTACAGAAAATCTGTGTTGATGACGTGATTGCACAATTGTATGCGGATTCTCGTCAGCCCACACATGTTGATTGTGAAAATTCACAATTTGATCACGTTGGAATGAAGTCTCATCCGTAAAGAGAACATTTGCACTGAAATGAGGATTGACACGTCGTTGGATGAACCATTCGCAAAAGTGTACCCGTGGAGGCCAATCAGCTGCTGATAGTGCCTGCACACGCTCTACATGGTACGGAAACAACTGGTTCCCCCGTAGCACTCTCCATACAGTGACGTGGTCAACGTTACCTTGTACAGCAGCAACTTCTCTGACGCTGACATTAGGGTTATCGTCAACTGCACGAAGAATTGCCTCGTCCATTGCGGGTGTCCTCGTCGTTCTAGGTCTTCCCCAGTCGCGAGTCATAGGCTGGAATGTTCCGTGCTCCCTAAGACGCCGATCAATTGCATCGAACGTCTTCCTGTCGGTACACCTTCGTTCTGGAAATCTGTCTCGATACAAACGTACCGCGCCACAGCTATTGCCCCGTGCTAATCCATACATCAAATGGGCATCTGCCAACTCCGCATTTGTAAAAATTGCACTGACTGCAAAACCACGTTCGTGATGAACACTAACCTGTTGATGCTACGTACTGATGTGCTTGACGCTAGTACTGTAGAGCAATGAGTCGCATGTCAACACAAGCACCGAAGTCAACATTACCTTCCTTCAATTGGGCCAACTGGCGGTGAATCGAGGAAGTACAGTACATACTGACGAAACTAAAATGAGCTCTAACATGGAAATTAAGCGTTTCCGGACACATGTCCACATAACATATTTTCTTTATTTGTGTGTGAGGAATGTTTCCTGAAAGTTTGGCCGTACCTTTTTGTAACACCCTGTATAGGGTTTCACATTTATCTTGACCACCCTAAATCCTTGCCGGAGTGGCCAGCGGTTCCAGGCGCTAGTCTGTTCTAGGGGTTCTAAGTTCTAGGAGACTGATGACCTGAGAAGTTACGTCCCATAGTGCTCAGAGCCATTTGAACCATTTGAACCACCCTAAGTAACTGTTTGTCCAGATGCAAATTACAAAATGTTTCAAGCAAATGTTCTTTAGCCGTCAGGGGGACATCAATCAGCATGATTGCCTTCGATGCAGCTTTCTTTTTTACAAATATATGAACAGCGGTATGACTTTTTTAAATGTCACCCTGTATTTTTTATTCGCTAGTTCATTTCCTCTCCTAAAGACCTATTCAAAAATGTATTACAGTGGACCATTCACTGAAACACAACGTTATTAATTGCATAACACAACACGGACGTTGACGCTCCCAGCGCTTAGTGCAGGTACTCGGGGTAATGGAACACATCCACGTGTTGACGTTGACAGAGGACAAATGTAAACATAAGTAGAACGCACACCCGTCATTCCGTTACCAATCGTCGGTTGAAGAGTTGTGTGAGTATAATGTACAGCAACGAAGAGAAGGTAGAAAATGGTTCAAATGGCTCTGAGCACTATGGGACTCAACATCTTAGGTCATAAGTCCCCTAGAACTTAGAACTACTTAAACCTAACTAACCTAAGGATATCACACACACCCATGCCCGAGGCAGGATTCGAACCTGCGACCGTAGCAGTCCCGCGGTTCCGGACTGCAGCGCCAGAACCGCACGGCCACGGCGGCCGGCGAAGAGAAGGTAGAAATGCTACTCATCTTTGGGGAATGTAAGTTAGCAGGACAGTAACTGCAAAACTGTTTTCTTATGTACGGGTACATTTAGTACAGTAGTTTAGTCATTTTAAGTACTGCTGTGTAGAGTACGCATACAGTAAAGGCTGTCCTTCGTACAAACTGCATCGACATAACGTTTCTTTCAGTGTTGTTGTTGAAGGTAGGTGAAATGCTACGCAGGCAGCGGAACTGTACAGAGAGCAATATCCTGACAAAAAAACACCTACGCGATGGATGTTTTCTCGTTTTGTTGCGACGCTTCAGGAAACGGGAAGTTTCAGCACACGACAACGCAATGGTCGTAGCAATCGCACAGACCAAGCTGGCGAAGTTACTTTTCTCGCTTCCGTTGCTATGAATCCAGATGTGAGCACACGACAGCTTGAACACCAGATTGGCATTTTTAAAACAGTGTACATCGTATTCTTACACATCACTGGTTCCATCCTTACCATGTACACCTACGTCAAGAATTGCATGGGAATGATTTCCAGAATCGTGTACAGTTCTGTCAGTGGGCACAGCAGCAAATCCTCGCCAACCCGAACTTCTTCTCCAATGTTCTATTTACCGATGAATGTTCCTTCTCAAAGAAAGGACAGGTAAATACAAGGAGCATGCATTATTGGTCCAGCGAGAACCCACGATGGCTTAAACAGGTGAAACATCAGCGTCAATAGAAAGTTAACGTCTGGTGTGGGATGCTTGGTACTACAATTATTGGCCCTTATTTCATCAATGGTAGTCTAAACGGCACAGCGTATGCCAACTTCTTGAGATGAATTGTTCCTCCTCTTCTGGGTAAAGTGCCGCTAAGAACCAGAATACGTATGTGGTATCAACACAATAGATGTCCAGCACAGGATGTCTTGCTTGCACGACGTGTTCTGAACCGAAAGTATCCTGCCGCCGTGGATTGGTCTAGGAGGAACAGTTACTTGGCCTGCTAGGTCTCCTGATTTAAATCCTCTGAATTTTTTTTATTCGGGGATGCATTAAAGACGTTGTCTATCGCGATATTCCAACAACTCCAGAGGACATGCAGGAACGTATAGTGCTTTCTTGTAATTTTCTTCAGCAGGCAACACTGGAAGCAGTAAATAATTCTTTCATTCAACGAGTGCACCAGTGTATCGGTGTCCAGGGTCACCACTTTGAGCACCTTTGAATGTTCTACTTCTGGGAAATGGTACAGGAGAGTCAATTTTATGTTATATTTTTACTTTGTTTTCTGACAACTCCAGCAAGGGGACGAATTTGTGATCCCGGGCTCAAAGTCATTGTTGTGTTATGTAATTAATAACTTTGTGTTTTAGTGGATGGTACACTGTGATACAGTTCTGAATAGGTCTTTTGGAGAGGAAATGAATTACCGAATTAAAAATTCAGGGCGTCATTTAAAAATAGTCATACCGCTGTTCATATCTTTCTAAAAAAACATAGCTACAACGATGGCAATCATGATGATTGATATCCCCCTGACGGCTAAGGAACATTTGCTTGAAACATTTTGTAATTTACATCTGGACAACAGTTATTTAGGGTGGTCAATATAAATGGGACACACCGTATATAATTTACAATCTGCGTCGAGGACGACATATTGGGTTCTATTACTTAAGAAGTCATCTAGCCACTCACACATCTTCCAACTTGCTCCATATGCTCGTACCTTCTTTATCAGCCTGCAGTGGGGCACCGTGTCAAGCGCTGTCTAGAAATATAGAATCTGCCTGTAGCCCTTCATCCGTAGTTCGCAGTATATCGTGTGAGAAAAGGGCGAGTTGAGTTCCGCATGAGCGATGCTTTCTAAAACCATACTGATTCCTGGTCATAAGCTTCTCGGTCTCAAGAAAATTTATTATATTCGAACTGATAGTATGTTCAAGAATTCTACAGCAAACCGATATTAGTGGTATTGATCTGTAATTTTCTGGGTACGTTCTTTTGCCCTTCTTATATACAAGAGTAACCTGCGGTTTTTTCCAGTCGCTTGGATCTTTTCGCTGGGTGAGAGATTCGCGATACACGCAAGTTAGGTAAGAGACCAACGCCTTATGGTATTCTGTGAAAAACGAAATTGGGATTCCATCCGGACCTGGTGACTTACTTGTTTTCAACTCTTTCAGTTGTTCCTCTACGCCAGGGATGCTTATTACTACGTCTTCCATACGGGAGTCTGTTAACTGGTCACGACGGTATGTTTCTACGACTCAGTTAACTATGGCACTTGAATGTATCTACCCCTTCCTTGGTAATTATGTAACGCTACTTCAGTATGGCTCTGGGCTGCACATCGACACACACCGTTTCGAGACCGAAAGTCCATAATTTCATGCTAATTCGTGACGATCTGGACACGCTTCAGTTGCGGGGACTTTGTTTTATTCTGTAAGACTTTTATGATAATGTTACCACGATAAGTTGTAACTCATTTGTATTACTAAAATGCATATTTTGTAACGTTTTTCGGTTAGTTTATTGAACAAAGCAAATAAACATAAGTCATAAATTAATCATCAACAATACAGCTCTCTTGTATCTAAATCAGTCTGACAACGCTTGGATAGTTCTTGGACTTAACGCCTGTAGAAAGCTATTAATGGAGTTGAAGACGTTGTCGAGCCAAGTTTGACACGCATTATCTCAATGGTTGTTCGATAAGCAGCGTAATAGGTAGATATTTGCTTGTGCAAAATGAGAAGAATAGCAGAGAGTTGACAGGCATTATAGTGCAGTAGTAATACTTTCTGTAGTTTTCTTGACATTCCTCTTATTTTACATATAGCTACTAAAAGACGTCTCAGTTGTTGACGATAAATTTCCAGTTGCACCATACATAACTCTAGAAGCAGTTCGTAGTACAAAATTCTTTCTCTGTGCAACGAGACTCGTATCTTTACCGTTGTGACCACACGCAGGTATGGAAGATGTTATCTTAGGGTTCACCAAGTTGTTTCTTTTAATGCAGGTAACATAAAAGCACCATTTATTCTCACCAGTAAAGATTTTAGATAGGTATGCTGTATGAGACAGCAGACAAAATTCAAGAAAAATGCGTATGTGGCCGTCCATTGATTTGCATGAGATAACGCAGTACCCTACAGTCTTGTTTGTGGACTCCGGTGATTCAAATCATAGTTTGGTCATCCTGATTTAGTTTACCATGATTTCTCTAGGCAGTTTAAGGCAAATGCTTGTGAGTTTCCTATGAAAGGACATGGTCAGTTATTTCAACATCCTTTCTACCTCATCTCCAGTGACTTCTTGGTCGTTGGGACGTTAAATCCTTATCTTCATACCTTTTAGTTTTCCTTGATTTTTGAGACTTGTCTGTTGAGTATGACAAATAATTCAGACCAAAACGATCCTCCTTGAAACAGCACAAATGTTACGAACAGCGTCCGCAGCCTAATTCCCTCCACTCCACCCCTTATCAGTGACCAATGCGAACAGAACGTTACAGATGTTATACTTTTACACTTTCTCTATTAGGCACACTGTTTTCTAGCGCTTAAATAACGCTGTTCATAACTAACAAATGTGCAGCATACAGTATGTCACCGTAAGAAAAATACTATAACCTCAAATAAAAAATGATGATTAATAAATACACTTCTGGAACTTTCGTGGCAGCACACAAGAAAAAAGTTGCACGAGCCTGTGCGCCAAACTGTTTTTTTACGAAAAATATGTCGGCCATGTTACATCACATAGTTCAACATTCCTCTTGTCACATTAGCAAAGGCCGCACCGCTGTTATTACTTCACGGCGTTCACTCGGCTTGTAGAAGATATTTAACGTGGAAAATCAGACCACACTAATAAATAAAAGTGTCTGGCAGAGGCTTCATCGAACCACTTTCATTCTCATTCTCTATTCTTCCACACTCCAACAGCGCCACTGAAAAAAAGAATACCTTTACATTTCCGTGCGAGTCCGATTTCTCTTATTTCATTATGAAGATCATTTCTTCGTATGCAGGACGGCGTCAACAAAATATTTTCGCATTCTGAGGAGAAATTTGGTGATTGTAATTTCGTGAGAAGATCCCGCAGCAACGAAAACCGCCTCTGTTTTAATGATTTCCACCCCAAATCCAGTATCGTGTACATGACTCTCTGTCCCCTACTTATCGATAATACAAAACGTGCTGCCCTTCTTTCAACTTTATAGATGTGGATGGATACTGTCTGGCGTCAGGAGGAAGGTGACTGGTGCCCTTCGTCTGTTGCATCGAGAGGAAACTCTTGAGCAGCTATATTTCTTATCAGGAGAGACAGCCGCGAGCTCGTACGTGGAAATGTTTCTGGAAGGTTTTTTTCCTGTTAATGACAGGCTGGAAAAGGAATTAAATTATCTTAATGTTTCCAACAGCTCGATACTTCCAGCAGTCGAAAGGTGATTCACGAAATAAAGGAAGTAGCGAGTTCGAACTCTCGTCTAATTTCAATATAATTCGGTCGTCAACAAGTCTGTGTTTCTGAACATAATTTTGTGGGTTCGGGTGATCTGGTAGACTGGTTCTTGCACATAATCTGAAAGCTTCGTGACTGACGCTCATCTGAGTCATAAATTTTAACATGCACCAAAAGACATTCTTTACTTCTGACAAAGCCAAATGAAAAACACCGGGCTGGACCGTTGTTCAGAATGTAATTTAAATATGATGTCTCCTGCTGCTATCTGGCGTGAAGTCGCTTTCGATCAGACCATTACAGAGGCGGATGTGACAGCTAATGTAAACTCCTGCACACGAAATTGAGCTTTTGTGTCGTTATTGAAAAATAATAAATGAAACAAATCATTTTCCGTTTGCGAACAGATTGCTTCGCGAAATTCGTTTGGTCTTACATAGTTCTACGTTTCTTTTTTTTACAAGGAGTAGTCCTCAGACATGGCCAACCGATTCGGCCCACATTTCGTAATTTGCTTGTGTTCAAACTCAAATGAAAGTCTCAACATATTTTGGCTCAACAACCTCCCGGTTTGGAAAAAAAAATCAAGTTCACGGCATGCAATCGACTCAGAAATGTAGGGATTGATAGATAACTGAAAACTGAACATTTTTCATAAACATATAAAGGGTCCGCAAACACATTTCTTCCTAGAAATCGGGGACGGAAACTTTATCGACTGTCGCTTATCAACCCATAAAGTAGGCGCTGCTGGTGTTGCGAACAAAGTACTCACTGAAAGCAGAGAACCCGTGTGCGATTCCCAGTTGCATTCTGTAGGTTTTTAGTTATTTATATTTTTTTGCATCGACACTGTTGGGAATGTTGAAGACTTATTGAGGGGAGTAAATCAATGGAGGAAATAACAAAGTGGGCAAATAAACTTCTCAAACTATTAGGTTTAGTAAACAATTAAAATTTTATGTCTCATGTAAGTATGAACAAAATTCAGAGTACGACTTCTGCGAAGACGAGCATTCGACGCACTTTATCGCATATGGGAGAAAAAGTAACCATTGTCACAGTCAGTAGCGTACTTAAAATAACGCTCTCTTAGCCGGCGCAATATTCCATCACCGCGTCTGGAAAGTTGTTGCTATATATGTCCCGTGTTTATAAGAAACTAATGATTAATCTGGTCCTTGGGTTGTAGAAGACGTCAATCGTCTAACCGACTCGTTAAAAAATGTTTGCCTCACTTGCTCCAAATCCGGTAAAAAGAATAATTTAGTTTACAAAACATATCTTGAGAACGTTTTAAAACCGTACGTTGCTGATAACAAGTTTTATCTGCTGAGGTACACAAACTATAGATGACGAGGGTCAACCGGCATGCACGGTAGAAGCAATATCACCAAACTTCACACCTGCGTGATGGCTACGTGATCTTTATTTTTAACGCCAAGTTAAAAACTTTATATCGAGGCTTCAGAATTACAGTCTGCTTCCAGAAACCCTCTGCTTCCAGAAACCCTGTGCTTCTACAAACCCAGCGGGAATTTCACAACCGAGCGGATGCAATAACGATACATAAAATAATTCATGGTCAGCTTCCAGCACTGATTTTTCACACAATATGGCCGTATGCGCGGTATGTCTCAAAATTAATTCCCGAAAAAGAAATATTAATAAGTGTAAATCAGATTTGTCTGCCTCCGAATCTTCGGAAGGAACGATGTAGTTACACGAAGGTTGCATTCGTTAGATACTACTGGTGTCGCAAGTATATTTGCATCAAATGTTTAAATGACAAGTACCATCCATCGAGCTGTCTGAAGAAAATTGAGGTCATGTAACAGAATGAGTCAAAGAGCCACTGTAAATCCACCAGGATTAAATTTTTAATTATTTACTAATCCAAGTCGATAGAGAAATTTATTTGCCTACCTTGTTATTACTCACTATTTATATACCTACCTTATCCATCCTTCTTTAGCTACTAATTTCTGAACGGAAAAAGGAGTACAAAAAAGAAAAATGCAGAATGCAACTGGGAATCGAGCACAGATTCTCTGCTCCGCAGCCAGGTACATATGTCGCTTCTAGGCGCTCAGTCCGGAGCCGCGCGACCGCTACGGTCGCAGGTTCGAATCCTGCCTCGGGCATGGATGTGTGTGATGTCCTTAGGTTAGTTAGGTTTAAGTAGTTCTAAGTTCTAGGGGACTAATGACCACGGATGTTAAGTCCCATAGTGCTCAGAGCCATTTGAACCATTTGAACATATGTCGCTACACTAGCGGCGCGTTCGTTGAACAGCGTTTATCCTATGGAAACACAAGCGGCTGTTGAAAACGTTCTTTCCTCAATTACTAGGAAAATATGCGTTTGCAGAAACCGTATGCGTCAATGAAAAAAGCTCAATTTTTCAGTTATGTATCGATACCTTCGATTCTGAAACGATTACGCCTCATTAACTTTAGGAGTAGATTTCTCAAAGAAGAAGAAGACGGGGGTCGTTGTGCCTAAATACCTTAGAATATTTCAATTTAGGTTGTACCCAAGCGAGCTGCCAAATATGACCCTGAATCGGTTGGCCATGTCTGAAGCCTTCCCGCCATTAGCATCCAAATTTTTTCATGATTGCGGAACAATACCGTGAATGACAACAATAATTTCCTCGTAGACTTTTTGATTCATCAATATTATTAAACTTACAGATGCGTTTTTCTTTGTGATGGCAAAATCGCAGTGAGCAGCATATGGAAACGCCGCAAAAACATGGGAGGATACCAACCATAGGAATGTTTTTACACTAGTGTTACGTCAGCTAGTCAGCGTTAATAATTAAGCTTATCTTTCTGCCAAAACACGATGGTTTCAGTTGTTGTTTCAAATAATCTTTTGTGTTAGTATTACGTCCCAATATCCCGACGTATGATTATCACTAATTATTTTAATGAAAAGCCTATTTTCCATCAGTTAAGTGCTGCTGTAAAGATTAACAACCGATTATCAACATTTTCAACTGTGGGAATTAATAACAATTAGCGGGCTGAAGTTTGCCACTCTGATTCCAGAAATTAGAAAATTCGTTTCTCTACATTCTGCGACCTACAGATTTATTTTTCTTTGGTTTCCAATCCACAATGCTCGGTAGGTTATTGTGCTGATAATGCAAAAATGGTTCAAATGGCTCTGAGCACTATGGGACTTAACATCTGAGGTCATCAGTCCCCTAGAACTTAGAACTACTGAAACTTAACTAACCTAAGGACATCACAGACATCCGTGCCCGAGGCAGGATTCGAACCTGCGACCGTAGCGGTCGCGCGGTTCCAGACTGAAGGGCCTAGAACCGCCCGGCCACACCGGCCGGCCTGATAATGCGTCTGTAAAGGAAATTCTTATCATTCACATCGTAGCTAGATTGTATTTGTCTTACATTTAAATTTATATTTTATTTGCTACATCTACCGTCAGTGTTTGAGACAGGCGGAGAGAAGTATCGGAATGGAACAGGTGCCGCCGTCCTGGAGCCTCACAGAACCGGTAGGAGGAAACTGTTACGCAGCCAGGCCGCACATGATTGTGGTTTATGGCTTCTAGTGATTTGTAACAGAAGATGTATACCAGGTTCTCTTTCGTCTGTCCCATCAAAAAATAAGGGCTGTTAGTACAGGACCATGTAGTTTGAGACTTTCGTTTTAGCTATACGTTTCACAATCAAGAACACCAGGAACAGTTTACGTAAATCTTAGTATATCTACGAGGACTATCTTTAGATATGACGTAGTTCGCGTATAGACATAATATGACGTTGATACCAGTAAAGAAATATCCTCAATGCTTTTGTCTTATCCATCTCTAAAGTTCTCATTATCGACACCTTTGGGATCCCTTATTATCGGCACCTCTGGGATCCACCGAACGTCCATCTCCTAATTCTGGTGTGATCAAGGTGACAAACTTGAAACATTAGCTGCTGTCAATATTTCGCTGTCCGTTAACTAATTCAGGGAATTTCATGCGTGAATAGCCGTTTTATTCCAATACGTGAGTAATGCCAAGTAATGTGTCTGAACTGCAGCATCCTAAGTCGTCGTATATTGATTGTCTGTCATGATCATAAATGTCTATCCCCTCACATTTTGTCGTTGAATGAAACGGACCTGTCTTTGAAACCGTTATTGTTGAAAATTCGTATTTTATTACCTCTTAACTTGGGTACCTGTAAGCTTATTATTTTTGTTTTCTGTAATGTACACTAGACACATATGTGGGTTGAATTTAAATGTTATGTTGCGTCACAGACAGCATAGCTACACAGTTCAGCCGCGCGGGATTAGCCAAGCGGTCTAGGGCGCTTTAGTCGTGGACTGGGCGGCTGATCCCGGCGGAGGTTCGAGTCCTCCCTCGGGGATGGGTGTGTGTGTGTGTTTGTCCTTAGGATATTTAGGTTAAGTAGTGTGTAAGCTTAGGGACTGATGACCTTAGCAGTTAAGTCCCATAAGATTTCACACACCTTTGTTTCAAATGGTTCAAATGGCTCTGAGCACTATGGGACTCAACATCTGAGGTCATCAGTCCCCTAGAACTTAGAACTACTTAAACCTAACTAACCTATGGACATCACACACATCCATGCCCGAGGCAGGATTCGAACCTGCGACCGTAGTAGTCACGCGGTTCCGGACTGAATTGCCTAGAACCGCACGGCCACCGCGGCCGGCCACATACCTTTGAAAATTTTTTACACAGTTCAGCATAATTATAAAGCGACAGGTCTCGAGATCTGTGTAACCGAACTGTACCTCTGAGTGTTCAGAACACGCCTACACGAAAACTGCAAGACATACAGAAATCAGACAAAACAGACACTTATCAGTGAATAGAGCTTCTTCCCAACCTTTTTAACTAATATTATAAATGCTTAATATTTGTACCATTTGAGGCACAGCAAATGTCAATATGTGTATGCAGTTCATTGAAGCCAGTGCTGCCGCCATCCACGAAGGCACAACTACAGTAGCTCGCTTTCAAAATATGTTAACTGCGTTGCTTCTCTGCAGGCGCGCAATAATTCGATGTGATAATATGAAGCGGATGAGTTGTCCACAGGTTCTGACACGCCTGTCGCCAAGTGGTGTGTGGTTCAAAATGGTTCAAATGGCTCTGAGCACTATGCGACTTAACTTCTGAGGTCATCAGTCGCCTAGAACTTAGAATTAATTGAACCTAAATAACCTAAGGACATCACACACATCCATGCCCGAGGCAGGATTCGAACCTGCGACCGTAGCGGTCGCCCGGCTCCAGACTGTAGCGCCTAGAACCGCACGGCCACTACGGCCGGCTAGTGTGTGGTCTGCAACTACTCCACGACACGTGTCACGAATCGAAACTTGGAGAGATTCTCGATCCACTGATCACTGATATGAGTCATTTTTAGGGGCTCCTACCTCAATCAGTAAAAACTGAACCCGTATAAGATCACTTTGTTGTGTGTCTGTCTGTCCGACTGTTAAAACCCGTTTTTTCAGGAACAGGTGGAGGTATCAAGTGGAAGTTTGTCACATAGTAAGGTATATGGTCCCCTGGCGGCGTGAAAAATTTAAGCTTTCAAGCAGTCAGAAAACACAGCTATTTATGTCACATGCTTTGATACTCGAAAACGCACTCGTCAAAACCTATAGGATGCTTCCAGTTGACCTATAATCAGGATAGTTGGCAAGAATCAAGGTTTCACAGTACAAATAAATGAAAAAAATCCGAAAACTGTTAATGTTTAATTATATCACATTAACTTTTTTGTCGTTACAAACGTACGCTGCATTCGTAATCCGTCAGAGACCACAGGAACTACTATAGAGATTCTGATCTGGTTTTTAGTAACAAGTAGAATCGTTCACGAGGAAGTCCGCCTCCGGTAGCTGAGTGGTCGCCGGCACGGTAACTCAGTGTTCGGTCAGAGGGTTAGCTGCCCTCTGTAATGAAAAAAACTGAGTTAATGGATCAACGACGAACTGAAACGGGTGTCTTGCGACGTCCGCCCCGAGCAGGTACAAAGAACGAAGACGAACAAAATGAGACTGCCAATCCTAAGGGCCCGGGTTCTATTCCCGGCTGGGTCGGAGATTTTTCTCCGCTCAGGGACTGGGTGTTGTGTTGTCCTAATCATTATCATTTCATCCCCATCGAAGTGCAAGTCGCCGAAGTGGCGTCAAATCGAAAGACTTGCACCAGGCGAGCGGTCTACCCGGCGGGAGACCCTCCTCACACGACGTTATTATTATTATTAATATTATTATTCACGAGGAAGATTTGTGTGCATTATTTAAAAATATTACGTGCTAACTGGCTGAGCTAAGACAAAGCGAAATCCCTTGTCTCTGTGAAAACGATGCTCTTGCCATTTAACCGCGATAGCCGTAAGGCTGCCTGACAACAGCACTGGCATCTCAAGTCCTTTACGAATTGCTCATTGTGCATAGAAACATTCCCGACAGTGTATGACTAACACGCGTACGGAATCTCTAATACTGCAAAGTAAAGCACTCGTTATACTGGTAACTGATGCAGGATTGCACTTCCATTGTTAAGGATGAGGTTCCGATATCCCCTGAAAGATCCGTTTAAGCATTCCACAGAACAATTCGACATCTGCGTAACAGCTATAGTCCTGTGGCCGGATGTATCGTTTTCTTCTCTAGAGACATCCGTATAATCTGTTAATAATCGCAACAGCAGTGAGAGCAACCGACGATAACGCTTCTGCAATTGCCAACTAGCGTAGACTATTAATATCACTCCAAAATTAACAAAATGAATGAACAAACAATGCTGTCGGAGGAACATCTGCAACTGATCATCATACCAGAAGTTGGAAACACCTCTGCAGTTTTAAGGTTCTTTTATTAGAACACGACCGGTTTCGGGCTCTTATGCACCCATCATCATGTGTTATAACTTTGTATTGTGACCCCGAGCGCCGCGGTGGGCGTGTGGACACCTGATGATGGGCGTATAAGAGCCCGAAATCGGTCGTGTTCTAAATAAGAGGACCTTACAGCTGTAGCGGCATTTTCAACTTGTGGTATGATAAATGTAGGATTATAATAGCGAATGCGAAATTACACACAAAATTGAACATTAAACATGAAATTGAAACATTCTCAAAAGTCTAATTTCCAGGACCGACTTCTTTCCAGTATGGATAACAGGCAAAAATCTTCAAGATTATCGATTCACAGGATGGAAGAATGATATATACATATAATTAACTTTGTACGGAACCCTCGGACCGCCAGTGCCACTCTCACTTGTATTACTTTTCCGTATGTCTTGAGTTTTCTCGCAATCGTCTTCTGAAACCCCGGAGTTACGTAGAGATGATCTTCTACTTATTCACTTCATGAGCAAATATACCAGACAAAAGACTTACGGACCCTTCCTGTAGGCGCCGAAAGCGCACCCCATTCAATACGTGATGGGGCATCCCTGTGCCTCCTGTGATCTTGGGTAAAGTAGAGGTGGGTAAGGGTGCGATCCGATACATTGTACTGGGGTCGATAACTACACTATTACATGTAGTGGATCAAATAGACAAAGACAGGAGACCCAGCAGGAATCCTTGGATAACGCAAGACATACACTGTGTGATCAAAAGTATTCGCGCACCCCCAAAAACATACGTTTTTCATATTAGGTGCATTGTGCTGCCACCTACTGCCAGGTACTCCATATCAACGACCTCAGTAGTCATTAGACATCGTGAGAGAGCAGATTGGGCGCTCCGCGGAACTCACGGACTTGGAACGCGGTCAGGTGATTGGGTGTCACTTGTGTCATACATCTGTACGCGAGATTTCCACACTCGTAAACATCCCTAGGCCCACTGTTTTCGATGTTATAGTAAAGTGGAAACGTGAAGAGACACGTTTAGCACAAAAGCGTACAGGCCGACCTCGTCTGTTGACTGACAGAGACCGCCAACAGTTGAAGAGGGTCGTAATGTTACATTGGCAGACATCTATCCAGTCCATCACACAGGAGTTCCAAACTGCATCAGGATCCACTGAAAGTGGGAGGTAAGAAAACTTGGATTTCATGGTCAAGCGGCTGCTCATAAGCCACACATCACGCCGGTAATTGCCAAACGACTCCTCGCTTGGTGTAAGGAGCTTAAACATTGGACGACTGAACAGTGGAAAAACGTTGTGTGGAGTGACGAATCGCGGTACACAATGTGGCGATTCGATGGCAGGATGTGGGTATGGCGAATACCAAGTGAACGTCATCTGCGAGCATGTGTTCTGCCAACAGTAAAATTCGGAGGCGGTGGTGTTATGGTGTGGTCGTGTTTTTTCGTGGAGGTGGCTTGCACCCGTTGTTGTTTTGCGTGGCACTATCTCAGAACAGGCCTACATTGATGTTTTAAGCACCTTCTTGCTTACCACTGTTGAAGATCAATTCGGGGATGGCGATTGCATCTTTCAACACGATCGAGCACCTGTTCATAATTCATGGCCTCTGGCGGAGTGGTTACACCACAATAACATCCCTGTAATGAACTGGCCTGCACAGAGACCTGACCTGAATCCTGTAGAACATCTTTGGGATGTTTTGGAACGCCGACTTGGTGCCAGGCCTTACCTACCGACATCGATACCTCTCCTCATTGCAGCACTCCATGAAGAATGGGCTGCCATTCCCCAATAAACCATCCAGCACCTGATTGAATGTATGCCTGAGAGAGTGGAAGCTGTCATCAAGGCTAAAGGTGGGCCAACACCATACTGAATTCCAGCATTACCAATGGAGGGCGCCACGAACTTGTACGTCATTTTCAGCCAGGTTTCCGGATACTTTTGATCACATAGTGCTTACATTTAATCAATGAAGAAAGAAGATACAAAAACACATCAAAGCGAAACAGGCAAAAAGGAATAAACACGTCTAAAAATAAGATTGACAGAAGGTGCTAAACAACAAAACTGGAATGGATACTGGAGAAACGCAAAATTGTAAATGCATTGACGACTTCACGAAAGGCAGATGTATAAAATTAATCGCCTTTTTCCAAAACTGTTTCACAGAGGAAGCTCACTCTGTAGTTCCACCTTTAAATCGTCGCACGAACGACAAAATGACACATTTCGAAATAAGTGACCAAGGGACAGAAAAGCAACTTAAATCGCTCAGCTGAGGAAAGGCCACTGGACATCATAGGATACCAATACAATTCGACACAGAGTATGCGAAAGAACTTGTTCCTCTTCTAGCTGCAGAGTACCGTAGATATCTAGAAGAGCGAAGGGTTCCTAATGATTAGAAGAAAGAACAGATGGTTCCCGTATTCAAGAAGAGTCGTCGAACAGACGCACAAATCCATAGCTGTTTCTCTGACGTCGGCCCGTAGTAGAATTTTGGAAAATATTTTATGCTCGCGTATTATGACTTATCTGAAGACCACAAATTTCCTCTGTAGGAATCAACACGGATTCTGAAATCAACGACAGTGTGAAACCCATCTAGATCTGTTTGTATACGAGACCCAGAAAGCTGTAGATACAGGCGCCCAAGTAGACGCTATGTTCCTTGAGTTCAGCATCCCGTTCGATACAGTTCAGTACTGTCGCTTAATGAACAAAATGCGAGCGCGAGGAACTTCGGGCGTTCTCCAAGGGAGTGTTATAAGCCGATTGCTTTTCGCAGTGTATATAAATGACGTAGTAGATAATGTCGGAAATCCGATGAGGCTTTCCACGGATGATATTGTTGTACACGGGGAGACGTCGCAACGATAGAAACTTATAGCGAAATGCAGTGGATCGACGCCTTGTGCTGTAAGAGGTAGTTGGCCCTGAACATAACCAAATGTAACGTATTGTGAATACATAGACGGAAAGACCCTTTATTGTAAGATTACACGATTGCAGAAAGATTACTGGAAGCAGTTATTTCCATAAAATATCTAGGAGTATGCATACGGAGCGATTTGAAGTGGAAAGATCACATAAAATAAATCGCGTGTAAGGCAGATCCCAAACAGATTCATTGTGAGGATCCTCAGAAAATGTAGTCCATCAACAAAAGAAGTAGCTTACATAAACACTCGTTCGAGTAATAGTTGAATATTGCTCGTCACTCTAGGACCCGCATCAAATAGGGTTGATAAAGGAAATAGAGAATACTCAAAGAAGAGCGAACGTTTCTTTACAAGTTCATTTATTAAGCGCGAAAGCGGCACAGAAATGCTTCGTCAATTCCAGTGGCAGACGCAGAAAGCGAGGCGTTCTCCATCTCCGTATAGTCCACTGTTAATATTCCGAGAGTGTATGTTCCTAGAGGAGTCAACCAATATAGGGCTTCCTCCTACAATTATCTCCAGAAAAGACCATGAAGATAAAATTAGAGAGGTTCGCGATCACACGGAAGTTCACCAGCAATCGTTCTTCCCATGAACCATTCGTGACAGGAACAGGAAAAGGCTGAAGAGACAGTTTTACTCAAAGAACCGTCCACTACACACCGTAAGGTGCCTTGTGGAATATAGATGCAGTTGTAGATGAAGTAAAATGGAAGGAAACTTTGGAAAAAATAGAATCAGTGGTATGAACATCAAGAGCTCAGATGCGAAGCCAGCAACAACCAGAAAATGGAATGGTGAAAGGAGGTATATAAATAGTATATAAAATAATAAAACATGAAGGCAGTGTTATAGGAAAGAGGATTTATGTGAAGGTGAGATGGTAGATGTGATACTGCGAGAAGAATTTCGCAGAGCACTGAAAGACCTTAAGTCGGAAAGAGGCAGCTCACGAGGACGACATTCCTCAAAGTCATTAATATCTTTCGGGGAAAGAAACATAACGGTAATTTCCAAGTGGTATGCAAAGTACATGAGACAAGTGGAGTATCCTCAAACTTCAAAATAATGAAATAACTACAATGTCAAAGATGCCAAGTTGTTGGGTTGGTTGGGTTGTTTGGGGGAAGAGACCAAACAGCGAGGTCATCGGTCTCATCGCATTAGGGAAGGACGGGGAAGGTAGTCGGCCGTGCCCTCTACCTCTCGAACCATCCCGGCATTTGCCTGGAGCGATTTAGGGAAATAACAGAAAACCTAAATCTGGATGGCTGGACGCGGGATTGAAACGTCGTCCTCCCGAATGCGAGTCCAGTGTGCTAACCACTGCGCCACCTCGCTCGGTGATGCCAACTGTATACAGTAGGGAATATCATCGAACTATCAGTTAAATAAGTCATTCTTGCGAGGTACTCACTCTACTTACGTATGAAATAATGGGGAGATTGCTAGTGCCGACATGGGGAAGGATCAGTTTGGGTTCAGGAAAAACACAGGAACAGGTGAAGAACACTTACCCTACGTCTTATCTCAGAATTTAGGTTAAAGAAAGACAAGCTCATATATGTATGCATCTGTATGTTTGCAAAAAAGCCTTTAATAATGGTAAGCGGAACACACTCTTTGTAATTCCGAAGTTATTGAGATTAAGTACAGCGAGCGAAAGATTCTGTACTACTTATAAGAAATCCTGACTGCTGTCATAAGAGCCGAAGAAGATGAAAGGAGGCAGTAATTGAGAAAAGAGTGAGACAGAGTTGCTGCTTATCCCCCATGTTACTCAATCTGTACACTGCACCAGAAGTGGAGGAAACTAACGAGAATCCTGGAAGGCAATTAAAGTTCAGGGAGCGGAAATAAAAACTGTAAAGTTTTCCGACGGGTCTGTAATTCTGCCGTAGACTGCAAAGAACTTGGGAGATCAGCCGAGTGGAATGGATGGTATCTCGGAAAGGGTTATACGATGAATAAAATCTAGGGCGACGGCGTGGTCGACTTAAATCAGACGACGCAGAGGGAATTAGATCAGTAAATGAGATACTCAAAGTAGTAAATGAGTTTAACTCTTCGTGCAGCAAAATAATTGACGGCGATAGAAGTTTAGAGGAGATAAAACGGAAAAATGGTAATTACAAGAACTACGTCTCTGCAAAAGAGAAATATATTCACACGAAATCGAATCCGAATTGACGTCAGCTGTTTGTGACAGATGAACATTTGTGGCGTGCCATGACTTGAACTGGATTTCCCACTTATCGTGAGCAGTCGCCAAGCCACTGCTGCTATCACAGTACGCCTCCAGGATCGACCCAAACTTCCATGTGGTACGGAGTCAACAACCCTTACGCTCACATATTTCGTGACTACCAGAATTTCCAGTAGCGACGTCAAGAGTAAAATTAACCCTGCAGCCACGGAAGAATATAGGTCCATTTAGTATAACTGCTTGAGCTGTTCCATTTCCTCCTAGTTTATTCTCGAGGCTAATAATATGTTTGCAGACAGGCGTGCGGTGGCGGCGTTGACGATAAACACTTACATGCTGTAAATGTAACTGTAACTGGAGATATCACTTTGTACTATAATTATTAATAAAGTGTTATCCCTGACCTCTGTAACCGGGGAGCGTACATCGCGAACCGGGGGATCAAGGATGCAACGGTTTGAAAAAATTCAAAGCATAGTGCCGCACTGCTCGCTGAGCGCCTAGCCAGTGGGTGATGCAACCCGCCTGACTTGGCTCGCCGCCATGATGGAAAAAATCGCCGCAACAAGGAATTGTGTGGCATAAGCGGAAGTTGGTAGACGTGTTTCTTTCTACATCTGAAATCTGATCTATTCCGATTTCGCGCCAGTCACATAAGAGTGGGACTAGTAGCGGCGCTATGATGATTCAGGTCAGATTTGTTTTAAATAAACGATGTAACGGTAGTGAGCGCTACTTTCCTCTGAGACTGGATGTTAGTGAAGAATGCCTTTAAGGCGACAAAGACGCATTTATCAACACACCACGGTGTTTGACCGAGGTCGTGTAATAGGGCTACGAGAAGCTGGATGTTCCTACAACGACTTTGCAGAAATACTTGCCGGGAATATAGCCACTGTACACGATTGCTGGCAGCGGTGGTCACGAGAATGTACGGTCGCAAAATGACCGGGCTCCGGACGGCCACGTTTAAGGTTCCGAAAGTGAAAAGTAACCTTTGGAGCTGTTCAAGCTAGAATGCAATGGTTTGGTGTGATAAGCGGCTGAGCACCTTACCAGAACATTTATGGGTTTTCTTAGTTTATACTACCGTACACAGGTATACAGAAAATTCTTACTTTCTTTCTCTTAAACATTAAAACAAATAATACTTAATACATTAAAATCATGCAAATTTTTTGCAATGTTGACTGAAGTTCTAAACTTCGCAAAGTTTTTAAGCATCAGACCTTTTTAAAAAAACTTAAGATCGTTCAGAATATTTAAAAGTGATTACCGTAATTCGAAATTACCCAAAATTTCCTTTTCCTTAAACATTAGAACCAATAACCTACAAAAATTAAAATCATGCAAGGTACTCATTTTAAAACAATTATGCTTGAGTTCGCAAGCCGGCCGGTGTGGGTGAGCGGTTCTAGGCGCTTCAGTCTCGAATCCCGCGACCGCTATAGTCGCAGGTTCGAATCCTGCCTCGGGCATGGATGTGTGTGATATCCTTAGGATAGTTAGGTTTAAGTAGTTCTAAGTTCTAGGGGACTGATGACCTCAGATGTTAAGTCCCATAGTGCTCAGAGCCATTTTTAAGTTAGCGATCAGTTTCGCATTAGTGCACCGTAGCTGGCCAGAGGGATACTGACATGTGAATAACTTAACGCCAGTTCAACCAATCTGGTTGTCAGAAAACCAACGTTAGTATAGTTACCAGAAAAAAGAAACCTATAACAAAATTTAAATATAATTTATAGAAGCATAACATGAGATAATGCAGCCGCACACAAATCAACCTTTCATCAGTATCAGACACATTGGAACATGGCTCACTTAACTACGGTCCCAAGCTAAGAAGAAGAACTGCAAACGACAAAGTATCACTATCCGTGTCAACCAACTTAACGTTCACCCTGACTCTTGAACATGAGGCGATTTGGAACAGTACATTTAAACGTAGTTTTGTAATCAGAGAAATCAATTAACCCCGCATACAAGCAAATTCCGGCCAGTGGAACCTGAGAACATGTATCCACTATTACGAAGTGCCCTGAAGCTGACATAACTTTTCTAGAATACCTTGCACATAGTTCAACATGATTTGCACGGCCCGGAAAGTCTACAACAGAAAGATATACGATTAGCCATACGTAACATGTAAATTTGCAGAAGACTGCCAGGGCAGAATTTCGTGACACTACAGTTAATGATAGCCCAACTTGCTCTTCGGTGCTACATCTTCCCGAAAGAAATGGGAAAAACGCTCCCGAGACTTGCTAACAGGAAGCAGCTTAACTTACAGAATGACGCTGTATGCGACCGGAGTCGATCACAGACGGACGAATTACTATTCCAGCCAAGGCGAATGACTCAGTTCAAATTCCAAACTGAATGCCGGCGCTCACCAAATTCAGTAGAAGTGTGAGGCACTGATTCCGATGTCATACGCTTTCCGCCATCCGCTCCGCTGATTCATCACTCAGACGACGAGGTAGCACTTCCAGCGCTTCCAGTACACAGCTAGCATGCGCGCGCCTCCCGCTACATAGAGAGCCTGTATACAGAGAGAGTGGCCACAGGTGAAGTTCCCCGTGATTGGTTGATTAGCTTTGGCGCCATTTTTCTGCCAAACGTCTCTCACGCTTCCTATGTTCGCCGTGCTTTTGAGTTGAATAGAGGTTCAGAGGACTATCGGAAACGATTAAAAGGTATTTGAATTATTGAGAGACTTGTTATGCGTTGTGCATGCATGTTCGATTTACTTGTATATCGTTTTTAGTACATAATTAGCGTTTGTGATTTTAAACACGAGTTGAAATAATGAAGCGTTTTGTGATGAAGTCGGTAGGCCTACATGTTTGAAGTAAACACGTTAGTAATTGTACAGTATTGTTTTTGACATCTGTAATTCGTTCTTCGTATTCAGTATATATATATATGAAAGAAAGTCGTAAGCAGTTGTTTACTTGTGACATGCAAAAAGTTTGAAGACGTGACAAGAAGTACTAATACGTCTCACACTTTTTGCATGTCACAAGTAAACAACTACTTACGACTTTCATTCATCTGACGTAATACAGGTACGTTAAATCTTGAGCGTTATGCACTTCCGATACAAAACAAATGCTATACACTATATTTTTTTATTTACATTACTTTCATTGCAATATGTCTATTAAACGAACTTTAAAGGAGATAAATGCAAGTAACGAATAATTTTTACAGCCACTGTATCAAATTTTCTGTGCTGTACGTAGTAGGCTACTATGAGTATATCATAGTTGTAAAGAAAGGTATTTAACGAATGATTTCGCCATATTGTCTTGTGCTTTCGATTCAGTGAGTGTGTACCCCACTACTCCACTACTGGCCATTCAAAAGTCCTTCCCGCAGTTTGGCAGAAAATGGCCGCCGTATCGTCCGGTTGGCCACTCTCTCCCTATACAGGCTCTCTACCGCTACACAGCTTACTCCGCCCTCTGTCGTCCAGACACACAAGTCACCTAAGACTCGCCAGGCGCGCGCTTAAAACTGCTATGCACGCCTGGCATCTCTGACCACAGAACAGTTTATATTTGCGTAAAGGCGCACTGATGCTAAAAATCGGCACGGTTGCATGTAAGCATCGCAGAAGAACAAACCAAAACTCATTCCACCGTGTCAGTATTGCAATGTTTATCGCTTAAATATGTTACCTAGACAAATGTATTCGAGAAATTTCATTACTCTACATTAATAATCTTTGGTGTTGCGATTTTTTTCATCAGTGTATTTTCTTTCTAGTAGTTGACTAGCGACCCCTACTGACGGCTTCACATAGGCAGCATTATGGAACTACAGCTTGTCGACTTGCTTGGTGTAACGTTAATTTCGTGTACTGTCCATTGCTTATAGTTCCGGTTAAAATTCAAATAACAATGTTACGTAACTGAACATTAACTCCAAATTCTAGTTTGAGTTCAACGTTTCAAGCAGGGCGCGCCAGGAAAGTTCTCAGGAGGCACGAATTAATCGATAGAAGCATAACAGTTCAGCCAATTTGTACGAAATATCTGTAAATTATATACACGAATCTCCTTCGTGAGCCGGCCGTGCTTGCCGAGCGGTTCTAGGCGCTTCAGTCCGGAACCGCGCGACTGCTACAGTCGCAGGTTCGAATCCTGCCTCGGGCATGGATGTGTGTGATGTCCTTAGGTTAGTTAGGTTTAAGTAGTTCTAAGTTCTAGGGGACTGATGACCTCAGATGTTTAGTCCCATAGTACTTAGAGCGATTTGAACCATTTTTTTCTCCTTCGTGAAAACCGTATCAAAATTTCTACAGTAGTTTCTGAGATTCTCCTTCGCAAACAAACAGAAAGACGCTACGGGGTCGCTTTACTACATGTATGTAGTGATAGTGCTGGTTAATATCAGAAGTGTATTTCTGTGAAAGTCACTGTGTTTATCTGCAGTAAACTCACCACGATGGTATCCCTGTTTATAACGTGAGCCATTTTGAAGATTTTCATAATTACGTAATTTCATTAAACTGCGATAACAACGGTTACAACTTTGCCACTGCACGACAGCTTTTATCGCTCAATGGCCGCATTCTGCACATCAGTCGAAGAACGGTGGCCAAGGGAAACGGGAACGTCGTATTGAGTTATAGCCGTTCGGCTCCCTAGAGCCCCGTGCTGGCTCCAACTTGTGTAATGGCGCGTGCTGCGAGACGACCCGGGACGTGACCATCCCAGCTGTGGCCGCCCGCTTCTGCCAGTGCGACGAAACGAGGGCGCTAACTGGCTAAATGAACTCAAGGCTCAGCACGTGCGGCTGCCAGTACGAACCCGACATAGAACATTAAATGAAGTTGGGGCTCTCAGGCAACAATGGTTTCCCATAGTCAGTATACTAAGGGCGTTACTGGAAACTTCCTGACAGTAAACGTGAAGCACTCAGAAAGGAGGAGGAAAGGAAATGAAACTTCATGAGTTGAGAAGGTGATTACAAAATGGAGCCAAATATAGAAAGAACTTTCAATATGAGCTCACATATCAGTATGAGGTAGCACCTCTTCTGGCCTGGATATATGCTCTGATTTGGTTGGGAGTTGTGTCATAAAACTGTTGTATCCTCTCCGGAGGCAAGCTGACCCACAACCACTGGAAGTTGTCCATGATATCCTGCATATTGGCAATATAACGGAGCTGACTTCCGAACTGATCCCACACGTTTTCTATCGGGGAATGATCTGTGACTCTTATTAGCACCGAGAGAACCTCAACATCGTGCAGACAGTTCATAGAGACACTTGTCATATGTGGACGAGCATTTTCCTGTTCAGAAATGGCACCACAATGCTGTCGCTTGTGAGGTAACACTTAACGACGCAGTATGTCCGTGACGTACCGTTGTGGCAGGAGTCATATACGATGGCTCGCCGCACCATAAAGCCAGGAGAAACAACTCTATGCCTCCCGAAAACAACGGAAGAATGGGACCTTTCCCCAGGTCGCCGCCATATTCTCCAATTGGGCACACAAACATAAAACGAGCACGCATTACGCGCTATCTTGGGGTACACATAGATGAAAAATTGAATTTCCACGAACACATAAGGCTAACAGACAGACAGAGCAGAAAAAATACTACACAAACTGGTGAGGCTAAATTCAAAACAGTACAGACTACCTCTACCAGTCATACGTACATACCAGTGTGCACTCTTAGAATCAGTACTTAGCTTCGCAGCTAGCACGTGGGCACACATACAGAACGTGGTCACCAACAAAGCATCCGTCAGACGAGGGCAGAGAAGTGTCCTACCTAGGCTATCTGGAGCCTTCGGTACCACTTCAGCGGATGCACTGTGTGTGGTGCTCGGAATATGCCCCATAGGTATCACGATCAAATACAGAGCTGCAAGCTATTGGTTAAAGATGGGGAAACTAGATAAGGTACACACAATAACCGGTGTGCCCATAGAGACGATATGTCACCTTAAAAGTTGGCGTTTGGATACATGGCAAGGTGAGTGGGATGCAAGTGATAAGGGACGTAGACTGCACGACTTCTTCCCTGACATAAGGGAGCGGTTAAGAATGAGACATATCGATCCCAGCCGCGGTATGGTACATTCCTTAACCGGGCACGGACCTTTTCCCACGCACTTAAACCGCGTGAGTCTGAGGCAGACACCTACACGCACATGCGGGGAAGAAGGTTCCCCAGAACACATTGTCTTTTTCTGCGAGCAATACGCGAACAATAGACATACACTACACTTAGATTACACAGATACAGACATAGATATACACACAGCAATAAGAGACGAAGAACAATGGGTACAATTAAACGCATTGACAAACAGTATTTCAAAAACAACACATGGAGAGTATATGCGGACACGACATTACAGACATGCCTATGTGCAGCGTAACAGCAATCTCCAGCGGATGGACAGCGATACCCACAATGACAACGAAAATAGTGACAATGAGGAGGAACAGGAGGAGGAAGCTGAGATGTGATGGTAAATAAGCAAAAGTGCTGGCAATCTAAAGTAGTTAATACATAAGATTAGTAATAAATAGGATAATTAACATTATTTCTCTACTAATAACCATTTGTGTGTGCGTGCGTGTGTGTGTGTGTGTGTGTGTGTGTGTGTGTGTGTGTGTGTGTGTGTGTGTGTCTGTGTCTGTGTGTGTGTGACTGGCAGTCAACGGCTGGAAGAAACCATTCCGAGGTATTCACCGTCAGTCACATTCGGTGATGGTACTAACAAATCTCTCATCTATCCTATCTTCTTTTTATGTTCTTCTTAAAATAACAAAATTTTATTTATATTTCAACCTTAAATTATTGTTATTTTGAAAAGTATCATTCTTTGTAAATGCTGTAGATAAAACAAAAGGAAAGAAAACTGTAAAAAGATGAAAAACGAAAATTGTAAGATGTACGACCTGTTTTAAACATCAGGTAACAGGTCTATAATTTGGCAATAAATAAATAAATAAATAAAAAATACTCTCCGATGATGGTCATCTTTGGTATTGTAGGAACGCAATTCACTGCTGAAAACAATCCAAAGCCATTTCTTCTGCAATGCACCAACCCAACCGTTCGTTGTCTGGTGTTAACGGGAGCCTACTCATGAACAGTAATTCCCTAAACCGGCTGCTGCCAGTCCTCGACCAAATGCTCGGGATACCACAGAAAGTTGCCGGGAGTCCATTATTTGTTCTCGGATCACTGGGGCAGATGTGAAGGGGTTACGATGTGCTTGGTGCACAATACGGCGGTCCTCCCTTGCGGCGCTCAGACGTGATCGAATGATCGACGAGTACGCTAGCCCTCACGCTCCCACGCAGCCTAAAATCTGGCCTCTTTCACATCCAAATGCCCCACAGAGGTGGATACTGAACGATTCGATCAGCTGGTCAAATGGAGGTTCAAAATGAAGCCCCCTTGAAACTGATAACGCTGTCTTTCAGGACTACGCGCCATCTCCGTCCCATTCACAGTGGTCATTCAACATCTGACGATGGTCACGCATCCACATATACCGTAGCAGTTATGGTAACAACACGAAGCACGAATAACACTAATGCACTCTAGTAAAACTTTTACGTATCACAGAGAAATCGAATCATTTACATACCCTCCAATGCTGTGTTCGTGTACGAAGTTACACTTGGCATCAACCCACGTCTTCTAGGTGCTTCACTTGTTTTGTCAGGCAGTGTATTTTAACGTACAGTATTTCTCCCTTATCCATTAGCAATGCACATTTGGCTGCACCATCTTGATTTGTCACCAGGTAACACATATTCCGAGGTTTGCACCAAAACTGTGGCCTGCGTGGGTTTTCCATTTTTAATACATTTTTGTTTGGTCGCTTTCTTGTCTGTTTGTTTGGTATAAATTTACCAATTGATTTTAAACTAACTTTGTGATGAGCTAGAGACTTCAAGCTTTCAAAATATGTCAGAGCTGGATGACAGTTTAATATGAACCCAGTTTCTTGTCTGATGTGTGGAGGAGAGTACTTTGAAATCATGTTGAAAATTTTTGCCCCGCATTAAAACAAACTAACTTGCCAGTGACCTAGAGACCTGATAATTTTAATGCAGCTCACAACAATGCAGTACTAACTCGTTTTCTTGTCTCGTGTGTGGCGGCGGGTACTTCGTGCACCGCTACTATTTCACGCTTTTCCTGTTCCAGTCGCGAATGTTTCGCGGTAAAAACGATTGCTGGTAAGTATCAGTGTGGACTCGATTGTCTCTAGTTTTTATCTTCATAGTTCAAATGGCTCTGATCACTATGGGACTCAACATCTGAGGTCATCAGTCCCCTAAAACTTAGAACTACTTAAACCTAACTAACACATATCCATGCCCGAGGCAGGATTCGAACCTGCGATCCTAGCAGTCGTGCGGTTCCAGACTGAAGCGCCAAGAACCGCTCGGCCACTCCGGCCGGCTATCTTCATAGTCTTTGCGAGATATATACGTAGGAGGAGGTAATATATTGGTTGACTCAGGTGAAGAAAAACTAAAATAAACCTGAAATTTACTCTGTGACTCTGTTGTAATCACTTAAAAATGTTTTAAATCGACTGAGAAATTTCACACACACACACACACACACAAACACACAAAACTAAAAAGCATAAAATAACAATTTAAATATTTTTTAAAAAATATAACTCGTTTTTAAAACCGACTACGAAGTATAGAACTATTTTTTCTAGACCCATACAGATTCCTAACCCCATACAGATAGCCCTGAAAATTTGTGGTTCTGAATTTTTAATAGCTCTGACGATCCTTCCAAAATTTAAACGATGAACCATAAACGTGGGGCGCATCCAATATATAATAGTAAGTAGTGTAGCGAATATTTGTCGCTGGAAAAAATATCACAACAGCTCATTTCATTTATAGTGCAATAAAACTGTTAATGGCTTTTATGCTTTTGAATCCGTCTTATAACCGTATTTAGTAAAACGTTTGTAATTTAATTTATTATTTTTAGTCTGATCACGAATGAGTAAACCTTTCATGAAAGCTTTATACTTGAACTTATCAAAAACATTATAGATACATTTAAAAGGTTGTCATAACATTTTAATTGTTACGTCTAAAATATCAAACTGCGATCAACAGACTTAGCGATGATGTTAACTAACCACTCAAACGCATCACATTTTTCCGTACGTTCGATGGCTTAGTGGAGAACTTGGTCCTAGAATTCTGCGTGTTCACTGTTCAGCAAACGTCCCATTCGAAAATCGTGTCGTTGGCAATGGCTGAATAACGCCTCGACATCAGCTGGAAAAATATCCGCTACACATGAGATAGTTTAGATCACAGGATTCGTGGAAAATATTTAAGAACGGCAAAAAATATACATTCTTTAGCTACACCGGGTGTATATAAAATTCCTTGTAGTTGTGGACTAGTATGTGTTGGTACGACGATAATAAGTGTTAACACCCGTTTAGTTGAGCATAAGAGGAAATGCCGTCTGTAATAATAAACTGGGCGTAGCAGAACACGTGTACCAAGAGGGTACTCATGAAATAAAATTCAGTGATACGACCGTCATATCGAAAATATCGGATTATCATGCCCGTATGTATAGAGAGCCTATTGAGATTTATAAGCACGTAATAATTTCAACAGAAAAGAGGATGCTGTCAAATTAAATGAAATATGGATTTTGACCTCACACCGACAGAATGACGATCGATTACTTTCAGTCTAGAATGTTGGCACTACTAGAGACAGCCGGCGTCATGTGTTGGATTGTGGTTCTTTGTACTCTGCCTCTATATTACGGGATTTTCACGTGCCTCGAGATGACTGGGTGTTTGTGTTGTCCTCATCATTTCATCATCATTCATGAAAGTGGCGAGATTGGACTGAGCAAAGGTTGGGAACTTGTATGGGCGCTGATAACCGCGCAGTTGAGCGCCCCACAAACCAAACAGCATCATCATCATCATCTACAGGGTGTTACAAAAAGGTACGGCCAAACTTTCAGGAAACATTCCTCACACACAAAGAAAGAAAATATGTTATGTGGACATGTGTCCGGAAACGCTTAATTTCCACGTTAGAGCTCATTTTAGTTTTTCCACCTACGCTCAATGGAGCACGTTATCATGATTTCATAAGGGATACTCTACTTGTGCTGCTAGAACATGTGCCTTTACAAGTACGACACAACATGTGGTTCATGCACGATGGAGCTCCTGCACATTTCAGTCGAAGTGTTCGTACACTTCTCAACAACAGATTCGGTGACCGATGAATTGGTAGAGGCGGACCAATTCCATGGCCTCCACGCTCTCCTGACCTCAACCCTCTTGACTTTCGTTTATGGGGGCATTTGAAAGTTCTTGTCTACGCAACCCTGGTACCAAATGTAGAGACTCTTCGTGCTCGTATTGTGGACGGCTGTGATACAATACGCCATTCTCCAGGGCTGCATCAGCGCATCAGGGATTCCATGCGACGGAGGATGGATGCATGTATCCTCGCTAGCGGAGGACATTTTGATCATTTCCTGAAACAAAGTGATTGAAGTCACGCTGTTACGTTCTGTTGCTGTGTGTTTCCATTCCATGAATAATGTGATTTGAAGAGAAGTAATAAAATGAGCTCTAACATGGAAAGTAGGCGTTTCCGGACACATATCCACATATCATATTTTCTTTCTTTGTGTGTGAGGAATGTTTCGTGAAAGTTTGGCCGTACCTTTTTGTAACACCCTGTATAAGACAAGTGTCTGGCGCAGTTGTTAGATTGGTTACTGCTGCTACAATGGCAGGTTATCAAGATTTAAATGAGTTTGAACGTGGCGTTATAGTCTGCGTACGAGCGATGGGGCACAGCGTCTCCGAGGTAGCGATGAAGTGGGGATCCTTTCACGAGTGTAGCGCAAATATCAGGAATCGGGTAAAACGTAAAATCTACGACTTCGCCGCGTCGGAAAATGATCTTGCAAGAACGGGACCAACGACGACTGAAGAGACTCGATCAACGCGACAGAAGTGCAACCCTTCCGCAAATTGCTGCAGATTTCAATGCCGAGCCACCAGCAAGTGTCAACGTTCGATCCTTTCACCGAAACATCGGCGATATAGGCTCTCGGAGTCGAAGGCCCACTCGTGTACCGTTAATGTCTGCACAACACAAAGCTTCACGCTTCGCCTGGAGCCGTCAACACCGACATTGGACTGTTGATGACTGGAAACATGTTGCCTGGTCGGACGAGTCTACTTTGAAACTGTATCGAGTGAATGGACGTGTACGGGTATGGAGACAACCTCATGAATCCATAGAACTTGCATGTCAGCAGGGGACTGTTCAAGCTGGCGAAGGCTCTGTAATGGTGTGGGACGTATGCAGTTCGAGAGATATGGGACCCCTGATATGTCTAGATACGACTGTGAAAGGTGACACGTACCTAATCATCATGTCTAATCACCTGCATCCATTCATGTCCATTCTCTATTCCGATGAACTTGGGCAATTCTAACAGGACAATGCGACACCCAGAATTGCTACAGAGTGGCTCCAGGAATACTCTTCTTAGTTTAAAGGCTTCCGCTGGCTACCGAACTCCCCAGATACGAACATTATTGAGCATATCTGGGATACCTTGCAACGTGCTGTTCAGATCAGATCTCCACCCCCTCTTACTCCTACGGATTTATGGACAGCTCTTTTTTTCATTTATTTATTTATTGTCCCGTGGGACCAAATTAAGGAGAAGTCTCCATGGTCATGGAACGAGTCAATACATGAAACTATAACACGATAGTAGAAACAGATAAAATTAAATACAAGAAACGTATTCAGGCTACAATTCGTAAGTTTAAATAAAGAGAATCAACAATGTAGCACTGGAATTTGCTTAATTTTTCAGCTCTTCCAGGAGCTTCTCGACAGAATAGAAGGAGTGAGCCATGAGGATACTCTTCAGTTTAGACTTAAAAGCGTTTGGGCTACTGCTAAGAATTTTGAGTTCTTGTGGTAGCTTATTGAAAATGGATGCAAGCAGAATAGTGCACTCCTTTCTGCACATGAGTCAAGGAAGTGCATTCCACATGCAGATTTGATTTCTGCCTAGTATTAACTGAGTGAAAGCTGCTAACACTTGGGAATAAGCTAATATTGCTAACAAAAAACGACATTAAAGAAAATATATACTGTGAGGGCAATGTCAGAATTCCCAGACTATTGAATAGGGGTCGACAAGAGGTTCTCGAACTTACACCACATATAGCTCGAACAGCCCGTTTATGAGCCAAAAATACCCTTTTTGAATCAGAAGAATTACCCCAAAAAATAATACCATATGACATAAGCGTATGAAAATATGCGAAGTAGACTACTTTTCGTGTTGAACTGTCACTTATTTGAGGTACTGTTCTAATGGTAAATAAAGCAGCATTTAGTTTCTGAACAAGATCCTGAACGTGGGCTTTCCACAACAGCTTACTATCTATCCGAACGCCTAGGAACTTGAACTGTTCCGTCTCGCTTATAATATGCCCATTCTGTCTGATCAAAATATCAGTTCTTCTTGAATTGTGAGTTAGAAACTGTAAAAACTGAGTCTTACTGTGATTTCTCATCAAATTGTTTTCCACAGGCCACGAACTTATTTCATGAACTACATTATTTGATAATGGTTCAATATTACACACAAGATCCTTCACTACCAAGCTGATGTCATCAGCAAACAGAAATATTTTTGAATCACCTGTAATACTAGAAGGCATATCATTTATATAAATAAGAAACAGCAGTGGCCCCAGCACCGACCCTTGGGGAACGCCCCACTTAACAGTGCCCCATTGGGACTGAACATCACTACCACTCTCAATATTGCGGAGAATTACTTTCTGCTTTCTGTTCTTAAAGTAAGAGGCGAACCAATTGTAAGCTACTCCCCTTACTCCATAATGATCCAACTTCTGCAGTAATATTTTGTGGCCAACACAGTCAAAAGCCTTCGTTAAATCAAAGAAAACACCTAGCTTTCGCAACCTTTTATTTAATCCGTCCAAAACCTTACAGAGAAAAGAGAATACAGCGTTTTGAATTGTTAAACCATTTCTAAAACCAAACTGTACATTTGACAGAAAATTATGTAAATTTAAATGCTCCAGTAACCTTGTATATACAACCTTCTCGACAACTTTAGCAAACACCGATGGCATAGAAATAGGTCTGTAATTGTCAACATTATCCCTGTCTCCCTTTTTATAAAGTGGCTTCACTACTGAGTACTTTAATCGGTCAGGAAACCGACCATTCCTAAATGAAAGGTTACAGATATGGCTAAGTACTGGGCTAACATACATAGAACAACACTTCAGTATTCTGCTAGATACCCCGTCATATCCATGTGAGTTCTTGGTCTTTAGTGATTTAATTATTAACTCAATCTCCCTCTTGTCAGTATCATGGAGGAGCATTTCAGGTAACAGTCTCGGAACACTTTTTTCTACGAGCGCTATATGATTCCCTGTTGGGACTAGGTTTCTATTTAGTTCACCTGCTATATTCAGAAAGTGATTATTAAATACTGTACATATATGAGACTTATCAGTAACACGGACATACCCACTACGCACTGACTCTATATCCACGACCTGTCTCTGCAGACCTGCCACTTCCTTTACGACTGACGAGATGGTTTTAATTTTATCCTGAGACTTAGCTATTCTATCTGCATACCACATACTTTTTGCCTTCCTAATAACTTTTTTAAGCACTCTACAATACTGTTTGTAATGGGCAGCTGCATTTAGATTTTGACTGTTTCTAACGTTTTGATATAATTGCCACTTTGCTCTACAGGATATTCTTACCCCTCTGGTCAGCTACCCAGGCTGCCTGTTTGTGTTAGTACCCTGTTTTGAACGTTCTAACGGAAAGCAACTTTCAAAGAGCGTGAGAAAAGTCTTGAGGAAAGCGTTATATTTATCGTTTACTGTATGAGCAGTATAAACATGTATCAGTCTTTGGTGTGACGTCATAAGCGCGTGACTGCGTTTGAGATCGCTCTCTAAGTTTTCATACATTTTTAGGTTTCAGATACATATTTTAACGGTTTTTGTGATAATATTTACTATAAAATTGACTTATTAGTAGTTTCTTCATTCACCTCCGCCTTTGTTGTGTTGTGACCTGATATTTGTGAGTGTTTCGTATCGACCAACTTAGCCTCTTACTTGTGTTTACATTCCGCGCTGACCAGTTGCAGCTGTAGCGGCGCATCGAAAGCTAAGTACTAATTAATTGTTTGTGTATAGTGGTTTATTTAGTAGTCTTCAACCGGTGTTCTTGGTGTTTTCTGGTGAAATAATTTCAGAAGAAATTTTTGGGAACTGTTTTCAGTTTCGTTACTGTGTCATTAGACTTTTGATTTCTTCCTGTGTTAGTCTTTTGTTATATTCTCATTTGCTGTTGATTAATACTGTTAATAATAGTAGTTACTTCCCTTGTAGAGTAAGTTTGTGATTATTGTAGTCAGTTTTTTAACATCTTCTTATTGTACTGGCGGAACTTAGATGAAGTAGTTTTCTTGTTTCAATAACTGTAAAATTTTACCATGAGTGAGAAGTGTGGGCTTTGCCGTAGGTTCGTGAGTAGTGGATTGCGGTGTGAGACTTGTTCGAAGTGTTTTCACTGGGGGGGAATGCAGTGGGGAAGCCAGTGGGCATTCTGGTGAGATCCTCTCCTGGAACTGCAGGTTATGTTGCAAGAGTAAGTTGATAGAGGAGCAGGAGCGTAAGATCTGTGCCCTTCAGGTGTAGTTGAAAAACGCACAGGAGGAGCTAGATAGGATGAGGAGGGAGAAGGGGGTTGGGGAACGGGAGCTGGCTGTTGGCAAGAGATCTGCTAGGAGAAGGAGATTTTCAGATAGTTTTACTATTGGTGTCTGCAATTGATATGACCAACTGTCAGAGTCTAGTGGAGAGGCATCTCTGGTAGCTGTAGATGTAGGAAGTATGCAGCAGAACTCGGCAGTTACGGTGGCTAGGACAGTTGCAAAGTCCAAGAGAAAGAAGAAGGTTCTTCTGTTAGGTAGTTCTCATGGTAGAGGTGTAGGCCAGCAGTTGCAGGAAGTGTTGGGGAGTGAGTACCAGCATTGTGAAGCCTAATGCAGGATTGGCTCAGGTGACTGTTAACATACGGGGGGGGGGGGGGGGGGGGGTTATGTAGGGATTTTACTAAAGAGGATCAGGTGGTGATTGTGGGTGGGGCTGGTAATAGTATTGATAGGGATGGGGAGTATGACATAGATGGTGACCTGGAAAAGATAGCCACTCAGACTGGCAACACGAATGTGCATTTCGTGGAACTGTTTCAGCGTCACGATCGGCCTCATCTTAATACAGCCGTCAATCGTAATAACATGAGACTTGGGGGTGCGCTGATGACAGAAGGCATGAGCCACATTTCTGTGGGACGGGTTTCACTAGACCTGGCCTGCACCTCAACAGGCATGGAAAGGGGAGGTTGGCAAAGCTTATAGGTGACAGCATAGGTGGGGGTGGTGGGATCACTCATGGGAAAATTCCTGTACTAGTGGGTGTTAGAGCTGCACCTTTTTTAGATTGAAGTCAGCTGATAGGTATTCCTGCTTAAGGGAAGTCTCTCTAACAAAGAAACCACTTTTGACAAAGCTTAGGTATCCGAGTAATGAGGGAATTAGTATATTTCATCAAAATATACAAGGTACTAGAAATAAAGTTAGTGAACTGCTTATAGATGTTGACTCTGAAATTATTGGTATATCTGAACACTTCTTAAATAAGGAGATAATTCAGAGGCTTCCTTTACCAGGATACAGGTTGGCTGGCAGCTTTTCTAGGAGCTCTTTGCGGTGTGGGGGAGTAGCCATGTATGTGAAAAACGGTATCCCATTTGAGTCAATTGATGTTTCAAAGTACAGCACTGAAAAGGTGTTTGAATGTTGCAGGTGTGGTTAGATTTAGTGGAGTTAAACTTCTAACTGTTGTTATTTATAGATCCCCAGACTCCGATTTCACAACATTTTTGCTAAAGCTAGAGGAGGTTCTTGGTTCACTTTATAGGAAATACAAAAAGTTAGTTATATGTGGTGACTTCAATATTAATTGTATACGTGATTGTGCAAGGAAAAGGATGCTGGTAGACCTCCGTAATTCATATTATCTTATGCAAACCGCATTCTTTCCAACGAGAGTGCAAGTGAACAGTAGAACAACCATAGACAACATTTTTGTTCATTCCTCATTACTAGAAGGGCATTCTGTTAGCAAAAAAGTGAATGGCATTTCAGATCATGATGCACTACTTTTAACTCTAAAAGATTTTTGTGCTGCAACTCGTGTTAAATATAGTTATCGACGTTTTAGGAAAGCTGATCCAGTTGCTGTGGAGACCTTTGTAAACCTTATCAAGGAATAAGAGTGGCAAGATGTTTATAGTGCTGACACAGTAGACGATAAATATAATGCTTTCCTCAAGACGTTTCTCGTGCACTTTGAAAGTTGCTTTCCGTTAGAACGTTCAAAACAGGGTACTAGCACAAACAGGCAGCTGGATGGCTGACCAGAGGGATACGAATATCCTGTAGAACAAAGTGGCAGTTATATCAAAACGTTAGAAACCGTCAAAATCTAAATGCAGCAGCCCATTACAAACAGAATTGTAAGATAACACGGACATTCCCACTACGCACTGATTCTATATCCTCGAGCTGTCTCTGCAGACCTGCCACTCAATTCCTTCCAGTACTATTTTAGACATTAGTCGAGTCCATGCCACGTCGTGTTGCGGCACTTTTGCGTGTTCTCGGGGGCACTAACGATATTACGCAGACGTATAACTTTCTTTGGCTCTTCAGTGTAGTTCTGTGCTCGTGAAGACCTCTGCAACAGGCCGTTAGGATTTGCAGGAGGACTTGCTTCACTTGGGCGTGTAGGCTGGCCCTTTCACCCTCCTGTGCCGGAGGAAACCCTACCTTGCAGGGTGCGACTCGGGGTGACAACGGTGTAGGAAGAATAACTCTCACTAACAAGGGAACCTCCCCATCGCACCCCCCTCATATTTAGTTATAAGTTGGCACAGTGGATAGGCCTTGAAAAACTGAACACAGATCAATTGAGAAAACAGGAAGAAGTTGTGTGGAACTGTGAAAAAATAAGCAAAATATACAAACTGAGTAGTTCAGGGGAAGATAGGCGACATCATAGACTCTAAGAACGCAGGAACGCCGTGGTCTCGTGGTAACGTGAGCAGCTGCGGAACGAGGGGTCCTTGGTTCAAATCCTCCATCGAGTGAAAAGTTTAATTTTTTTTATTTTCAGTTTATGTGACAAACTATTGTGTTTTCATCATTTTTTTGGGAGTGATTATCACATCCACAAGAAAACCTAAATCGGGCAAGGTAGAAGAATCTTTTTACCCATTCGCCAAGTGTACAAGTTAGGTGGGTTTAGGTGGGTCGACAACATATTCCTGTCATGTGACGCACATGCCGTTACCAGTGTCGTATAGAATATATCAGATGTGTTTTCCTGTGGAGGAATCGGTTGACCTATGAGCTTGCGATCAAATCTTTTCGGTTCCCATTGGAGAGGCACGTCCTTTCGTCTACTAATCGCACGGTTTTGCGATGCGGTCGCAAGACACAGACACTAAACTTATTACAGTGAACAGAGACGTCAATGAACGAACGGACAGATAATAACGATGTAAAAATAAAGAAAGTAAAATTCTCACTGGAGGGAAGACTTGAACCAAGGACCTTTCGTTCTGCAGCTGCTCACGCTACCACGAGACCACGGCGCTCCTGAGCTCACATTGTCCATGATGTTGCCTATGTGGCCCATGGACTACTCAGTTTGTATATTTTGCTTATTTTTTCACAGTTCCACGCAACTTATTCCTGTTTTCTCAATTGATCTGTGTTCAGTTTATCAAGGCCTATCCACTGTGCCAAGTTATAACTAAATCTGAGGGGGGTGCGATGGGGAGGTTCCCTTGTAAGCCTGTTACTACGTTTATATGGGGCTCAAAACTCTGGTTTTCGTAATCCGATTTCCCCAAGAGCGCTTCTTGTTGCTCTTATAATCACCCAAATATCACTTTTGGAAATGCGATTCTAGCTGAAGGATTTCATCTCCCATAGCAGGTACTCGTTCGCAAGCAAGCGCTCAATCGTTTTTGCAAGAAGATTGATTTATCAAGTTATCACTTACTTTTACTGTGGACGAAACTGTTTTATGAGGAGTGAAGCAAAAGGAGAAGTATTCCACTTAGCAGAAACTTATTTATTTCCTTGATTTAACAACAGAAAAGAAATTTTATCTTTCTTACATGCAGAAAAATTATGATGTAATAAAACATTATTACTACGTGCTTAACAGCGTTTTGGTCCACTTCTGAAACGCAATAAAACAGCCACTCTGCGTGATATGGATCGTACAATTCCTAGGTAGCGCTCGGGGGATATGTGGAACCATATGAATGCGCGCAGGTAACACAATCCCCGCAAATTATGGTGAACCGGTCTGTGAGCGCGTAGCTGTTGCTTGGAAGCGTCCCAGATGTGCGCCCTCATGTTCATATCAGTCGAATTTAGTGGTCAAGATATCGACGTGAGTTCACTATCATGCCCCCTCAATCCAATGCAGCATGATCGTGGCTCTATGACATGGACAGTTATCCTGCTGGAGGATACCACTAGTGTCGGGAAAAGACACCTAGCTTGGAAGTTCGCAATAATGTTCACTTAGCGCACAGCTGTCGTGGTGCCTTCGGTTACTACCACAGGTCGCGTGTAAGTACAGATGAATGTCCCCCATAGCATGAAAGTGCCTCCGCCTGGCTGACGGCGTATCCGGACATGTCTGCAACGCCACCACATGGCAATTCTATATCGCTGTGGCAGTGGTCATAATGTTTTGGCTCATCAGTATATTTACAGCATTACAGTAGTCGATCTGATTGGTAACAATCCTATATTCTTAATCGGTGGATTTTTGTAAGCTGCTGTACCCACTCTCTGTTTTAATAGCCAACGTTCTCGTACACAATCTATTTCTATCGACAAAACATTATTTAATTCTATGCGAACTGCGTAGTGATACGGATATGACATTATTCAATATCGAAACAGAAGTGTCCCGTACAGTTTCGGGGTCAGGAAATCTGAATCTGCATCTGTATCGATACTCCAGAAAACGTTGTACAGTGCATTGCGGGGGGTACATCTTACCAAAATTGATTTTCTTTCTTATTCCATTTGTATACTGAATGGAGGAGGAATGAATGTCTGTATGCCTCTAGAAGTTCCCTAACCTCTCGTATCTTATTCTAATGAGATGTACGCTTGCTGTAGCATAGTGGTCGCATAGTCCTCTCTGTACACAGGTTCTCTGAATTTGCGTAACAGTGTTTCGTGAGAGCTGCGTCGCCTTTCTTCCAACGATTTTCCTGCGAGTTCCCTGATTATTACTATTACACTTACTTAGGTTTAATATCGGCCTGCTACGATACGAGTGTCTCTGAACTATTTCAATGTCTGTTGTAATGGTTACTTGGTAAGGACTAGCGAGCATTGGAGAAATATTCTGAGCACTGGAGAAATATTCTGAGCACTGGAGAAATATTCTAGAACTGGTACCACTAGCGTTTTGCATGCGATTTCCTTTACACCTGCGTTCCATTTTCTCAGAATTCTTTTTACAGGTCTGTCTTCCATTGGTCTTCCCTAGTACTTGTTTTACGTGATCGTCTCAGTTCTTATTTCTACTAAGTATTACCTCGAAGTACTTACACGATATGACGTGGCTAGATATTCACCACTAATCTCGTAATCAGATACTACAGGATTATTTCTCTTTGTTATAAGCATTATCTTACGTTTATCCATATTTAAATAGACCTAATACGAGGCCGTGCGGAAAAGTAATTCATCCAATTTTTTTCTTCTGTTCTCAATATCGGTTGAGGTATTATACGCAGTCCAGTCACATTAATGCGACCACCGACTACATTCGACGTAAACGTGCAGTAGTCACTCATAGAAGGCAGGTGACAGCACAAGCAATGGAGGGCATACATAGTGAATCAGGAGGAAAAGGTACATGTTTTGAGAGGTGGCAGTTTTTGTGATTTTGAACAACAAACTTCATACGGACATATGCCCTATTCCGAATGGTTTGCAAAATAGAAAACATTTAATTTCACTTTTGTACGTTTTTGTTGAATCAGTCAAAAACCGTACCGTCCAGCGCATACGTGTCGCAGTGCAAAATTGAACTACGTTAAATTTCATCTACATCTACATGGATACTCTGCAAATCACATTTAATTGCCTGGCAGAGGGCCAAGTCGACATTATTTTATGGTTTCCCAAATTAGACAGCTTTTTTGAAGGGACTGTTCCGGTAGTTATCGTAAGGCTCCGTTTAATGACGCAACACTACCGACGGCTTGATAGTAGCAAGCACGGCTCAGCTTAGCCGTCCACCGCCGCCAACACGGATTTCACTGAGCTCAGCGTCACGAAGATCTTCTAATAAAAGAATGCAAAAAAAAAGCGATCAACAAGGAAATTGGCTTCGTCTTCGTTAATAGAACCACCCTGGCATTCGTCCCTAGCAATTTGAGTAACTCTAAATCAAGACGACCAAACAGCAATTAGCTCTGCTAGGCTGTTAACAGATAAAATAGGTGCATCCTTGGTGCTCATATCGCAATTTTTGGAAATCTGGTATAAAACGCAGACATACTAACGAAAGATGAGTAATTTATATTGAGACTGGCTGACGTATCGTAAAGCGTACAGACAATAAGATCAGATGGTGTTTGACTATCAGTCACAGCTTCAAGCATCTGAGTACATCTACACGGATACTGCAAATCACATTTAAGTGCCTGGCAGAGGGTTCATCGAACCACCTTCACGATTCTCTATTATTCCAATCTCGTATAGCGCGCCGAAAGAATGAACACCTGTATCTTTCCGTACGAGCTCTGATTTCCCTTATTTTATCTTGGTGATCGTTCCTCCCTATGTAGGTTGGTGTCAACAAAATATTTTCACATTCGGAGGAGAAAGTAGTTTATTGGAATTTCGTGAGAAGATTCCGTCGCAAAGAAAAACGCCTTTCTTTAGGTGATGTCCAGCCCAAATCCTGTATCATTTCTGTGACACTCTCTCCCATATTTTGCGATAACACAAAACGTGCAGCCTTTCTTTGAACTTTTTCGATGTACTCCGTCAGTCCTATCTGGTAAGGATCCCACAAAGCGCAGCAGTATTCTAAATAAGGTCGGGCAAGCGTTAGTGTAAACAGTCTCGTTAGTAGGTCTGTTACATTTTCTAACTGTCATTCCAATAAAGCGCAGTCTTTGGTTAGCCTTCCACACAACATTTTCAGTGTGTTCCTTCTAATTTAAGTTTTTCGTAATTGTAATACCTAGGTATTTAGTTGAATTTACGGCTTTTAGATTAGACTGATTTATCGTGTAACCGAAGTTTGAGTTCCTTTTAGTGACCTCACACTTTTCGTTATTTAGGGTCAACTGCCACTTTTCGCTCCATTAAGATATCTTTTCTAAATCGTTTTGCAGTTTGTTTTGATTTTCTGATGACTTTATTAGTCGATAAACGACAGCGTCGTCTGCAAACAACCGATGACGGCTGCTCAGATTGTTTCCCAAATCGTTTATATTGATAAGGAACAGCAAAGGGCCTACAGCACTACCTTTGGGAACGCCAGAAATCACTTCTGTTTTACTCGATGACTTTCCGTCAGTTACTACGGACTGTGACCTCTCTGGCAGGAAATCACAAATCCAGTCGCATAACTGAGACGATATTACATAAGCGCGCAATTTCACTGCGAGCCGCTTGTGTGGTACAGTGCGAAAAGCCGTCCGGAAATCCAGAAATGCGGAATCGATCTGAAATCCCATTGTCCGCAGCTCGTGGTCGTGCGGTAGCGTTCTTGCTTCCCACGCCGGCGGAGTCAGGGATTTTCTCTGCCTCGTGATGACTGGGTGTTGTGTGATGTCCTTAGGTTAGTTAGGTTTAAGTAGTTCTAAGTTCTAGGGGACTGATGTCCTATAGGGCTCAGAGCCATTTTTTGAAATCCCATGTCAATAGCACTCAACACTTCATGTGAATAAAGAGCTAGTTGTGTTTCATAGGAACGAGGTTTTCTGAACCCATGTTGACCGTGTGTCAATCCTACATGAAATGTCTTATAATTTTTTTTCTCTAGCCCTAATATTTTGCGCGAGAAGAGCGCGAGAATATTGAAAATCTCGCACGACGTGCATACGCTGTAGCTTGGGTAATTTTTGTAGGTCAATTTGACGTAGTTCTCCGACGTGCTAGACCACAACCCTACATGCAGTTTCTCTCCTCGCCACGATGTAATCTACCAGCGGATCAGTGCATCGTGTCACACAGCTCGCAGTGTACGTGCAGGGTCGAAGGGCACCAGGATGAGTTTACCGTCCTCCCCTGGCCACCAGACTCCCCGCATATAAACATAACCGAGAATCTGTGGGACCACCTCGATTGCGTTGTTCGCGCCGTGGATCCTCCGCCGAGAAACCTAGCCCAGCTGGCCACGGCACTGGAGTCAGCATGGCGCCACAACCCTGTCGTACCTTCCAGAACCTCACGGACTCTCTGTCCGCCCCCGGTAGCTGAGTGCTCAGCGCGACAGAATGACAATCCTAAGGGCCCGGTTTCGATTCCCGGCTGGGTCGGAGATTTCCTCCGCTCAGGGACTGGGTGTCGTCTTGTCCTAATCATCATCATTTCATCCCCATCGACGAGCAAGTCACCGAAGTGGCGTCAAATCGAAAGACTTGTACCCGGCGAACGGTCTACCCGACGGGAGGCCCTAGTCACACATTTACATCACACTGACTCTCTTACTGCCCGTTTCGCAGAGGTCCGCACTGCCAAAGGCGGTCATTCAGCTTTTGACAGATGGTCACATTAATGTGACTGTACAGTCCCGATTCGCCGACGCCAGTTGCAACCCTCTGCCGCTACACTGAATTGCAGCGTGTAACGTGGCGATGTACCAGATGATCAAAAAGTCAGTATAAATTTGAAAACTTAATAAACCACGGAATAATGTAGATAGAGAGGTAAAAATTGACACACATGCTTGGAATGACATGGGGTTTTATTAGAACAAAAAAAAAGGATCACAAAATGGCCGACAGATGTGCGTCGTTTGGTGGTGATCGTGTGCTCAGCTGCCACTTTCGTCATGCTTGGCCACCCAGGTCGCCAGACCTCAGTCAGTGCGATTATTGGTTTTGGGGTTACCTGAAGTCGCAAAGGTATTGTGATCGACCGACATCTCTAGGGATGCTGAAAGACAACATCCGACGCCAATGCGTCACCATAACTCCGGACATGCTTTACAAAAAATGGCTCTAAGCACTATGGGACTTAACATCTGAGGTCATCAATCCCCTAGAACTTAGAACTACTTAAACCTAACTAACCTAAGGACATCACACACATCCATGCCCGAGGCAGGATTCGACCCTGCGACCGTAGTAGTCGCGCGGTTGCGGACTGAAGCGCCTAGAACGGGACATGCTTTACAGTGCTGTTCACAACATTATTCCTCGACTACAGCTATTGTTGAGGAAAGATGGTGGACATATTGAGCATTTTCTGTAAAGAACATCATCTTTCCTTTGTCTTACTTTGTTATGTTAATTATTGCTATTTTGAGCAGATGTAGCGCCATCTGTCGTACATTTTTTGAACTTTTGTATTTTTTTGGTTCCAATAAAACCCCATGTCATTTCAAGCATGTGTGTCAATTTGTACCTCTCTATCTACATTATTCCGTGATTTATTCAGTTTTCAAATTTTTACTGACTTTTTGATCACCCGGTATAACGTAACCATGTCGGTGCGTAAGAAACAGCGTGCTATAATCGAGTTTCTAACCGCAGAAAACGAGCCTCCAATTGAAATCAATAGAAGAATGAACGCTGTGTACAATGATGATTGTATCGACATCAGTAATGCGCGACGATGGGTTGTTCGTGGTCGTAATGAAGCGAACGGTGGTGGTAACCTCAACTTGTGTGGCAGGGCTCGGAGTGGGCGACAGCATACAGGAACCGATGAGACCCATCGGAATCCGATTGATGAAAATTGTCAGATAACACAGACACTGTTCTCAGCCAAATGCGACGTGTCACTAGAGGGCGTACGGGGTATCATTGCAGCACTGCGGCACAGAAAACTGTGTGCACTGTGTGTGCCTCGAATGCTCACTCCTGACCTGAAACAGAGGTCAAGTTGAACGATTGTCCTCAGTCGTCGTTGGTCCAGTTCTTGCAGGATCTTTTTCCGGCCGTAGCGATGACGGAGATTCGACGTTTTACCGGATTCCTGTGCATCGTAAATCATCTAGTCAATAAATAGGAAGGGGAAAATAGATAGAAATTCGAGAGTTTTATTGATGATTCCTCTCCTCGCTCCTTCTGAATTACTGCCTCCAAGCAAGCATTCTTTATATACAGGATGTTTCACTAAATGTGTTTGCCTCTGTAAGTTCCGAAATAATAGGCGATGGAAATATTTATTGCGGTAGGTCACCATAAGAAACGTTACACTGTCTGCGGAGCTATGAACATAGTCTAATGTATTATTATCCAAAGAGTTACAACAAAAAGATACAATTTTTAAATGGAACAATAGTTGTTTCTATCATGCACCGGAATCAGTAAAACCAGCTGTGTATACATCAATTTAAATTACATTCCTACCACTTTTAGTTTGGGAGCTACAACCCTTCAAAGTTTCAGGGGCAGATACCACACGCTGTATATAATACATGGCTGTGTGGTAGGTGATGGATGTTCTGGCCGTGGGAAGTTTATTTAAATGAGATGTTCAGATGTGTGTCCATTTCCTGAATGCCCAATACAATGCGCCTTCTGAAGGATCTGCGGACGAGGTGTAACATCGCCGGTGTCACGGAGCAACATGCGTCCTCGATTCGCCGTTTTAGATCATCTGGGGATGTCGGCTCAGTGACATAAACACGATCCTTTAGAGATCCCCACAAAAAGAAATCCAATGGTGTTAAATCGGGCGACCTTGCGGGCCATGAATGAGGACCATGGCACCCCAACAACCTTCCTGCAAACCTGTTGTTTAATTCTTCCACAACAGCACGCGCAGAATGGGCTCGGTGACCATCGTGCTGCATCCACATATGGACTCTCGTGTGTAGAGTCAAGGAGACCACCCAAACCGTCGACTATAAACGCGCTATAGAAATCAGCTGTCAGTGTACCTGGGTAGTAGTGTGGACCGATGATTTCATCCCCATGGATCCCACACCATACATTAATAGACCACCTACGTTGACGGTCGACAGGTCCGATTCCTGATATTCACGGTACACTCGTGAAATGCTCGTACGGGAAAATCCCCTCTTCACGCTACCTCGGAGATGCTGTGTCCCAACGCTCGTACGCCGAATATAACAGCACGTTCAAACTCACTTAAATGTTTGTAACCTGACATTGTAGCAGCAGTAATCGATCTAACAACTGCGACAGGCACTTGTTGTCGTCTGTAGGCGTTGCTGACCGCAGCGCGGTATTTTAATACGAATGCTTACACCAGTTTATTTCGCGCTACAGTGTATTTGTGCATGTTAACCCCAAATACAAAAAAATGGCATTGGTTAAAATATTCAAAATAGGCTTACTGGAATTTCGGGTAGTATCGAACAGGTAAACTTTTTCGAAATTTGTTTATTTTCTGAATGTTTTATTGGAACATTATTCAGACTAAACAATACTATGATGCATGAATTAATAGAATTATAAAATTGGATTTCATAAGAACATTTGTTCGTTGACTATTTAAAATATTTCTTCCACCATTTGCATTTTGATCATTTAAATTTTTGGATGTCTGCACGGACATTAAAACTGTAATGTGTAAAAACGTAATTTTTATTGCAAAAAAGGTTTAATTGAATTGTAAATAGGAATAAACCTAAACTTGCCCATCAGCTCACCTACATTGCCAAAGAATTTGTCGATGCTTTCATTGCTGAGACCTGTTCCTCGCTGCAGATTCGTGGATTCAGCTAGCCGCAGCCTTAAGCCATCATGTCTTTTCATGAAATCATAGTCGAAGTCTTTACCGGCTTTCATTTTCATTTTTTTGGACCTATGCTTTATTTTCACTTACTTTGCATATTTACACATTAGACTAGCTAAGTACCCAGCATTGCCTGGATATGTATTTATTTCACTTCTATTAGTCCATCTTACTCTTCTCCCGCTCTCTGTCCATACCTTGCCCCCCTCTTTGTTCATCTCTTTCTCATCCATATTTCTGTTCACCTCCTCAACCGCCCACTCTCTGTCCATCTCCTCCTTGCCCTCTCTCCGTCCACCTGCTCCTCCACCTCACTCTGTCCATCTGCTCGTGCCCCCTCTCTCTCCTCATCAACCTATCTGCTCCTCTCATCTCTCTCTCTCTCTCTCTCTCTCTCTCTCCCTCTCTCCCCCTCTCTCCCCGCTCCCATCTCCTCCTCCCCCTCTCCCTATACATTTCCTCCTCCCTCTCCACGCACCTTCTCCTCCCCCTCTCTCTTCTGTCCGCTTCTACCTCGCCTTCTCTCTGTCAATCTCCTCCTCCCCCCCCCCCCTCCTATGTCTATCCATCTCCTCCTCCGCCTTTTCACTTCACGTTATCACCGACGCCCCAATAGAGGGATACTCATTCCTTACCCCACAGTATTTCTTTCCACATAGTACGCAGTATGTGTACCAAGTTCGGTCGAAATCGATCAGTGGGTGTAGGAGGAGTTCATTACTCGCGGCTTTGCCCGCGTACGCACATGTCTCATATAGTTCACATATATTTCACACATAGTTATACCCTTATCTCACGTCTATCTCTAGCAAATTTCACTCTGCAGTTTCGTTTTCACGCAGCTCAATGTTTATGACGTATCTCGTACAGTGACATAATTGTAGGTACATTCAGCGGCAAACGTGCATACTGCCTTCGAAATGTGATGTGAATAGAATTAGTAGCGAAGGAGGAATAAATTTAAACTTGATGCAGCAGTTTTACTTATTGAACAGCGTAAACGTTGTAAGCGACAGATTTCTTCCTTTCATCATGTTGTGGATGTTTGCAGCAAGAAGTGTAAAGTTTGTTGCAAGTCGCTAGGGGTGCTCTCATTCACAAATACTGGACGAATGAAGTGTGGGTATTCACAGGTCGTGGGCTACACTTATTTTTGACCTCCACCACCCACCCTTGTAATAGATAGGTGATTCTTACCCCCACACTGATTCTTTCCAGGCAGTAAGTTGTATGTGTACTATGTTTGCTTGAAATCAGCACGTTGGTTTAGGACGAAATGTGGAACAACATAATACACACATTTTTTGTAATATGCATGCCTTTATGACTGCTCTGTACTCAAAGGCGTAAGCTGTCTATCTAAATTCATAACATGAGGACACAGTGCCGTTTCCTCTTCATCATCTCCCAAAAAGCTTATTATTTTTTAAAACAGTATTCATGGGCACCTCTTTGTTTCCCCACAGATCTTTTAAGTGTAACAGCTAACCTATTTGTTCAAGCTGAATGTTTCTCACTCGCTTCTTGATTTAGATTTCATGAAGTCTGACTTTTTCTACAGCTTCCTTCATGTTTTTTTAATCCCATCTATGTTCTCACTTCTTCAGGTTTCCTGTTAAAGAAAAAAACTTATATTATCTCTTTTATAAAGCTTAAACCGATATTGCTTCGTCGTTTACAACCTGCGCGTACTGCTATGGTGATTTTACGTTGTCATTGTTATTACTAGGGTTAAACAATATCACCGCCTACAGTATGGAGAACAATATCAGTTTTATGTAGAGACATGATAAAAATGTAATGGCACTTACATGGAAACAAAACACACCTTTCAAATACATTAAGCGTATCAGTTACGTATATTTTCGAAAAAAAAATTGCTCTGAGCACTATGGGACTTAACTTCTGAGGTCATCAGTCCCATAGACTTAGAACTACTTAAACCTAACTAACCTAAGAACATCACACACACCCATGCCCGAGGCAGGATTCTAACCTGCGACCGTAGCGGTCGCGCGGTTCCAGACTGTAGCGCCTAGAACCGCTCGGACACACCAGCCGGCGATATTTTAGAATCCGTGATTGTTAATACAATGCAAATACATAAAACAGCAACCAATCATGTATTTACATCTTTCAAGAGTTAAGTTTGTACACCGAAAGCCTCACACTTGTTTAGATTCAAAATCACCTGCATAGTTTTCTTTCTCCATATTTGACACTGCAGTGGCGCGACAAGTGCTGCCACTTGCGCTAGGGCTTAGAAATGTCTCTTTTTCCGATATTGTTCGCTGTTCGATAGCAGCTGTTTTGCCCCCGGACCATTTGTTCAAATTAAGTTGTCATTATTTTCTACAATAAATTCCTACTATCTGATTTATTCTTATTTCCGAACTTTTAACTTTTGCACGAAGAAGAGCTAGTTGTAGTGGGCACTAAAAGCTGGCCATGTTATTCTTTAGGTGCGCTCTTTTGTGCTTCATCTGTGGATCCAATTGCAGCTGTCACTAAGAAAATGTAATTTTCTGCGCTACTAAGGAGAAAAAGACGGTGAAATTTCAAGGTCGAGAAGATTCCCTGGCCGCGCGGAGTGGCCGCGCGGTTTGAGGCGCTATGTGACGGACTGGAGGTTCGAGTCCTCCCTCGGGAATGGGTGTATGTTTTGTTCTTAGCATAAGTTAATTTAACTTAGTTGAAGTAGTGTGTAAGACTAGGGACCGATGACCTCAGCAGTTGGGTCCCTTAGAAATTCACATACATTTGAACATCTTTGAAGATTCCCTTTCCAGAGATTGAAATCTTCTTCAAATCTACAGGTGTAACTAAATGCAAAACTCACTTACTGGATTGCGAATTCGGCATAGCCGCATAATAAGGTGGCACGCTGGGGAGACGAAGATTGTCTTGTTTCAGTACATTGCTGCTAATAGTCAGTTACACGGACCTGCTGAATCGTGATTTTTGGAGGTTTCACAAATTCTTACAGTCGAATGTTGGGCCTGAATGTATTTTACGCGAACTAATCAAAGAAGTGTAGATGAGTATTAATTAGTGATACTTTATCACTCTTTACTTTGTTGTATCTAACAGAATTTTCGCTGTTGTTTAATCCACTTTTATAATCTCATTTTCAGTGTCAACTGAAAGTCTGCGACACACGTTTTTAATTTTTTGTGAATATTTTTAGTTTTATTTTCTACTTGTTGCATTGGCTGGATTCAGTCATATTACAAGTAATTTAGAATTTAAGTCAAAACAATGACATCCATAATCATTTAAACAAAATAAAAAGTACTTTGAATGCCCTAATGTAGTTTACCTTTTAGGTATCAAAGAAATCTACCTTACAGAAAAAAATTGAATGTACAAGTAATATTCCTTTAAGGTAGGATAAGTTTTGTGTATATCCTGTAAAATTTAGTCATTGGGACGCGACGCGCTTCAAATTCACTTAATCAGTTACATCAGAAATGACTATTTCAGAATTTTTCTTCCTCTTCGATGCAATGCTGCGGCCACCCTTATTACTCCGCACACTGATTTGGTCATAAATATAAGAGAATGACAAAATGTATGTTATTTGCTGTAACAATGTTTTCCTCGTGTTACAGGTTCGCACGCAGAGACTTTTTCACGGCTTATGACCTGCTCTTCTTCTTGGCAGGCGAACAGGGAGTAAGTACATCTTCTGACCAATATCTAGCTTGCTGTCTTGATTCGAAAACTCATACTTGTTCTTTAAATAATACGAGCCGACTGCACATTGGGAAGTAGAAAGCCTTGTTTAACTTCATATAACATCCGTACACATTTCTCGGGCCATATTATAGGGCCGTACCGTGAATAAAGAAGTGGAAGTCCACCTGTCATACAAAAGGCTCAAGTGAACTATCAGATACCGGTTGTCGGTTTCATCCGTTAATTCAGTGTTGTTGAGATGTCTAGCATCACACATCTTTAAACTGAAAGAGAACAGAACAATAGAACTATATTTTTACGTCTATACTACTTTTTGAGGTGTAGGCTGTGGTAACGTACTGATCTGTAGTGTAGCCCAAAGTCTTGATTAGGTTGACAGGTGGCAATTTGGTTGTGGGGTAGCGTAGCGGTATCAAAGGCTTCAGTTACTCCGAGTAAACTCAACCCCCTCATTCAGTGCTACATCCAGATTTTCTTACTATTTATTTGCCCTCACTGTAAATTTGCAGCTATCTTTTCCAACGAAGAGTCCTAACTGAAACCTAAAATTGTACAGATCGAACGCTACATATACATAAATGAACTGGCGGACAGGGTAGACAGCAATCTGCAGTTGTTTGCTGATGATGCTGTGGTGTAGGGGAAGGCGTCGAATTGGAGTGACTGTATAGGAAGGTACAAAAGATTTAGACAAAATTTCTAGTTGGTGTGATGAATGGCAGCCGGCTCTAAATGTAGAGAAATGTAAGTTAATGCTGATGAATAGGAAAAACAAACCCGTAATGTTCAGATAAATTGTTAGTAGTGTCCTGTTTGACACAGTCACGTCGTTTAAATAACTGGACGAAACGTTGGGCATCCATTACAGAAGGGAGGCGGCAACACAGGTAGCGGAGGCTGTGTAGAGTGGATTGGGCGGTTTTTCAGTTTAGAGGGTCTTGGGAAGTACAGAAAGGGCTTCAGTCTCAAAGGGTGTAAGTGAAACACATGACGAGGGTAGACCTAAGATCAATCGTTATTATAGTCGTAAATTGTCGCAACGGTGTTGGGAAGAAACAAGGGCTCCAATCGCGAACACAAAACACTGAATCTCAAAACCTTTACAGGTACTGAAAGCTGGCTAAAGCCGGAGATATGTTCAGTTGAAATATTTACAAAGGACCTAACGGTGTTCAGTAGGCATAGATAAAATACAGTTGGTACTGGAGTATTTATTGCTGTTAGAAGTACCTGATCTTGTAGTGGAATCGAAGTCAATGCTTCCTATAGTTATCCTTCACAGCCGGAATAAATTAATAATTGTTTCTCTTAGCGTCCCACCCCTTCCCCAACCCTCACCGCGACTCAGATGATGCAGTTGTTGAAACGTTCAAAGAATACTTGAGTATCATCTGAAATAGATACCCCACTCATATCGTTACAGCTGGTGGTGACTTCAGTCTGTCCTCCACATGTTGGCGAAAATACGCTTCCAGAAAAAAAAAGATATTACATCCTTTTAGAGGTTTCTCATTCACTCAAGATTTATTGTTGCAACAGTGCATATGAGTACATGAAATGATTACATTTAAAGATCAGTAGCACAAGCTGTTCTGAAGTTCCAGGTATCGACCCATGCTAAAACGCCCATATTAGTGCGTGATGTAGCCTTCATGGGTGGCAATGCAAGCGCTGACTCTGGGATACAATCGGTCGCAAAGATGACGAATTCTTTCCTGGGATACATTATACCATGCCTGCTCCACTTGTTAACGAAGTAAGAGTTGTTGGTTAACGAGTCGTTCGAGACAACTGCGGAGATAACACTGGCCACAGAGGTTGCTGCACGTCTTGTAGGGGACGTCGAGTTTCACAAGTAGTGTGTGGGGGATGGGGGAGTATTATCCTGTTGGAACAACGCATCACCTTCGTGTTGGAAGAACGGAAAAAGAACGGGTCTAACAACATTCTGCACGTACCGACTACTGGTTAGCGGCCCCTCCAGAATCACCAAAGGTCAACGAGAAATGTAGCTTATCACAATGCAGCCAGTATGTCTTGGACGAAAGCATTCTACGAGACAGCGCCCACCAGTTGTTCGTTGTACGCGCAAACTACCATCACTTGGGTACATGCAAATCTGCTTTAATCGCTGAAGGCTACGGCGCGCTTTTCCATTTCCCAAGTGATCCTCTGACGGCTGTAGTCAAACCGCGCACGTTGGTGCTGTGGCGTGAATGGGAGAGGGGCTAGAGGTGCGCATGCCCGTAGTCCCACCTAATAACTCTTTCGCAACAGCTCGTGTTAACACGTCTGGGCTTTGGTTGCTCTATGATCTGCCACTGCTGGCCTTACAATACGACGATCCTGGCGAGCATCTGTGATGCGTGGACGTCCAGAGCCTCGTCTACGGGTGTGAGAATGTTCACATGATACCAGCATCGTTGCATAACTGACACAGCACTTCCAACTTCTGTGGCAATTCTCCGAAAGGACCGTTCCTCCATTCTGAAGGCCACGATTTGACCCGTTTCAAACTCGTTAGTTGACTGTAGGAAGCAACAGTGCGTCTCCGTTGGAGGTTGCCTGCTTGCTTCACACGATTTTGCACCGTAGTGAGTGTTCTGGCTGTGACCATTTTTTATTAAGCGACAGACACAGATGGCGCTCTGGTAGCTATGCTACTACGCTATCTGTTGGCAGGTGACATTGAAAACATAATCTGTACATCTACTATCCTCCAAATGGCAAATGCCGTCATTGGATCGAAATCGATGTCGTCTTTCCAGGTGCACTATTTTTTTCCGGCAGTTTACATGCTTAAAGTCGGCGCTGGGCATAAAAAATCGTCCGAAATTGTACTACATTCTTTCTCTGAAAATTATTTTGAGGAATTAGTTCAGGAGCCCACCCAAAGTGTGAACGGTTGCGGAACCATACTTGACCTCTTAGCAATAACTAATCCTGAGGAAATAGCATAACGATACATACAGGCATTAGTGATCATAAGGTCATTACGGCAAGACCGACTACCGCAACATGTAAAGTTAATGAAAAGTTAGGTGAAAAAGTGTAGCCCATGAAAAGTAAATGTAAAATAATTGTTTAAGAAGTCAGATAAAAATTCTCTTGGCGCCCTCCTAAGAGACAGACTCACTCCTTCCAAGCTTTGTAAGTGTATACCGTATATGACTTAAGTTCAAAGAAATAGTATCGACGATAATTTAGAGTTTTATACAAAATAAGTTAACAACAGAGGAAACTGATCCCTTAAGTTACACAAAACGGGTCAGAAGACTGTTACAGAAGTAACAAAATAAACATGGCGAATTTCAAAGAACGCAAAATCACCAAAATTGGCGATGTTTCACTGAAGCTCGAAATTTATCGTGGACTTCAATTCGAATACTTTCAATAGTTTTTACAACGAATCTCTGTCGCGAAATCTGGCAGTAAATCTAGAGAAATTCTGATCGTATGTAACGCACACCAGCGGTAAGAGACAATCAGTACCTTCACAGCACGATAGCGATGATAATGTTAGCCTGCCGTTGTGGCCGAGCGGTTGTAGGCGCTTCAGTTTGGAACCGCGCGACCGCTACGGTCGCAGCTTCGAATCCTGCCTCGGGCATGGATGTGTGTGATGTCCTTAGGTTAGTTAGGTTTAAGTAGTTCTAAGTTCTAGGGGACTGATGACCTCAGATGTTAAGTCCCATACTGCTCAGAGCCAATTGACCCATTTGATGATAATGTTAACAATGACACTGCCACTAAAGCGGAGTTGCTAAACAAGATTTTCCTAAATTTTTCATCAAAGAAGATGAAGTAAATATTCCGGAATTCGAATCAAGAACAGCTGGCAACATGAGTAAATTAGAAATAGATACACACAATGTAGCGAAGCAGCTTAAACTACTTAATAAAGGCAAGGTCTTCGGTCCATATTGTATACCACTTCGGCTCCATACTAAGCAAATGTATACACCCACAGGGTCGATAAAAGATCTATATCTGAGGACTGGAAAGTTGGGCTGGTGACACCAATACATAATGGAAATAGAAATAATCTGTTGAATTACAGACCCATATCACTGACCTCAATTTGCAGTAGGATTTTGGTACATAAACTGTGTTCTAATATTATGAATTACTTCGAAGAAAACTGTCTGATGACACTTAGGCAGATTCAGAAAATATCGTTCTTGTGGGCAGCTAGCTCTTTATTCACATTTAGTAATGAGTGATATCGACAGGGGATGTCAGATTGATTCCATATTTCCATAAGGCTTTTGACACTATTCCTCACAAAGAGCTCCTAATCAGACTGCGTGTGGATTCAGAAAATATCGTTCTTGTGGGGCATAGCTAGATCTTGATTCACATTTAGTAATGAGTGATATCGACAGGGGATGTCAGATTGATTCCATATTTCCATAAGGCTTTTGACACTATTCCTCACAAAGAGCTCCTAATCAGACTGCGTGTAGATTCAGAAAATATCGTTCTTGTGGGGCACAGCTAGATCTTTATTCACATTTAGTAATGAGTGATACCGACAGGGGATGTCAGATTGATTCCATATTTCCACAAGGCTTTTGACACTATTCCTCACAAAGAGCTCCTAATCAAACTGCGTGTCGATGGACTATCGTCTTACGTGCGGATGGAATTTATGATTTCCTGTCAGAAAGGTTACAGTTCATAGTAATTGGCGAAAGTTATCGAGTAAAGCGGAAGTGATAACTGGAGTTCCCCGAGGAAATGTTATGAGCTCTCAGCTTTTCTTAATCAATATAAATGATTTAGGAGACAATCTGAGCAGCGCTCTTAGATTGTTTGTAGATGATGCTGTCGTTTACCCTTTAGTAAAGTCATTAATAGGAAAATGATTTAGACAAGGTATCTGTATAGTGCGGTAAGGTGCAATTGACTCTAAATGTTGAAAACTGTTAGTTCGTCCACGTTAGTACGAAAAGGAATCCGTTAAACTTCGATAACACAATGTATCACACAAATCTAAAAGCTGTTAATTCAATTGAATACGTATGGATCACAGTTACAAACATTTTAAACTGGATTCGATCACATAGAAAATGTTGTGTGGAAGGCGAACCAAAGACTGCATTTTATTGTCAAAACACTTCGAAGATGCAATACATCTGCCACAGAGACGAACTACACTACGTTTGTCCGTGCTCTTCTGGAATATTGCTGCGCGGTATGAGATTCTTACCAGAAGGAACTGAAGGAGGAAATAGAAAAAGTTCAAAGACGGGCAGCCAGTTTTGTATCACCGCGAAATAGGCTAGAGAGTGTCACAGATATGATACATGAGTTGGAGAGGAAATCATAAAACCAAAGCTGTTTTCCTTTGTGGCGAGATTCTTTCAGTCACCAACTTTCTCCTGCGATTGCAGAAATATTGTGTTGATATCCACCTACATAGAGAGAAATTATCATCGTTATAAAACAATTAAAATCAGAGTTCTCACGGGAAGATTAAGTTTTCGTTTTTCACGGTTGTCGTTCGCACGTGGAACGGTGGAGAAATAGATTGAAGGTGGTTCGATAACTCTCTGCAAGGCACTTAAGTGTGAATTTCAGATTAGTCATGTAGATGTAGATATGCAAGAAACCACGGTATCTAATTGTGTGTCGTATTGCACAATACTGTGTGCATGTAAAATCATTATATAATCAACTGTTTAAATAACTTTTGCACCACCTGCATATCTATTACTTGTGTAGGCTCCGGCTCAAAGCGAGCTAAGAATGAAAGAACAAGCCTAACAAAATTAAAAATAACTTTACTGTAAAATGTAAACAAAACAGTAACCAAAATAAAGACGTTCTCTTCCATGGTGCACATCTGTGAAATCAAAATCTGCTGCTAGAGAACTTTAAATACAGTGTTGCTCCACCAGGTACATCGTGACATCCACATACATATACCGCAAGGCACCGTATGGTACAGGGCAGAGAGTATCTTGTGCCACTACTAGTCATTTTCTTCCCATTTCCTCTCTCAAATAAAGGGAGGGGAAAACGACTGCCTGTATACCTGCATACAAGTCGTAATTTCTCTTATGTTATCTTCGAGGTACTTATGCGAAATTTATATTGATGGCGGTAGAATCGTCCTGCTGTCAGCCGAAAATGTCGATTTTTCAAATGTTCTCAATAGCGTTTCGCAGAAGGTACGTCGCCTTCCCTCCAGGAACTCCCATTTGAGATCACGGAGCATTTCCGTGATTCTCGCTTGCTCACTGAACCTAACGCTAACAACTCAAGATGCACACCTCTGCAGTACTTCTAAGTATTCCTTCAATCCGAGCTGGTGGGCATCCCAAACAGTTGAGCAGTACTCAAGAACTGGTAGCACAAGTGTTCTATACGCAGTCTCTTTAATAGACAAACTGCACTTTCCTTGAATTCTCCGAATAAGAGAAGTCGGCCATTGGACATTACAGTATTGGTTTTCGTACTCATCTCCATCAACTATGTTTCCTTACATTTAGATCAAGTTGTTGTTTATTTATTCTCGAATCAGAAGCATACTAATTTACAGTTGCCATACACCTCAATAAATATATACACACAAATTGTATTTATATTTCATGTGCCCAGTACTTTGCAACCTCCAAGGCGCTTGGAGTGGCTTGCAGGAGATCAATCTTCGTGCAAGATGTAGGGCACAAAAGGCACTGGAGCATGTGGCTTGTGGTTTGTTCTTGTCCACAATCACAGGACGTATCTTGTGTTATGAAGCCCCATCTCTTCAGGTTGTTTCTGGATCGTCCAACTCCTGATCGTAATCTGTTTAAAGATTTCCACACCAGCCAGCTCTCGTTGTGTCCAGGTGGTAGTTCTTGAACTTCTGGGTCTGCAGGTAAGGCGTCGACTTCTTCCATAACTCCAGCCTTGCCTTCTCTGGTGAAATGGTGAGCTTCTCGGACGTTCTCAGGAAGCTCTTTCGCGATCTCAGACTTTGCTGTGGTGGATTATGTCCGTGCAGTGGATGGGCACTGTCCTGTTCCACTTTCAGTCTCTCATTGTTGGCAGCCACTGTTCTGCGTATCCATGGTGGCGCCATTCCAGCCAGGCAGTAGAGCTTACCAGTTGGGGTAGGTCTTAAGCAACCTGTGATCAACCTGCAGGTTTCGTTCCTTTTCAGGACCGCAGTTGACCATCATATCGATGAATATAGAAGTTGTTGTTAACAATATCATATAGAAAATCTAAGTCATCTTGTATCCTCTGAAAGTTGCTCAAAGACGACACATTCCCGTGCACCACAGCATCATCAGCAAACAGTAGCAGATTGCTTCTCATCCTATCCGTCCGATCGTTTGTGTATATAGAGAACAAGAACGGTCCCATTGCACTTCCCTGGTGCACTCCTGATGATAAAGCTATCACTGATCTGGCATCTGTTACTTAAGAAGTCTTCGAGTCACTCACATATCTGAGATCCTATGCCGACCACTGAAAGGGAGGTGAGGGTCATCTGTGACGTCTTCCAACTGTGAAAGCTCCCAGACTTGATAACATCATGGGCCAAGCTCTCAAAGCACTGCCAGCGATGGCGATTACCTACATCGCGGGGCTGTTCAACATCGTGCTCACCCAGAAGCATTGTCCTCATCCTTGGAAACATGTGGTTGTGGTGGCCATGCCGAAGTTTGGGAAATATAGGAAGGACCGTACCAGTTATATACCCATAAGTGTCCTCCTGATGATCAGCAAGATTATCTTCCTCGCACGACTCAACTTGCAAATGAAGGAAGGCAGCACTCTGACATTCAGCAGTTGTTATGCGTTGTTGAGAAGGCTACCCTCGCTTTCAACAATAAAGAATATTGTGGAACCATATTTTAGATGTATCAAAGGCTTTGACAGCGTATGGCATCGTGGCCTGTTTTATAAGCTCTTTGTACAGCACCTCCTTCAAGCGTTTGTCGAACCCATCCGCAGTGAAACACTGCACCTTCACCGTTCATGCTGGAGAGTGTATACGCCAGCGACGCGCAGCGCTTCGTTTTAGGTCCAGTGCTGTATATAGGCTACACAGGAGACCTCCCGAAGTCGCCCAGAGTCATCAACAAATGGCTCTGAGCACTATGGGACTCAACTGCTGTGGTCATTAGTCCCCTAGAACTTAGAACTACTTAAACCTAACTAACCTAAGGACATCACACACATCCATGCCCGAGGCAGGATTCGAACCTGCGACCGTAGCAGTCGCACGGTTCCGGACTGCGCGCCTAGAACCGCGAGACCACCGCGGCCAGTCATCAACACCATATACGCTGGTGACACTGCACGTCTCATGTGCACCAGGTTGTCAGTTGCTGTGCGTCGCTGACTCCAAGTAGCTTGCCTCCAGCTTGAAAAATGGGGTGTGAATTTGAGAGTCGGTTTCAATGCTGCCAAAAGCCAAAGTATGGTCCTGACCAAACGTTGTCCACAAGTGGTCGCCAACGTAGTGCCCTTTGGGCATTCAATTGAATGTGCCATATCTTCGAAGTACCTGGCGATCTTGTTAGATCAGAAACTCACATGAAAGGAGAACATTCGCCATGTGCATAAGCAAATAACGCATTGGTTTCATGCACTATATCCACTGTTCAGTGAGAGGTTTTCACTGTCGGTCAGTTGTGGTCGCTATATGAATATTCGGCCAATCATGAACTATGTCATCAAAGTTGGGGAAATGTAGGTGCTAGCCACATCGAGCCACTACAGGCTATCCAAAACAAAACCCTGCGCCAAGTGTTCCATGTGGCCCACGACTTTCTGGAACACTATCTGCATGACATGGCCAGAAAGCCCTACGTACGAGAATGAGTCATATGAAAACCTTGAATTCGTAATAAAAAATCGAAATTTCGCGCCGTTATCCTGTAAGTTGGTAAGCGTGCTACAAACAGCGTGCGGAATGGCCTGTAGGTGGCAGCATAGTGCAGATGCACACATACCGTCGCAGTATCAGTATACAGATGGCCGTCCCACTTGCGTCTTGCACCAGGGAGGAACAGAGTTCTGCTATTCGGTTTCTGCGTAGTGAAGCTGGGAAACCTATTGAAATTCATCGACTAATGAAGGTTCAGTACGGTGGTGCATGTTTGCCACAGCAACAAGTCTACGAATGGAGTAGGAAGTTCGCAAATGGTATGACTTCAGTGGAAGATGCTCCTCGTCCAGGTCAGGCACAACGTGTTGTGACTCCACAGAACATTGCAGCAGTTGAAGCCATAGTGAAGGAAAACCGCTGAGTGACACTGAATGACATTGCAGCATGTTTGCAGATTAGTCATTGGTCAGCACACCACATTGTGCATGATGTGCTCCAGTTTCACAAAGTGTCTGCAAGATGGGTGCCACAGCAGCTGACTCCTGAAATGAGAACGACGTGTTGAAGCTTGTGAAGAACTTCTTCGGCGCTTTTAACGAGAAGCTGATGGCTTCCTTGCAAGAAACGTTACTGGGGACGAAACCTGGGCTCACTTCCACCAACCGGAAACGAAGAGAGCGAGCAGGAAATGGCGCCATTCCTTATTACCAAAACCAAAGAAGTTTCGAACAGAACCATCAGCAGGGAAGGTTGTGCTGACTCTCTTTTGGGACGATAAAGGCGTCATTTTAGAGCATTACATGCCTAGACGGACCACTGTCACCAGTGCATCGTACGCAGATCTCCTAAAAAATCATCTGCGGCCTGCAATCAAATCATAGCGATATGGATTGTTGTCAGCAGGTGTCCTTTTGCAACATGACAATGCAAGGCCCCACACTGCCCGTACAATAGTTGCAACAATCGCAGACCTGCATTTTGAGTGTCTTCCTAATCCACCATACTCACCAGACCTTACCCCAAGTGATTTCCATATGTTTGGACCACTCAAATACGCAGTAGGAGAAAAGGAACTTCCGTTCTGATGAGGTACGCCACGCGGTGCACGAGTGGTTGCGCAGACTACCAAAAGAATTTTTTCCTAAAGGAATTTATGCAGTTTGTAGGCGCTGGAGGACTTGCATTGAGCATGGGGGAGATTAAGTTGAAATGTGATACAGCTTTGTACCACTTCTGCACAGTCCGGCCATCCTGATTTAGGTTTTCCGTGATTTCCCTAAATCGCTCCAGGCAAATGCCGGGATGGTTCCTTTGAAAAGGGCACGGCCGACTTCCTTCCCCATCCTTCCCTAATCCGATGAGACCGATGACCTCGCTGTCTGGTCTCCTTCCCCAAACAACCCCACCCCAAATTTTGCACAGTAAATAATATTTTAAAATATACTTAAGGTTTTCATTTGACTCACCCTCGTACTTGATAGATGCCAACGCACAGCGAGAGACTCTGCATAAAGTGCTGGCTTTCCCAGAACCCCCTCATCCGCCAGTTACGGGGAGAAACGACAAGCGGCCAGTGGTAGGTAGCGCTCAGCGACATTCAGTTAACGTCAGATGGGACGTGCACCCAAGACGACACCAAATACATGATAAGCCAAACCACGTATCATAATACAGGACTATAGCTGAAAAGCCCCAAGGATAGTGCTACTATAAGCTCGTTGCGTGTTTGCTGTCACGACCCAAAGAAGCGTGCACACTAATTCCCTCTGTTAGGCAATTCACGAGTGTGGCGACAGGAAGGGAATCTGGCCACGAGATTAAATCAAATAAATTTACCAAACCTTGAGTGCAGTGGACCACGTACTAAGTCACGGTTAACTCAAACACCCAAACCTCCAGATGACAGACAGTTAGATCAGTACTAAACGGATATCGAGTATCCGCCAAAACTACAATATAGTTGAATGTTTTTTATTCCAGTCTTTCATCACAAAATCAATTCTTTAGACGATGACCGGTTTCAGTCCGTAATGACCATCCACAGATCTGTAATATACAAATATATATATATACCTAGTGAGCAGTGTGTCTTTCAACATAATACAGCGACACGTATCACAATATACTATCATACAACCAGGGAAATGTACAGATAAAATATGATAAAACGTACCTTTTTTACACCATGTCCTAAAGTGATAAGGCCATAATGGCATTGTCAAAACATATAAATACAATAAGCACAGCATCGTCGCATAGATCTAAAATAAGGTGTAGAATAGGCCACATCGTCCACACAGTCATTACTGCAACTGGCTACTGCAGTACAGTAGCTACCAGAAATCTGTTTCTTTACATCCTCCCCAGATGTCGCTACTGTGTGCTTAGATCATTTATGCAAAAAACATAATCTGATAAAAACACATTATGTAAAATACATGTAGCAGACTTTTAAAATGTATAACTATCATAGAAACCTATTGTGATACATTAAAGACGCATACAGTTACCCATATACACTCCTGGAAATGGAAAAAAGAACACATTGACACCGGTGTGTCAGACCCACCATACTTGCTCCGGACACTGCGAGAGGGCTGTACAAGCAATGATCACACGCACGGCACAGCGGACACACCAGGAACCGCGGTGTTGGCCGTCGAATGGCGCTAGCTGCGCAGCATTTGTGCACCGCCGCCGTCAGTGTCAGCCAGTTTGCCGTGGCATACGGAGCTCCATCGCAGTCTTTAACACTGGTAGCATGCCGCGACAGCGTGGACGTGAACCGTATGTGCAGTTGACGGACTTTGAGCGAGGGCGTATAGTGGGCATGCGGGAGGCCGGGTGGACGTACCGCCGAATTGCTCAACAAGTGGGGCGTGAGGTCTCCACAGTACATCGATGTTGTCGCCAGTGGTCGGCGGAAGGTGCACGTGCCCGTCGACCTGGGACCGGACCGCAGCGACGCACGGATGCACGCCAAGACCGTAGGATCCTACGCAGTGCCGTAGGGGACCGCACCGCCACTTCCCAGCAAATTAGGGACACTGTTGCTCCTGGGGTATCGGCGAGGACCATTCGCAACCGTCTCCATGAAGCTGGGCTACGGTCCCGCACACCGTTAGGCCGTCTTCCGCTCACGCCCCAACATCGTGCAGCCCGCCTCCAGTGGTGTCGCGACAGGCGTGAATGGAGGGACGAATGGAGACGTGTCGTCTTCAGCGATGAGAGTCCCTTCTGCCTTGGTGCCAATGATGGTCGTATGCGTGTTTGGCGCCGTGCAGGTGAGTGCCACAATCAGGACTGCATACGACCGAGGCACACAGGGACAACATCCGGCATCATGGTGTGGGGAGCGATCTCCTACACTGGCCGTACACCACTGGTGATCGTCGAGGGGACACTGAATAGTGCACGGTACATCCAAACCGTCATCGAACCCATCGTTCTACCATTCCTAGACCGGCAAGGGAACTTGCTGTTCCAACAGGACAATGCACGTCCGCATGTATCCCGTGCCACCCAACGTGCTCTAGAAGGTGTAAGTCAACTACCCTGGCCAGCAAGATCTCCGGATCTGTCCCCCATTGAGCATGTTTGGGACTGGATGAAGCGTCGTCTCACGCGGTCTGCACGTCCAGCACGAACGCTGGTCCAACTGAGGCGCCAGGTGGAAATGGCATGGCAAGCCGTTCCACAGGACTACATCCAGCATCTCTACGATCGTCTCCATGGGAGAATAGCAGCCTGCATTGCTGCGAAAGGTGGATATACACTGTACTAGTGGCGACATTGTGCATGCTCTGTTGCCTGTGTCTATGTGCCTGTGGTTCTGTCAGTGTGATCATGTGATGTATCTGACCCCAGGAATGTGTCAATAAAGTTTCCCCTTCCTGGGACAATGAATTCACGGTGTTCTTATTTCAATTTCCAGGAGTGTACAATTATTAAAAGGAAATATATGAATAGAATAGAACCTATCCTTTTTATGGTGAATTTAAGGTCAACAATTAATACATGTGACACATTGACTGTAGCAACCTATAAATTGCCTATGAAAGATAAAATGTCATGACAGTTGAAAAAAAGGACAGATCAATGATAGTTTGTGCTATGTGCTGTCATCCAGGGCATGTGCATAAACGATACATAATAAGTAACACCTTACCTAGCGAGCACAAGAAAAGCATAACTGTGAGCGTCTGTCATGTGGAGCTCCTGTGGGGAATTCGATAGAGCGGACGTGGCCAAGAATTCCCCCCACTCCCACGCCACACTGTCTGAGCGAATGGAGGGGAAGGAGGGGGGAACTGCAAATGCGTCGCATTTAAATGGCAATGGAATACACTGCGTACGACTTGGTTTTAGCCGGCCGAGGTGGCCGAGCGGTTCTAGGCGCTACAGTCTGGAACCGCGCGACTGCTACGGTCGCAGATTCGAATCCTGCCTCGGGCATGGATGTGTATGATGTCCTTAGGTTAGTTAGGTTTAAGTAGTTCTAAGTCTAAGGGACTGATGACCTCAGATGTTAAGTCCCATAGTGCTCAGAGCCATTTGACCATTTTTATTTAGTTTCATAACCGAAAAAACGTCTCGCACGCATTTGTCGGAATGTTGTAGCACTTTTGTAACCTTATTATGGAAATGTGGAACCTCTACCTAAGGGAAGCAATGTAGAAATTCTGGAGTGCTCTAAAACGGGAATTACCCTGTAGATCAGTCAGTATCATCTATAAATGAACAGGAGCACTTTCAACTGAAACGGCAAACAGTCTGGAAAACGGCTAGAAAACAGATGTAATATTGGCAGTGTCCTCAAAAAGTTTAGAAAACTATCCTTGAAATTCTTTCAAGGCCGCCATGAATTCTTCAAGCCTCACGTTCTCTTTAACACCAGTGAGCACAGGGAACTGCATTGTGTGTGTCAGAATATGTCGCTTCTACAACGCGAGTATCTTCTTAAATGCATCCTCATGAAATTGGAGAGAAGTTGTTTCTCACATAGCGGGGTTTAACTGTAGGCAGTGTACAGTCAAGTCCACTTAAAACGCGAGACCTGCTATCCATTCTGCATGTTATAATGTTCGTTTCTGCGCTCCTATTTCCTTCATAACTTCAACAATAGCGAGTTTTAAATTGAAAAACCGTTCCAGGTATACCCCTTGACTTAACCAACATATAATTTAGTATATGAGCGCTTAGTGTCTGTTCTTTCGGGCATGCGGATGCACATTTACTTTCGACATCCAGCGGGAATCTAAAATTGGCGAGCATAGAGAACATGGACGTGGACCGTGGCTGGGTGGCGCTAGGTGGGAATGTGGATCTGCAGAAGTAGTCTTCACACATGTAATAAACACTGCGTGCGGGCGGTGTAGTAGTTAACACAACTGCCTAGTAAGCAGGAGATACTGCGTTCGAGTCCCTGTCTGGCACAAATTTTCACTCGTCGCCACCGATTCTGCACAAAGTCCCAATGCAACTGATATCTTTCGTTACTTCCATTTCCTTTCTTCCCCCGTCTCCCTTCAATTTACATAACATTAACTAACACATTTTGCAGTAAACATGAAGTCTCCCTGTTCTTCGTCCAGTTCCGTTTTGACACCGTTCCTCACAAGCGACTTCTAATCAAGCTGCGGGCCTATGGGATATCGTCTCAGCTGTGCGACTGGATTCGTGATTCCCTGTCAGGAAGGTCGCAGTTCGTAGTAATAGACGGCAAATCATCAAGTAAAACTGAAGTGATATCAGGTGTTCCCCAGGGAAGCGTCCTGGGACCTCTGCTGTTCCTGATCTATATAAATGACCTGGGTGACAATCTGAGCAGATCTCTTAGGTTGTTCGCAGATGATGCTGTAATTTACCGTCTAGTAAGGTCATCCGAAGACCAGTATCAGTTGCAAAGCGATTTAGAAAAGATTGCTATATGGTGTGGCAGGTGGCAGTTGACGCTAAATAACGAAAAGTGTCAGGTGATCCACATGAGTTCCAAAAGAAATCCGTTGGAATTCGATTACTCGATAAATAGTACAATTCTCAAGGCTGTCAATTCAACTAAGTACCTGGGTGTTAAAATTACCAACAACTTCAGTTGGAAAGACCACATAGATAATATTGCGGGGAAGGCGAGCCAAAGGTTGCGTTTCATTGGCAGGACACTTAGAAGATGCAACAAGTCCACTAAAGAGTCAGCTTACACTACACTCGTTCGTCCTCAGAATATTGCTGCGCGGTGTGGGATCCTTACCAGGTGGAATTGACGGAGTACATCGAAAGGGCAAAAAAGGGCAGCTCGTTTTGTATTATGACGTAATAGGGGGGAGAAAGTGGCAGATGTGATACGCGAATTGGGATGGAAGTCATTACAGCAAAGACGTTTTTCGTCGCGGCGAGATCTATTTACGAAATTTCAGTCACGACCTTTCTCTTCCGAATGCGAAAATATTTTGTTAAACCCAACCTACATAGATAGGAATGATCTTCAAAATAAAATAAGAGAAATCAGAGCTCGAACAGAAAGGTTTAGGTGTTCGTTTTTCCCGCGCGCTGTTCGGGAGTGGAATGGTAGAGAGATAGTATGATTGTGGTTCGACGAACCCTCTGCCAAGCACTTAAATGTGAATTGCAGAGTAGTCATGTAGATGAAACCGTTGCAACTAAGAGTGGAACAATGTGTAAAATTTCAGAAATTTAACTTTTGGTACCACCAGTTTCTCCTAGTTCTCCATGCCTGCAAATTTAGCGCAAAGTGCGTCTAGATGTACAGAACAGTGAACCCCATCTTTCTATTGCTGTAATTATATGCTCTTTTATTGTCAGCTAAATCCTTAAATTCTTCCTGCACGATATTGTAACGTCGTTTCATAATAATAATAGTAATTATTATTATTATAATTACAATTATAATAATAACAATAAGCATAATTATAATTATTACTAGTATTATTTACGCACATGTGTTGCAGTTGTCTGTCTATTCTTCTGTTCGGATTGTTTACGTTTATTCTGTGCAACCTCAAATGTACTATACAGGTTTGATACTTTCAGATAAACGAGGCGGAAGAGGACTGCCAATAGAACGTTGCTGTGAACTCTGAACAGTCATTTTACAAATAAGAATCGTGTTGTCCCAAATAACAGTTTCACACATACTACAGTACAAAACCTGGCACGACCAGGGTTCGAACCTGGGACCCAGTTACGACAAACTAACTCTCTACCGACTTCCCCACGGGAGCTCTACACGACAGACTTTCACAGTTATGATCTTCCCGTGGTCCATAGGTCAGGTGTTCTTACTTACAGTTTATACACGTTCTGCGAGACGACATCACATAGCACAAACCATATCGGGGTTTTGGTTGATACTCTGTCGATGTACAACGTTCGGTACCGAACTGAACCACTGACATGTTGAGATTTCGGTGTAAGTAAACGAAGTAGTAGAAGTAGAAATTCAGAATTTGCTGCCTATGAGCGCAGAACATGGACTCCCTGGTACACGCGGCGCTCGGGGACCACAGCACAGCTACGACACCTGAAGATGGGCTTATAACAGTCCGAAACCGGTCGTGTGAAAGTAAATATATTTACAACTGAAGCGGTATTTTCAACCTCTGCTAAAATGCTCGGCTGCGGATGTTCTTCCAACAGCATTCTTTGTGGTTAGGCTACAATCCTTTCTCACTCACATCTCAAATACTGCTTCCCTGTCGTGTCCTTCGACTTCGATAACTGCAGTCTGGTTTCTACACAACTTGCAGATAACATTTCGCTCTCTCTATTTTATCCTTACTACTTTCAGATTTTAAAACAGTGTATGACAGTCTAAATTGTAAAACGTTTTTTGTAAATTTACAAGTGCTTTAAATTTAACTTTGCCTTTCTTTAACCTGTCTTCCAGCGTGAGTCACAGGATCAGTATAGCCGCGGATATTCCTACATTTCTCCGAAGCCCACACTGATCTTTCCTGAGGTCGACGTCTGCGAGTTTTTCCATTCTTCCGTAAATAATTCGTGTCAGTATTTTGCAAGTGTAACTTGTCAAAACATAGTTCGGTAATATTGACACCTGCCGACACCTGACTTCTTTGAAAGTGGAATTATTAGAGTCTTTTCGAACTCTGTGGGTATTTCGCCTTTCTCTTATATATTCTATATCAGATGGAACAATTGTGTCATGGCTGGCTCTCCCAACGTTTTCAATAATTCCAAAGGAATGTCGTCTACTCCAAAGGCGTTTCTCGACATTGGTTTTTCTGTGCTCTATCAGTGCCGACTCATATCGCCCATCTCATCTTTATCTATTTCCCCTTCCCTTCCTATAATTTTGTCTTTTAGTTTGTTTCTGTCACAGAGACCCCCTATGAACTATCCGATCAAAAGCATCCGGCCACCGCTATGTAATGCGCGATCGACCATTAGATGTCACCGGAGGCGGACACGCCCGTATAAAAAGAGGCTGGGAGCATAGTGTTGTTAGTAGAAAGGCTCGGTCAGGAGAGCTTAGTGACTTCGAACGTGGACTAGTCATTGGATGTCACCCGAGTAAAAAATCCGTCAGTGACATGTCAACCCTTACAAAGCTGCCCAAGTCGACTGTTCGTGATGTGTCAAGTGTAAACGCAAAGTAACAACAAGATTTATGTTAAGACCAGGCATACCTCATATACTTATATGGATATGGTGTCTGTTCTTTCGGAGATGTACTCTATACGTAATTCTAAATTTAGGCACACCTCATGTCCTGACGTACGGGGACCGTCGAACATTGGGGCAGACGGTTGTAAAAAATTGCATCATTTAAGCGGAAGGAATCACTCGTGTGTTACATAGTAGTTCAGGTAGCACAATGACTGCGCGTAGGAAGTAGAAAAGAAAAATAGGTGCAGTGGTAGAGCAGCTTCTTATAAGGCACACATTTCTGTGGCAAATGCTAAGAGACGCATGAGGTGGAGTAAAGCGCGACGTTACTGGACAGCGTATGACCGAAAACGGGTGATTTGGAGTGATGTATCACTGCACTGTGGCCACCCATGGAAGGTTTTAAGGTTTGCGAATGTCTGGAAAACGTTATCTCACATCGCGCGTATTGCCAAAGTGAGTTATGGAGAATGTGGTATTGTGTTACAGGGGTGTTTTTTGTGATTATGCTACGTTCCAATTAACAAAACGCTAAATGCGGAAGGAATGTAACACATTTTACAGCATTATGTACTGCGTACAGTACAGGAGCAATTCGAGAGATGATTATTGTTTCCATCAGCATGACAATACACCCGGTCATAAAACAGCAGCTGTGAGCCATTGGTTTGTGGGCAATAACGTTCCTCAAATGGACTGGTCTACCTATAGATCGGACCTAAAGCCATCGGAACACCTTTGGGAATAATCAAAACGTCGGCTTCGATCCAGACCCAGCGTTCAACATCACTACGTTCTCCGGTTTGCTCTTGAGGAAGATTGGGCTGTCATTCCTGTACAGACATTCGAACACCTCAGCAATCTTCAAGTCGTCATGAAGTCGGTGTGGACAGACCCCATATTAATGTCCACTAATAGGTGTCCCTAAACTTTTTATCAGATAGCGTATCTCTCTTCCACCTCTTAGACTTCTCTTCTTTTTTTTTTTTTTTTTTAGTAAGGATTTACACTGAAGAGCCAAAGAAACTGGTACACCTGCATAATATAGTGTTGGGCCCCCGAGAGCACGCAGAAGTGCCGCAGCACGACGTGGCATGGACTCTGCTAATATTCGAAGTAGTGTTGGAGGGATCTGACACAATGAATCCTCCCATATCTGTCCATAAATCCCTAAGAGTACGAGCGGATGGAGATCTCTTCTGAACAGCACGTTGCAAGGCATCCCAGATATGATCAATAATGCTCATGTCTGTGGAAGTGTTTAAACTCAGAAGAGTGTTCCTGGAGCTACTCTGTAGCAATTCTGGATGTGTGAGGTGTCACATTGTCCTGCTGGAATTGCCCAAGCACGTCGGAATGCAAAATGGACATGAATGGATGCAGGTGATCAGACAGGATGCTTACGTACGTATCACCTGTCAGAGTCGCATCTATACGTATAAGGGGCCTCATATCACTCCAGATGCACACGCATCACACCATTACAGATCCTCCACCCGCTTGAACAGTCCCCTGCTGACATTCAGGCTCCATGGATTCATGAGGTTGTCTCCATACCCGTACACGTCCATCCGCTCGGCACAATTTCAAACTAGACTCGTCCGACCAGGCAACGTTTTGCAATCAACAGTCCAATGTCGGTGTTGAGGGGCCTAGACGGGGCGTAAAGCTTTGCGTCGTGCAGTCATCAAGGGTACACGAGTGGGCCTTCGTCTCCGAAAACCCATATCGATTATGTTTCGTTGAAGGGTTCGTACGCTGACGCTTGTTAATGGCCCAGCACTGAATCTGCAGCAATTTGCGGAAGGGTTGCACTTCTGTCACGTTGAACAATTGTCTTCAGTCTTCATTGGTCTCGTTCTTGCAGGATATTTTTCTGGTCACAGCTATGTCGGAGATTTATTGTTTTGCCGGATTCCTGATATTAATTGCACACTCGTGAAATGGTCTTACGGAAAAATCCCCACTTCATCGTTACCTCGGAGATGCTGTGTCCCGTCGCTCGTGCTCCGACTACAACGCCATGTTCAAACTCTTTTAAATCTTGATAACCTGCCATTGTAGCAGCCGTAACTGATCTGACAACTGCGCCAGACACGTTTTTTTCGTAGGTGGGCGTTGCCGACCGCTGCACCGTATCCTGCCTGTTTACATATTTCTGTATTTGAATACTCATGGCTATACCAGTTTCATTGGCGCTTCAGTGTAATATTCATAAGGTACTTCTTTTTCCCCTAAATCTTTCTTTAAATCTCCTACAGGCGGCGTCTATGCTACTCCAGCATACTTCTACAGCCTTTCATTTCATATTCTGCCATTCTTGCGTTAGAATTTTCCTCTCCTGGTCAATCTTTTTTTTTTACGTCTGCATTTAATTTTTCCTGCTTTATGTGCTGTAGATTTTTTTCTCGCTTCCCGCGCCCAGGGTCCCGCGTTCGATTCCCGGCGATGTCAGGAAGTTTCTCTGCCTAGTGATGAATGGGTGTTGTGTGTTCTTCGTCATCATTGACGCACCCAAGTCGCCGAAGTGGCGTCAACTGAAAAGAACTTCCAATACCGTGGCCGAACTTCCCCGCATGGGGTCTCCCGGCCAACAACGCCATACGATCATTTCATTTCTTTTTTTTTTCCAAGGATTTTACTGGGTCTTCTCTTTTTGACTATTTGGTCCTTTGCTGTCTTCAGTATTTCGTCTCGCAAAGCTACCCTTTGGTCTTCTTATGTGTTCCTTTCCCCTGTTTCAATCAATCCTTGCGTAAAGTTCTCTTCGTAACTCTCCATAACCAGTTAGTTATTTTAATTTTTCTAGATGCTGTTTCCTAAGTTCGAAACCGTTGTGCAGTTCTCTTAGTTTCCGTTTACAATTAATAACAAATAAATTATGATGAGAATCCACATACACGTCTGGAAATATTTTGCAATTACGAATCCGATTCCGAAATCTCTGTCTTACCGTTACATAATCTATCTAATAACATCCCGATGTCTTGAACATATATAAAACTCTGTCATAATTCTGAAACCAAGTACCTAAATGTCCTGGGCGAAATTATATCAGGTGTCTTCTCTTTTATTTCCTCTCCACCAGTCCAGGTACTCCTACTACAGTTCCTGACAAAAAATAGAAGCACCGACAAGGCGAGGAGGAACCGAATAATGAAACTTCATGAGTTGAGAGGTTTGTTGTTGTTGTGGTCTTCAGTCCTGAGACTGGTTTGATGCAGCTCTCCATGCTGCTCTATCCTGTGCAAGCTTCTTCATCTCCCAGTACCTACTGCAGCCTACATCCTTCTGAATCTGCTTAGTGTATTCATCTCTTGGTCTCCCTCTACGATTTTTACCCTACACGCTGCCCTCCAATGCTAAATTTGTGATCCCTTGATGCCTCAAGACATGTCCTACCAACCGATCCCTTCTTCTAGTCAAGTTGTCCCACAAACTTCTCTTCTCCCCAATCCTATTCAATACCTCCTCATTAGTTACGTGATCTACCAACCTTATGTTCAGCATTCTTCTGTAGCACCACATTTCGAAAGCTTCTATTCTCTTCTTGTCCAAACTAGTTATCGTCCATGTTTCACTTCCATACATGGCTACACTCCATACAAATACTTTCAGAAACGACTTCCTGACACTTAAATCTATACTCGATGTTAACAAATTTCTCTTCTTCAGAAACGATTTCCTTGCCATTGCCAGTCTACATTTTATATCCTCTCTACTTCGACCATCGTCAGTTATTTTACTCCCTAAATAGCAAAACTCCTTTACTACTTTGTGTCTCATTTCCTAATCTAATTCCCTCAGCATCACCCGATTTAATTTGACTACATTCCATTATCCTCGTTTTGCTTTTGTTGATGTTCATCTTATATCCTCCTTTCAAGACACTGTCCATTCCATTCAACTGCTCTTCCAAGTCCTTTGCTGTCTCTGACAGAATTACAATGTCATCGGCGAACCTCAAAGTTTTTACTTCTTCTCCATGAATTTTAATACCTACTCCGAATTTTTCTTTTTGAGAGGGTATGTGATGCTATTGCAGTAATTATAAAATCTAATAAATTTACGAAGAACTTGGCAGTACGAGTTCACTTATCATTATGACGTTGTACCCTCTCTTCCCTGGACGCAGTCATTGATTCGGTTCCGAAGAGTGTCATAAAGCCCTGTATCCTCTCCTGAAGCAAACTGGCCAGCACGTGTTGTAACTGGTCCTTGATATCCTAGATGCTGGTACTGGGATGGAGCTGATATCCCAGCTGATCCCACACATGTTCTATCGGGGACAGAGCTAGGCTTTGTGCTGGTCCCAGGAGTGCCTCAACGTCACTACGACAATTCATAGAGCCACTCTTGCCGTGTGTGGACGAACACTGTACTGTTGAAACCTAGCACCACGATACTGTCGCACTAGAGGTAACACATGAGGACGCAGGATGTCTGTGACGTATCACTGTGCCGTCTACATCTGCATCTATATAGTTACTCTGAAATTCACACTTAAGTGCCTGGCAGAAGGTTCATCGAACCATGTTCATACTACTTCTCTACCATACCACTCTCGAATGGCGCGTGGGAAAAAGACACACCTAAATCTTTCCCTTGGAGCTCTGATTTCTCTTATTTTATTATGTTGATCATTTCTCCCTACGTAGGTGGGTGTCAACAAAATATTTACGCATTCGGAAGAGAAAGTTGGTGATCGAAATTTCGTAAATAGATCTCGCTGCAAAGAAAACCGCCTCTGTTTCAGTGACTGCCACCCCAACTCGCGTATATCAGTGACACTCTCACCCCTATTGCGCGATGACACGAAACGAGCTGCCCTTCTTTGCACTTTTTCGATGTCCTCCGTCAATCCTGCCTGGTAAGAATCCCATACCGCGCAGCTATATTCCAGCGGAGAACGGACAAGTGTAATGTAGGCTGTATTTTTTGCGGGTTTGTTGCATCTTCTAAATGTTCTGCCAACAAAGCGCAGTCTTTGTTTCGCCTTCCCCACAATATTATGTTTGCGGTCTTTCCAATTTAAGTTGCTCGTAATTGTAATTCCTAGGTATTTAGTCGAATTGACAGCCCTTAGATTTGTACGATTTATCGTATACCCTAAATTTATCGGATTTCTTTTAGAACCCATGTGGATGACCTCGCACTTTCCTTTTTTAGTGTTAACTGCCACTTTTCGCACTATACAGAAATTCTCTCTAGATCGTTTTGTAATTGGAATTGACTGTCTGATGATTTTACTAGACGGTAAATTACAGCGTCATCTGCAAACAATCTAAGGGGGCTGCTCAGATTATCACTTAGATCATTTATATAAATCAGGAACAGCATAGAACCTATGACACTACCTTGCGGAACGCCAGATATCACTTCTGTTCTACTCGATAATTTACCGTCTATCACTACGAACTGTGACATCTCTGAGAGGAAATCACGAATCCAGTCACACAACTGAGACGATACTCCATATGCACGCAATTTCATTAATAGTCGCTTGTGAGGAACGGTATCAAAAGCCTTTTGGAAATCTAGGAATATGGAATCGATCTGAGATCCCATGTCGACAGCACTCATTACTTCATGGGAATAAAGAGCTAGCTGTGTTGCACAAGAACGATATTTTCTGAATCCGTGTTCGTTATGTATCGTGAGTCATTTTCTTCAAGGTGGTTCATAATGCTCGAGTAAAGTATATGCTCCAAAATCCTGCTGCAAATTGAGGTCAGTGATATGGGCCTGTAATTCAATGGGTTACTCCTATTGCCGTCAAGAGTTCCCTCAGTCGCTATCAGTCGTGACCAAGTCCCACACCATTTCCCCAGGTCACCGCCATACTCGCCGACAATGGTCGCCCTGGATAGTGCAGAACCAAGATTCATCGATGAATACAATGCGACGCCATTAACCAACAGTCCAAGCTTCCCTGTCACGGCACCACTCCAGACGCAGCCGTTTGTTTCGTGGAATTAACGGCAGCCAACGCATCGACGGTTATTCCTTAGTAAGGCTGCTGCTAGTCTCTGACTAATGGTAGCGGATAACACAGAACGTTGTATGGAGTCCATTACTTGTTCTCAGAGGGCAGGCACTGATGTGAAGGGGCTACGCTGAGCTTAGTGCACAATACGGCGATCCTCACTTGTGGTCACATGTGATCGATTGGAACCTTGACGGCGAGTATGCCTGCTCTCATGTACCCATGCAGTCCTACATCGGGCCACCGTCACTTCTGAATGTCCCACAAATCTAGATATTCCACGATTCCACCAGACAGCCAAATGGAGATCCAGAATAAGCTCACTTTCGAACTCTGTCAGGTTCTTATAACTCTGTCTCACAGGAGTGGGCGGTATCTCCGTGTACTTCGCAGCGATTACTCAACATCTGACGTTGTTCCTACCCCTTATATATTCTACCAGGCCTGGTAACATGAGTAAACACAAACAACACTGAAGCACTCCGGTAGCCGTCCTACGTGTCGCAGAAAATTGCAACTGCGTACCCACTGATGCTGTGTTCGTGTACGAATTTAAACTGACATCGCTTCAATTTTTTGTCACGCATTGAATTTATTTTTATGTAATGGTAATTAAATCAAGACCCTAAGGTGTCGACAGATGTTGATATATATCAACGGGGACAGATGAAAATGTGTGCCCCGACCGGGACTCGAACCCGGGATCTCCTGCTTACATGGCAGATGCTCTATCCATCTGAGCCACCGAGGGCACAGAGGATAGTGCGACTGCAGGGATTTATCCTTTGCACGCTCCCCGTGAGACCCACATTCCCAACTTAATGTCCACACACTACATTCGTAGTGCCCCTGCCCATTATACACTCATTACTCGCGGCAAACAATCTTACTGAGTCCCGTAAGGGTTCGGGCAAGTCGTGTGCATCCAGCACAGAAGAAGAAAGTCGGTTAGCCTTAACTATATGAAGATGGTATCTGTTCGGACATGTCCGAAAGAACAGATGCCCTCTTCATATTATTGGTATTTGTTTGGGAATCCAAAGTTTCGTCCAGATTCAATAAATAAGTAGTCCTCAAAAATGTAGCTATCGAGGGGGTAATATCCCTTCAGCCCATAAAAAATTTGCACCCATCTTTGCATTTTCTGAATTTACAACCAATGTTTTTAGAAGGTAAAGAACGGACGTTTTCTGAGCCCTCGTACTCAGTTTTGTGTTGTTGTTGTTGGGCACGGACTTTCCTGGCCGTAGAATACTATCCTCTATTTTACTGTTCAAACACCGCCCAGCGGACCCCTTCTTTATTAAAATCGTCCGTTTGAATAAATCCCACTATGTCCACAACACGTTGCTCCGTTTGTTCTGAGACTCCACATGCTTCTGCCATCAATTTTTGTGCTTGGGAAAAGTAACTGTTCCGTCTAGCTTCTTCGTCATGAGAAACTTTTTGAAAAACTTTAAGACAGTAGATACTACATGTTTAGTTTGTTTTCTAATGTCCAGTCGATTTCGGCATAGAAAGAGAAGTGGGCGAGCAACTATGCTATGCATGGAACGTTGCTATACAGTATCACTCATAACTATACCTAAAGCAGAGCAAGTTCACGGAAAGAAATGAAACCAACCACACGAAAGTAGCGAATTGCGACAACTGACTGACTGGTAAGTAATACGGCAACATTGCCTGGCGGGGGCAGATCAGTGGTAAGATGGCGTAGTAGATAGCCCGTCAAAAACTGAACACAGATCAAACTTGAAAACAGGAAGGTGGTGTACTGAACTGTGAAAACAAAGTGGCGTGGGCGGAGAGTTCAGAGTAACGCCTACGTTTATTCTGGTGCTGTGTTCAATTTTTTCATTTTCAGCCAAAACGTAGCGGTAATTCATTAACATGCTAAGGCATTTGCAGCTACGATGAAATGCTGAAACGGGGGATAATTAAACAAGCAGCTTAGGACAAGACAGATAAGTACACTGCTGGCCACCGTAAATGCAACACCCTGAAGGAAGCATCCGAATCAAGTGAAATTTACACCATGGGTTTGCAGCGATGAGATATGCAACTGATTAGAATTTCAGCGCAGACGCACATCACGCGCGCCTGTGGCGCCACCTCATAGTGCCATTTAAGGCTTGGCGATTTCGACGAGTGTACGTTCGGCACGTGTGTTTACCTTGTGGTTGTTTCACAAGACGATCAGTTATGCCTCGTAGACAACAGCGAACATCTTTTGATCAAGTATCCGAGTTCGACAGAGGAAGGATAGTGGCTTACCGAGATTGTGGATTATCATGCAGAGAAATCGCTAGTCGTGTTGGACGAAACCAAACAACTGTAATGCGGATATGTGACCGTTGGATGCAGGAGGGTACGACGGACCGACGTGGTCGATCGTATTCACCTCGGTGCACCACTGCACGTGCTGATAGGCAAATTGTGCGCATGGCAGTGACGGATCGCTCAGTGACATCCCGAACCATAGCACAGCATATTGCGTCTGTAACGCATCATCCAGTGTCTGCGCGTACCATTCGACGCCGTTTAGAGCAGAGTGGTCTGTCCGCAAGACGTCCATCGCTTCGTCTACCATTGACGCAGAACCACAGACGTCTCCGTCGCCAATGGTGTGATGACAGACGGATGTGGACGGCAGAATGGAATGACGTTGTCTTTACTGACGAGGCACGCTTCTGTCTGCAGCACCACGATGGTCGGATTCGAGTGTGGAGACACCGTGGAGAGAGGATGCTGGACAGCTGCATTATGCACCGCCACACTGGTCTTGCACCGGGTATTATGGTATGGGGCGGTATTGGATATTACTCTCGCACGCCTCTAGTACGCATTGCCGGTACTTTAAATAGCCGGCGCTACATATCCGAGGTGCTGGAGCCAGTTGTCCTTCCTTACCTTCAGGGCTCAGCCACAGCCATATTTTAACAGGATAATGCGCGACCACACGTGGCACGCATTGTCCAAAGGTTCTTCGTCAATAACCAGATTGAATTGCTTCCCTGGCCGGCTCGCTCTCCGATCTTTCGCCGATAGGAAACATGTGGTCCATGGTTGCTCAACGAGTAACCCAGACTACATCCCCAGCTGCCACACCAGATGATCTTTGGCAACGTGTGGAAGCTGCTTGGGCTGCTGTACCCCAGGAAAACATCCAACGTCTCTTTGACTCAATGCCGAGACGTGTGTCAGCGGTGATCTCCAAGAATGGCGGCTACTCTGGCTACTGATTCTGGCAGGAACCACATGTCACAGACGTCTGTAAACGTAATCATTTGATACTTGGTCAACATGTTATCTACAAAATAAATCTTGTTGTGCTACCTCTTGTCTTTCTTGGTGTTGCATTTACGGTGGCCAGCAGTGTAGTTCATTCTCGTTATGAAAATAAACGTGTTGCTAACCCACACCTAATCCCATGTCATCAGTTAAGAATGACTCTTAAGAAATTACATTATTGCATTAAAAAGAAGCGAAGTTGCTTCGAGAACGAGGTCAATTACGTTGTATACTAATTAATGATGGATATCCTCTTTCCAGACGATGCTGCAGAGGAGAAATTTGGTGTACAGGGAAAAATGCGGAACAAAATTAGGGGTGGAGGCCATCGTTTAATGGGAAAGATGAGCTCCTGAAACTGCTGATTAAATTGCAAGCCGCTACTTGGCATTAGTGAGATTCGCCCAAAACACTAAACAGGCAACGAGAAACCTTAATATGGCATCCTTCGTTGTATCTTGTAAGGGATACTCCCCATCACACCCCCTCAGATTTAGTGGTGAGATTATCTTGTGGATTGCCTGTCAAAAACTGAACACAGATCAAACTGGTAAACAGGAAGAAGGTGTACTGAACTGTGAAAACAAAGCAAAATAAAAAGTGAACGGTCCAAGGTTAATAAGTGTATTTGAACAGTCGTGGCGTCGTGCTTAAATGGTCACGTTGTTGGACTAAAAAGCGGACGAGCCGGGTTTGAACTCCCTCGTGTCATTTATTTTTATTTTTTCACTATATTATTAACTGTCCGTTCGGTTATTGAAATGTTTGTTCGCTTTCTGTTGTCTTAGCAGTTTTTATACTACACATTGGTTATATAATATGAGTGATGTGGTAAGATTACGTTACCGTCACAAGTAATTGTCATGAATAGTGAGAGCAGGCGCGAAACCACATAGGTGTCTCACATAAATGAAAACAACACGTAAACGGATGTGAACTATGTTACAACAAAGGAATTCAAGAGTCAAGACGTCCAAAACGGAACGCAACTTCAAAACCGTTAAAATCATATGTTTTGACAGAGCACAGAGAAACTGTGCGATTATGAAACTGTTGCTTTCATTTGTTGCAGCTTATGTGACAAACTATTATGTTTTCATCATTCCCTTGGGAGTGATCACATTCATACGAAAACCTAAATCAGGTCAGGAGGCATATCTCACATACTTACCAGGCGTACAAATTAGGTGAGTTCGTAAGAGATTCCTGTCAAATGATACACGTACTGTCACTAAAGCCGTGTATGATACACCAAACGTGTTTTCCGGTGAAGGATTCGATTGGCTTGTCGCTTTGTCATCAAACGTTTGCGGTTCCCATTCGAAAGCCACTTCATTTCGGCCGCAGTTGTGCAGAATAAACTGTCATTTTAGATCCCTTCCTTACACCTCGATGCTGCAAATGGACTTTACACCACGACAAAGACACAAATTTGAATATAGCGAACAGCGAAAAAAAAAAAATGTTTTCGACACGAGGGAGGTCTGAACACGGCTCGCCCACTTGAGAGTCCAACACCGTCACCGCCTAACCAGGACGCTATTGCTCTCTTAGGCTCCTTGCACTTCCTGTCCTTGGACCGTGAACTGTTCCTATTTTTCTTTTTTTTTTTCACAGTTAAGTATGCGTTCTTCCTGTTTTCAAGCTTGATCTCTGTTCAATTTTTGATGGCTGTCCACTGGGCCCTCTTACCACTAAATCTGAAGGGGGGTGCGATGTGGAGTTTCCCTTGTTAAAGCGAGCGTATATGGTGTCAACAACATAATGTTGCCGCTTTCCAAGTCAAGTGCAGTCAGTGTTGACTATTCATTTATTTACTTTTGTCTCACTTACTGAACCTGGTTCCTTACAGCATGTACCATGTGTCCTAGCGATATCTGTGACTCGTTAAGAGGCAGTACTGATTGCCTTTCTTTACAGGAGAGGCACATGCGGCTGGGGAGATATTTATACTTCGGTCGAAATAACTTTGTAGCTGACGGGTGTCTATCGTGGGGAACGAAGTTGTACTCGTACATAACATGTGAAGTGCTCATGCTATCGAAAGACGCCAACTACCATGTTTTAAAGGCAAACTTGTTGTACTTTGGCTATGATATGGGGGGTCAGGATACAAAATGGGCAGCATATGTATACTGTGCTACGTGTTCCACCAACCTCATTGCGTAGATGAGTGGAAAAGAACGTCATAAACCTTTTTTATCTGACGATTTCGAACGGAATAATTTTCTGTAGTACGGAATAACTTGATTGCACAGAAGCGAGCAGTAAGAATAATATTTAGTGTTCATCCACGGACATTGTGTACGTAAGTACCTCTTCAAGGAGCTAAACATTTTAACTGTACACACTTTCGCTGATAAAACTCGTCATAAATAATGAATCACAATTTGAGAAGAATATTGATGCACATACCTGCAGCACTACAGGGAAAATGACCTTCACTACACGTTGTTAAAGCTGTCAGCCGTTCAGCCGGCCGGAGTGGCCGAGCGGTTCTAGGCGCTACAGTCTGGAACCGCGCGACCGCTACGGTCGCCGGTTCGAATCCTGCCTCGGGCATGGATGTGTGTGATGTCCTTAGGTTAGTTAGTTTTAAGTAGTTCAAAGTTCTAGGGGACTGATGACCTCAGAAGTTAAGTCCCATAGTACTCAGAGCCATTTGAACCAGTTTTGTCAGCGGTTCAGAGAGGAGTTCAGTATGCGACAATAAAAATGTTTGATCATTTGGCCAATAACATAAAATGTCTGACAGGTAGCGAAGCAAGTTTCAAATCTAATTTAAAATCATCTCTCTTGGACAACTTCTATTCTACTGACGAATTTCTACTCAAAAACTGGTAGCCAATTTAAAAAAAAAATCTAGTTTGTAAGTGTAGTTGCATGAGTAGGAACAAAATGATAAGGTGTCTGTTAATGTTAATTCTAATCACGTGTACATAGCCTGCAAACTGACTAGTTCCACATTATCGTTCAATTGGTGTATGTAACATGTAACTAACTAGCTAACTGAATTGGAGAGCACTCAGCGGTCGTACAAGAACCTCGATCAAAACAAAAAATGACTGACAGTCTATCATGGGAGGGAAAGATGTTCTCGGTGCACGTTTATCTGCGCACGCAGTATCGCCGCGGCAGCAAGAGCTAGCTGTTGCCGTTCTGGATGCATTCACGCGCTATCCGTTAACGTGCAGTACTGGATTGTCTTAACAGGGTGGTAATGGTCCGGAGCACTTTTCCAAAAAGGTCAGGACGTTATGTCATTTAAAATAAACACGCCGCACACAGGAACAATGCAGTTCACAAAAACGAATCGCCTGTCACATTACCGCCAGAAAATGTGGTCCGAAACTGATTGTGGCAATTGGCGCCTGAGGTAGGAGAGCTATACAACTTTGAACAGAATGGAAGGCGTCATTAACCTCTTTCGCTGACTGGTTGCTGCTGTCTTAGCTGTCCCGTAAACAAGTAGAAGTAATCACTTTGTTGTTCTTCTTCTTTCTTGGCTGTTTCTCTTTTCTTCTCTTTCTCCTGGACACATTCCCTGTCCTCACGGTGTCACCATGTTATTCTGTGTTTGGCAATGTTAGTGATGGAGTGTGGCAGAACACACTTCCTGTCGCCATAATCAGTTTCTTATTGTGTTCCACTAAAATGACTGTTATTTCTGTATGGTTCTCCATACAAACAACAGAGTCCCCATGAAGGAAAACCGGGAGTTGTACTCCCTAATATACAAGGTGATTCTGGTAACTGAGAATGAGTTATAAGAACCCATTCCTGAGGGGATAAGCATAAAAAATGGCATATGGAATATGGCCGGACATACGTTCCAAGGGACATACATCATACTAATAGTTGTTGGGAGAAGGCGTGAGGAAAGAAAGGCAGATTGGGGGAGGGGGTAAGGAAATGAGGGAAGGGGAGGGAGAGGAAGCCCTGATAAGGTGGATTGGGTTGGTTGGAGCTATAGCTGGTAGGATGGGTAAATGTCGGGGAGGCGTTCATGATCTGGGAGAGTTTCGTTCGGAGAACAAATGGAGAGTGCGTAAGTGGAGGGTTGGTGGGATGTGTCGGTAAAGGCGCGTCAGCATATGAGGAGTGAAAAGCAGGGGGAAAACGATAGGATTATTGGAAAAAAGAGATTTCTGGTTCACGTAACTGACTATGCCTATAATTGGGGCGGTGGCGCATGCGCATATGTTTCCGCTGTCGATTTTAGCGCCCGCTGTTGAATATCGCCCCACCTGAGGTGCTCGGGCGTGCGACCAACAGCCACATTTTCAGGCATGCTCTCTGTCGAACTGCGGACGGACGGAATTTTAAGTCTGTTATGAAAATAATGTAATTGTCGCCGGATGTGACATTAGGCGTAAAATGTTGTCTTTCTGAAGACATCAGAGAAATCATCGGCTCCCAAGCTTTTAACAAATTGAAAGCAGCCATCATGATTAATAAGCTCTTCCGTCAATCGTATTTATACAGAACCCCTAATAACCGAATCCCAAATGGAGCTCGTCGTGGCCAAGATTATCGTGGAAGAATAATATATAACGTCCTGTCTATATACAATATTCGGCTACGGCTGACTTTGAGTGGAAAAAGCCGAATGTGCCGATCATGGTTCCACGCACCTTTCACGAACTCTGCGTGTGGTATGACTAGTGTACGCTTTGCTACATTGACGTGGTATTCTGTAGACTCTAATCTTCCGAAAATCCAGATCATCCTTTGCCGAGCCGAGCAGATTACTTTAACGTGACGTTTCCTTAGTATTCTGTCTAAATCAGATAAAATGTTACGTACTTATGGGAGGAGCGCTCTACACTTAAACACCTATTTCTGTTCTTTAACTTGTAAATCGCCACGTTTACTCCCAGTTAAAGCTTTCTTAATCTTATGTGAAGAATATCCACTGTCTTTGAACACAGACTGTAGATGTTCTAGGTCCTTCTGCGTGGCTATCTCCATCAGACACAACATGTGCCATGTGCACCAGCATATGTAGGACTTCCGACGCCTATAAATATTTATCCGTTTGTATGAGCTCATAATAAACATAAAATTGGTTCAAATAGCTCTGAACTATGGGACTTAACTGCTGAGGTCATCAGTCCCCTTGAACTTAGAATTACTTAAACCTAACTAACCTAAGGATATCACACACATCTATGCCCGAGGCAGGATTCGAACCTGCTACCGTACCGGTTGAGTAGTTCCAGACTGTAGCGCCTCGAACCGCTTGGTCATTCGGCAGGCTAATAAACATAATTTTCTAGTCATCCACCCACTTCCCGACTGGCTAAGACACCTGTAAACGGAAGACAGCCATTTTTATTCCCTCGTAAAGTGGATATCCCCGTAAAAATCTTGGCAGCTCATCCGTCATCCGGCCGCAAGTCCGAAACCTCATGAAATAAAGAACTCCCTGTTTCTGGCTCTCTAGTGAAGGTTTCTACGAACTCTTACGAATCCTCAGTTTAAAATGAAAAGCCATCGAGTTCGACAGTCGCGGACTTGTCTCCAAGCCCATCATCCCGTATGTACCTGATGACACAAGGGGCGCTGAGCGCTCTCATCCGATATATGGAACTTCGAAAATAATCCAGAACTATGGACCGATTTTAAAATAGCTCGTGAGTCTGAAAGTGCTCACATTTCTCAATATAACTAAATAAATGCACCATATCTGTAAAACTGATGATGAATTCTCATATTACATTTATGGTCTCATGGAAGCACGCATATGATCCACAGTCCTCATCAATGTTAAGTGTTCACAGACGCTTTGGAGCGTCCTAATGCAGTACTATTACATACTGATAGCAATTACTTATAGTAGGGTGCCGTACGCTTACCATTATGAAAGGAATGTATCCCAATATAAGAAACGCCCTGGTACAAATAGATTGTGCGAGATACTAACAGGATGTCACTGGGAATGTTAATTTTATTTCTGAAGTATACGACATTGACTTCACGGATGGTCTGATGTATTGACAAATGAAAACGCAGACAATACGTAAAAGATATCGCAAAGTATCCGAAATGAGTTAACGTACGCTAGAGACAATGCAGAACAAAATAGTTCAACCAGAAAGCGTAATAAACCATAGCTAAGTTGTTGTTCACAATCAACAAAGTCTTCAAAGCAGTAACCAGGTAGAATCCAAGTCCAGTAGCGCGGCAGGTCTTTTCGATTAGTCATGCGATGCCCCAATGTTGGCAGACGATGCGAAGTGAAGAGCAACGGCCGATGCAGGTCCCTAACCCTTTCAGACCCAACAATGTGAACAAAATATTATTTTAAAATTTTTCACGAAATTAACTTTATTATCACACTAAGCAAGAAATACAAGAGGAAATTAGCAAAAACTAAACAATAAATTAATTTCGGAGGTGCTTTCACTTCGTAGTATGATTTTAAAATTTTTCATGAAAGCAACCTTTATTATCACGAATATAATAAAAAACTGGCAAAGGTAAACAACAAATTGTTTTAAGGCAGTGGTTTCATTTTGAAATCACTATAATATATAGTTTTCAAACATCCATCATTTCATACTACAGCCGGCCGTGGTGGCCGAGCCGTTCTAGGCGCTACAGTTTACAACCGCGCTACCGCTACGGTCGCCGGTTCGAATCCTGCCTCGAGCATGGTTGTGTGTGATGTCCTTAGGTTAGTTAGGTTTAAGTAGTTCTAAATTCTAGGGGACTGATGACCTCAGATGATAAGTCCCACAGTGCTCAGAGCCTATAACAAGCAATATGAGCATAAAATTTAATAAACATGTATCAAATGTGCTTACTGCCGCAGTTGTTTCATTTCTAAAGAACCCATAAATGCAGTAGTACAAACTCAAGTTTACGTTACCATAACTTCATATATACACTCATGCTCATACATGGTGAAACAACGCTCTGGTGGGCGGTTTGCGGGCTTAAATCACCTCGGGATATGACCATGCGGTGCATTTGACCTGCGCTCGTCGCACGGTGGCGCTTAATGGTGACTGTTTTGAAAATGGCTCAGAGAACACATATTGATGACGTTATGAGGAGATACCACAAAGTGTGATCTCAAGATTATGGCAATGATTCCAAACGATTCCAGCAGACAGAAAACGTGTCCAGGCACTACAGTACGGTACGTCCACAGTGTGCAACACCACTAGAAGACCAATATCTCACTATCAGTGCCCGCAGACGGCCACGGAGTACTGCAGGTAGCCTTGCTCGGGACTTTACCGCAACCACTGAAACAGTTGCCTCCAGACACACAGTGTACAGAAGACTGAACAGACATGGTTTATTCGCCCGGAGACCTGCAAGATGCATTCCACTGACCCTTGGTTACAGGAGAGCCCGTAAAGCCTGGTGTCAAGAACACAGCACATGGTCATTGGGACAGTGGTCCCAGGTTATGTTCACTAATGTCTTTGAAAGGGACCTGTATGGAGGTCGTGGTTTCATGGTGTAGGGTGGGAAAATTATAGGTGCACGTACACCCCTGCATGTGTTTGACAGAGGAACTGTAACAGATCAGGTGTATCAGGACGTCATTTTGCACCAGTTTGTTCGCCTTTTCAGAGGTGCAGTGGGTCCCACCTTCCTCCTGATAGATGACAGAAGATATCAGGTGACTGGAGTGGCCTGCTTGTTCTCCAGACCTAAACTTCGTCGAGCACGTCTGGGATGCTTTCGGTCGACCTATCGCTGCACGTCTTCAAACCGCTACGACAGTTCAGGAGCTCCGACAGGCGCTCACGGAAGAATGGGAGGCTATACCACAGCAGCTGCTTGAACACCTGATCCAGAGTATGCCAACCCGTTGTGCGGCCTGTGTACGTGTGCATGGTGATCATATCTCATGTTGATGTCGGGGTACATGCGCAGGAAACAGTGGCGTTTTGTAGCACATGTATTTCTGGAGAGTTTTCTCAACTTATCACCAATACCGTGGACTTACAGATCTGTGTCTTGTGTGTTCCCTATGCCTATGCTATTAGCGCCAGTTTTGTGTAGTGCCACGTTGTGTGGCACCACGTTCTACAATTATCCTTAATTTATGAGCATGAGTGTACTTACTTTCACTATCAGTGATCTCCTCAATATGATCACTAAAAGGAAAACCAAATGTTGCAATCTCCTACAATCACTTATCACATCTCCGCGTCGAATGTTGCTTTGAACACTGTATATGACTGCTACAGTGCAGTACATTCGTAGAAGTACCTCAGTGAACCACTAGATGTCTCTGTCTTGCAGCAATATCGGTAATTTCTTGCAAAAGAGACTGAAACCTCTAAATAAAATGAATAAAATGGTGTTTTGTGGCAGAAACTACTGGAATGCATGCATCTGAGTGGTGAACGTACCGGGTAATTAAAAAGTCGGTATAAATTTGAAAACTGAATAAATCACGGAATGATGTAGATAGAGAGGTACAAATTGACACACATGCTTAGAATGACATGGGGTTTTATTAGAACCAAAAAAATACAAAAGTTCAAAAAATGTCCGACAGATGGCGCTTCATCTGATCAGAATAGCAATAATTAGCATAACAAAGTAAGACAAAGCAAAGATGATGTTCTTTACAGGAAATGCTCAATATGTCCACCATCATTCCTCAACAAGAGCTTTAGTCGAGGAATAATGTGAGCAGCACTGTAAAGCATGTCCGGAGTTGTGGCGTGGCATTGGCGTCGGATGTTGTCTTTCGGCATCCCTAGAGATGTAGGTCGATCACGATACACTTGCGACTTCAGGTAACCCCAAAGCCAATAATCGCACGGACTGAGGTCTGGGGACCGGGGAGGCCAAGCATAACGAAAGTGGCGGCTGAGCACACGATCATCACCAAACGACGCGCGCAAGAGATCTTTCACGCGCCTAGCAATATGGGGTGGAGCACCTGATGTGTCGGCAGCTGGGCCAACACCGTGTAGATCGAAGTGGCTGAAAATGCACGCGAGACTAACGCAGACGGGCGTGAAGTACTGGAACAGGATACGTAATTAATGCTATGAAGAAAAGAACGGAGCTGGAATAATACTTAACTTTAATGTTTTCTTGTACATATCTTGGTAATACAAATGAATCTCTCTCCAGATATGGATTAACTGCGCCTTGTTAGGTCGTCCGTACAACTGGGGCCGAGTTCGAGTCAGTCTCTCCAGACCTGCCATGTGGTGGCGCTCGGTCTGCGATAACACAGTGGCGACACGCGGGTCCGACCTGTACTACAGGACCGCGGCCGATTTAAGCTACCACCTAGCAAGTGTGGTGTCTAGCGGTGACACCACAGCACCATCCTGCATAAACATCGTACGTTTCAGCAGGTGTTTATCCACGAGGCTGGTGATGATGCGATTCTGTAACATATCGGCGTACCTCTCACCCGTCACGGAAGCAGTTAGAAAACCAGAATCATGCATTTCCTCGAAGAAAACAGGCCCGATAACGGTAGACGTGGTAAATCCAACCCATACCGTGACTTTCTCGTCGTGCAATGGAGTTTCCACGACTGTTCTAGGATTTTCGGTAGCCCAAATCCTGCAGTTGTGGGCGTTGACAGCCCCTCGGAGCGTGAAATGAGCTTCGTCGGTCCACAACACGTTGCTCAACCAATCGTCATCTTCCGCCATCTTTTGAAACGCCCACACCGCAAATGCCCTCCGCTTCACTAAATCACCAGGTAGCAGTTCATGATGCCGATGGATTTTGTACGGATAGCCTCTGAGGGTACGCCTCAGTGCCAACCAAACAGTAGTGTATGGAATGCCGGTGCGATGTGCGACTGCAAGAGCGCTGACTTCCCCGTGCACAGACGAACCCGCTACACTCTCCATTTCTTTCTGAACTGTCTCAGCAGCATTACGCCTTGCGCTCGGTCGGCCACTACGGGGTCTATCGTCTAAACGACCCGTGGCTTCGAACTTCGAAATCATTCTCGCCACAGCTGCATTTGTCAACGGACATTTACCCATTCGCAACCCCTTCCTATGGCGATAGGATCGTAACGCTGAACTACCACATTCCCCATTCTGATGATACAGCTTCACTAAAAGCGCCTTTTCAGGTAACGTCATCATGCTGCGACTGCTGGCGCATCTGATTCTTCCTCTCATTACAGCTCCTTTTTACACGATTGCCATGCGCAGTCACTGACGTTTTACTGTCCAGCGCCATCTGTCGGACATTTTATGAACTTTTTTTTTGTTCTAATAAAACCCCATGTCATTCCAAGAATGTGTGTGAATTTGTACCTCTCTATCTACATTATTCCTTGGTTTATTAAGTTTTCAAATTTATACTGACTTTTTGATCACCCGGTATATATTAGATGGTAGGTGTACAGAAAATTGTAATGAAGAGAAATCTGTCAGATCAAGAGTCCAGAAAATGGAGACGGCGTTTCAGTTAGCAAAAAACATTTACAACAAAAAGAGTCTCTCGAGGAACTGCAAAATACGACACTGTACAACAGTAATTAGACCCGAAGCTCTCTACGCATCTGAGACACTAAACCTTCAACACAGAACACTAAAAGAGGAATTAGAAGTGAAAGAACGGAAAATAATGAGGAAAATCCTAGGACCAAGAACTAAAGATGGTGTGCATTATCCAAAACCCAATGCAGAAATATATAAAAATATCTCCAAAATAACAGACACAATGCGCATGAGAAGAATCCAATTCATGGGGCACTTAGAAAGAATGGACTCAAAGAGGTTAACGCACAAAATCCATACATTTTTAAAGAACAAAACTACAAGACCGAACTGGTACAAACAGACGGAAAAAGACCTGAGAGAATTAGGGTCTCCAAATCTACATGATAGAAATGAAATCAGAAAAATCACAAACACACGGGGTTTTGAGGAAGAAGAGAGAAAAACTAACCGACATACATGGTCTACGCAACGAAAGTTAGCCCATTCGTTGTTTATGAAGGAATACTGGGCGGAAAGGAAGGCCAACAAATGTTGATTACGCGTGGTCCTAAGTGATCCATCCGCGAAGAAGAAGAAGAAGAAGAAGAAGAAGAAGATAGTAGGTGGTTAAAGGAAGAGGGACTCCGTGTTACGCTGTGCGATGAGTTGGAAATTCGAGTCGATGAGGGACTGTGTACGGATGGCGAAGCGGTTACGGCAACCGCTGATGAGTAGCAGTAAATCGGGTTCGAGTCTCGGTCTAGCGTCAATTTCCAACTTTCGCCATTGCGTTACCACAATGGCCTCTGATGCTGCGAATCACGAATTCCCACCCATCCCTTTCCTTTCTTTTCCCATTCTCCATTTCATGTAAAAGAAACCATTGGTACTCAAAGGGTTAGTAACTGAGGCTACCTCAGTGTTACTGAAACTAAACTCCGTCCGAACAGGCCTCCGAAGACCTAACGGTACCGACCGACCGCCTTGTCAGCCTCAGCCGATTGACGTCACTTGATGCGAATATGGAGGGGCACGCGATCAGCACACCGCTCTCCCTGCCGTTGTCAGATTTCGTGACCGGAGCCGCTACTTCTCAGTCAAGTAGCTCCTCAACTGGCCTCACAAGGGCCGAGTGCACCCCACTTGCCAACAGCGCTCGGGAGACCCGGACGTCACCCATCCAAGTGTTAGCCAAGCCCGACAGCACTTCGGTGATCTGCCGGGAGCCGGTGTTACACTACGGTACGGCAGTTGGCCCGCCTCCGTATTACAGGTCTGCAAACTGGGCGTTTTGCTTGCTCGTACCAGCTAGAGCCCACTGCGCTCGGTCATCGCATGCCCGAGCACTAATGCTCGAAGCGCGAAGCCTGTAGCCGGACGACTAGCCACGGGGAGGACAGGGCAGAGGCCAGCCCGATCTTAAGCGCTCGCCGCGCTGCTGGTGCGACCGTTTTAGTATCAGCTCGTGCCTGCAGGCTGGTTTCGCTCGAGACGTACGCCCACCATTTGATGGAGCTGCACTCATTGTCACATCTACACTCCTGGAAATTGAAATAAGAACACCGTGAATTCATTGTCCCAGGAAGGGGAAACTTTATTGACACATTCCTGGGGTCAGATACATCACATGATCACACTGACAGAACCACAGGCACATAGACACAGGCAACAGAGCATGCACAATGTCGGCACTAGTACAGTGTATATCAACCTTTCGCAGCAATGCAGGCTGCTATTCTCCCATGGAGACGATCGTAGAGATGCTGGATGTAGTCCTGTGGAACGGCTTGCCATGCCATTTCCACCTGGCGCCTCAGTTGGACCAGCGTTCGTGCTGGACGTGCAGACCACGTGAGACGACGCTTCATCCAGTCCCAAACATGCTCAATGGGGGACACATCCGGAGATCTTGCTGGCCAGGGTAGTTGACTTACACCTTCTAGAGCACGTTGGGTGGCACGGGATACATGCGGACGTGCATTGTCCTGTTGGAACAGTAAGTTCCCTTGCCGGTCTAGGAATGGTAGAACGATGGGTTCGATGACGGTTTGGATGTACCGTGCACTATTCAGTGTCCCCTCGACGATCACCAGTGGTGTACGGCCAGTGTAGGAGATCGCTCCCCACACCATGATGCCGGGTGTTGGCCCTGTGTGCCTCGGTCGTATGCAGTCCTGATTGTGGCGCTCACCTGCACGGCGCCAAACACGCATACGACCATCATTGGCACCAAGGCAGAAGCGACTCTCATCGCTGAAGACGACACGTCTCCATTCGTCCCTCCATTCACGCCTGTCGCGACACCACTGGAGGCGGGCTGCACGATGTTGGGGCGTGAGCGGAAGACGGCCTAACGGTGTGCGGGACCGTAGCCCAGCTTCATGGAGACGGTTGCGAATGGTCCTCGCCGATACCCCAGGAGCAACAGTGTCCCTAATTTGCTGGGAAGTGGCGGTGCGGTCCCCTACGGCACTGCGTAGGATCCTACGGTCTTGGCGTGCATCCGTGCGTCGCTGCGGTCCGGTCCCAGGTCGACGGGCACGTGCACCTTCCGCCGACCACTGGCGACAACATCGATGTACTGTGGAGACCTCACGTCCCACGTGTTGAGCAATTCGGCGGTACGTCCACCCGGCCTCCCGCATGCCCACTATACGCCCTCGCTCAAAGTCCGTCAACTGCACATACGGTTCACGTCCACGCTGTCGCGGCATGCTACCAGTGTTAAAGACTGCGATGGAGCTCCGTATGCCACGGCAAACTGGCTGACACTGACGGCGGCGGTGCTCAAATGCTGCGCAGCTAGCGCCATTCGACGGCCAACACCGCGGTTCCTGGTGTGTCCGCTGTGCCGTGCGTGTGATCATTGCTTGTACAGCCCTCTCGCAGTGTCCGGAGCAAGTATGGTGGGTCTGACACACCGGTGTCAATGTGTTCTTTTTTCCATTTCCAGGAGTGTATTTCGCTACCCTGCAGATGTATATTCCTGGGTGGTAGTGTCTAATCGCGACGTCATTGTGATCCGTAAGAGAAAATAGCTTGCTTTATGCAACAACGAACATTTGGAAACAGGTTGGAGCATCACAGGAAAACTATGTAACTACCAACTTTCGTAATGGTGGTCAGTGTCGTAATGAAAAATCACATTGCTGTTCTTTGTAACACCACCTGCTTTATTGATTCAAATGTACACATGTAAAATTTACCACCTAAGAAATTAGCAATTTAAGAGGAACAACACTGCCTCCAAATCATTCGCTGTTGACCTAATTACAATGAATTGAATCGTTTCGAATCAGGTTTCCTCAATCCGTTCGTTATAAGGATCCGTACTACACTGAAATTTCTTTCGCTAGTCTCGTTTCAAATTGTATCGAGCAGATGGACGTGTACGGGTATGGAGACAACCTCATGAATCCATGGACACTGCCTGTCACCACGGAACTGTTTAAGCTGGTGGAGGCTCTGTAATTGTGTGGGAGCGAGTGCAGTTGGACCCCTGATACGTCTAGATAAGGCTCTGACAAGTGACACTTATGTAAGCATCCTGTTTGATCACCTGCATCCATTCATGTCCATAGTGCATTCCGAGGGACTTGGGTAATTCCAGCAGGACAGTGCAACACCCCACACGTCCATAATTGCTACAGAATGGCTCCAGGAACACTTTTCTGCGTTTAAACACTTCCGCTTGCCACCAGACTGCCCACACATGAACATTATTGAGCATATCTGTGATGCCTTGCAACGTGCTGTTCAGAAGAGATCTCCATCCCTTAGTACTCGTACGGATTTGTGGGCAGCCCTGCAGGATTGATGATGTCAGTTCCCTCCAACACTACTTCAGACATTAGTCGAGTCCGTGCCACGTCGTGTTGTGGCACTTCTGCGTGCTCACGTGGTCCCTACACGATATTAGGCAGGTGTACCAGTTTCTTTGGCTCTTCAGTATAGTTACATCAGGTCACCATACCTGCAAAGAAGTTCATGACGGTGAAGACAGCTTACAAGAAGCTGATTGAAAGCAAGAACAGGAACATCATAAAGAATACGGCAGTTACACGTTGCCAGTAATCTCGAAGAATATACTCTGCAGCAATTCGTCACCAAAGGTGAAAGCGACATGGTACCGAGCGGTCAACCGGAAAAATACACACCAACTGTAAAATTGACACCATACACTTAGCATACTAGCCCTTGTGCACAACGTGTATCTTAACAGTCAATGAAGAGCATCGGTTTGCTTGCGACAGTGTCAAATATGTCTGGAACATCATCAGAAGAAAGCTGGCAATCATCACTGGGAATTTCCCGAATTACACTACATCTGCTGACTTCCTGCATCCGGATACAATTCCATATCCTAAGGTTAAAAGAAACTGCCAGGTGGCTAAGGGCATTACATCACGTCAGAAGGAACCAAAAGTAAGGAGTAGTATTGGATATACAGTAAACACAGCTCACTCTAGTATCGAAGACTACAAATTACTACAACAACTACGCTAAATATCTAGAAGTAGCCCTCAAGTCAAGTTGCACCGTATTTTGGAGTACACAATTGTAGGTTCTCTCTGTGTAAGTCGAAGACGGCGTTCCAAAACATTCCAAAGGTGTTCTATAGGATTCAGGTCACGTCTCTATGCAGGCCACTCCATTACAGGGATGTTATTGACCGCCACAGGCCGTGCATTATGAACAGGTGCTCGATCGTGTCGAAAGATGCAGTCGCCATCCCTGAATTGCTCTTCAACAGTGGGAAGCAAGAAGGTGCTTGAAACATCAATGTAGGCCTGTGCTGTGACATTGCCATGCAAAACACCAAGGCGTGCGATCCCTATCCAAAGAACACGACCACAACTTAACGCCACCGCCTCCGAATTTTACTGTTGGCACTATACACGCTGGCAGATGATGTTCACCGGGCATTCGCCATACCCACAACTTGCCATCTGATCGCCTCATTGTGTACCGTGAAGTCACTCTACACAACGTTTTTCCACTGTTCAGTCGTCCAATGTTTACGGTCGTTACACCAAGCGAGGCGTCGTTTAGCATTTACCAGCGTGATGTGTGTCTTATGAGCAGCCGCTCGACCATGAAATCTACGTTTTCTCACCTCCCGCCTAACTTTCATAGTACTTGCAGTGGATCCCGATGCAGTTTCGAATTCCTGTGTGATGGTCTGGATACATGTCTGCCTATTACACATTACGACCCTCTTCAACTGTCGGCGGTCTCTGTCAATCAACAGACGAGGTCGGCCTGTACGCTTTTGTGCTGTACGTGTCCCTTCACGTTTCCGCTTCACTAACACATCGGAAACAGTAGACCTAGGGATGTTTAGGATTGTGAGACTATTGACTACAGACGTGTGACACAAGTGGCACCCAATCACCTGACCACGTGCGAAGTCCGTGAGTTCCGCGGAGCACCCCATTCTGCTCTCTCACATTGTCTAATGACTACTGAGGTCGTTGATACGGAGTACCTGGCAGTAGGTAACAGCACAAATCACTTAATATAAAAAAGTATGTCTTTAGAGGTGTCCGGATACTTTTGATCACATAGTTTATCTTCCCGGTAATATACGGATTTGAAGCTTTAATATATTATATGTGGAAAGAGAGATGGAAAAAGTCATTACTACTCGAAATAAAAATATTAAGAACTATTTTTGGACCTATAATCGATGAAAATACGTGATGGAGAATGAGAAAAAATTAACTAGGGAAATTGTGCATACACCTTAACATCACTGGAGTGCTAAAGTAGAGAAGGCTGAGCTGATCTTGTCACATGGCAAGAATGTCAGAAAATAGACTGCTTACAGTAATATTAGTAATATTCTTTAGGACAGTAGCTGGAACGAGAGGAAGACCCAGAAATATGTGGCGAGATGACATCCCAGATGACATAGTTCGAATAAGCATCAACTCCGACTGGATAACCAACGCACTAGACAGAAACGAATGTAAAAGGCTATTAGAGCATATGGTCTATAAAACCCTTATCACCAGGAAATTATAAGTATGCAGTCTCATCGCCGACCTCTACTTCGTGACTGAAAGATGCTGAGACACATACACAGTTCATATTCACGTCAGTCATAGCCAACTTCCTTAGCAGGCTTCCTTAGCCAATTTCCTTCGAAATTATAAACCTGCTGACTTTTTGACTGTTGTACAGGAATGTACGAGTGCGTACAGACAGCTGGGAAGTAGTATTACTCTCAAAATTCCTCTCCCTGTTTCCCAGTGTCAAATCTTTACTTCTTTCCCGAGAATGTTGGTTCAGACAGCAGCAAATATGGCGACAACTCTAAGATGAAGTTAAGCTATCAGGGTCGATGGCTGACTATTGCTCGGCGCTTCAACGCAACATGTCAAATTTTGGCAGAAACGCAAGTCTGTATCCAAAACAATCAAATCAAACACACCGTAAGTTAAGGAAGTATGTTCCATACTAGTACATACGTATTTGCTACGTCTGTTATCTCTGGAGGCATCTTTATTGAATCTCTGTATAGTAATAAATGCTCTAGTGAAACTACTGCCAGCCGGCCGAAGTGGCCGTGCGGTTAAAGGCGCTGCAGTCTGGAACCGCAAGACCGCTACGGTCGCAGGTTCGAATCCTGCCTCGGGCATGGATGTTTGTGATGTCCTTAGGTTAGTTAGGTTTAACTAGTTCTAAGTTCTAGGGGACTAATGACCTCAGAAGTTGAGTCCCATAGTGCTCAGAGCCAAACAAGGAGGGCGAGCCTGATTACCAAGAAGTCAGGATGCAGGTCTCTTCACTTTACTTGTTCATAAGGTGTGTTGTATCGTATTTACATTTTCCCATGATAGAATGTGCTATGAATCAACGACAGATGATGTTAACTAGAGTAATAATCCATTTCACTGTCATGCACTTGTTTCAGAACCCATTCACAAAATCTAACGCTTTGTGGGGTCACTAGGTTTAAGTTCTTGCATTATCATCACTTTATAGGGCCTTAGCCGAAGTAACTTAGCAGCTTTTTGTACAGAGGCGCAAGAAATTCGTATTTACTGAGAAAGACGCTAAGAGATTTTTAGGGAATGTTCCAGACTGTACGCAATATCATCGAGATGAGCTTCTGTGAGCACTGTATTTCGGCGATTACTCTTCTTGTCATGAACGCTTCCCATTTCACGGAATTATTTACCAATTTGTGAATTGCATCACAACTCTGAATTCGAACCCCTGGAAACTTCTGTTCAAACTGCTGTTTAAACTTCCTCCTGACAATATGAACGGACTCTGTGCGCACATACGAACAGTGAATAAACACTCGTCATGGAATGGCATATTTGGTCTTGCTGTCGTTGTGTTTGCAGACCTCACTGTTACACTCGTGACGTTTGTTTCACTATTCGAATGGGACTGGCCGGAAAGACGCAGGACCCATTTGACGGCCTCCATGGTTCCGGTGGCCGGCAAACACAACCCAGCGCGAGCGTTCATCAGCTAAATGGAACACTGTCAGACTATTTTGTGTTTGTGTTCTACAGGTGGGGTTTTTGCTCGAATGTGACCACTTAAAACGTGAAATCTCGCTAAGCATCAAATACTGTGCTCCCTGGCGAGAGTTCTTTAATCTGAATGAATAGATATTCAGTTAACAATAACAGGTTAAAATGAATTTTGTTACCTCAGCCGGTTTAATGTAATCAATGCTTTGTTGTACTGCAGTCATAAATATATAACTGCACAAATTTCAATAGTGATATAAACTGAATAGTCTTTCACTTTCGGTAATAAATTGATTCAATGTTCTCTGAGATTGTTACCGACCAGATTTAGATACATTTGTCTTGCTATAGTGATCAGGGAAAAATTTCTACTGCTGTTAAGTGAACTTCCTCCTTGGGTTGAGGCGTGTTATTATCCTGATCACAAAGCATGCTCTTCAAATCCCCTGACATTTTTCAGCCACTTTTTTTCTGGGAATTTTGATGTGCGCTTTTTTGTGCAAGACTTCCCACACAAATTTGAAAACGTTCCTTACTATTTTACACAGTGTTGTACGGCCGATATTTTACTGATAAAGTAGAGCAGTTGAGTGCAGCTATTACCTAGCTATCCGGAAAGTATGAACACTTCACACTACAGCTGTTGTTTTACGGTTAATTTATCCAACTACTATACATGCTTTCCTTTCTGCCCGCCGTAGTTTTGCGAGTATAGAACTGTAGTCGCTTCCTACTCGTCGACCCTTATCTCTTACTTTGAAGCATGCAGGAGTGTAAGGCTAGGCTTGATTGAGTGTGACCGATTGCCAGGATCAGAGGTTCTCTAACGAAGCTGAATAAAGATTAACCATTAAAATAAATTTATAGAAGTCTTCAAAAAAGTTATGTATATATAAATACATATGCAGATATGTACATATACAGGCATATATACGTGTATCAGGCGAATTTCCTCTGGTGTTTCGGCAGACATTTACTATTTCGTTTTTGAAAAGTTAGTCACCCCAAACAGATACTGCTCATGACGCGTTTCATGCGACCACAAGAGTCGACGGAAAAATCGGTTTGTTCCCCATTACGAGCAAAATGATTTTTAAAACGGAATTGTATGTGCCCATTAAATAGAACGGTCGCAACTTAGTCTACAGAGATATACATTTTATCGATATGTAGCAATAGGGACATTAATACACGGAAAAATAAACCAGGACTCAAGCAGTGACTGAGACGCGCTCTGGTCCGCTCTGAATTGCACCACCATGCAGCAGAGCTGCTCCGTCGCTGCTGGAGGCCTGGTTAATCTTCGTGCTTTAATGTCCGTATTACTATACATCGATAAAACGAATACCGCACGAGACTAATGTGGGACCGCTCTGTTTAATGGGCGCGTCAAATTCCGCTTTAAAAGTCATTTTGTTTGTAACGCGAAACAATCCGACAATTTTCGTCGACCCTTGGCACCACATGAAAGACGTGATGAGCAACATTTGTTTTGGGTGCCTCCACCTACCCTTTGTAAATACGGAATTGCATATATCTGATAAAACACCAAAATAAATGCACCTGACGACTCTCAGGAGCGACAGGGTGTTAAAAACTATCCAGTATTTCAGGAAATTATATTATGCATGAAAACGAGACAAAAATATCTTACGACCATGGGTGCTACAAAGCATACGTCCTGATATATGAACGCGTGTTCATAGGAGGTGCTCTTTTGATGTCATCCATGGCAATACATTACTTCTCCTATTACAGATGACTACCCGACAATTAACATTAGTTATAGCCCCTGGCATGGAATACTGCGAGGTAGGGAGGCATCAGAAACATGCAGTTGCGGTTATGAGCACCGTTGTTGCATTGCCGCTCCGTATCAAACCAGGGTCGACAGCGTGCTGGGAAACTACCATGCAGTATCGATCGAAGCATTAGTTGACTCAGTGTGCTGCAGTGAGTTGTTCCGTTTACGCTTTGTGATTGTACTGTAGTCCTGTTACATCTGTTTACATTCGCGTGCATTTCTCCTAACTCCGGGTGTGTACCATGATGTTTGGCCTACTTACAGGTCACGTTTAAAGCACATGTTATTGTGATGTTCGTAGTGCAGTATAACATGTTTTGTCTCTTGCAGATACTCTCACACAACCTAGCAATGGAGGCATTATTCCACATGGGAAATGGAACACGTGATTTACGGCTACGGTTTAGCAAAAAAAATGGTTCAAATGGTTCTGAGCACTATGGGACTTAACTTCTAAGGTCATCAGTCCCCTAGAACTTAGAACTACTTAAACCTAACTAACCTAAGGACATCACACACATCCATGCCCAAGGCAGGGTTCGAACCTGCGACCGTAGCGGTCGCGTGGTTTCAGACTGTAGCGCCTAGAACCGCTCGGCCACCCCGGCCGGCACGGTTTAGCAGAAGTAGCTAATCTGAGAGCTCGTAAACTGTACACTGAACGATTTCCAACATGCAGGGTACCATCTGCTAAGCTGTTCAGCCGATTGTTGTATGCTAAGCTGTTCAGCCGATTGTTGTAGCGTCTCTGGGAAACAGGTTCCGTAGCACACAACAAATTAGACAGTGGAACGGCTCGTTCAGTTCGCACGCCTGAAATGGAGGAGTGTGTTCTAGGGCAGTGGATGACAATCCTGGAACCCGTGTGCGACGAATAGCAGCAGCTGAAAGTGTTAGTCGTCGTCTGGTCTGCTCACTGCTTCATGAACAATTGTTTTATCTGTACAATGTTCAGTGCGTCCAGGCCCTTACGAAACAAGACGACCTGGCCAGTGTGCAGTTCTGCCAATTGCTCTCGAGGCAGTGCGATGCAGATCCACAATTTGCCTACCACATTTTGTTTATTGATGAGGCAGAGCTTACACGAGATGGCGTTGTAAATTCCCATAATCAGCACGTGTGGGCTGACCAAAATCCCCATGCAGTTCAAGAAACAAGGCATCAGGATCGATTCTCACCCAATGTATGGGTAGGCGTTCTTGGCGATATTACGTAATATGAACACCCAGTAATGGAAATACGATCGCTTTACATTTGTCAGCTGTTAAAGCAGACTTTTGGACGTCATGGACGCAAATTATGGTCCCATCGAAATGATTTGCAAAGCACATTGTTGGCCCTAATGATGATGTAAGGCCCTAACAAAAAGTAATGGACCTGTACTTGGCTAGAATAATAGAAGGTATTAATCGATGGAACCACTGGGGGAGGGTACACACAAAACATGTTTGGAATCTAGTAGATGCAGTGGTGTGAAACAATACGCGCCCACGACATGCAAAAGGTTTCTTTAAAAGCTGCATGCTAACCCAAAACATTGTCCACTGCACCAACTGCACAGCACGTCTGCTGCATCCTCCCAGAGGTTGTTACCGTACACGTGATTACAGTGTTGTCAGTTTGCTTATCTTTAACGTCCATTTACAGCCAGAAATATGTGCAAGACGAAATTTTCTGACAGACAATTTTGTATTGCCAGTATATCAGGAATCGCGCTACAAAGTCAGAGTGCGCGAATTTTTCTTCGCCCTGTGGTTGCATACGTACCGGAGGTGCCGTCAGTTCTCGCCTGTATTTGCGAATTCGTATATTTGCTCTCCTTTCTGGGTTGGTACATTTCATTTGTACTCTGACAACACACTCAATTGACGAGTTTTCAGTTAAACGGGCAACAGTGGTGACTCTAGAGTCGAGTGTTCGAGCATTCGGAGATGACGAGTTCGAGATAACGCCAAAGGACCCGCTGGCCAATTAAGGGGCTCCGGAAAGGCTCAAAATCATGAAAAGTTCAATTTTTACTTTTTTGCGTTTTCTGAATCTGCAGACTATTACCTTTTAATAGATATATAATTTATTCAATTCCGAAGACTACAACTATTTTTAAATTTTTTTTGAAATGTGTTCTACATGGGCGTGACCCAATGTGGCGCTGTTAAACTGCTGTCAAATGGTGTTATTATTAACGTCCGTGTTCATCAGGTACATTTTAGTGATGTGAGTATGTGTTGTGGCTAACCTGTGATGGTTCAATATATATCGCTGGTGTGATTGTCGATTGTTTCATGTTTATTTACTCTGTCGTTATCTCGAAAATATTCGTAATTAATTCTGTTTCTTGAGTCTCTGTTTTGTTGGAGTATAATAATGAGTAAAAGTAAAGTTATTAGAAATCCTCTGAAGGCTTTTAAGAAAAGGAGAAATGTTGGAAAGCCAAAGGTATGTGTTATTACTGTAAACAATAAAGACAATAACCAAGTGAGTGAACCTAACCTCTCAAGTACACCTGCCCATAGCAGTCAAAGTGGGAAAGAAAATACTTCACAGAAGCAGCTTGGTTCAATGAGTGAAAACTGTGAATGTTTTATGGGCGAATCGGATGTGTATGAAATATTTGATATGTCGGTTCTCAAAGGAATTTTTTCAAACTGAGTAAGATGTATTCATTGTAGTGAAGTTGGTCTGGAACTCTCCATAATAAAGCACGTAGGACTTGCTAGTGAAATACAACTGAAATGTGATAAGTGTTCATACATGACCACCTTTTGGAACAGTGTTGCAGTAACTGCAACTGAAGAAAATGGTAGCAAAATCTACGAACACAACAACGAGCGATACTTGCTTTAGACAAGGAACGCCTTCGGGCTGCAGACAGGGCTGTAAAGAGTCTAGAAATACAAGCAAGAGTAAACAGGAGGAGGAACAAGAGGAAGCTGGAGGAGGAGTTTGCAGAGGATGAAGATAATCCATCCTATGGACCTGGAATGCACTAAAAAGTTAATCCAATCTTTGTCGCTCGATTCCCAAAACTTTTATTTTCTCATACTAATTACATGTTTTCTAAGGATCTTCCAAACATATTTGTTTCAAACTTTCAGTAAGTGTTACACAGTACCTTCTGCATAATTTAACACAGCCTTTTTCCAAAAAACTGTATATTTTTGAATATATAAATAAAAAATTGCAAAAAAATGTTGTGAATTTTGATTACAATTGAAAAAAAATCATCTTTAATAACTGAACTAAAATTTTGTAAAATCCCTGTGTTAAGTTGTAGCCCATATTCCAATAAATAATCTGTAAAAAGTTCAACTTCCTACCTCAAATACTTTGTGAGGAAAGATGTAATTTATAAGCGTTATTTTAACATTGCAAGTATAGGGCGTTCCGGAGCCCCTTAAAAGCAAGTTCATTTCTGATCTCTAGTGAGGACAGCCGCACAACGGAGTGGAGGCCAGCAGCGAGTGTTACAGGCAGTCTGCAAAGTAGGTTGACGGACTCAGTGGGGTATAGGTCGAAACCAGGACCTCTGAAGCCGAAGTAGTATTAGGCGCTGGCGCTCGCTAAATGCTCTCGATGGGGTGGTTTCAGTTGGACGCCTGAAAGCAGCAGGCTACCTGCCACCAGCAGGCCCGTGACTGCATCTAATAGCGGGTGCGGACTGTGGAAGTCACCAGCCGGTACGGACAAGGCATCTGTGCCTGAGATGAAGTTGAAGTCAGGACCGGAGCTAAGGTGCGGCAGCACGTCTCCAGAAGTTGACATGTCAAAAGCCCAGTGTGATGTCAGGGCAAGCCAGGTCCGAGTGTCGGGTGGCGAGAGACTGGTCCGCAGTGTATGTGACGTTCAGTTGGGCTGGAAGCCCAGATATACCTGTTCAGTCATGGACTGGCCGGCTGGTCCCGGCGGAGCTTCGAGTACTCCCTCGGGCATGGGTGTGTGTGTGTGTGTGTGTGTGTGTGTGTGTGTGTGTGTGTGTGTCCTTAGGATAATTTAGGTTAAGTAGTGTGTAAGCTTAGGGACTGATGACCTTAATAGTTAAGTCCCATAAGATTTCACACACATTTGATTTTTTTAATACCTGTTCGGGCGGCACTGTGGTGTTGGAATGCCGTGCTTGCTACTACGTAAGTCTGGAAAGCGCTGCTCCAGGCGGCGGCGTGGAGAAACCTGGCCCGTTGTAAGACAGCGTGCGGTTGACGCAGAATGCCGCTGGAGCTGACGGGGAATTTCCGTGACGCTTTCGTGGTTACTAAAAGAACCTGTAACGAAACGAACTGCTCTTCTTTGTATCATCTCTATATCTTCGTCAGTTCTCTCTGGTACGGATCCTAGACTGGCAAGAGTATTCAAGTATCGGTCGAACGAAGGTTTTGAAAGGTACCTGCTTTATGAGTGGACTACATTTCCTGCAGTACGCAAAGGTAGGTAGCAGTATTACAGTGCGTGCCACTGGAATTTCGTAACTAGCAACCCGCTCTTCCGGCTGACGTGGTCCGCTCGAGCCGTTGACATACTAAAGCGCACATTTTTTCACGACCCGACTTGCAGCAGATTTACGCCGAGTGACTGCTTCGGCATGCGGGCTTGCCGCGGCCTCTCCCTACTAACACCTAGCAAACGTGCAGCGTATCTTACTCCTTGTGATACGAGCGTAATACAGTGAGTAGCCCTGAAGCACTGAGCACACATTTCTGCCCGCATAACTTGCAGTCTGATGCAGCTGTGGCTCTAGCACAACTGAAAGCGATGCCGCAGCAGTGGGTAGCCAGGGAACTGTTTTAGGGAAAAGAGCTGTTTCAACAAATGTGCTTCTAGGTACGTGCGAAATGTAATTACAGTTGAGGAAACGAATTTCTGATCAATTTCCGCTTTGTTGTGACTCGAGGTAGCAGTCGTACGTTGATGCAAATTGCGTATTACTGTGGTGGTTTTTTCAACAGACGCAATACCTAAGTGACGCCAGAGTGTTTGCATGTTACTCTTTATCTTATATTAATGAGTTTAATGGTGGTCACTGTCTGTAGCATGTCAGATCATGATACTGCATCTCCATCGGCACTACTGACGTCATTTCAAACCTCTCTCGTCAACGACATCTTCCCTCTACATCTACATTTACATTTATATTCCACTAGTCACTTTACAGTGTGTGATGGACGGTACTTTGTGTACTTCTGCCACTTCCCCCTTTTCCTGTTCCGGTCACAAACGGTTCGTGGAAGAAGCGGTTGCTGGTAAGCCTCCGTGTGAGTTCGAATCCCCTACTTTTGCGCTCATGGTCTTTTGACGAGAAATATGTAGGAGGAAGCAATGTATTAATTAACTATTCTAGGAACCTACGCTCTTGCAACTTTAACAGTAAATGACACCATAACGCAGAATACATCTCTTGTAGTGTCTGCCGCTGGAGTTGACGGAGCATTTCCGTGACGCTTTCGTGGTTACTAAACGAACCTGTAACGAAACGAACTGCTGCTGTTTGGATCTTCTCTATCTCTTCGTCAGTCCTCTCTAGCACGGATCCCAGAATGACGAGCAGCATTCAAGTATCGGTCGAACTAAGATTTTGTAAGCTACCTTGTGAGTGGACTACATTTCCTGTGGATTCTGCCAGTGCCCCTCAGTCTGCTATCTGGCTTTGCTGCGAATAGTCCTATGTGGTCGTTCCAGTTTAATTAGCTCCGTACGCATACTCCTTGATATTTTCTGGTTGTGGCTGCTTCCAGTGATTTTTCTGCTGGCATGTAATCATACAGTAATGAGTCTTCCTACGTATTTACCACTAACCCCTTCTCAGTTGTTAACATTCCCTAGACCTGTACGTAAGTGTCAGTTGTTAATATCTACTCTAAACTTATTTAATTCATTCCTGCATATGTTGTTTGTTAGAAGTTTCAGTAACGTAAAAGTATCCGTATTCCAGTTAAAAACCGTGTTTCGCACTGACAAGGGGAGGCCGCCAATTGTGAAATTCAGATTCGATTCATATTGCGCATAATAAAAGCTCATAGCCAGAGGTGTAATGTGGCAAAGCACCAAGATGCACTTCTCAGCCGTTGTCGAGAAAATCGACAGTTACAAGAAACCGTTGAGGTGAAATACTCTCTACGATTTGTAATGTTCTGCAGCGTCGTGGCGCAGTGGTAAGCGCTTGGGTTCGTAATCCGAAGGTCGCCGGATCGAATCTCGCGCCATGCAACTTCTTTTTTAGTATTTGTAATATAATATATATAATTCCTGGCAATCAGTTGCAACAATTATGCATATAATAAGTTGTTGAAAGTCGTTTGTCGTGGAAAAACTGGCGACTTCGGACATGATTATGTTTTCTGCAAACAAAGTTGTATTTCACAAATGTTATTAATTGTCTTCATAACGTTTACACGTGTAGTTAACGGAAGACGTAGAAACGATATTCCAAAACGAATACGTATAGTGTAAGTCAAGCGTTCGAATTAGAGACCCCGTGACACACACACACACACACATATATATATATATATATATATATATATATATATATATATATATTGAATTACAAAAAACAAATACTAAAAAAAAAAAAGTTGCATGGCGCGAGATTCGATCCAGCGACCTTTGGATTACGAACCCAAGCGCTTACCGCTGCGCCACGACGCTATAGAATGCTATGCAGCGTAGAGAGTATTTCACAGCAACGGTTTCTATTAACTGTCGATTTTCTCGACAACGGCTGAGAAGTGCATCTTGGTGCTTTGCCACATTACACCTCTGGCCATGAGCTTTTATTATGCGCAGTATGAATCGAATCTGAATTTCACAATTGGCGGCCTCCCGTTGTGAGTGGGTTAATGCCTCCTAGTCTCCGCTAGAAGAGAGCATCTGGAAACCACTACGTGCTCAGGGATCCAAAACCACTGCAGTCAAGCAGTGCTGATGTTTTCTTTCACATTGTATCTACGAGGGCGCGCTGAAAAGTGGTGCCTCCGAATTTTTTATGTGAAAGCTCTTAGTGTTTTTTTTTTTTAAATAAATAAGACGGACGTCATTAGCGTTGTCCATCTGTACTCTTCATGCCTATACACTTGCAGCCTTCTGCCGCTAGAGGGCTCCGAATTGTAACATAACTATGACGGTGCGAAAGGAGCAACGAGCAGTAATCGAGTTTCGAATTCAAAGGGTTCGTCCACCCATGGAGCACCCTCTCATTCAGCATGACAATTCCAGAGTACACAGGAGCGCTGTGACATCTGCAACAGTCCGACACCCTCCATACAGTACCGATTTGGCTCCGTGCGATTTTCATCTGTTTCCAAAAGTTAAAGAACACCTTCTAGGACTTTACTTCGACAGTGATGAAATGTTACAAGCAGAGGTGAGGTTGTGGCTCCGTCAACAAAGTCAAACATTCTACACTGACGGTAGCAACAAACTGGTCTCTCGTTGGGAGAAACGTGTTCATCGCCAGGGTGACAAAAAAATGGTTCAAATGGCTCTGAGCACTATGCGACTTAACTTCTGAGGTCATCAGTCCCCTAGAACTTAGAACTACTTGAACCTAACTAACCTAAGCACATCACACACATCCATGCCCGAGGCAGGATTCGAACCTGCGACCGTAGCGGTAGCGCGGTTCCAGACTGTAGCGCCTAGAACCGCTCGGCCACTCCGGCCGGCACTAAACTGACAGTTCAGTGCTTCAATGCCTGTGGGATATTTTGATTAAAATTTCACCCTTATGCGAGCTTGTTTTCAGTAGAGAACGAAGCCATTCCTACAAGCGAAAGGTGTTGTGACTACATGACGACTGATGTAGGTGCATATTGTAACTGGAAACTTTCGGGCGGATATCGCAGTAGAGCGTGCCCAGAGGACGTCCACGTGCACCTCATCGCTATCTTTCAGGGTTTGAGCAGGGTCCAAACAATGGTGTGAAGGGCAATGGGTCATCATACCGACAAAGAGCACCAACAGTTAGCTGTAGTGCACTGCAATGGAATGTGCGTGTGGCTAGGCTCCCCGTCGAGTAGACAGGTTGCTTGGTGCAATTCTTTCTAGCTGACGCCACTTGAACGCCTTGCGCGTCGATGAGGATGAAATGGTGATAAAGACAACGCACACTCTCCGATGATCGGAAATAATCTCCGACACGGCCGTGAATGGAACCCGGGACCCTCGCATGGCATTCTGCTGAGCTGACCAATCAGCTGTGGGAACGGTCAGCAGCAATGCAATGACTGTACAACGAATGCTAAAAAGGTAGACTTGGGATAAAAGTGTGGCTAGAAGAGCAAACACGAATCCTTGCAGGACTAGAGCACGACGACGTTGTAGGATTTTTTGTCTGGTTCTGACGAATAGAAGTATGACAACAGCTGAAATTCGGGAAGAGGTTACAGACAGTCTCACTACGAACAATCGGGAACAGGTTACTTGAAGCTGGGTTGAGGTCTCGAGTTGATATCGTTAAACCCTAATCTTGCTTTCTTCCATCTTTCTTCACGTGGAAGTATTCCAACAGAGTAAGACCCCACACTGTAGTTGACACCACAAACGCCTTGATGAATGTGCAGATCCTTAACCGGTCTACTCTGTACCCAGATGTCACCCAAAAAGCGTATCTGGGGTGATGGGGAAGTGTATACATTCATACTATCTTGTAGCCATCAATCTTCATAAAGTGACGCAGTAAGTGTTTCAGGCATAGCACGAAACTCCTCAAAACGAGATTCGGAGGCCATCTTCTTCTATGCGCCAATGAATACAATAGTGTATTCAGATCCATTGGGGGTTACAGCTCACACTGGTATCGATGATGGCCTTTAAACTTTCATTCCATTCAGAGCTAATCATTTAATACCCGTTATGTGGTAAACATTTCCACACAGGTTTCACAAATATCAACCGTTTGAATCATGGTGTAACACTTCCCATTTTCTTCAGCGTAGTAACAGTAGTGTACTTATCAGTGCAGAAGTGTGACTAGAGATTCTGCCTAGTCCCACAACAACAAGACAGTTAATTACGATTGCTACATTAAATTTCACTTAGGAAAAGTACCATCAAATAAATCAGACACTGCATTACTTGGTCACTGGCGCTGCGGACGAGAGGGACGTTTAAGCAAGAACTGGTGCCTTAGGCTTTCCCAAAAGACAGACTGGTATGACTTAGCCGGACTGTTTGCCCCACATAGGAAGGGGTTGCCCAGTGTGAAGTCTGACACACAAAAGAGGGATGCCACCAAGTCACAAACACCTGATGACACTTGGGCGAAGCACAGGCTTTGCTGTAACAAACAAGTTGGTTTGTTGTTGTATGGCTGCTTTCTTGAGAACTCAGGCATGCATACCAACACATGAAATAATTTTGTGGGGAAACTGCAGCCAGTGCTGGGAACTGGCACAACGAGCAACATACAAGAACTAGACAGGATTTTCTGTGGTACACACCAGCCACTGCAAGACTGGAAAACTTCACCGTGCACAAAAACTGGGAGACATGGCTATGCAACGTCGATTGCTCATTGAGTGGGATTGAAAACTGGATCTCTCCATATCAAAGCACATACTACAGAAAACTCAGCACCCAAGAGGACGGAGTGAGGGAAACGAGTATAAAAATTTCAGAGGAGGAGCAGCCGAGAAAATCCTTCAGGTAGGCATTCAGAGAACAATCAGAAATTTAGGCAGGAGAGAGATTCAACCAGGTAGCAAATGGGTAGTGAAGAGTCGGTGATGAGGGAGTAGTCAGTGAGTTAGCAATGCAGAGTCGGAGGAATCAGAAGAGATAGTGAGTTTACCATTTCAAGCCATGCCAGCCCATTGTCGACTCAGTCTTCAGACTCTCGAATAATATCCCTCCTTTCCAATATTCATTGTCGCTTTGTGACATGCTCATTTCTTGTTCCATGTTGAGTAGATTTACCTTGCTGTTTGGTACTTGGATATTTAAGTATTCGACTGCTTCTGCCTGTTTGATCTCTGCCTCCAAATATTTCGACAACGCCGCTTTCGAGAGACTATTACCATAAAAAAGACGCTGGAAGCACAATCACAGTAACACTGTGCTGGCAGTCGTGCACTATCTGAAGGATTAAAGCTAGCGCTCAGCCAGTATGGAAGAACGAATGTGTTAAGTCGCCCAGGGGTGTCTTCACAAAGGCACAGAACAAAAAAGATGAGATGCCAGTTGTCAACTTGCCACCACACAAACAACGAGGTGTTGACTTTGTGTCTGCAGCAAACTTCTTCATGTAAAACTGACTCCATCGACCGTTGAGATAGTCCATTCCCCTCCTACTTGCCCAGTTCAAAATGGCTCTGAGCACTATGGGACTTAACTTCTGAGGTCATCAGTCCCCTAGAACTTAGAACTACTTAAACATAACTAACCTAAGGACATCACACACATCCATGCCCGAGGCAGGATTCGAACCTGCGACCGTAGCGGTCGCGCAGCTCCAGACTGTAGCGCCTAGAACCGCTCGGCCATTCCGGCCGGCCTTGCCCAGTTACTAAGTCCTTTTATGCCCAGGCAAATTGGCCCCGATTTTTATACCTGTATCGATGAGATTATAATAATCGCAAAAGTTTTCCTATTTCAAATTTTCAATTAATTTGTCTGATTTGCAAATCAATTTCTTCTCAATTTGCTAAATTTTGGCGCCCAGCGGCGGACCATTTGCATGTTAATTTCCAGGATTTTCAATTTATTACAGAACGAAACCCTTACAGAGTTATGCTGGTTCGAAACTTAACGAACAACACACTAACATGTGGACTATTCCTACTAGAACAATACAAATAACGTATTTAACAATAATATTTGTAAATATCGCACACGTGGTTGTACGTACAGAAGATTTTCAAACCATTTGTAGTACAAATTCGAGCTCTACCGAGATAGTTGCAAACTGAATGGCATGGAAAAGTTCTGTTGAACATTTGCAGATCAAATTAGCCAATTCGTGTTTCAGTAATTATTTTCATTTCAGATTCTTACAAATTTACTAGGGCTTTTCATATATTTGTCGTTAAGATACTATCTTTAATACTGGATTATTAGAGCCTTAAATAAAAAGTGACACTATTACGTAGAGAATATTTAGTGTATCGAATGTGTTGAACGTCCTGCTTTAGACTGAAAAAGAGCACAGGTCTTCAGAAAACAATAAATAAATGAGTCGCGTATTGCATAACACTTGAATCGAATTACAAAACAATAACTAAAATAAGATGCATATTATTCACCACAAGGTGACGAACCAAACCTGAACCGAATCCTTGAACTTGGTTAATGAGCATGGACTTAGTAAGCTGGAAATGCTGAATGCGCCCTATAGAAGATTTCCCAACTATATTTGGGCGAATCTTGCTCTGATTTCCCGCTTAAGTAGATCCTAAGCTGGTTAGCCGCTTAAGTCTGAAAAACACAATTCACGAAGTATTCGGGAATTCACGACATCCCTCCGTTTCGACTGAAATAAATTTTATTAAAGAAGACCCTTCTATACAGAAACAGGTGCCAGGCCTACAAGGAGGAATGACGAAGGACGCAGCAATGCAGACTGAAAAATAGTGTTGTTGTTGTGATACTCGCACAGAGTATGTTACTCTCGTCAGGTAGCTTTCTGCTGAGCACATTGAACAGGATGAACCCGAACACATGTTTTCGTTTGATTTCTTTCCCCTACTTATCTTAGTACCTATATTGCACCGAAAATAACTGCAAAATGGTACAATGCGGACTCCCTCAACTCGCATGGGGACAACACAGCTATCGGATTTTTGGAATTTTTTGTATTTATTGTACGTGAAATTCAGAACTCAAATATTAATCTCCCATAATATGTCGATGTCACTCGCAAAAATTCTCGTAAATCGACTCTGAAGTTTTCCGACTACCTTTAATATGCTAAAGCACGGTCGGTTTTTCTAGATACGTCATGTGGCTGTGTGGTAAATTGTTCGCCAGCCACGTAAGGTCTTTAGGTTCGGTTCGTGGCTAACTCATATTTTTAAACAGAGGTGCATGTTCTGCTAGTAATCCTATCAAGTTGAAAACACGTAGTTGCTGGGTGGGGTCTCCTTTCGGTCATTATTTGTTCGTTTTTTACGTTCTGTTGGAATATCTACATCATTTAAATATAAAATTCATCACATACTAGCTAATCAACAGATATATAATACCTATTTTTATGGAAAGTGTGTGTCTTATTACTAATTACATATAGCCCACACAAATCCATTATTCATTGCAATAAAAGTTCTTAATTACTGATCTTTTATAAAAGATTGTATAATTCAAAAAAAAATTACAAATTAAGTTCTTTCTCATCCTTCTGTTTTTTAAGCTTCAGGAGAATATTCATGGAACATACAGGCTTATTTAATATTTTACCAGGGCTGGGAACAAAACCTACGTCACACGAGTGGCAGGCGAGTGCTCTACAACACAGCCACACAACCTGTCGAGAAAAATCAACTCTGCTTTAGCGTATTAAAGACAGACGGAAAACTTCAAAGTCGATTTTCTCGAGAAATTTTGGGAGCTGTATCCACCTGTTTTTACCGATTGATATTTAATTTCTGAGCTTCACGTACCTTAAATATAAAAAAATACAAAAATCCGATCGCCATGTGTCCCCCTGTCAGTCATGGTACTCGCTGCTGACGACAGTAATGCTTGCTTTACTCTTCACTCTCGAGCTTGAATTTAGTATTGCTCGCTTCTGCTTCGGGTTTGTTTCTCTGGCAGAGTTACTTCTTAGTTAACTGTGATACACAGCGTTGCGGATATGTCTAGTAATGAAGAATTGGCCAATATGCACCTCGCGTCTAGGTTCATGAAAGCAATAGTAGAGCGGCGCAACGAACACTATGCTTAGCCATTCCCGCAGTGACGTCAACCACATCAGTGCTTTTGTATCTGTACACAGGGGCTTCCGTAAATCGGTTCCTTTTGTTTTACCGCCATTGCTTATTACATGATTTCTGACGGATGCGAACAGTCCCTGAAATTTTGTGGACGGACATCGGGTAACGTCTGTATGTTATTATATTCCTCGAATCGCTGGTTTTCTATAGCTGTGCTACTTTAACCATATAGCACTCAACACTTTAACTGCCATGTGTTATAATGAAAAGGGCAAGGTGTCAATATATGGAATACACCGCCAGTCCAAAAAGTTCCGAGATTTACTTAATTCTGGCATATACAGGGTGTTTCAAAAATGACCGGTATATTTGAAACGGCAATAAAAACTAAACGAGCAGCGATAGAAATACACCGTTTGTTGCAATATGCTTGGGACAACAGTACATTTTCAGGCAGACAAACTTTCGAAATTACAGTAGTTACAATTTTCAACAACAGATGGCGCTGCGGTCTGGGAAACTCTATAGTACGATATTTTCCACATATCCACCATGCGTAGCAATAATATGGCGTAGTCTCTGAATGAAATTACCCGAAACCTTTGACAACGTGTCTGGCGGAATGGCTTCACATGCAGATGAGATGTACTGCTTCAGCTGTTCAATTGTTTCTGGATTCTGGCGGTACACCTGGTCTTTCAAGTGTCCCCACAGAAAGAAGTCACAGGGGTTCATGTCTGGCGAATAGGGAGGCCAATCCACGCCGCCTCCTGTATGTTTCGGATAGCCCAAAGCAATCACACGATCATCGAAATATTCATTCAGGAAATTAAAGACGTCGGCCGTGCGATGTGGCCGGGCACCATCTTGCATAAACCACGAGGTGTTCGCAGTGTCGTCTAAGGCAGTTTGTACCGCCACAAATTCACGAAGAATGTCCAGATAGCGTGATGCAGTAACCGTTTCGGATCTGAAAAATGGGCCAATGATTCCTTTGGAAGAAATAGCGGCCCAGACCAGTACTTTTTGAGGATGCAGGGAGGATGGGACTGCAACATGGGGCTTTTCGGTTCCCCATATGCGCCAGTTCTGTGTATTGACGAAGCCGTCCAGGTAAAAATAAGCTTCGTCAGTAAACCAAATGCTGCCCACATGCATATCGCCGTCATCAATCCTGTGCACTATATCGTTAGCGAATGTCTCTCGTGCAGCAATGGTAGCGGCGCTGAGGGGTTGCCGCGTTTGAATTTTGTATGGATACAGGTGTAAACTCTGGCGCATGAGACGATACGTGGACGTTGGCGTCATTTGGACCGCAGCTGCAACACGGCGAACGGAAACCCGAGGCCGCTGTTGGATCACCTGCTGCACTAGCTGCGCGTTGCCCTCTGTGGTTGCCGTACGCGGTCGCCCTACCTTTCCAGCACGTTCATCCGTCACGTTCCCAGTCCGTTGAAATTTTTCAAACAGATCCTTTATTGTATCGATTTTCGGTCCTTTGGTTACATTAAACCTCCGTTGAAAACTTCTTCTTGTTGCAACAACACTGTGTTCTAGGCGGTGGAATTCCAACACCAGAAAAATCCTCTGTTCTAAGGAATAAACCATGTTGTCTACAGCACACTTGCACGTTGTGAACAGCACACGCTTACAGCAGAAAGACGACGTACAGAATGGCGCACCCACAGACTGCGTTGTCTTCTATATCTTTCACATCACTTGCAGCGCCATCTGTTGTTGAAAATTGTAACTACTGTAATTTCGAAAGTTTGTCCGCCTGAAAATGTACTGTTGTCCCAAGCATATTGCAACAAACGGTGTATTTCTATCGCTGCTCGTTTAGTTTTTATTGCCGTTTCAAATATACCGGTCATTTTTGAAACACCCTGTAAGTGGCTTCAGCGTATTAACTACGGTGCCAGTTCAAAGTAACAGCCGTAAACAACATCTGCATCTACATAAAATCTCGCAAGCCACCTTACGGTGCGTGGCGGAGAGTACCCTGTACCACTAATTGTCATTTCCCCTCCTCTTCCACTCGCAAATAGAGTGAAGGAGAAACGACTTTTCGTACGCCTCCTTATTAGCCCTAATTTCTCGTATCTTATCTTCGTGGACACTATGTGCGATGTATGTTGGCGGCAGTGGAATCGTTCAGGAGTCAGCTCCAAATGCCGGTTCTCTTAATTTTCTCAATAGTGTTTCTCGAAAAGAACGTCGCCTTCCCTCCAGGGATTCCCATTTGAGTTCCGAAGCATCTCCGTAACACTTGCGTAATGTTCGAACCTACCGGTAACAAATCTAGCAGTGCGCCTCTGAATTACATAGATGTCTTCCTTCAGTCCGACCTGGTACGGTTCCCAAACACTCGAGCAGCATTCAAGAATAGGTCGCACCAGCGCCTTATATGCGGTCTCCTTCATAGATGACTCGCACTTTCCTAAAATGTGCTTTCGACCAGTCACTTGTGTGGAGGCAGTGTTAAGTAGTGGACATGCGACAGTAATGTGTTAACACCGTTGCGTCACAAATCGCAATGGAGCAGCATCTCTAAATGAAGAGTTCAAGACACTCTTCAGAATTTTTGAAGAAGGTAAAAGTGCGTACAAGCATTTCCTCCCCACTGTGAATTCCAGATAATAAGCGACGACGCGTTTGCATTTGATCGAAATGCAAAATTCTGATAATTCTTTTCTGGGAAAAAAATTATCACGGATGACGAAACTTGGTATTATCGATACGAACCAATCACAAAACGACAAAGTGCAGAAATTCTTGCGAAGGATCAATGCTTTGACGACATAACCTGTAACATTACCGGGTAATATGCCGATAATGCTTAGGATTTTTTTTTTTAATTTGTGACCGTGACGGCATGGAATAGTAAGGTATCTCACTAACTTTATTTCCCTGAAGGTTTCTATGGAAGAAAAGCAGTAGTAAGGTAAACGGGAATCGAAACAAGATTCTATGAGTAATCTAGTAAACTGTAATTACGTGAAAAAAAATTGTTCAAATGGCTCTGAGTACTATGGGACTTAACATCTATGGTCATCAGTCCCCTAGAACTTAGAACTACTTAAACCTAACTAACCTAAGGACATCACACAACACCCAGCCATCACGAGGCAGAGAAAATCCCTGACCCCGCCGGGAATCTAACCCGGGAACCCGGGCGTGGGAAGCGAGAACGCTACCGCACGACCAATTACGTGAAAAGAAAGGGTCGCCAGCCTCATTAGGCAAAGTTGTACCCAGTACTAGCATGGTTCATAAAGAAAGTTAACTATTGGGGCTCACTTTACTTAATCTCATAAGATACAAAACTGTGGCACAATTTAGGAATGAATGTATTAGTGATCTGACTTGAACTACACAGGAGGAGTATTAATGCGTTTAGGCAACAACTGGCTTCCTATCTGTACGTTACAGTAGGAAGATGATGATTATAGGAAAACGATTACTAATGGTGGAGCGCTACTGACTTGGACAAGAGGTTCTTTGGTCAATTTAATTATAGGACATGGCAACTGTTGAAATAGTTATGAAGTAATAGTATCCTTTTTACTGATTATTATTTGCATTTTCAAGGGACATTCACTTCCTTATATTTAGCTCAAGTGGAATATGTGACACACGGATCTAGCATAGTTTGAATATTTGTAGCTAGCTGCTTACTCTTGTTGCTGTTATTGTAATATATTTAAATTTATCGGTAGATTGAGATCGCGGTTGAGCCCTTCAGTCACAACACACTTGGGAAACACTAACTGCATAACACATGAAACTGTAAGCACTATTATTTCAATAATAAAAATCTTTGAACCGAATGCTTCTAACTGTCTATTTAAGAAAACTACGCGGAGTATTTCAAATCTTATGCTCACTAAATAAGTATGTAATTAACAGCTTCACAAAATTTATTAAACTTCCGTTGAAGACGATAATTGCTTTTCAGTTCAGTAAAACCGTATACTTGGATTCTTCATAGCACTTTGGATAGGACCCTGTCTACGTAAATGACTAAGGATAAAATACGGTGGCCCAACACAAAGTTTACACATGAAATTATTATTGGCAACGAAACCATGTAACTGGTCTATGCACTGATACAGTACTCAACTGATAATTTGAGCTGAGGGTGGTGGCAGCATCGATCTCCTGTTTTATTCAAAAGAGGACGGCAAGCGTATCCATGGATCTTCCTGAGTAACAAGTTCTGAAAATTCCCTTCTTAGCGTCAGATTCTCGTAGTACAGAACTAACCGAATTATGTCCTGAATAATAAGCCCAACTATTTCCGCATCCGAGGCTATATTACATAATCTTGCTGTATTTCTTGCTTTTTCAGCTCACAAGATGCTGCTAACCACTAACTGACTCATGACACATAGAAACGTTGCATTTCGAACGCCAGATCCACCTGTTCTATTCCCGCCTAGTTAGTCCCGTTGCGAAGGGACTTTGCTCCAAGTATTACATGATTGGAAACCTAATTCCCCTACACGTGAAGCAGTATTAAAATTAAAGTTTTGATCTTTACATTCTTTTACAGAACAATGATTCTGAAATTACATCCATAGATTAATGACAATTATGTGAATTATCAGAAACAATAAATAAAACATTTACATGGACGTTACATGAAAGATCATGATTATACAGAAGTCACATTAAGTAAAGACACAAACAAAGAAGTTGGATAAGATCATTATTGGTAATGTCGATAATAGTGTTACAAAGAGATATTCAATCCGTTGTGGTTCGCATGTTGAACAACTTCCCAAAGAAGGAATTTTTTGACAGTTTTTCGTAGTTTTATAAACGTTCTGCGCGTTTCAATCAAGTGGAAGAGAAGACCATGTAGAACACCTGAAATCTTAAAACTAACATCTTTATGTTTCTCTATTTTTTATCAACCCAATCTGGAAATTTTTTTGGCTGATTGGGTACAAAGAATCATTGTATCATGCTTTGTCTATTCGGTACATTAGTGATAAAGTTTTCTGTGCTACTATATAATGATCAAGTTTGTGTCGATTACATGAAGCAAAATTTGTCTAACGTCTTACCTTCGTTTTTACAGCTGAAAGACGTAACAGTGGAGAGATGTATGGAGCTCATCAACAACTATGAGACTACAGAAGAAGGTCGCAACAATAAGTACCTGACAGTCGATGGTAAGTGCTATAAAAATTAAAATACTTTTTATATTGGCCATGGACTTATGAAAAGTGAAGATATGTTTCTCTTCGAAATTGTGCTTAATTTTGTAGCAATCAGTTGATCAAGACGCTGAACTACGATAAAAGTGAGATAAAACCGCTTATAAGGCAATAATCACACCAGACAAAAATAGTTGTCCTAAAAGAGAAACCACGATAATGCCATGTAACACCTCCACTAGCCTTTTGGCCCAAACGTTTCTTTAAGTATGCAGTATCCAACTGAGGCCTGTCATTGGTGGTTATGTCTGGTAGACCTTCCAATTTCTGCTAATCACCGGCTGTTCCAAATAGTTCCAGTCGTTTCTATGGGATTAAGATTAGGTGGTTTAATGGGTCAGTCCAGGTGCGATATGATGCCTATGATTGTGTTTATGCTGCCACCTCGCAGCTCGTAGACATGGTACGCCTATGATGAATCAAACCTACTGCGTCTTACGGCTCCATTTAACCTGCACCACCCTTGCTTGCCCCGCTGCTCACTATGGTCCCCGCCGCATGTTCGGAAACTTGAGGCTACTTCACCGAGCGAGGTGGCGCAGTGGTAACACACTGGACTCGCATTCGGAAGGACGACGGTTCAATCCCGCGTCCGGCCATCCTGATTTAGGTTTTCCGTGATTTCCCTAAATCGCTCCAGGCAAATGCTGGGATGGTTCCTTTCAAAGGGCACGGCCGACTTCCTTCCCTAATCCGATGAGACCGATGACCTCGCTGTCTGGTCTCTTCCCCCAAAACAACCCAACCCCCCTACTGAGTGAGTGAGTGAGGCTACTTCAAGGTCACTCCAGCAGTGCCGCGTTTGACGCTGCAAGCCCTCTGCTCGATATGTGAATTCCTGCAGGATAATTACTCCCGGCGGGCAGCGAAGAGTGAGGCTGTGGAGTAAATGCAACTACTACGTTACCGGCTAGGTGCCTGTAGCGCGGCTGCTGCATAAACCTACCCTCAGTGTTAATAAAGCCACGAATGCATGCCTGCAACCCACTGTGCACATATTTTGACATTTTGGAAGACGAGCGTGTCCATAGTATTCTCACCAAGAAAATGCAGATGAAAAAGAGCAACATACTGCCACCGAGAGTGTTGAAATAAATGACCTGGTATATGTTCACGATAATTTCAATTTGTGGGCTCAGCTTATGATACGAAGTCGCCTCCGAAACATCACCGACCCACGTCTAGCGTCAGCTAGACCAACCACATACTGTTGTTTAAATGTCTCATTGGGCTGTCAGCGCACTCGACGTCTAGAGCCATTTGAAAAGGAGCAATAATCGCAACTCACCAGACCACTCGGTGTGCCTCCCTTTCAGCTACTGTCCAATTTCTGCCTTTTGTAGCCCATTGAAGACGTCCAGTTGTTTGTCACACTGTGAGCAACGGTCTTCAGCGAGGTTCCCGCATTCAAACGTCCATTACATCCAGTTCCCTTTACAATATTGGCTTGGAATTTATTTGGATGGACGTGCATTCACCGATACCACCCATTACTCTCAGACTTGAAACCGACTGTCATTGACAAGGTGTGACGTTCGTCTCAAGTTCCTGTCCGTTAGGACCAAGCGAGATGGCACTGTGGTTAGCACAGTGGACTCGCATTCGTCTCCGAGCTGTTCCTCTACTGTACATAGTACACAATGCAGTAAAATGGGTTCATATTCATCCGCATTTACCGTTTTCTTAATCGAAATAACTAGTCCACATCCTAGCCACGAAAACCACGCCCATATCATAACACCAGCTCCTCCGTACTTCGCTGTTGGCACTACACATGATGGCACGAGCGTTCTCTATGTATTCGACAAACCTAAACCATCCATCGGATTTCTGCATGGTATAGCGTGATTCTTCGCTCCAAATCACTCGTTTCAAGTTCTTCACTGTCTAGTGGCGTACCTCTTTACGCCACCTCAAAGCGTCGTTTAACACTGACTGCACAAATTTGTGGATTTTATTTATCCTCGAGTCAGAAACATACAGATTTACAGTAGCCATGCACATAAATAAATATGTACATATATATATACAAATTGTATTTGTATTACATGTGCCCAGTACTTTGCTACTTCCAAGGCGCTTGGAGTGGCTTGCAGGAGATCAATCTTCGTGCAGGATGTGGGGCACAAAAGGCACTGGAGCATGTGGCTTGTGGTTTGTTCTTGTTCACAATCACAGGACGAATCTTCAAGTTGCCTGTGGATCGTCCAACTCCTGATCGTAATCTGTTTAAAGATTTCCATACCAGCCAGCTCTCGTTATGTTCAGGTGGTAGTTCTTCAGCTTCTGGCGTCTGCAGGTGAGGCGTCGACTTCTTCCATAACTCCAGCCTTGCCTTCTCTGGTGAAATGGTGAGCTTCTCGGATGTTCTCAGGAAGCTCTTTCGTGATCTCAGACTTTGCTGTGGTGGATTATGTCCGTGCAGTGGATGGGCACTGTCCTGTTCCACTTTCAGAGTCTCCTTGTTGGCAGCCACTGTTCTGCGTATCTATGGTGGCGCTATTCCAGCCAGGCAGTAGAGCTTATCAGTTGGGGTAGGTCTTAAGCAACCTATGATCAACATGCAGGTTTCGTTGAGAGCAATGTCTACCTGTCTGGCATGAGACTACCTGTACCAGACTGGATAAGCATATTCAGCAGTAGGAAAGTACAGTGCCATTGCAGAACAGCGAATAGTTTGTGGATGTGATCCCCACTGTGTCCCCGCTAGTTTGCGAATTAGGTTGTTTCGAGGGGAGATTTTCATTTTGGTGTTCTTGCAGTGATTCTTGAATGTCAGAGTTCTATCGAGAGTGACTGCCAAGTATTTAGGTGCGTGATGAGGCTGGAGTTGGATGCCTGACCATGCAATATGTAGCTCACGATTAGCTTCCCTGTTCCTTAAATGAAAGGCACACACTTGTATCTTCGAAAGGTTTGGTCTGAGTTGGTTCCGATTGTAGTAGCTTGACAGTGTTCTAAGTGCTGTTTTCAGGTTTCTTTCCACTCTTTCAAAGCATGAGCTCTGCGTAACAATGGCTAGGTCATCTGCATATAAGAATCTCCTTGTGCCTAGATCAATGGCTGGTCGTTGGTATAAATGTTGAAGAGAAGTGGAGCCAAGACGCTTCCCTGAGGTAGACCATTTTTCTGCGCTCTCCAGCGTCTGCGTTGTCCTGTGGCTTATGAGGAGCTGCTAGACCATTGCACCCAATTCTTTTTCATTCCCTACGCACAATCGTTGTGCTATCTGGACTGCTGATAGCATTATGGAACCCACGAGTGATCGCTTCCGCCGATTTAGTGCATTTTTTTTTTTTTACAGCCAACCTCCGCAGTGCTTGACGGCTCCTGTCCGTCAGTACACGAAATCTATCTCGCAATGGTTTAGCTGTGGTTGTTCGTGTGTCCACTTCACAATCGTATCACCAACAGTGGACGTTGGCAGCTTTAGAGGGTTAGAAATCTCCACGATGGATTTGTTACTCAGACGATACCTAACGACTAGTTCACGTTGTAAGTCGCCGATTTCTCCTGACCGACGCATTTTGATGTTAGTGTGCCGTGTCGCCCGAACAAGACACTTCCAGGGAAAAAGCACCACAGGTGCAAAGATGGGAGCTGGTGCCAGTGCCATAGAGACTCGCCACTTGCGCGAGTTCCGCCAGCGCCACGGGCAGCGCTTAGGATGAAGATATCGACTTCGCATCGCCCAATTGCTGGCCGAGTACAAACCGACAATGACCGGACGACAACGAACAGAAGCCTACTCGTAAGATGGAAGAGCAGGTCTTGCCCACTTATTTATAGCCGGCCGGAGTGGCCGAGCGGTTCTAGGCGCTACAGTCTGGAACCGTGCGACCGCTCCGGTCGCAGGTTCGACTCCTGCCTCGGGCATGGATGTGTGTGATGTCCTTAGGTTAGTTAGGTTTAAGTAGTTCTAAGTTCTAGGGGACTGATGACCTCAGAAGTTAAGTCCCATAGTGCTCAGAGCCATTTGAGCCACTTATTTATAGATCATCCTCCAGGGCTGACTTAGACAGGGAACGTCGTTTAGTGAACTCTTAGAAGTGAACAGACAGTTGTTGTAAATTGCGTTTGCTATCTACTGTGAAGTTTACCTACGATTGTTTGCACTTTGCCATTAAAGACCTGTTTTTGTTATATTCATGCAGTATTAGAAAAAAAAATGTTCAAATGGCTCTGAGCACTATGAGACTTAACTTCTGAGGTCATCAGTCTCCTAGAACTTAGAACTATTTAAACCTAACTAACCTAAGGACATCACACACATCCATGCCCGAGGCAGGATTCGAACCTGCGACCGTAGCGGTCGCGCGGTTCCAGACTGTAGCGCCTAGAACCGCTCGACCACCCCGGCCGGCTGCAGTATTAGAGACTTCATTATTCAACAAGTCACCAAGTTCAAAAGGTTAACTTAACCTTTTGAGCTCATTTGTGTGAATTTGTTACTAATTTGATGGAGTGTTGTAAAATATTTTTCTCCTACCTGTTACGTGACCCTGGGGCATAGCTGTGTAATAGTGATAGGGAGAAATTGTCTTAGCGGTGTACTGCACCAGAAGCCGTTTCACGAACTCTCAAACTAGGCCTGCCCTAACAACAGTGGCAACTCGGCCTCCCCAGCAGTAGCGACGTGGCCTTTACAAAACTGGCGATGAGGCTTTACAAAAAAAAATGGTTCAAATGGCTCTGAGCACTATGGGACTTAACATCTATGATCATCAGTCCCCTAGAACTTAGAACTACTTAAACCTAACTAACCTAAGGACATCACACAACACCCAGCCATCACGAGGCACAGAAAATCCCTGACCCCGCCGGGAATCGAACCCGGGAACCCGGGCGTGGGAAGCGAGAACGCTACCGCACGACCACGAGATGCGGGCGAGGGTTTACAAAATACTGCTTCTCTTCTGACAATACAAAAATCCGCGCATCCTTTTATACCGGGAGGCCCGCCTTTTGTGACATCAAATAATCTATTTCGCTTTGCATAGGTGTGTCAGGATACTTTTTATCAGATACTCCCGAGTGCAGTCTGGCATCTGCACAAGTGTCAATAACTTTTTGATTAACGTTTGTACATCTACTACCTTCAAAATTTCAGAATGTGATCCAGTCAACAGTATGAAAATCTTTCTCTAAATCTGCAGACGCTACGGGCGTAAGTTTTCCTTACTCCACTGAAGCTTCTATAAGAAGCTATAGGGTCAGTATGGCCTCGCGAGTTCATACATTTCCCCGGAACCCAAACTGATCTTCCTAGAGGTCGGTTTCTACAAGTTTTTCCATTATTCTGTAATTCGTGTCAATATTTTTCCACCATTATTTTACAGATAGTTCAGTAATACTGGTACGAGTCAGCACATGATTCGTTTGTAATACGAATTAATACATTCTTCTTCAAATCAGAGGCTGTTTAGCCTCTGTGATATATCTTGCATACAGAGTGAAATAATCTTGTCATGGATGTCTCTCCCAAGGATCTTCATAATTCTGAGGAGATGTCTACTCCAGAGACCTTGTTTCCACTTAGGTCTTTCAGAGCTCTGTCAAATCCTCACCTCAGTATCATATTTCCCATATCATCGTGTTTTTCCTCTTCTCTGTCTATATTGTCACATCGTGACCAGACTCGAGTTCAAATCAGAAAGCTGGGCCGTTAATGAACTACGAAACATAGCACTGAAAGCAGGTTTATTACGAGCGCCACCGTAGAGCCCGGGAGAATAGAAGTGACTCCTGGGTTGAGTGTGCCGCTCTTTATACATAGAATATTGAATAATATACAAACATTACAAACAAACAAAATTTTAGATACTGCCAAAAATGAAAAATACTAAATAACAAATAACTGCTGATGGTCGGGTTTGAAATGACGACTAGCAGCACGTCAACCAGGGACGCCCACCTCTACGCCACACTGCATGGTGCACAGTTCGCGCCAATATGTCTTCGTTTCCGTCATATATACCCTCTGTATATTCCTTCCACCTTTCACCTCTCCATTCTTGGCTGTTTAATTTTTCTGCATACTTTATGTATCTTTCCCCTTTCCCATAGTCATGCGTACTTCCACAGCCTTGTATTTCTCACCTAACCATTCCTCTTTTGCCAGTTAGTACCGCCTGTCAGTTCCATTTCTTAGACATCTGTATCTCTTTTGAGCTTATTTATTTACTGCATTTTTATATTTTCTTCTTTCGATAGTTAAATTTAGATAATTAAATTTAGTATTCCTGTGTTATCCAAGTATTGCTACTGGGTCTTCCCGTTTTGCTTATTTGGTCCTGTTTGTCGTTCGTCTGCACTGTACAGCTGCGTAGAACTTGGTTGTTGTTCCGCAGTGGCGTACGCTAGCGGAAGAGTGTTAGAAAGCGGCGCTTAATGGTTTCGGTAAGTTTTTAGGAAAAGATCTTCCGCTAATGACATGGAAAACTGCTGAAGTAATATTTGAGTTTACTGGAGATTTTTGTCTAGTGTATTAGCTGCGCAGAAAGAGAAACGGAACTGTCTATTTTTGGCAATACGAGAAGACGAAAACCGTGAGTGGAAGAAAAATGTGGCGATTCTGTTAAAAGAAATACGTGGGAAAAGTTGCCTGCTCCTATTCTTCAGAAATGAAAAATCTACACTAAAGGCAATTCAGATCGTAAATTACGATAACGAAGTGCCTACTTATAGCAGTTAGACATTGACTGAGTTCGAAAACAGAAAATCAAATAACGTAACGCTACGTAGACGGTGTTTCATCGGGAAGAGCATGCCAAATTCGTAAAACTTGAAGAGCTCAAGCGCGAAAACGTTGCAGCATATAGCACTTTAAATTGTATTTACACTCACTGTTCATTCTTGTGGGTCACATGTACACGAAATCTGAAGTTTTATGAATCGGCTATTAGGATACGTTTACGCTGCAGCTGCAAGTTAAGTGTGCCAGCCGAACAATGTGCGAGCCATGGTGGTGCAGCATAAATGTATCCTTATAACCATAAACGATTGTAAGTGACAGTGTGTGCTTTACGTTCCGCGGGAAAGAAAAGCCGATGTCCCAACAGTAAACGCAGAAGAAAATGGTTCAAATGGCTCTGAGCACTATGGGACTTAACTGCTGAGGTCATCAGTCCCCTAGAACGTAGAACTACTTAAACCTAACTAACCTAAGGACGTCACACACATCCATGCCCGAGGCAGGATTCGAACCTGCGACCGTAGCGGTCTCCCGGTTCCAGACTGTAGCGCCTAGAACCGCTCGGTCACATTGGCCGGCCCAGATGAATACATGGCCCAATGCTGATTTCCATGTTAAACTGAACAAATGACTGTAGTGCTTTATTTCACCAGGTCTCAAACCGTTCGAGCAGCTGCAGCCCGTGAAATCTCGAGATTTAAGTTCGTTTCTCCAAATTTTGTCTCATTTAGTAGGCATTTAATTTCTAATTAATTTTCTACCTTTTTTCGAATCGTGCTTGCAAACTGATTAAATGTTGATAATTTTTATACTAGTTATTCTAGTGTACGAACTTTGAACATTATTGCAGTTTCCAATACTTAAATTAAATATTACTCACGTTGTGATGGGTTCACAGTCACGGGATATGTTTTGGAATACAATATTTTCGACCTGAACAGTTACTTTACCTTAAGATCACCATAAATTTTTGTTGTTGTGGCATTCAGTCTAAAAACTGGTCTGATGCATTTCTTCACGCTAGTCCATAAGTTGCAAATCTCTTCGTATCTGCAGGATTCCTTAAATGGAAGATGAATTTGTACGTGGTAGGATTTAAACTGCCGAATTTTAGGCAAGGCGGTAGCTTTTTGTGCTTGATTCATAGTTTCCTGCGTATCTCTTGCACCGGTCCCTCTCAAGTCACAGGTCACGTGACTGTTCGAGCAGCCGTATCGAGCCCTGAAACATATCAGCAAATCTCGACCGCATGTACCATTTGGCCAGACCTAAATTATAGTCCCGAGGTGGTCTATATCCAGCAGCAACTGCTTACGTCCGTCTCTCTCTCTCTCTCTCTCTCTCTCTCTCTCTCAGACGCACATGCCACTACAATTTCCCCTTATCATTATAAGCTATATGCCGTAGAAGGGACATTTTGGACTCAATTGAAACTAAAGCCTATCGCCTTTCTGTTCTTGAAGAATCCCTCCTGCATTCACACTTTCCCAAGTGATATGGGAATTACTCCGTATTTTGCGACTGTATAAAGTCTTACTTGTCCAGACGTGTTACACTTCGTTTAAAGCATTTTCTGTGGTCACTGTAAATATATGGTTTTTGTTTACTAATTCGTTTGACGAGAAATTTCCCAAATATTCATATTCAAGGCGCTATCTCAGGAAAGAACCATATACTAAACTACCAAACAAACATTAGTACCAAACGTTATTTAAGCCAATAAAACATCTAGTGCATAAATAATTATCCTCCTCTAACAACCACGAAACATTATCACCTGAACAATACAACATACTCACTCACGAACGGTATCACCTGTCTTACCAAATGTGGGTCGCAATATACGTAGAATCTCACGCTCAGATCAGAGATGACGCCGAATTTTATGTCATCCGTCTCTTGGCACGCAAGCGGCTACGTGCAGATGTGAGACGGCGAGTGGGTCAAGAGACAGTACAGAACGACTTGGATGACAGGCTAAGGAAGTAGGTATAGTAATGATAAGGGAATGAGACTCTGGGTTGGCCTACTGGCCTGCTTTTAATTGCTTCTTCGTGTGTTTACAATGAAACGCAGAACAGAGCAAATACTAGTTCATAACTTCACTAAGTGTAAGACATAGATGAGCCTTATTAGATTCTCCAATCAGTTTTCAAGACAAATGGCCACCCCGAGCTATAACTTTGTTAAGGTTCTGGTAGGTACAGTAACGTATGGTAAGCATAAACGTTTTCTGAGTATCGTGCCGCGTCGTAATGTAAAAAAATATACAGGAGAAACCAACGTCTCAGCCACGGTCACCGTGGCCTTATTCTGGGTCCACTGTAACCGTGGCCGAAATGTTGGTTTATCCAGTATAGTTCTCTACATTACGACGCGGTACGATACTCAGAAAACTTAAATGTTAACTAATTGCAGCCGAGGAAGCCTACGCAATTATATTAATGTATGGTACTACAGACTGCGGATCGTGGTAGTGCCAGATTGTACAGCTCTAATAGAACCCTTAGGTTTAAGTACTCCCCACAGCGAAAACGACATACAGACGTCGGTACACGTAGACAAATATACTTTGAAAACCAGCGACCCTTGTCGAAGGCACACCGTTTTGTTTTTGAATAAACACTTTGCTGTCAAGACAAACTCAAAGAAACATATAGTAACACGGAAGACACTCTGTGGATAATTGTTCCAATCCAGGATATGCTCACTATGTCCACCATTGTGAATTTTAATTTCCTTCTCAGGAACAGTGATGTTAGTGACAACTCTACTGCACATTTCCGTAATTTCACTGCAAGCTTGAACAATAAGGTGTCTGAGCTCCGTCAAATCACGTGGACGTTTCGGGAAAATTGTTTCCTTTAGGTACCCGCTAAAGAAAAATGTCACATGGGTTGAAGTCTGGACTATTGGGGGTCCAAATTTGCCCGTCGTTGAAATGACCTGGAAATCTGAGTGAAATGACCCGCTTGTCGATGCGCTCGTGATACGAATCCAAGACGGTGTTGGCAGTATGCGGTCTTGCTCCAACCGGCGTGAACCACTGCGTGTTGAAGGGCAATGCAGTATCAAGAAGCTGTGGAACGAAGTTACTGAGGGGTATGCTCAAATAATGTGCACTGTTCACAGTTTATTCAAAGAAGAAATGTCCGTGACTTGAAATTGCGACCCCCACTGTAATCCTCGGAGCATGATGTTGTCCTTCATGAAGCACTTTCCGAATTGCAGTAGCTCAAGAGCGTACATTTTGGTTGTTAAACAGACCGTCGAAATTAAAATGCACCTCATCTGTAAATGAAATGTTGCTGAGAATTTGTCCCTTATCCTCCACCCAGCGGTCAAACAGCAGTCCCTGTCGCTTGTGTTCTGCAGTGAGCTTCTGAGATGGCGTCATCTTGTTCGGGTATATCCGGAGGTCACTTAAGAATCCATTGAACGAGACATCTGTATATGCCCAGTTGCACTGTTGCCTTTCTGCACGACTTGCCGGGGCTTCTTTGTAGAGCAACTCGTACCGCTTCGACAGTCTCCAGCAAACAAACAGGCTTCGGCCGAGATCGCCTCGCTTCCCATATCGATCAAAAATGGTTCAAATGGCTCTGAGCACTATGTGACTTAACTTCTGAGGTCATCAGTCGCCTAGAACTTAGAACTAATTAAACCTAACTAACCTAAGGACATCACTAACACCCATGCCCGAGGCAGGATTCGAACCTGCGACCGTAGCGGTCGCTCGGCTCCAGACTGTAGCGTCCAGAACCGCACGGCCACTCCGGCCGGCCCATATCGATCATTCTCGCACAAATTGATCACACAGCCTGTATGTAAATGGTTGTCTTGCAAGAGCCCACCCTGTCTTAAACTGTTATCGAAACCGCCCCTGAGTCGCAACGGGAGTTTTCGTTTCGTGGAAATGTAACACAACTGCCGATCGCTGCTGCGTTGTTAGTTGTCCATTGTCGGCCATGCTGTAAACACTGGACTCCTAGCGACGGTATCGTGAATCACGTGATATTTCGTAATTCATTTGTTTCTCGGAACTCTACAGCTATTGCTATTGAGATGCTGAACGGAATATCTAGCGCAACTCATAAATTGTATACGAAACAAATGGTGTCACATTTCGTGTGCTACCCTGCAGCTCATTTTTTTTCTGTTAATCCTTCACGATTCGATTATCAAACACTAATACCATAGTAAACAGTTTTAACAAAGTAATAATTGGAACACGCACACACGCACACCACACACAAGTTAGGACAAATCATTCTCGCATTCCCCTTCACTCCCCGCCCCCCCCCCCCCTCAAACGCAAAAGAGGAAAAAAAATTATACTCACTTGCAGAAACAATTTAGGACATTTCATGCTGCTCCCCACTCCACCTTTGCAAACCCAATCTCTCCACGTTATATGTATTTATATAAAGTGTTCAAATCACTTTCCGTTAAACGTCTAGGGGTGACAGGTCATGCCATGAGGAACCAAAATGTTCACTGACGCTTCCCACTGACATTAGTCGTTTTTTTTATTATTATTGGATACTTCCGTGGAGGCGGCAGGACGTAGGTACACTGCGACGCGCGTATGCAGTGTGTGGTGTCTATAATCCAGTCATATGCTCCGAGTGAAAGGTCGTAGGCCGAGCAAAATTAAAGTTCTCAGTTCACTTTAAAAAAAGCTTTCTCCGCTTAAAGGCACTCTTTCTCAAGATTTTATTGTTGAAAAGCACTCTTATCAACTTACTGGGGTAGTTACTTTTCTGACGCAGCTCACGTGGTCAGTAGACCCTGCTACTTTGGTGAAGCCTCGTCATCCCAGGGCCGGAAAATACTGAAAGACACCTAGCGTCGCCGGGAAGCGTCAACGAGTTTTTTGTCTCTAATGCAACTTGTTCCTCACGACGTGATCTATAACTGCTAGACGACTGATGCAAAGACATTTGAACAGCTTGTATACAAGGTGTTTCACAGCTCATGTTAGACGCTCCTCGAGGTTGTAGAGGGCAGTTAGTAGATCAAATTTTACACAGGAACCCATGTCCAGAAACGTCATCCAATGACTCTACTGAGCGTCAAAGTATTAGGCGCTGGCGCCTGTTTTTTACTTATGGGACTTAACTGCTAAGGTCATCAGTCCATAAGCTTACACACTATTTAGCCTAAATTATCCTAAGGACACACACACACACACACACACACACACACACACACATGCCCGAGGGAGGACTCGAACCTTCGTCGGCACCAGCCGCAGGCGCCTGTAAATGTATGTATACGCAGGGTCATTCCATGATGATGTTACAAACTTTCAAGGATGAATGAGACGGATAAATGTATCAATTTGAGGTAAGGGTCCCTGGTTCGAAACGAACGAGTCGAAAGTTACGGGCGAAAATCATTCCGATACCGTTGACATTAGAATATATGTACTGGTACTATTGTTGCTAAGACTGTGAGGTAGGCAACTTCTGAGCTGATAGTATGGACCAAAACAAGAGAAAAAGTGTCTAGTAAACAGGGGCTCTAAAATGCATACCTGAGGAGCTATGAGTATTTGTTCATCTTCGCTACTGTGAAACATCTGTATTGAACAAGTGCTCAGGGCTCTTAAGGTACGCATTTTAGAGCCCATGTTTACTACACATTTTTCTTCTTTTGGTCCATACTACTACCTCTGGAAGTTAGCTACCCTACAATCTTAGCAACAACAGAACCAGCACACGTATTCCACTGTCAGAGGTATTGGAGTGGTTTTCGTCTGTAACTTTCGACTCGTTCCTTTCCGAACCGGAAACCCTTATCTCAAACTGATACATTTATCTTTATCCATCATCTTTGAAAAGTTTGTTACATTATCGCGGAATCACCCTGTATATACTTAAGTTTACAGCCACCGGCGCTTATAACTTTGACGCTCTGTAGCGTCGTTGGTTGACGTTTCCGGACATGGGTTCCTATGTAAAAGTCCCCTCTACAACCTCTATAAGTATGTAACATCAATTGTTAAACACCCTGTATAAACACGCAGTGGAACAGCAATCACTATAATAGCCACAAAAAAATGCAAACTTCGATTGCATTCCACGCGATCAAAACAAACTACACCAAAAAAAGGTCAACATAAATATATAAAAACGTGAAAATGAGAAAATATTGTGTGTCTGTGCAGTGCTAGCGCTAGAAATCGAACGCCTGCCTATTGAAGAACGCATGGAAAAATGTAGAAACCAAAAAACCTAAGTAAAGATTTGTTTATAAATATTTTAATCGTTCCGTTGGCCGCTGGTTATGCTTTAAATAATGCAAACGCATTTGGTGCAAATAAGACTCTATAAAGTCACCAAAGGCATTGAATAACTCACATATTTCAGGTGAAACTACAAGTTTACTGCTACCAGTCACAATACATTTTATATCCACTACGCGTTTCAGAGGTCTAGATACCAATCATCAGTTGAATTTACGTGAATTAACAATACAGGAATGTGATGAAGTTTTAAGCCTCTGAAGCTAGTGAAAATAAAATAATTATTGCTAACAATAGACTTCTAGTTTCAAGTAATAATAATTAAAGTCACGGTAAAGCCTAACCTAAAATATTTACGTTTAATGGGCAGATTGGAGGTTTTCGTAATTACGTGTTCCATAAAACGGCGATAGCAGAAGTTAAAATCTGCTCCTGCACGACAATTCTTATCGTGGAACGGCGTGACGTCACAAATTTATCGAAGGTTGGTGGCCGAGAAACACGTGGAAGTGGTGCTGAGTTATAGCCTTTCAGGTCTCTGGAGCCATTCTCGGCCCGCACGTGTTGGCTCCAACTTGGCTGATAGCGCGTCCTGGGAGACAAACGGGGACGTGACCATCCCCCGCTGTGACCGCCCGCCTGTGCAACTAGGGCGAAAAGACGGCACTAACTGGCTAAATGAACTCAAGGCGTAGCTCGAGCGGCTCTCACTGCGAACACGACTTAGCTCTTTAGGTGAAAATGTGTCTCTCAGGAAAAAATGGTTTCCAGTACCACTCTACTGAGGATCCTAATGTATTTTAACTGGTAATATCGCTCTCAGTCATCCGTTAGACACTCACAGTTGGCAGCACCATGTCATTCAGCAGCATGTCATTCTCAATGGAGAGAAGTCTTCCGAAGTAAGAGTGATTTCAGGTGTGCCGCAGAGGAGTGTCGTAGGACCGTTGCTATTCACACTATACATAAATGACCTTGTGGATGACCTGAGGCTTCTTGCGGATGATGCTGTCGTACATCGAGAGGTTGTAACAATGGAAAATTGTACTGAAATTCAGGAGGATCTGCAGCGAATTTACGCATGGTGCAGGGAATGGCAATTGAATCTCAATGTAGACAAGTGTAATGAGCTGCGAATACATAGAAAGAAAGATCCCTTATCATTTAGCTACAATATAGCAGGCCAGCAACTGGAAGCAGTTAATTCCATAAATTATCTGGGAGTACGCATTAGGAGTGATTTAAAATGGAATGATCATACACTCCTGGAAATTGAAATAAGAACACCGTGAATTCATTGTCCCAGGAAGGGGAAACTTTATTGACACATTCCTGGGGTCAGATACATCACATGATCACACTGACAGAACCACAGGCACATAGACACAGGCAACAGAGCATGCACAATGTCGGCACTAGTACAGTGTATATCCACCTTTCGCAGCAATGCAGGCTGCTATTCTCCCATGGAGACGATCGTAGAGATGCTGGATGTAGTCCTGTGGAACGGCTTGCCATGCCATTTCCACCTGGCGCCTCAGTTGGTCCAGCGTTCGTGCTGGACGTGCAGACCGCGTGAGACGACGCTTCATCCAGTCCCAAACATGCTCAATGGGGGACAGATCCGGAGATCTTGCTGGCCAGGGTAGTTGACTTACACCTTCTAGAGCACGTTGGGTGGCACGGGATACATGCGGACGTGCATTGTCCTGTTGGAACAGCAAGTTCCCTTGCCGGTCTAGGAATGGTAGAACGATGGGTTCGATGACGGTTTGGATGTACCGTGCACTATTCAGTGTCCCCTCGACGATCACCAGTGGTGTACGGCCAGTGTAGGAGATCGCTCCCCACACCATGATGCCGGGTGTTGGCCCTGTGTGCCTCGGTCTTATGCAGTCCTGATTGTGGCGCTCACCTGCACGGCGCCAAACACGCATACGACCATCATTGGCACCAAGGCAGAAGCGACTCTCATCGCTGAAGACGACACGTCTCCATTCGTCCCTCCATTCACGCCTGTCGCGACACCACTGGAGGCGGGCTGCACGATGTTGGGGCGTGAGCGGAAGACGGCCTAACGGTGTGCGGGACCGTAGCCCAGCTTCATGGAGACGGTTGCGAATGGTCCTCGCCGATACCCCAGGAGCAACAGTGTCCCTAATTTGCTGGGAAGTGGCGGTGCAGTCCCCTACGGCACTGCGTAGGATCCTACGGTCTTGGCGTGCATCCGTGCGTCGCTGCGGTCCGGTCCCAGGTCGACGGGCACGTGCACCTTCCGCCGACCACTGGCGACAACATCGATGTACTGTGGAGACCTCACGCCCCACGTGTTGAGCAATTCGGCGGTACGTCCACCCGGCCTCCCGCATGCCCACTATACGCCCTCGCTCAAAGTCCGTCAACTGCACATACGGTTCACGTCCACGCTGTCGCGGCATGCTACTAGTGTTAAAGACTGCGATGGAGCTCCGTATGCCACGGCAAACTGGCTGACACTGACGGCGGCGGTGCACAAATGCTGCGCAGCTAGCGCCATTCGACGGCCAACACCGCGGTTCCTGGTGTGTCCGCTGTGCCGTGCGTGTGATCATTGCTTGTACAGCCCTCTCGCAGTGTCCGGAGCAAGTATGGTGGGTCTGACACACCGGTGTCAATGTGTTCTTTTTTCCATTTCCAGGAGTGTATAAAGTTGATCGTCGGTAAAGCAGATGCCAGACTGAGATTCATTGGAACAATCCTAAGGAAATGCAATCCAAAAACAAAGGAAGTAGGTTACAGTACGCTTGTTCGCCCACTGCTTGAATACTGCTCAGCAGTGTGGGATCCGTACCAGATAGGGTTGATAGAAGAGATAGAGATAGAAGAGAGAGAGAAGATCCAACGGAGAGCAGCGCGCTTCGTTACACGATCATTTAGTAATCGCGAAAGCGTTACGGAGATGATAGATAAACTGCAGTGGAAGACTCTGCGGGAGAGACGCTCAGTAGCTCGGTACGGGCTTTTGTTGAAGTTTCGAGAACATACCTTCACCGAGGATTCAAGCAGTATATTGCTCCCTCCTACGTATATCTCGCGAAGAGACCATGAGGATAAAATCAGAGAGATTAGAGACCACACAGAGGCATACCGACAATCCTTCTTTCCACGAACAATACGAGACTGGAATAGAAGGGAGATTTTGGAAACATGAGAAACACAAGCCTGCGACCATGAGACTTGGCGATTATGTTAGTCCTTCTTTTCATATGAACACTTCAATGTGACACATTTTCCCGAATGATGGATGACTTGGTTATATAAATATGCATTTTGGATGTTATCGGCGCTGTTGAATTCAAATTTTTCACTGCTTGCTATCGTCCTTTGTCACCGGGTCATTCCGACTCAGACAGCATTCGTCCATGGTGGTTAGGCAGTTAACCCTTTCGTGAGCCGTGGGAAACATGCTTCCCACTACAATGAACTCGTTCCTAGTCCCGTGGGATTCACAGTTCCCACCTCTGTATGGTGCTACTACCTAGTGAACAGTATAGGGTACTAGTTCCAGTCGGAAGTTCCCGCCGTTTCTGCTGTACCTTCGCGCAGATACATTGTATAGCTGAGTGTTGCTCTGTAGAGGAGCCTTTCAGTGCTGTTTGCGTGACATTTTGTGATTTTTTTCCTCAAAGCTATAGTATAAGGTAAATACTTTTGATTTACCCAAATTTATGAAGCAAAACGTAAAATTCTGAACTAGGGGAATTCCAGTTTGAAACAAAAGGAGCCATTTCTGCAATAAAATGGATGGATAACCGTCCAGTCACTTTCCTGTCCTCAATTCATGACCCATGGGAGACAGCCACAGTGAAAAGGAAAAACAAGGATACTTGAAAAAAGAGACAGCATTGGTCGTATATTTTTTACTATTGCAAAATCGATTTTCTGTCACTGAGTGACCATCTTCAGTGCTATATTGTATAACTTAAATTGGGATGCACTGTTGTCACTAAGCTTACGGCGATCACATAGACTGAGCTCAGGGGTTCCGACAAGTTTCTGTGATGCTCAGTTTCCATAGTGTCGTCTGATTGCAGCTCTGGTGGGATGCTGATGTGTTTATGTGTTGTTCAGCTTCCATAGGCTCATATATCGCAAAGGAGCGATAGGAGTGAGCTGCGTCCTACAAAGGTACTTTAAGAAATATCCTGTTCTGTGGTGTGCTGTGTCAAGATTATCAACGTTACATGAGCTGCTGGGATGGCCGCGAGCCTCAGTATAGAGAGACAAGATAGTGTAGTTCACATTTGCCAGAACATTTGCCAGGCATTCAGCCAACAAAATTCATGAATGGTTATTTGATAGTCAAATTCACAGATGAGGAAGTTAAAGAAATTCAGTTGGACTTCATTCAGAATTATGTATTCATACAAATATTAAATCAGGCATATTGCAAATTAATTATAGAGACATTCTGAGGTTTAATATAATTTAGTGACATGGACAGTAACGTTCATTGCATCACAGTTACAAACATAGGGATCAGAATAAGTCGCTGAAGAGTTTCGAATATACCGTTTGAGGAATGTGGTAGGGAAGGCGAATGGTCGATTCGGTTCATTGGGGGGAATTTAGGAAAGTGCGAGTCATCTATGAAGGAGATCACATATAGGACACTATGTGATCAAAAGTATCCGGACACCTGGCTGAAAATGACCTCCATCGGCAATGCTGGAATTCAGTGTGGTGTTGGCGACCTCCATCGGTAATGCTGGAATTCAGTGTTGTGTTGGCCCATTCTTACCGTTGACGACAGCTTCCACTCTCGCAGGCATACGTTCACTCACGTGCTGGAAGGTTTCTTGGTGAATGGCAGCCCATTCTTCACGGAGTGCTGCACTGAGGAGAGGTATCGATGTGGGTCGGTGAGGCCTGGTACCAAGTCGGCGTTACAGAACATCCCAAAGGTGTTCTATGGGATTCAGGTCAGGACTCTGTGCAGTCCAGTCCATTACAGGGATGGTATTGTCGTGTAACCACTCCGCCACAGGCCGTGCATTATGAACAGGTGCTCGATCGTGTTTAAAGATGTAATCGCCATCCCCGAAATGCTCTTCAATAGTGGGAAGCAAGAAGGTGCTTAAAACATCAATGTAGGGCTGTGTTGTGATAGTGCCATGCAAAACAACAAGGGGTGCAAGCCACCTACATGAAAAAAACTGCCACCGAATTTTACTGTTCGTTTTTACATACGGTGGCAGACGACGTTCACCGGGCATTCGACATACCCACACCCTCCCATTGGATCTCCATATGGTGTAACGTGATTTGGCACTCTACACAAAGTTTTTCCACCGTTCAATCGTCCAGTGTTTACGCTCCTTACACCAAGCGAGGCGTCGTTTGGCATTTACCGGCGTGATGGGTGGCTTACGAGCAGCCGCTCGACCACGAAATCTAAGTTTTCTCACCTCCCGCCTAACTGTCACAGTACTTGCAGCGGATCCCGATTCAGTTTGGAATTCCAGTGTGATGGTCTGGACAGATGTCTGCCTGTTACACATTACGACCGTCTTCAACCGTCGGCGGTCTCTGTCAGTCAACATACGGGGCCGGCCTGTACGCTTTTCTGTTGTACGTGGCCACGTTCTCACTTCACTATCACATCGGAAACTGTAGACTTAGGGATGTTTAGGAGTGTGGAAATCTCGCGTACAGACGTATGACACAAGTGACACCCAGTCACCTGACCACGTTCGAAGTCTTGAGTTCCGCGGAGCGCCCAATCTGCTCTCTCACGATGTCTAATGACTACTGAGGTCGCTGATATGCAGTACCTGGCAGTAGGCGGCAGTACTATGCACCTAATAAGAAAAACGTATGTTTCTTGTGGTGTCCGGATACTTTTGATCACATAGGGTATTTTTCAGTACTGCTCGAGTGTTTGGGATCCATACCATGTCAGATAAAAGGAAGGCATCGAAACAATTCAAAGGTAGGCTCCTGGATTTGTTACCAGTAGTTTCGAACAACACATACGTGTTACAGAGATGCTTCAGGAACTCAAATGGGCATTGTTGGAGGGAAGGCAGCGTTCTTTCCAAGGAACACTACTGAGAAAACTTAGAGAACCGGTGTTCGAAACTGGTTGTCGAACTATTGTGCTACTGCCAACATACACCGCGCACAAGAACCACGAAGACGATACGAGAAATTAGGGCTCGCACGGAGGCATATAGATAGTTGTTTTTCCCTCGCTCTGTTTGCATGTGAAACAGGAAAGGAAAGGACTAGTAGTCGTACAGGGTATGTTCCACCAAGAGCCTTTAGTGGCCTGCGAAGTATCTATGTTAGTGTAGATGTTCATGTAGAAATCAGCAATAAATGGCTGAAGTTATCAGTAAAACACTTTCAACACATTATTGGTGTATCATGTTCTAAAAGGAGAGCGGGGGCACGTGATACAAGAACAACAATGATGTCAAAATTGTCAAAATACAAATGAGCAGGTGCATCGCCTCATAAGCTCATCGAACCAAATATTAATCATCCACTTAAAAGAGCACACTGGTCGCTTTGGAGCGCTCTAAATGATGCAGAACTGGATCTGGTGGTCATGTGACCCTCCAATGCTCTTTCACCACGGCAGTTATTTGGTGTGCATGTGGCATGTGGTTCAGTGGAATCAGATAGTTTGGGTATGCAGATGTGTGTTAACGACATTGCTCAATATTTTCGTGTATCAAGATGGACTGAACAACATATCTGCAAGGAACCCTGTACTACTGGCAGTCACATGAGAGGGCGTAAGAACAGTGGTCGTAAGAAATTCTGGCCGACAGAGACCCGAGACGAGTATCATGCCTTTTCAGTGACAACTGGTTTCAAAAGGGGTATCAGGAGCTGCTGCAGGACAGTGCAGATCCATCTCACCAGAATCAGAACGAATAACGCGGAGGGAAATGCACGCAACAGGCATTTGGGTTGGGTTTTTTGGGGGAGGAGACCAGAGAGCGAGGTCATCAGTCTCATCGGATTATGGAAGGACGGGGAAGGAAGTCGGCCGTGCTCTTTCTAAGGAACCATCCCGGCATTTGCCTGGAGCGATTTAGGGAAATCACGGAAAACCTAAGGATGGCCAGACGCGGGATTGAACCGTCGTCCTCCCGAATGCGAGTCCAGTGTGCTAGCCACTGCGCCACCTCGCTCGGTCAGGTGTTTGGAATCAGGTACCACACTAAAAGGCCATCGCTCACAGCTGCAAAGGGCCCACCACACATTCAGTGGGCCAAAAAACACATAATACTGAACAGCAGCTCATGACGTTCTATTGTGCAGTCAGAGTTCTCTCAATAACGACTAGCCATGAGCTCAAGTCACACCCGATAACTCCCCACATCATGATGCCAGAAGAAACACCGCTGTGCCTCTCCAAAGCAATGGAAGAATGGAAGCTCTCCTCAGGTCGCCGCCATTCTAACCGACGATGGTCATACGGGATAGTTGAAAACGGCGGTTCATCGCCGACTATCCGGTGACAGCGCCACTCGAAACGCAGCCGGTAATATTTTTTGTTGTTACCGGCAGCCTATGCATGGGATGATAATTGAGTGCTTGACACACAATACGGCGATCTTCCTATGCGGTGGTCAGTAGCGATCGACTGGAAACTTGATAACGGGTATGCCTTTCCTCCTTTCCCATACAGGCTAACATCGGGCCAAGGTCGCATCCAAATGCCCCACAAATCTGGACATTGTACAATTCGACTAGCCAGTCAAATCGAGAGTCACAATGAGGCTTTTTTCAAACACTGTCAGGTGCTGATAACCCTGTCTAAACTGTACTCGGTGTCTATGTTCTCCGTCTTCACAATGATCACTCAACATCTGACGCCGTTCAAGCTCTTTACATACGTTACCAGGCCCGGTGACAACACTAAACACGAACAACGCTAATGCACTCTGTGTCTGTTCTACATGTCACAGATAATTACAACTCTAATCATTTACATACTCACCGATGGTGTGTACGTCTATGAATTTAAACTGACTCCCGAACACGTCTTCTGGGCGTCTCATTTTTTTTGTCAGGCAAGGTACGTAGGTCTGTGCCCCGAGGTTGGCTTACGGCGTTTTGTTTCTCAGTGTCAATATTTTCAGTGCTAATGTCCTAATGGCGACAGTATAATGCGCCCTGTGGAAGCGTATTACCGTATTATTCTCGTTATGTAAAGTTGTGCAGTGAACACTTTCGTGGTAGGTAAAGTGTTGAAATTCCTAAAATTTAATTATCTTTACAGAGTGTCACTAATAAAAGTAACGTTACGATCTCGTTCCCTGTACAGATGAAATTTCCGGAGGTTCCATAACTTCACGTAGAATTTGTGAAGTATTGGCTTGTTCCAATTTTGTGATTTTCTGTGAAGACCCCTTGCGAAGTGGTGCCAGGCACACACTACTGCGAAATGATAACGTCATTTGTCAAGCAAAAGTTTTAGACGCCATCGAGTTTTCATATCAGTCTACATCTACTTCTACATCCATACTCCGCAAGCCACCTCACGGTGTGTGGCGGAGCGTACCTTGAGTACCTCTATCGGTTCTCCCTTCTACTCCAGTCTCGTATTGTTCGTGGAAAGGAGGATTGTCGGTATGCCTCTGTGTGGGCTCTAATCGCTCTGATTTTATCCTCATGGTCTCTTCGCGAGATGTACGTAGGAGGGAGCAATATACTGCTTGACTCCTCGGTGAACGTATGTTCTCGAAACTTCAACAAAATCCCGTACCGAGCTACTGAGCGTCTCTCCTGCAGTCTTCTACTGGAGTTTATCTGTCACTCGGTAACGCTTTCGCTATTAGTAAATGATCCTGTAACGAAGCGCGCTGCTCTCCGTTGGATCTTCTCTCTCTCTTCTATCAACCCTATCTGGTACGGATCCCACACTGCTGAGCAGTATTCAAGCAGTGGGCGAACAAGCGTACGGTAACCTACTTCCTTTGTTTTCGGATTGCATTTCCTTAGGATTCTTCCAGTGAATCTCTGTCTGGCATCTGCTTTACCGACGATCAACTTTATATGATCATTCCATTTTAAATCACTCCTAATGCGTACTCCCAGATAATTTATGGAATTAACTGCTTCCAGTTGCTGACCTGCTATATTGTAGCTAAATGATAAGGGATCTTTCTTTCTATGTATTCGCAGCGCATTACACTTGGCTACATTGAAATTCAATTGCTATTCCCTGCACCATATGCCAATTCGCTGCAGATCCTCCTGCATTTCAGTACTATTTTCCATTGTTACAACCTCTCGATATACCATAGCGTCATCCGCAAAAAGCCTCAGTGAACTTCCGATGTCATCCACAAGGTCATTTATTTATATTGTGAATAGCCACGGTCCTACGACACTCCCCAGCGACACACCTGAAATCACTCTTACTTCGGAAGACTTCTCTCCATTGAGAATGACATGCTGCGTTCTGTTATCCAGGAACTCCTCAATCCAATCACACAATTGGTCTGATAGTCCATATGCTCTTACTTTGTTCTTTAAACGACTTTGGGGAACTGTATCGAACGCCTTGCGGAAGTCAAGAAACACGGCATCTACCTGGGAACTCGTGTCTATGGCCCTCTGAGTCTCGTGGACGAATAGCGCGTCACAGTCTCCGTAGGTGAGTGGTCAGTGCTGCTGACTGCCATGTGGAGGACCCAGGTTCGTTTCCCAGTAATGCAAGGAATTTTTCCTTGGTGGGAGGACTGGTACTGTGTGCACTCCGCCTCGAGATGACAACTGAGGAGCTATTCGACCAATCAGTAGTGGTTTCAAGGTCCAGAACCGCGACAAATGTGATATCCGTGGTCAGTGAACAAGAACAATTCTAAGAACCGGAAATGAAATAAAGTCTATTTTCTGCACGTAAACGCATATCCCTTTCCAGTGGCTATCACCTGCAGGCTGAAGGCCTAATTAAGAAAAAGTAATTGGGCTGAAGACTGAATTACAACAAAAACAAATAATTTCTGGCTAAATGGTCTGGCAACAAAATAACTCTTGGCAGGAGCCCAATACTAATATGAACCAGAGTTCATATATCAATACATTAATTCTGGTGGAAGGCCGGTATTTGAAGTACTTTAACGAACTGAAATTACATGAAATGTATTCACAGTTGAGAATATACACCACCTTTGGCTCTATATTGAAATGACAATGAAAATTTGTGCCAGACTATCCATTCGAGCACCGAATCACGGCAAGACCTAAAATTCCATATGTTGTTGACAGTGTGTCACATCCTGGACTGCTGCGTTATGTATATTCCCGTCCATGAAGAACATATTTATTGTGAGTCGAGGGCCTGATATTGGCGAATGAACAGGAAATAGCAGTGCATGTGTTATTAAGAAACACATTGCAGCGTGCCTTTGGACATTCATGCATGCATATGGAGGTCTGGGTCTGGCCGTGATTCGTGCTCGGATGTCCGAAGCGGTTAAGGCAACCATTCGCGTAAAGCTGGAAATCCAGGTTCGAGTTCCAGCCCAGCATAAATTTTCGTAGCTGTCATTCCAATATACAACCGAAGATGGTTCATAATAGCAAAATACATTTTCTGTATTTCTTGACTGCAGTAGTCTCTAATGTGCCTGTTCCTTCGGACATGCATGCGTGACTGAAGGAACTTTGCATCATACTTCTTAGTAACACAAGCACTGTTATTTCGTATTTATTTGCCAATACCAGGTCCTTGACTCAATAAATGTCATTCTAGGACAGGAATACACATAACGGTTGAATACAGGTTGTCACACCTGGACTACGATATATGGAAGTTTCGGTGTGGTCGTGGTGCGTGCTCGGATGGTTGGTTAGTTGATTTTGGGGAAGGGACCAAACAGCGAGGTCATCGGTACCATAGGATCAGGGAAGGATGGAGAAGGAAGTCGGTCGTGCCCTTTCAAAGGAACTATCCCGGTATTTTCGTGGAGCGATTTAGGGAAATCACGGAAAATCTAAATCAAGATGGCCCGACGCTGGTGTGAACCGTCGTCCTCCCGAATGCGAGTCCAGTGTGCCAAACACTGCGCCACCTCGCTCGATGTGCTCGGATGGCGGAAGTGGTTAAGGCCCACAATTGGTGAGAGGATTTAGAGTTCGGTGTAGCTAAAGTTAAAAATCAGTGTTAATTACAAGTCCAAACTCTTGATACGGTGTCGCAGGCCTCACGTCGACTAGGAACGGTTCGAATTTAGCAGTTCCCCCTGGAGGATGACTCGGCTGTGCAGTTGGTGGTGGACTGCGACACGTCTTCCAGGATGCGCCGTAATAAGCCCCTGATTGTGGAAGAGCTTTTGCGCTCGGTGCCTGGACCACGGCTTACTCTGTGAAGACTGCCTTCTGCTATCTGTGCGCAGCCTTAAACGGCCTGACCGCGACAGAATTCTCCATTATTTTCAATCACGTGTCTATGCGCAATAAACTAGTTAGGGTACGTCGCGACTTGTACCGTAGTATGTGGAGGCTGCCGGCTTAACGCTGACAGGCGTGCCCCTACTCCGTACGGAACCCGCCTGACAGATCTGTTGTACAGGTGGCCACTACACCTAGTAGGCGCTCGGCCGAGATGTATGTACGAGGGCTGTACAGAAAGTAAGTTACGATCGGTCGCGAAATGGAAACTACTATGAAAATCCGATAAAGCGTTGCAAAGATGTGTTGGGCAGTGTCTCTAGTATGACTCTAGGTAGAGTTATGTCGCTCTTTTCATTCCTGAGCTCTTAGTGAGCGCGTAAAGATGTTACAGAAAATAGTCTCTCCCGCCAAGTACGATGGCCTAGTGAGAATTTTTCCCTGAAGCTATGCAACCAACATTACATAACTGTCGTGCGGTTTCTTCTTCAAGACAATTCTCAGCCTCATTCTGCAGGGGCAATGAAGATGTTCCTGCATCGTTTCAATTGGAAATGTTTGGTTACCCACAATACAGCCCGTAATTGTCTCCCACTGAGTTTCATGTCTGCTCAAACGAACCGCTGGCTATGAAGACAACATTTTGGCACAGACAACGAGCTTTAGGCCAGCGTAGAGAATTGGCGGAAAGCACTGGCGGCTGCCTTCTATGATGAGGGTATTGGAAAGTTGGTACAATGCTACGACGAATGTCTGAGTCAGAACGGCGACTACGTAGAGAAGTAGCTGAAAGGTGTAGCTAACTGTTACAAATGAAACATTTCTGATTTTCACTGTGATTTTCATTTCGCGATCAATCGTAACTTACTTTCTGGACAGCCCTCGTATTAACAACGACCGGGAGCGCGGTGTGCAACCGTGTAACCTTTCCGCATGGCCCGCACGCGCCTTTGGTGTGCGAGCGATAGCGCTAGTACGCTTCGCGACCGTTGGCGGAAGTTGCCGAAGATTACCGATGCTAATGACAGCCGCCTGAGCGCATGTCCGTAGCAGCCGCCTGAGCCACGAGGATTTCACGCGCCTGCACTACAGGCTACGAATTTGCAGTGTGCGCATGCGCAGTGCACTTCGCTTAGCGCCAGACTTGGGCGAAATTTATGTAAATTCATGAATAGTAAACATTATTCACTTATACGAATAAAAACACTTATTCGTCATCTATGAATATAGAGTGTAGGAATAATAGATAAATTTGAAATCTAATTGCATTTATTGCTCCAGTTCTTTGTCATTTAAGAAACAACTGTATAATTCGTTTTTTTAAATTAGTTTTCAAAAAAACTTTTTTTTATGTGTCTCATCAGGAACGTTATCTGAGTAACGGAAAGTTACCGTTATAACAGTAAAGGAAATACGTTCTACATATGCAACGCAATCTTGAATTCGTCTTCAATCATGAATTCGATGTATGATTTCCAGCTCACCTTCTTTAACACAAATTGAGATATCATCGGTTCTACTGTAGTTTTTGGCAAAAATTCGTTGTGATTCCACTTTAACTTTACTTCTCAAATTACATTCCAAATAAAATCTTCTGTTTACGTCATAATGTCATTCGAAACTAGTGACCCGATTTCTTTGACGTTTCTTTGGCTATTATATGTCTGAAGTTTGTTGTAAGTCTCATTTGGTCATGGGCAACAATAGAGGTGAACCACTTGTTTATAAATCGTGGGTAAGACTTTGCTGCAATATTTGCAGTTCGTATAGAAAGACAGAAAATGTCTTCAAATCGTCTCTTGACACATACACGATACACAGGTTGATGGTGTGCTGCAATATTACGGACTCCTTTATATACCCAGTGTCTCTCCCGAAATTTTTGAATCTCAAAGCTCTACGTAATTGCATAGACGGCTGTCGGATCTAAAAACTATTCCATATTATAACGGCAAGCTTACACAGAATTAATCGTAAGACACTTTGGACGACTGTGGACGTTCAACAGCTTTCCATAAACGTTTAAAGGGGATTTTAGATTAAAAGTTTGGTGATGTTAGTCGTTAGGAACCAGTGATTTCCTGCTTGGTTCACTCATTTTGTAGCACTAGAACCACGAACTGAGTTATTATGCTACGAAAACATGCATATCCGATAATGTTAGCAATCTAAGGAAGGTTTTGAAGTCTGAGAGCTTTTGTCGGTTCCATTCTAATCGTTGGCTGCTTGCGTAGAGTTCTTACACCGTGTTAGGAGCGGAGAAGTATTGACAGGTGTAGAGACAGATGAAGGGGGCCGAGTCGGTAGTGAAGTAGGGCTGTAACGCAGTAGGCAGGCTGACTGCAGCAACTAATAAAAAAGCGTGCATTGTAGCCCGCGCACTCGGACGATGCGACAGCCTGCTGGGTCCAAGCTGCCATTTATTGGCAGTCTATCTCTTGGAGAATTTATGTGCCTGCCGTCAGTGTCCGTGCACTTGTCAAAGCAGCCAGACCTTCTCTGCATTCTGAAAAAAATTTTATGATGACTTTCGACAGCTTGGAGGGCTTGGGGAAATTTGCACTTGTGGATGGACGTACAGCATGTCTTCAAATTTATAGCCGTCTCTATCAGGCACATTATTTTGTAAAACACAACAGGCATTTATTACGGCAACTACAAATTCATCTTGAACATCCATTGGGCGATGAAAATTCTCGTTCTCCATTTATTTGAAAGAATGCTTTTTATAAACCGCCTAGTCCGAGACAGACGGTTGTTAAAGGTTCTTTTATTGTTTGTTAAACTCCTTCCTGCATTATGAGGCACTATCTTTTCTAATATACCAAATGCCTCGTCTCCGAAAATGACTCACAGCATCGGTACTACCTTGTTTGATGTGGGACTTTCCTTTTATATTTCAAAAATTTCTGCTAACGAGATTTTCATGCAAAATTGATTGCATGAACGTATATGAGTCACTGTGTTTTCGGTATGCTCCAACATCCATGTAAGGGAACTTGTAATCCGCAGCACATAAAGCAAGTAAAACGACGGAAAAATAATACTTATAATAATAGTAAAGTATGTTTGTTATACGTTTGTTACGAGAAAAAAGCCCAATACATTTCACCTCCATGTCGCTCGGCTCATCGGTCAGCTGGCTGACTACATTGGCTGCTTGACATTGCGGCTGCCTAGTGCGTTATAGCCCAAACTGAGGCCATCAGCCTAGAAACATTTTTATGTTTCATTTGTTACACTGTAAATCAAGTGAAGCTTTGCTCAGCTTGAAGGATGGTTTCAGCACTGCAGTGCTTTACTAGGAATGGTTGTGTGCCCTTGAATTCCTCCCACCTCTGAGCAGATAGACAGAGTGCGAGCTACAGTTCAATACGTACTCCGAAATACGGCGCCTCTTGACTTGGCGTTATTGTCATTGTTATAAGTAAAAGACGTGATAAGAACAGAGAAATTGTAGGACCAACCGAGGATCCAACCTTAAGCTTAAGTTCTGTTGCCTGGAACTTAAGCCACTGAACCACAAAGGCACATTTCTGGACAAACAATTAATAAGTTATTTATGAAACAGTAACCGCAATGAGCCAAGGTAACAAATACTAATTCTGTACAAGAACTAAACAAAATACAATAAAATTATGTGTTGTTTAATTTACAGACAATTTATTGGCGAATAAATTTGCCTGCGTTATCTACTTAGTCGAAGAATTATCCAGATAGAAATCTATTCGAATAATACGGATTTCTTTTCACCACTACACCATACCCTTCCTGTTCGTAGTATCATATGTAATGACTCGTACTAGTTCATTTGCGCGATTTACTCACGAAATCCTACGGTGTTGCAGGATTGAAGCTTTTTTGTTAACTGGAAACAGAGTTGACAATTACTGTCTGTTGTCACACTCTCAGCCTAAATCTTTTTAGTTTGTTCTGTTCAGACTATGTCTAAATGTCAGTTCGATTTTAGCAGCTAACTGAAAGCGAGCATTAATTCATCAGCTATGATTTCACGGAAATACACAGTTCGACAACTGAAACAATAACCTTCAATATTCGATTTATTCGGTTATAACTTTAATTTTTGTTATACTGTGGTAATGCTTCTTGAATCTCAGGTATACAGCACACACCTTCTCTATACACAACATGGAAATTTGACAGCTAAATAGAAATTCTAATTCTAAATGGATTGTAAAGCTTGCCTGCCCTAGTAGTGCCGCTACATCGTGTCGACGCTACATTGGTAGATTCTGTTTCCGTACCCACGTGGAATGGTGAAGTGGCTCTCGACCGTCACTCTGTGAGTGAGCGCCGCATGATACCAATTGAGTACACTGCCAGCCACGTGCTTCCGCGTGTGTGTGCATAGCAAGTGATGTAGACAAGCAGCTTAGTACGCCATTCTACAGCCTACAGAGTTAGTGTTAAAAAATTAAGATAGTAAATAATATAAGCAGGCGATAAAATCTGTGACTTAAATGGTAAAATGGCGGAAAATTGTTGAACTTGAAACATAAAACAAAAGGTTGGCGATGCTAAGAAAATACACAGGAAGCAGACAGGTAAAATAATAGACAGACAATAAAAAACACGGCGACAGTCTGGTTTCTGTTCGCAAGAGATATAAAAATCATACCCAGCGACAGCATGATTTCTGTTCGCAACACTTTGGAAAAGACTCACAACACTGAACACTCACTTGAACACTGCACTAAAAAGTTGGCATAAATATGACACGCCACAGCCGAGGGCAGATGAGGGGAACCTCGACAGATGATGGGAAAGAAAAGGGGGAAGGAGAGGAAAAACTAAGTGGGGGGAGGGGGGGGAAGGAGCCGACGGAGGACGAAGACTCATAAGAGGGGGGGGGGGCTGGGCAGATGCGATAGGAGGAGGAGAAAGGCAGAGGAGGGGAATGCCAAAGGACTCGTTGGGGGGGGGGGGGGTTAGGAAACCTGCTTTCTCGAATCGCTAGACAACTGTTTAAGCAAATCGTATTAATGAATTTTAATTACGCTAAGATAAATGACAGTTCTTAACTTTGAGATTTTACAATGGCGTGTCGAGAGCAATGGGCGACAGACAAAATAAGAAAATCTCTTCGGTATACAGAACTCCTAACACAAGTGAAACAATACAGTTTCTAAATCGCTGGTGTAGAACACGTAGAACGGCTTGTCTTCAGCTGGGCCGCAGCCAGGCGGCGGTGCACTTATGTTCTCATCGCCTAGAGGCCGCTGCTGTCTCTCTGTCGTCCTAGAGAGGGGTTGGTCAGCGTACTATTGGCTGACGTCTGCATTGCAAATGGCTCTGAGCACTATGGGACTTAACATCTGAGGTCATCAGTCCCCTAGAACTTAGAACTACTTTAACCTAACTAACCTAAGGACATCACACACAGCCATGCCTGAGGCAGGATTCAAACCTGCAACCGTAGCGGTCACGCGGTTCCAGACTAAAGCGCCTAGAACCGCTCGGCCACAACGGCCGGCACGTCTTCATAGCCTCTCTGCTCTACCGTTCCTGACCGTCGTGCCGGCGCTTGGCGTTTACGCCGGAACAGTCTTGCTGGTAGGCTTAACAGACCACTTTCAGGCCTAAATTCTGTTTAGCATTTCGATGTATGCAGCTGTCTCGAGCAAAGAGCAAACGCCATAGGGGTTTACCTGTAGTAAGTTAAGCATTTAGACCTCCAAGAAGGCGGACTGCAAAAAAGCGACAAGCTGGTGTACTATTAATGTGATCGCTGCACAATCTGCGTTTGTTCCTGAACCCCGTCTCAGGCACCAAGAGAACAGACAGGCGAAAAAATAGACAGCATTCAATATTCCTTCTGACAGTTGAGCACCTGTGTAAGGAACAAAGTGTTAATCTTTCTTCTACATCTTCATGATATGTACGCTGTGGACATTCCCATTCCTCGAGATAATAACAGCCTTGTTCACTGTACTGATCGAATACATTCTTAGTTTGATCAACACTCAGGCTCCCTATAGCCTCTGGACTCGCTCTCTAAATCACCTAATATTAATCCTATAGAATATGTCTGGAACAGTGGGTGAACCTAAAAAAGCTTTCCAAGCAATACAACCTCCAGTGTTTGCCACTTCTATTGCATCGGCCTCTAAGAAGCCAGTGCCAAGTTTGATGCTTTCACACAAACAACGACCCCAGATTCAGCTACACAATGTACACTGATAAGCCAGAACATCATTACCATCGACCTACTATCGATATAAACGCGCCAAGGTGATAGCAGCGTCACCTGGCGAAGAAAGACTGCTAGTCATGGGCGCTAATGACCTCAGCAGTTGAGCGCCCTTAAACCCAAACAAAAGAAAACAAAAAAAAAACTGCTAGTCAGACACATGTGTTGTGCATGTAACATCAGCGAACGTGATGCCTCTATGTAAAATGGGGAAGGCACTATCTATCTGAGTTTCACCAAGGGCATCTTGTGATGGCCCGTAGACTCGGCACGAGCATTTCGGAAACTGCACGACTTGTCGGCTGTTCGAGGGGTGCAGTGGCGAGTGTCGTCAGCACGTAGAGAAACAACGTCCAGACGTCGAGGGCTTGAGTGGCCACTCATTGCAGATGTCGGACGTCGTAGGCTGGGTACACTGATAAAACAGGACAGGTGGTGAGTTGTGGCGGAACTAACATCAGACTTTAATGCTAGGCAGAGTGCAAGTGTGTCAGAACACAAAAATAAATAAAATGTCGTGTGACTAGGGCCTCCCGTCGGGTAGACCGTTCGCCAGGTGCAAGTCTTTGGATTTGACGCCACTTCGGCGACTTGCGCGTCGACTGGGATGAAATGATGAAGATGAGGACAACACAACACCCAGTCCCTGAGCGGAGAAAATCTCCGACCCAGCCAGGAATCGAACTCGGGCCCTTTTTGATTGACATTCTGTCGCGCTGGCCACTCAGCTACCGGGGGCGGACAGTCTGAACACACAGTGCACCGAACACTCCTAACGGTGGGTTTCCGCAGCCGACGACTCATGAACGTGTCAATGCTAACATCACGACATCGGCAACTACGACTGTAATGGGCACCTGACCATCGTCACTGGACGTTCGCGCATTGGCAGAGCGTTACGTAGTCTGATGAACCCCGATACCTTCATCATGCCGGTGGAACGGCGCGAAACCGTCGTCTTCCAGGGGAATAGTTCCTTGACACCTGTACTGTGGAACAGAGACAGGCTGGCGATGGCTCGATTGTGCTCTTGGGAGCTTTCACATGGGTATCCATGGTCCAGTGGAGCTCTTGCAAGGCGCCATGAAGGCCAAGGAGTATCGTACACTGGTTTGCAGACCACTTACACCCCTTCATGACGATGATGCTTGCCACCGGCAGTGCCATTTTTCAACAACATAATGCGCCATGTCACAAAGCCAGGAGTGTGATGAAGTGGTTCGAGAAACACAGCGTCAAATTCCAATTGATGTGCTGCCCCTCGAACTCGCCGGATCTCAACACTATCAAACACATCACGGATGTAATTGGACGTGACGTCAGAGCTCATAGCCCCTTCACCGAAATTTACGGGAATTATGTGACTAGTGTGTGCAGTGACCAACCAAGGCCTCATTCCTTCCATGCCACGATGCGTCGCCGCTGTTATCCGTGGGAAACGTTTTACATGCTTTCTATTAGGTAAGTGGTCATAATGTTCTGACTGATCAGTGTATTAGTTCCTCTTACGTATATTTCACAAAAAGATCATCAAGATAAAATTAGTAAGATTCGAGCCCACACGGAGGCTTCATCTACATCCATATCTACATCCACATCTACATTTATACCCCGCAAGCCACCCAACGGTGTGTGGCGGAGGGCACTTTACTTGCCACTGTCATTACTTCCCTTTCCTGTTCCCGTCGCGTATGGTTCGCGGGAAGAACGACTGCCCGAAAGCCTTCGTGCGCGCTCGAATCTCTCAAATTTTACATTCGTGATCTCCTCGGGAGTTATAAGTAGGGGGAAGCAATATACTCGGTACCTCATCCAGAAACGCACCCTCTCGAAACCTGGACAGCAAGCTACACCACGATGCAGAGCGCCTCTCTTGCAGAGTCTGCCACTTGAGTTTGCTAAACATCTCCGTAACGCTATCACGCTTACAAAATAACCCTGTGACGAAACGCACCGCTCTTCTTTGGATCTTCTCTATCTCCTCTGTCAACCCGACATGGTACGGATCCCACACTGATGAACAATACTCAAGTATAGGTCGAACGAGTGTTTTGTAAGCCACCTCCTTTGTTGATGGACTACATGTACTAAGGACTCTCCCAATGCATCTCAACCTGGCACCCGCCTTACCAACAATTAATTTTATATGATCATTCCACTTCAAATCGTTCCGTGCGCATACTCCCAGATATTTTACAGAAGTAACTGCTACCAGTCTTTGTTCTGCTATCATATAATCGTACAATAAAGGATCCTTCTTTCTGTGTATTCGCAATACATTACATTTGTCTATGGTAAGGGTCACTTGCCACTCCCTGCACTAAGTGCCTATCCGCTGCAAATCTTCCTGCATTACGCTGCAGTTTTCTAATGCTGCAACTTCTCTGCATACTACAGCATCATCCGCGAAAAGCCGCATGGAACTTCCGACACTATCTACTAGGTCATTTATATATATTGTGCAAAGCAATGGTCCCATAAGACACCCCTATGGCACGCCAGAGGTTACTTTAACGTCTGTAGACGTCTCTCCATCGAGAGCAACATGCTGTGTTCTGTTTGGTAAAAACTCTTCAATCCAGCCACACAGCTGGTGTGATATTCAGTAGGCTCTTACTTTATCAGGCGACAGTGCGGAACTGTATCGAACGCCTTCCGGAAGGAAAATGGCATCCACCTGGGAGCCTGTATCTATATTTTCTGGGTCTCATGAACAAATAAAGCGAGTTGGGTCTCGCAGTATCGCTGTTTCCGGAATCTACGTTGATTCCTACAGAGTAGATTCTGCGTTTCCAGAAATACATGATACGCGCGCAGAAAACATGTTCTAAAATTCTACAACAGATCGATGTCAGAGATATAGGCCTATAGTTTTGCGCATCTGCTGGACGACCCTTCTTGAAAACTGGAACTACCTGTGCTCTTTCCCCATAATTTGGAATCTTCCGTTCCTCTAGAGACTTGCGGTACACGGCTGTTAGAAGAGGGGCAAGTTCTTTCGCGTACTCTGTGTAGAATCGAATTGGTATCCCGTCAGGTCCAGTGGACTTTCCTCTGTTGAGTGATTGCAGTTGCTTTTCTATTCCTTAGACACTTATTTCGATGTTAGCCATTTTTTCGTTCGCGCTAGGATTTAGAGAAGGAACTGCAGTTCGGTCTTCCTCTGTGAAACAGCTTTGGAAGAAGGTGTTTAGTATTTCAGCTTTACGCGTGTCATCGTCTGTTTCAATGCCATTATCATCCCAGAGTGTCTGGATATGCTGCTTCGATCCACTTACTGAGTTAACGTAAGACCAGAACTTCCTAGGATTTCTGTCAAGTCGGTACATAGAATTTTACTTTCGAATTCACTGAACGCTTCACGCATTGCCCTCCTTACGCTAACTTTGACATCGTTTAGCTTCTGTTTGTCTGAGAGGTTTTGGCTGCGTTTAAATTTGCAGTGAAGCTCTCTTTGCTTTCGCGGTAGTTTCCTAACTTTGTTGTTGTACCACGGTGGATTTTCGCGTCCCTCACAGTTTTACTCGGCACGTACCTGTCTAAAACGCTTTTTACGATTGCCTTGAACTTTTTCCATAAACACTCAACATTGTCAGTGTCGGAACAGAAATTTTCGTTTTGATCTGTTAGGTAGTCTGAAATCTGCCTCCTGTTACTCTTGCTAAACAGATAAACCTTCCACCCTTTTTTTATATTCCTATTTACTTCCATATTCAGGGATGCTGCAACGGCCTTATGATCACTGAATCTCTGTTCTGCGCTTACAGAGTCGAAAAGTTCGTGTCTGTTTGTTATTAGTAGGTCCAAGATGTTATCTCCACGAGTCGGTTCTCTGTTTAATTGCTCGAGGTAGTTTTTGGATTGTGCACTCAGTATAATGTCACTCGATGCTCTGTCCCTACCATCCGTCCTAAACATCTGAGTGTCCCAGTCTATATCTGGTAAATTGAAATCTCCACCTAAGACTATAACATGCTGAGGAAATTTATGTGAAATGTATTCCAGATTTTCTCTCAGTTGTTCTGACACTAGTGCTGCTGAGTCGGGAGGTCGGTAAAAGGAGCCAATTACTAACCTAGCTCGGTTGTTGAGTATAACCTCCACCCATAATAATTCACAGGAACTATCCACTTCTATTTCACTACAGGATAAACTACTACTAACAGCAACAAACACGCCACCACCGGTTGCATGCAATCTATCCTTTCTAAACACCGTCTGTGCCTTTGAAAAAATTTCAGCAGAATTTATCTCTGGCTTCTGCCGGCTTTCCGTATCTATAACGATTTCAGCTTCGGTGCTTTCTATCAGCGCTTGAAGTTCCGGTACTTTACCAACGCAGCTTCGACAGTTTGCAATTACAATACCGATTGCTGCTTGGTCCCCGCATGTCCTGACTTTGCCCCGCACCCTTTGAAGCTGTTGCTCTTTCTGTACTTCCCCAAGGCCATCTAACCTAAAAAACCGCCCAGTCCACACCACACAACCACTGCTACCCGTGTAGCCGCCTGCTGTGTGTAATGGACTCCTGACCTAGCCAGCGGAACCAGAAACCCCACCACCCTATGGCGCAAGTCGAGGAATCTGCAGCCCACACGGTCGCAGAACCGTCTCAGCCTCTGATTCAGACCCTCCACTCGGCTCTGTACCGAAGGTCCGCAGTCAGTCCTGTCGACGATGCTACAGATGGTGAGCTCTGCTTTCATCCCGCTAGCGAGACTGGCAGTCTTCACCAAATCAGATAGCCGCCGGAAGCCAGAGAGGATTTCCTCCGATCCATAGCGACACACATCACTGGTGCTGACATCAGCGACCACCTGCAGATGGGTGCACCCTGTACCCTTCATGGCATCCGGAAGAACCCTTTCCACATCTGGAATGACTTCCCCCGGTATGCACACGGTGTGCACATCGGTTTTCTTCCCCTCCCTTGCAGCCATATCCCTAAGGGGCCCCATTACGCGCCTGACGTTGGAGCCCCTAACTACCAGTAAGCCCACCCTCTGTGACCGCCCGGATCTTGCAGACTGAGGGGCAGCCTCTGGAACAGGACAAGCAGCTGCCTTAATAGCAGTCGTTCGTTCTGCCCACGAACCGTATGTGACTTGAAGAGGAAAAGAGAGCCGGCCGCGGTGGCCGTGCGGTTCTGGCGCTGCAGTCCGGAACCGCGGGACTGCTACGGTCGCAAGTTCGAATCCTGCCTCGGGCATGGGTGTGTGTGATGTCCTTAGGTTAGTTAGGTTTAAGTAGTTCTAAGTTCTAGGGGACTTATGACCTAAGATGTTGAGTCCCATAGTGCTCAGAGCCATTTGAACCAACCGGAAAAGAGAGAAATGGTACTGGTACATAAAGTACCCTACACTACACACCATAAGATGGCTTACGGAGAATAGATGTAGATATACAGGAGGATGAACAAGCGTTTAAAAATTGATATTGCACATCGTGCATCCAACAAGGAACAGTAATCCCATAGAAAGCGGGGTCGCAGACTCCACGAGGGGGTGCTACAGTCAAGAGAGGGAGGCTTTTTACTTGGGCCGTACATTTTCCCGGACTGACTTGGTGGTCACACGTATCTCTTATTCTTTCGCGAGGTTTTTCTGGACATGCTGAATGATGTTCCCATGCCAATTCGCCGCCGCATTCTATTTCAGCACAACGGAGCCCACATGCTTTTCAGCTGACAGGTGAAGGCACATCTACGGGCAACCTATGCCGGCCGCTAGATCGGTCGCGGCGGGCAAATCCCATGACCACCACTATCACCCGATCTGTCCCAAACCGATTTTTTCCTTTGGGCGTATCTGAAAGGCCTTGTGATGAAACACCTGCTACATCGCCGCAGGACGTAGTGAGCAGGAGTGTTGCGGCAGTAGGATGTCTTAGAGATACACCAGGTACAGTGCAGCGTCGATGTCAGGCGTGTCTCGATACATCTGGACAAAACTTTGAGCACCTTCTACAGTGGGCGGCTATTTGCAGCATGTGACTAAATAACTGCAACGCCAATTAGTTACCCCGGATGGCCTTTGCGACCCCCAGCTGCTGTGACTGATCCTTGTTGTATTCCCGTGTGCTATGTCAGTTTGTAAACGTTTTGTGGACCACTCTGTATATGTAAACGAACTTGTCAGTGTATATGTGGTGGAAAAGCTGTACTTGACCCCGATACCATTCTTAAACCGCCAGCAACAAACTTAGAACCTCAGCCACGTACCACAGCACACCATCACAGGCTCACTAAGGTGTCCATTCTACCCATGCAAGCAACTCCTGTTATAAGAAAGGAGGAAGTCACACAAAATTCGTTCCCAATCTAAGAAAGTGGCAGCAAAAGCATTGGATCGGCGAGCACTCTCCCTTTCGGACTAGTATTTTATGGTCTAGGATACCGATACTTACATGGAGGAACCGGAGAACTGGGTAGCGTCTAATGTCCCCTGACCTCTCGAGTAAATCAATGCTGCCGAGGGAGAAGGGCAACGACAACCATCACTAATCAGAAGCACCCACAAGAACTCTTGTACTGCAGCAGAACTTAAATGGGTACCTCTACATCTATATCTGCATACATACTCCGAAAGCCACCGTATACTGAGTGGTTGACGGTACACTATACCAATACTAATCATTTTCTTTACTGTTCTACCCGCAAATTGATCGAGGGAAAAACGAATGCCTATATGCTTCCGAACGAGCCCAAATTTCTCTTATCTTCGTGGTCCTTGCGTGAAACGTATGTTGGCAGCAGTAGAATCAATCGGCAGTCAGCTTCAAATGCCGGTTCTCTAAATTTTCTCAGAACGTCGTCTTCGCTCCACGGATTCCCACTTGAGTTCATGAAGCATCTCCGAAATAATCGCGTGTGGATCGAAGCTACCGATAACAAATCTAGCAGCTCGCTTTTGGAAGAATTACGGCATCTGGCCCAGGTGAGACCGTTCTGCATCTGCTTACAAGAAGCAGAATTTAATGTTACTGACGCACCTGACTTAAGGGATTACCACCCTACAAGAATGACTATCTTACTGGAGACGGAGCTGATAACCATGTGGCTGTTTTTGTCGATGACAGACGCCTCTCCTCCTCTCCGTCTTACCACGGCCATACAAATAGTTGCGGTGGAGTTCTCACACCGTTTAAGACCACAGTGTGTCCTTTATATCTTCCATCTCACTATCCGTTGGAGCCAGATGCACTGACATATAGCCGGCCGGAGTGGCCGAGCGGCTCTAGGCGCTACAGGCGCGAATCCTGCCTCGGGCCTGGATGTGTGTGATGTCCTTAGGTTAGTTAGGTTTAAGTAGTTCTAAGTTCTAGGGGACTGATGACCTCAGAAGTTAAGTCTCATAGTGCTCAGAGCCAGCCACTGTCTTACCTCTTCCGTGTACCCTCCCGCTCATTCCTGCCCATGGGTGACATCAGTGCACACAATGTGCTGTGTGGCTCGGCTACCACTTGATTCAAGGATCGAACTATCGAGCACTTCGTCCATTTATAGTGGATCTGTCGTGGGAAATCTGGTCAGATGACACTCTTTCCTAGAGGGTCACCTTCAGTCATTGACTTTTTTTTCTCTCCAACAATAACAGACTCAATTCAGTGGAAAGTGGCTATAGATTTGCACTCCAGTAATCACTTTCCGATGTGGATCCACCTGCTGACTCTGACGGTAGTCGACAGGAGATTGCAAAGGTAAAAGCTTCAAAGGACAAACTTGTTGGTATACAGTCATCAGATCGTCGTCGAACAACAGGAATGTGCCCAGGAGATGGTAGGCCATTTCAACTGTGTGATCGAACGAGCTGCCGCCGATTCCATTCCCTAGTCTAGGGACGACGACGACGACGACGACGACGACGACGACGACGACGACGACCTGACACTGGATCCACAGACAATCTCCTACCTTGTTTCAACCTTATCTCTTTTAATGGATGGTACCCCGTCACTTCGAAGGGAGCAATATTTATTCCCTATCGAAACTAGGCAACGATCGTACCAGCAATAATAGATAGCGGAGTGTAACCCTTACTACCGGCTGTTTGGGTAAGAACTCGAGCGCATGGTCTACCCGCGCCTCGTCTGGCTCCTCGTATCACAGGGTCACGTGTGCCGCTCCCAGTCTGGATTCAGGAGCTACCATTCCGTCCTTGATGACGTAATTCTATTTGAGACGGCGATATAGGTGTTTTCCTTAAGCCGCAACCATTTAATCGGTGTTCTTTTTTTGTCTTGAAAATGGTTACAACACCAATAGGAGACACATCTTTCGCCAGCTTCATGTAGGGGGATTACGTGAACGTCTGCAGCTTCGTACTCAGTCCTTCGACGACAGGCGCTTACACTAACCCGTTGATGATTCCTTTTCTGGTTTCTTTGTTCAGGTAGTGTACAGTGTCACATTGTGCGCACTTATTGTCTGTGGCATCTCCTCTGCAGATACAAGACCAGTTAACAGTAGTTTGTTTTCTGGATGACGTCGAGAACTTCTGCTCTTCTTCCGATGTTACAACGACGAAGAGCCAACTTCACCTGACCATAAGGAGGCTGGGAATTTGGGCCAATGACACTAGTTTTAAGTTCTTACTTCAGAAGACTACTCGTATCGTCTTTAACCGTGCGCGTGGCAGTTTTCACTGGCGGAGCTCACTATGAGGGAGGGACATTATTTTAAATTGTAAGGACCACGTGCGTTTTTTGGGTCTGCTGTTTGACTCAAAATTAATCTGGCTCCCGCAGCTGAAACATCCGCAAACAAAGGACATCAAATCATTGAATGTTTTGAAATACCTCAGCAGAAGGGCGTGAGGAGCTGATAGGTCCCACCTCCTGCTATTTTATAGGCCATTTGGCAGATCACGGTTAGGTTACGGCAAAGTGGTTTACGTATCAGCCTGTATTTCCTGTCTTAAAATGTTAGACGCTGTCCACTATGAGGGCATCTGGATGTCGAATGGAGCCTTTAAGATCAGCCCAGTTCAGGGTCTGTGTGCAGAGGCTGCTGAACCACCACTCCACATTCGGCGGCGCCTGATTCTGTCTCGACGGGCGTGGTTTCTGTCATTAGCATTCAGTGTGGTACCTACCCCAACTGTGAGCGGCTGTTCAGGAATCGTCTCTATGGACCTAGCCATTCGAGATACATGCCACCGACTGTCTCACGGATCTGCATATACCAGACCTTCGAACAAATTGCCGCCTCGGTGTCTTTAGAGGCCCAAAGTTATTATTATTTAACTTGTACGCCACATTACGTTTTTACAGTTCTGTTATCCTAAGTTTTAAGCACGTATCACAAAAAAAAATGGCTCTGAGCACTATGGGACTCAACTGCTGAGGTCATTAGTCCCCTAGAACTTAGAACTAGTTAAACCTAACTAACCTAAGGACATCACAAACATCCATGCCCGAGGCAGGATTCGAACCTGCGACCGTAGCGGTCCTGCGGTTCCAGACTGCAGCGCCTTTAACCGCACGGCCACTTCGGCCGGCCACGTATCACAGTTTCATCATTGTTTATACGGATGGATCCCAGCAAGGGAATCCCTCGTTTGTTAAACTTTTTTCCCTGATACTTGAGCCTTCCAGAACACTTTAGAAATTATTTTGAGGAGTTATATGGCAAAAACAGTTTAACTTTAATCACCTGCGTTCGTGAAAATTGATTAAGTTCTCCTTTTGTTTCTTTGGTTATTAACGAGTGGAACTTCTAGTATGATAAAAGAAAGAAACAAATAAGTTAAATATATTTGAATTTTTTTCAATTTTAATCTGCTAATATTATATATATATATATATATATATATATATATATATATATATATATATATTGTGTTTCATACTAGAATGTCGAGTTCCCAGTTTAGCACAGCTTTGTCACAGGAAACACGAAAGCGGTCGAAGACGTCCGTCTTCTGGTCGGCTCCTGATCGTTGTCAGGAGGCTAGTTTTTGATTACGCAAAGGCTTCTATTATTTGGAAAAGAACAAACCGGATTTCTTTACGTAATCAGTATGAAATTTATAATCACGTAAGGGACCTTTAACAATGAACAATAAAAAAATTGAATTTTCAGATGAAATCATTAATGAATGGGGCAGCTATGAGTTGTATAGAAGACAAGGAGATGCCTTCTGTCTACGACCAGGATGCCGCAGTATTCTCTACTGTAGTAAAGGCTGTTTGATATTTACAAAAATAATATGACATGGAAGTAAAAAAATACAAAGGAAAAGCATAGAATAAGAAATCTGGTAAACACTAAATATATTCAAACAATCCTCACAAGCAATTAGGGCTTATTTATAAACAGTATAACTTACATAAGTACTTTTTTAACTTTATGGAGCGATCAGATTTCAGACTGTCCTGTGCTAGCGCCTTGGTTCACGTTTTTGTCACAATTCACAGTCATTACTTTTTTCCTTCCTTCAAGACAATTCTTGCACCGTTCAACACCTTCATAACAATAACTTACCGGTTTACAGTATCGAATATAAATTACTCGAAATTTATTAATTAATAATGTTGTCTGCACGCTGGCAAGACCGCTCACTTTTATGGCTTAAAGACGACCTTGTTTACGCTTTCACATTACAAGCAGAAGTGCGATAAAATCTGAAGATCTACAAAAGTTTTTTACTGTCATCTTTTACTTAGATCGAAGCGGAACGATCAGTTCAGCTTCTGTTAAAATGTTTCTTTGACTGCGCAATCGATGTATTAGCGTCCGCGCTAGATGCACATCTTTACAGTTACGTAAATTATATAAAACAAATGTCTTTCAAAGAATAGGTCTCATCTCATAAGTTGATCATTTAATATACAGATAGGTGAATGCCTTTCCAAGGGTACTCACAGCTTTCATACTACGGAAATCCCAATAATATTACAAACTGTAAAACAAGCGATGTACTGGGTCATGTCTAATAAATTACTCGTAAAAGTGGTCGCTTACCAACATGTTTTCAAATTGTTGTAGCACGGAAATGGTACGTTTCCGGACGTGGATTCCAATTCAAACTATTACCTACTCAATCACCCCTATGAGTCCTAGAAGACTGTGAGGGGAAATTTAGTGTACCCTGTACATGCACAGGTTGTCCTTCCCAAGCGTCCCCAGGCGTATTTTCTCTGTTGTTCCGGCAGAGATCTGTAATTTCGTTTTAGCGGTGCGTAGCCGCAGTCAGCCCAAAAAAATACTGCCCGTTTCGTCTTTCATGCGACGCCCAGTATCGACAAAAAGCGTCGGCTTGTTTCCTGTTACAAACAGAACGATTTTTAAAGCGTAATTTCACGTGCCCATTCGATAGAGTGGTCCCAAATTAGTCTTGTGCGATATTCGTTTTATCGATGTGTAATAACAGGGACAGTAAAACACGAAGAATAACCAGTACTCCACAGCGGCAACACCACCCTGGCCAACGCTGCTCGCTACCGCCATGTAGCAACGTTATTCATATATTTGACTGACTTCGGTTATGTCGAGAATGTCCGACAGAACGGACACCGTTCAAATATGTATTTCAGTAAGAGCGTTACGGCCCCTTGACGTTTTTTTCAGTGCGGTTACGCTAATAGCGTCCGAACTTCGGGAATCGATAATTTGCGCGTAGGAGGCTAATGGACGAGGGAGGCTGCATTGCAGCGTGCAATAAGTTGAAAATTTGGGTTGGACCGTATCCGGATGGCCGAAGCGGTTAAGGCAGGCGCTCATGAGAAGCGGTAAACACAGATACAGTCGTTTAATGAACAAAGTAAGAGCTTATGGAATATCAGCCCAATTGTGTGACTCGATTGAAGAGTTCCTAGATAACAGAACGCAGCATGTCATTTTCAATAGAGAGCAGTCTTCCGAAGTAAGAGTGATTTCAGGTGTGCCGCAGGGGACTGTCGTAGGACTGTTGCTATTCACAATTCCCGAAGCAATATCGATGGCAAGAACGAAATAGACAACAGAGGAATAGAAACACAATTACAATCGCTCAAAAGAGGAAAGGCCGCCGGACCTGATGGGATACCAGTTCGACTTTACACAGAGTACGCGAAGGAACTTGCCCCCCTTCTTGCAGCGGTTTACCGTAGGTCTCTAGAAGAGCGTAGCGTTCCAAAGGATTGGAAAAGGGCACAGGTCATCCCCGTTTTCAAGAAGGGACGTCGAACAGATGTGCAGAACTATAGACCTATATCTCTAACGTCGTCAGTTGTAGAGTTTTTAAACACGAACGATTTCGATGTTCGAGTATAATGACTTTTCTGGAGACTAGAAATCTACTCTGTAGGAATCAGCATGGGTTTCGAAAAAGACGATCCTCTGAAAACCAGCTCGCGCACTTCGTCCACGACACTCAGAGGGCCATAGACACGGGTTTCCAGGTAGATACCATGTTTCTTGACTTCCGCAAGGCTTTCGATACAGTTCCCCACAGTCGTATAATGAACAAAGTAAGAGCATGTGGACTATCAGACCAATTGTGTGATAGGATTGAAGAGTTCCTAGATAACAGAACGCAGCATGTCATTCTCAATGGAGAGAAGTCTTCCGAAGTAAGAGTGATTTCAGGTGTGCCACAGGGGAGTGTCGTAGGACCGTTGCTATTCACAATATACATAAATGACCATGTGGATAACATCGGAAGTTCACTGAGGCTTTTTGCGGATGATGCTGTAGTGTATCCAGAGGTCGTAACAATGGAAAATTGTACTGAAATGCAGGAGGATCTGCAACGAATTGACGCATGGTGCAGGGAATGGCAATTGAATCTCAATGTAGACAAGTGTAATGTGCTGCAAATACATAGAAAGAAAGATCCTTTATCATTTAGCTACAATATAGCAGGTCAGCAACTGGAAGCAGTTAATTCTATAAATTATCTGGGAGTAGGCATTAGGAGTGATTTAAAATCGAATGATCATATAAAGTTGATCGTCGGTGAAGCAGATGCCAGACTGAGATTCATTAGAAGAATCCTAAAGAAATGCAATCCGAAAACAAAGGAAGAAGGTTGCAGTACACTTGTACGCCCACTGCTTGAATATGTCTCACCAGTGTGGGATCCTTACCGGATAGGGTTGATAGAAGAGATAGAGAAGATCCAACGGAGAGCAGCGCGCTTCGTTACAGGATCATTTAGTAATCGCGAAAGCGTTACAGAGATGATAGATAAACTCCAGTGGAAGACTCTGCGGGAGAGATGCTCAGTAGCTCGGTACGGACTTTTATTGAAGTTTCGAGAACATACCTTCACCGAGGAGTGAAACAGTATATTGCTGCCTCCTACGTATATATCGCGAAGAGACCATGAGGATACAATCAGAGAGATTAGAGCCCACACAGAGGCATACCGACAATCCTTCTTTCCACGAACAATACGAGACTGGAATAGAAGGGAGAACCGATAAAGGTACTCAAAGTACCCTCCGCCACACACCGTCAGGCGGCTTGCGGAGTATGGATGTAGATGTAGATACGAGTGCCGGTCCGTCACAGATTCTCATCATTCGGCACAGCATTACCGCAATGTCCAGTGCAGCTGAAGGACACAAATTCCGATCCATCCTTTCCCATTCTTTCCCCATTCTCCATTTTATATAGACATTGTTCAGTCGCAGCTGGAATAGTGGTTATTTTCCGTGTTTTAGTGTCCCTGTTAATAAATATCGATAAAACAAGTATCATATTAGACTAATTTGGCACGGCTCTATCGAAAGGGCACGTCACATTCCACTTTAAAAATCATTTTGTTTGTAACGGGAAACAAACTGACGCTCTCCGTCGAAATGTAGCGTCGCATGGATGACGCGCTGAGTTTTTTGTGGGCCGCGGCTACACATGGCAAAAACAAAATTGTAAGTATCTATCGAAACACCAGAGAAAATGCGCCTGATCACCCTTAGGTGGGACAACCTGTGTATTGCCCGTGCGTCCATCCCAGCCTTATAGAACAAAGGAATGTTAATACTGCTCCACAAGAAAGGAAGCACTCATAACATAATAATTGTCTCATAAGTGTAATCTAGGTTGTGTACAAAGTTTTCACAAGGATATTGTTAAATCGTATGAGTCGCATCCTCGTTGCAGCTCAATCCATTGAGCAGGCTTGATTCCGTAGCCGCTTCAGCACACTAGACCGTATTATTGTTCTCCGCAAAGTGATAAGCAGAGAAAACGAATACCGGATGCCTCCATGGATATCTTTTGTAGTTTTTGAAAAGGCCTTTGGCTCAGTTAGCCATCCTGCTATCGTGCAAGCCTTATTTGAGAAAGTGTTAGTGATGGCTTATATTAAAATCCTGTACCATATATATGAAACATCTACAGCTTTGTTTGGTGCTACAGAACCAACTGAAGAGTTTCCAATCCACAGAGAAGTGAAACAATGCGGTACCATCTCTAACAAGCTATTCTCTGTCATCCTGGAACTGTCAATGGCAAAATTTAACTGGTAAGAAGGAAGGTATTTTTGTCAACGGGAAGAGACTTAGCAACTTGAGATTTGCAAATGACAGTGTGCCATTGACAAACAATTTTGAAGACCTACAGACGTTGGTATCTGATCTCGCCTCGAAATGTCAGGCAGTGGGACTGAACAGGAACCTTTCTAAGTCAAAGTATGTGTCCAATAAATGTTGCATTATAGGAAACGTACAACTCAAAAATACACTACTGAACACTGTCAGGTATTGTTTTTTGCCATCTTGTAAATAAGACTGGAGACATAAGATACGAAATATTTCGAAGCACGAAGATAGACTGGCAAGCGTTTGGAAGACATTCAATTATCTTCAGTTAGCAGTAAAACTGGGACAAAAAAAGTCTTTTCATCAATGTGTCTTTACCGTGTTGACTTACGGCCTTGAGATCCGGAGAGTTCATGAATATGCGAGACGGAAAGCATTGAAAGGTCTGTTTTGGGATTTTCAAGGAAAGACAAAACACGCGCAGATGACATCAGATCTATTCATTCATGAACATCCACTATGAAACAGCAATTGGCCGGCCATGTTTGCAGAAGAATGATGATCTATGAACAAAGGCGGTGCGGGAATGGAGTCAGAGACAGAGAAATACCACGAGGAAGACCGCCAGATAGACGGGACAAAGATCAGCGGAAGATTGCGTGAGTTAACTGCCTTATTATCGCCAAAGATCGTTGCTCGTGGAAGACGTTACAGGCGTACCTGAACTCACTACTTGAAAAGCCATATGATTTAATGGACGAAAGACTGCATTTGATTCATAGTCATAGAAGGAAAGAAGATTTGAGTCTAACATCCCGTCGTCAGCGAGGAAGTCAGAGACAAATCACAAGCTTATATTACGAAAGGATGGAGAAGGAAATCGGCCATGCCCTTTCAGAAGAAATCATCCGGGCGTTTGCCTGGAGCGATTTAGGGAAATAACAGAAAATCTAAATTTGGATGGGCGGAGAGATGCGATTCCAGGGTGCTTACCACTGCGCCACCTCGCTCGGTCATAGGTATAGATACAGGCTAACTTGATTCCACAAAAGCTATTTACGTAACCTTCATAGTGTACACACATCTGAAATAGTGTTCCTATGCTCCTTCTAATACGCTACAAGCTAGCTTACCGTTTCATTTACAAAAATCGTAGCCGCTTTCCAGTGGAAATTATCGTTCCATCAACAAAGCAGAACCTTGCTTCAGTATCTCAATTGTTAAGTGTTTAGAGCATTACGCATACAACAAAACTATGTGCCCCACTGTCTACTATCATTTGCCGGAAACCTCATTTAGATATCTTGAACCATTTATGAAATAATAGGATTGCAAGTTTAACGTGTTTCGCCGGCCTCAGTGGCCGAGCGGTTCTAGACGCTACAGTCTGGAACCGCACGGCAGCTACAGTCACAGGCTCGAATCCTGCCTCGGGCATGGATGTGTGTGATGTCCTTAGGTTAGTTTGGTTTACGTAGTTCTAAGTTTAGGGGACTGATGACCTCAGATGTTAAGTCTCATAGTGCTTAGAGCCATTTAAACCATTCGTTACTAAAAACATTGTGGCCGAAACAGTTACAAATTAATAACGCTGAGTAGTCAGCGTAGTTGGCTGCCATGTGAATGACTCGGGTTCGATTCCCGACGAGCATGCAACCATTCAAGTATCAGAAGATGAGAGACCTATCAGCTGATGACTTTCCCCAGTGCGTGGAATTCTACCAATGGTATTTACTGTACACTGTAAACATCCCTGACTTCAAAATTTATGTTTTGTTTACTGATGAGGCTGCCCTTACAGGGAAGGAATATTCAACAGCCAGGGTAGCCATTTCTGGGAGTTGGCAAATCCTAAGGCAATGCATCTGTTTCACTATAAACAGAGATTTAACATAAACGTGTGAGTTGGTATTGTTCTCGACGATCTGACTGGGCCGTAACTTCTGCCTAATACGCTCGGTGAAGGAAATTACCGTTCAAAAATGGAATGAGCACTATGGGACTTAAAATCTGAGGTCATGAGTCCCCTAGAACTTAGAACTACGTAAACCTACCTAACCTAAGGACATCACACACATCCATGCCCGAGGCAGGATTCGAACCTGCGACCGTAGCGGTCACGCGGTTCCAGACTGACGCGCCTAGAACCGGAAATTACCGTCTCTTCCTCCATGATGTACTAATGACAATGTAGGAGAATTTACCGCTAGCAATCAGGCAATGATTATGCTTGCAGTATGACGGGACCCCACCACACTCTGCCGCTGATGTCAAAGGACATTTAGATAATGTATTCCTCAATTGTTGGATTTGGAGGTGTGGGCCGGTACCACGTTCACCACGTTCTTGGGAGATTAGGCAATATTCAGCTTCTTAGACAGTCATTATCACGCAGATGCCAGTTGTGCGCCGGCCGGAGTGGTCGAGCGGTTCTAGGCGCTACAGTCTGGAACCGCGCGACCTCTACCGTTGCAGGTTCGAATCCTGCCTCGGGCATGGATGTGTGTGATGTCCTTAGGTTAGTTAGGTTTAAGTAGTTCTAAGTTCTAGGGGACTGATAACCTCAGAAGTTCAGTCCTATGGTACTCAGAGCCATTTGAACCATTTTTAATTCCTTAAACACAATATAATTCTGAATTGTATGCCACAAATATTTCCAGAATCGTTTAAGGTATCGTAATGCTATTTTCACACAGATGAATTGTGAGACAGTCATAGTTAAACTACATACATTTTCTTTTCATAGCTGTAGTAATTACCGAAATATTGGTATCAACTTCCCTTTTTCAAACGTAACTTAAGTAGTTTCTGCAGCTAGTATCACAGTTCTAAAGGAGACGCATTCGACGGAATTTCTCTCTACAAAATCCGATAAGTAGTTCCGGAGAAATTTAAATATTTAGTATTTAGAACGTATCTGTTTTGAAAACGAAATCGATTTCTGTCTTACTCAAAAATTCGTAAATTATACCCAAATAAGGAAATACGTCACGTCGGATAAGGAAGAAACAGTATCGCACCGTCGGGCTACTGGTAGTAGGAGGCACAGAGAAAATAGAGCTTTCATTGTATCTGTGTCAGCCGCGCGGGATAGCCGCCCGCAGATCCCACCGCAGTGTGTGTAAACTTAGGGACCGATGGCTTCAGCAGTTTGATGCCATCTGTGTCCTCTAAAATATCACATTGTTCCTGTATGTTTATTGATATCGACTGAATCTCTTCAGTCTGTTCCACAGTCCTTGCACCAGCGACTGAAAACGCGTATCGCTGTAGACGGTGGACTTTTCGAACATTTGTTGACACATGGCATTTTAAGAAAGCTGTTCTTACCACATTATTTGTGTCTACCTTTTTGTTGGCGATGTAATTCTCCAATATTAGTATGTACATCGACATTAATCACATGATGTGACGTTATTATTTAACAGTCTTTATACCTCAATTCCCTGTTCTACAGATCAATTCAGTTTTTGCCGTGCATCGTTCTCTCACGGTTCTGGCAGAAACAAGAGCAGAACTGTTACCGTAGTTAACTGATGAATCATTCTTGGATTACACTTCCTTAGCCGTCCAGTTGGTATGTCGGTCCATCGGTATGTAAAAAATCGTTATTAGTAGCAGTTTTAAATTCAACATTTCTCCACCAACCCGCTTTTGTAAGTAAACCCTCCTATACTCCGTATGACGGGAGAGGCTGACAGTGCGGTTGCCACTATTCGAATCGGAAGTGCAGTGGGCCAGCGCCTGGCCCGACGGGGAGCTGGATGACAAATCTTCGACTCCAACACTTCGGCCCCCCGGCGGCCAGGGTTACAGAGCCTAACAATGCCGCACGAATAGAGTTACGCTCTACCAGAACTACGATTCCGTACTTTTGGTACGGCACATAAACGACGTAGTAAATGGTAGGATTAGCGGTAATATTGGTAGGGAAAGAGACAAATGAAAGTGTGTGAGAGAAACTGGGAACTGACAACTTCTCTTTGTTTTTTGTTTGTTTTGCACGTAATTAGACCCGTACGTCATTCAGTGTTAGTCCATTATCTATTTTACATCCTTACAAAATGCATATTGCATTTTATTAGTAATAAAAATTGATTGCATTACTTCTGCGTGAAGAGTTTGACAGAGCACTGAAAGATCTGAGTCGAAACAAGGCCCCTGGAGTAGACAACATCCCATTAGAACTACTGACAGCCTTGGGAGAGCCAGTCCTGACAAAACTCTACTGTCTGGAGAGAAAGATGTATGAGACAGGCGAAATACCATCAGACTTCAAGAAGAATATAATAATTCCAATCCCAAAGAAAGCACGTGTTGACAGATGTGAAAATTACCGAATTATCAGTATAATAAGTCACAACTGCAAAATAATAACGCGAATTCTTTACAGACGAATGGAAAAACTAGTAGAAGCCGACCTCGGAGAAGATCAGTTTGGATTCCGTAGAACTATTGGAACACGCGAGGCAATACTGACCCTACGACTTACCTTAGAAGCTAGATTAAGGAAAGGCAAACCTACGTTTCTATCATTTGTAGACTTAGAGAAAGCTTTTGACAATGTTGAGTGGAATACTCTCTTTCAAATTCTAAAGGTGGCAGGGGTAAAATACAGGGAGCGAAAGGCTATTTACAATTTGTACAGAAACCAGATGGCAGTTAGAAGAGTCGAGGGGCATGAAAGGGAAGCAGTGGTTGGGAAGGGAGTGAGACAGGGTTGTAGCCTCTCCCCGATGTTATTCAGTCTGTATATTGAGCAAGCAGTGAAGGAAACAAAAGAAAAATTCGGAGTAGCGATTAAAATCCATGGAGAAGAAGTAAAAACTTTGAGGTTCGCCGATGACATTCTAATTCTGTCAGGGACAGCGAAGGACTTGGAAGAGCAGTTGAACGGAATGGATAGTGTCTTGAAAGGAGGATATAAGATGAACATCAACTAAAGCAAAACGAGGATAATAGTATGTAGTCGAATTAAGTCGGGTGATGCTGAGGGAATTAGATTAGGAAATGAGACACTTTATGTAGTAAAGGAGTTTTGCTATTTGAGGAGCACAATAACTGGTGATGGTCGAAGTAGAGAGGATATAAATTGTAGACTGGCAATGGCAAGGAAAGCGTTTCTGAAGAAGAGAAATTTGTTAACATCGAGTATAGATTTAAGTGTCAGGAAGTCGTTTCTGAAAGTATTTGTTTGGAGTGTAGCCATGTATGGAAGTGAAACATGGACAATAAATAGTTTGGACAAGAAGGAAATAGAAGCTTTCGAAATGTGGTGCTACAGAAGAATGCTGAAGATTAGATGGGTAGATCACATAACTAATGAGGAGGTACTGAATAGGATTGGGGAGAAGAGGAGTTTGTGGCACAACGTGACTATAAGAAGGGATCGGTTGGTAGGACACATTCTGAGACATCAAGGGATAGCCAATTTAGTATTAGAGGGCAGCGTGGAGGGTAAATGGCTCTGATCACTATGGGACTCAACTGCTGTGGTCATAAGTCCCCTAGAACTTAGAACTACTTAAACCTAACTAACCTAAGGACAGCACACAACACCCAGCCATCACGAGGCAGAGAAAATCCCTGACCCCGCCGGGAATCGAACCCGGGAACCGTGGAGGGTAAAAATCGTAGAGGGAGACCAAGAGATGAATACGCTAAACAGATTCAGAAGGATGTAGGTTGCAGTAGGTACTGGGAGATGATGAAGCTTGCACAGGATAGAGTAGCATGGAGAGCTGCATCAAACCAGTCTCAGGACTGAAGACCACAACAACAACAACAACAACAACAACAACTTCTGTGCTTTTACGCAAAAAAATTACTTTTGATGCAAAAGCAAGAGTCTCCTGTTGGTGTTAATGTTGTTTATGAAAAACAGAAACTTGTTTTATAGAAGCTCCATTAACTACTGTAGCGGTGTTTGATAAGCTTTTGTTTCGTGTCTTTTTTTTTTAAGTTTGTCGTTTTTGAGAAAACCGCTTTTTCTGGTGCTATATGATAAATCTCTCTTGTTTTGTTTTATTTTTACCACGTCATCTCTCTGTTTATTGTTACAAATCAGCAGTTTTCGAATAAAACCGAAAATACGACATTGACAGTTTGTTTTACTACAAATATCGTTTACTTTTAAGTAACAGACAGGAGGATAACTAAGTAGAACAGCCGAGCGGTCTAAGGCGCTGCAGTCATGGGCTGTGCGGCTGGTCCCGGCGAAGGTTCAAGTCCTCCCTCGGGCATGGGTGTGTGTGTGTGTCCTTAGGATAATTTAGGTTAAGTAGTGTGTAAGCTTAGGGACTGATGACCTTAGCAGTTAAGTCCCATAAGTTTTTTTTTTTAAGTAGAACAAATAAGTTCTGTAGGTTATGCGGCCCTTTATATATCCTCACGCAGTTTCTAGATGGTTCACCGCCTCCAGCTTAAGGGGCTCCGGAAAGGCTCAAAATCATGAAAAGTTCAATTTTTACTTTTTTGCGTTTTCTGAATCTGCAGACTATTACCTTTTAATAGATATATAATTTATTCAATTCCGAAGACTACAACTATTTTTAAATTTTTTTTGAAATGTGTTCTACATGGGCGTGAACCACTGTGGCGCTGTTAAACCGATGTCAAATGGTGTTATTATTAACGTCCGTGTTCATCAGGTACTGAAGCCCTATGGTGATGATGATGTACTGCAGAAATTTGAGTGTATTGGACACGTACAGAAGCGAATGGGAACAAGACTTCGGCGACTGAAAGCTTCGTACAAAAAACAAAAACTCAGTGATGGTAAAGGGTTGGATGGGAAGGGAAGGTTAACTGACAGTGTAATTGACAAAATACAGAACTATTATGGAATGGCTATTAGGCAAAATCCACAAAGTGTCGACGAAATGAAGAAGGCTGTTTGGGCTCTTTTTTTTTCATACTTCTTCAACCGATGAAAATCCCCAACATAGCTTGTGTCCCAAAGAAGAAGACAGTTGGTGTAAATATAATAAAGGATTGCTAACTGGTGAAGTGTACACTCATAAGCATAGTCTGCCTCATGCAATAATGGAGGTGATAAAACCTATTTTCAGAGACTTAGCAGCACCTGAACTGTTGAAAAAGTGTATTCACGGAAAAACTCAAAACCCCAATGAAAGTGTAAATAGTGTTATATGGTCGAGAATCCCCAAGACTGTATTTGTTGGAATAGAAACACTTCACTTTGGTGTGTATGATGCTGTTGCGACTTTCAATGATGGCAACATTGTAAGGTGCAAGGTATTTAGAAATATGGGAATGAAGATAGGTTCTAACATGGTACGAGCGATGCTTGCTTTAGACAAGGAACGCTTTCGGGCTGCAGACAGGGCTGTAAAGAGTCTAGAAATACAAGCAAGAGTAAACAGGAGGAGGAACAAGAGGAAGCTGGAGGAGGAGTTTGCAGAGGATGAAGATAATCCATCCTATGGACCTGGAATGCACTAAAAAGTTAATCCAATCTTTGTCGCTCGATTCCCAAAACTTTTATTTTCTCATACTAATTACATGTTTTCTAAGGATCTTCCAAACATATTTGTTTCAAACTTTCAGTAAATGTTACACAGTACCTTCTGCATAATTTAACACAGCCTTTTTCCAAAAAACTGTATATTTTTGAATATATAAATAAAAAATTGCAAAAAATGTTGTGAATTTTGATTACAATTGAAAAAAAAATCATCTTTAATAACTGAACTAAAATTTTGTAAAATCCCTGTGTTAAGTTGTAGCCCATATTCCAATAAATAATCTGTAAAAAGTACAACTTCTTACCTCAAATACTTTGTGAGGAAAGATGTAATTTATAAGCGTTATTTTAACATTGCAAGTATAGGGCGTTCCGGAGCCCCTTAAAGGGGAATTTAGTAAGACACTGATCGCATACGCAAACAAAACGATTGAAAAGAGGTAACGCCCAATATGTATGCAACAGACCTAACGTAAAGGATACGATCTTAACTGACCTAGCCTAGTAAGAAAACTACCGTAGTCTACGCTTACTTTTGATAGTCTACGGAAATTTTACAACTCTACACACGATTCATTTCAGCATTCTTCGTGGTAGCATTCTAGTGAGCGATGTGTTTCTTGATCAAATATTTTTTCTCATGTGCTAGCAGTGTTTTCATCCTTACACACACACACACACACACACACACACACACACACACACACACACACACACAAATTTTCTACCTTAATAAGGTACAATGCACAGATGTCGCGTGTAACATATCGAATGAAGACGTTACATTTATTTTTCGTGCGGGAGAACGGATACCCGAAGGTCATCGTAATCTAACTTATCGTTTCTCGTCGCGACCACACAGGCTTCGGTGTCTTCGCCGATGCTGTCCTCATCGTCTGATTAAGAAATTACGGTATTTTGTACGGATTCTTCTCTTAAGCTTTCTTCTATGTTCGACGTAGTAATCCCTCCCCACCCGTGCTTCACGAGGTTCTTCCAGTTTTCTGGAGTTATTGCTGTGACAGCCTCATTTAGCAACTTCTGTGTGTCTCGCAACGTAAAGGTTTTATTTCGCTCCGCGACATCTGCTTTTATTTGAGCCCTGACAAGTTCGGTGGCGTTGCAATGGCATGGTACGGTGGAAGACGTATAACTTCGTCGCCGTGATTCTCTAACTTATCAGTTATATAATGTGTTTTCTGTGGCTTGTATTGTTTCATTAATTCCAGAAGTTCTGCTTTTCGCATATTCTGTTCAAAGTACATTTCATTACATTGCAACCAGCTGACTATGTCGTCCCTCTTTCCAGCAGCCGTTGGTGCGTTGTTTAATTGTGCAGAACGCTACGGTGCGTTGTTCATTAGAAAAACACTACCAGATCTGTCATTTGGTAGCAAATGAGTAACCAATCAGTCTTTAAATGTATCTGTATTCATTTCCTCGTGGTAATCGACAGTTATTTTACTGAAACATCGCCATAGCACAGGGCACAAGAACGTTGATAGAGTCAGCAGGGACAAAAATTAGACACCCTCCCTAACCAATTGGCACGATCATAGTCCCGTGGCCTTTGTCATTTGTCCACGCGACGGGTCGTGCATGACACACGTTGACCCATGTCTCGTCAGTCCATATCACTTTCTCTGGATTCATTGCTAGCAACTCAGGCAGGAAACATCTCCATGTCATAATGTCATCGCGTTCCATTAGATCCTTTCTTCCTGAGAACTTTATTCACCGTAAATAAACTTCTAAAACAATGGAAAGTCTTGTCGTTCTGCCTGTGAACAAACCACTGTCCGACAGTGATATTCTTTTAAGAGAGGTACTCCTTCCTGTTGTAGTACGCGTATATATGTTGCCTGATAGCACTTTGTCCACGTTTTCCTTTTGAGACGCACGGCACGATCTTTTCTTTGACTTTTCAGGCGCCACAATTACAGGGCTTCCAGCTGAACTGCCAGCCTCTTTATCATTTGTGACTCTCTTCACTGCTTCTGTCACCTTGTCAGTCACTTTACTCACTGGTATCAAAGGCCTACTATTGTCCTTTTCGCTTTCAAAGTAAACTCGCAATTTGTATATAAATTCCCGTGTTTGAGATTTCAGCGTAGCTCCTTTTCCAATTGCTACAGGAAGCCATTTTCCACACACACGACAAGAAACTCACTGATTTAGTGGAATACACACGTACATACACAAACCTGAACGAAGTACGTGGCATCAGTGAGTGAAAGCAAGGGTCGCCTAGTAGTACAGCAACACTGGAGCGTAGCCTCAGTAGAACCTGAAACAAAATCTTATGATCTGATTGGCCGTCGTGGACGAGCGAAGCACGTGCGACAAGGCCACTTCGACTGTCAGAGCTCTTCTCCCGCCGTATGGAGTATAGATGCTTCAAGCTGACTAGACAGTTCCATACCACGACAATTGCATGAGGCAGAAATCGGTTTCCTGTTCAAAACAGATTTCTTTTAAGTTACAATTACGGTAATTACTCTGAAACTATAATCGGACTTTGAAGAGTAAAACGCCGTTGGATTCATCTCTCTTGTAGCTACAATAGCTGAAGCAGAAATTATTAATGCTCCACTGTAAAAAGCGAAGTTGATGCCGATACCTCTAATTGATATGGCTATGAAGAAAATACTACTCATCATTTCGTGATAACATTTTAAAAAGTCATTCGGGTAAAACAGAATTACGACGTCTTAAACGGTTTCCGAACTGTTAGCTGACTTACCAAGACAGACACACACGCACGCGCACGAGCACGCGCACAAGCACAAGCACAAGCACAAGCACGCACACACGCGCACGCACACACGCGCACGCACACACGCGCACGCACACACGCGCACGCACACACGTACACGCACACACGTACACGCACACACGTACACGCACACACGTACACGCACACACGTACACGCACACACGTACACGCACACACGTACACACACACACACACACACACACACAATATTGTGTAGCGCCCCGCGAACACGCAGAAGTGCCGCAACACGAAGTGGCAGGGACTCGACTAATGTCTGAAGTAGTGCTGGAGGGAACTGACACCATGAATCGGTAAGAGTACGAGAGGGTCGAGATATCTTCTGAACAGCGCGTTGCAAGGAATCCAAGATATGCTCAATAATGTTCATGTCTGGGGAGTTTGGCGGCCAGCGGAAGCGTTTAAATTGAGAAGAGTGTTCCTGGAGCCACTCTGTAGCAATTCTGAACTTGGGGGGTGTCACATTGACCTGCTGCAATTGCCCAACTCTGTCGGAATGCACAATGGACGTGAATGGATGCAGGTGATCAGACAGGATGCTTACTTACGTGTCACCTGTCAGAGTCGTATCTACACTTATCAGGGGTCCCATATCACTCCTATTACACACGCCCCACAGCATTACAGAGCCACTATCAGCTGGAACAGTCCCCTGCTGACATGCCGGGTCCTAGGATCCATGAGGTTGTCTCCAAACCCGTATACGTCCATCCGCTCGATACAATTTGAAACGAGACTCGTCCGACCAGGCAACATGTTTCCAGTCATCTCCAGTCCAGTGTCGGTGCTGATGGGCCCAGGCTAGGCATAAAGTTTTGTGTCGTGCAGTCATCAAGGGCACACGAGTGGACCTTCGGCTCCGAAAACCCATATCGATGATGCTTTGCTGAATGGTTCGCACGCTGGCTCTTGTTGATGGCCCAGCGTTGAAATCTGCAGAAATTTGCGGAAGGGTTGCACTTCTGTCAAGTTGAAAGATTCTCATCATTCGTCGTTGGTCCTGTTCTTGCAGGATCTTTCTCCGGCCGTAGCGATGTTGGAGATTTGATGTTTTACCGGATTCCTGATATTCAGGGTACCCTCGTGAAATGATCGTCCGAAAAAATCCCCACTTCATCGCTACCTCGGAGATGCTGTGTCCCATCGCTTGTGCGCCGACTGTAAAGCCATGTTGAAACTCACTTAAATCATGATAACCATGCCATTGCAGCGGCAGTAACCGATCTAACAACAGCGCCAGACATTTGTTGCCTTATATGGGCGTTGCCGACCGCAACTCCGTATTCTGCCTGTTTACATATATCTGTAGTTGAATACGCATTCCTATACCAGTTTCTTTCGCTCTTGAGTGTATGTCTAGCCACATTATTGCGACCATCTGCCAAAGGCCTGAATAACCACCATAACCACATTTTGCAGTATGGATCGCTGCGAGATGTTCAGGAATAGCGACAGTGGTGTGGAGCCCTGCCGACTCCAGTGCCGTGGTCAGCTAAACCAGCTTTCTCAGATGAGAACCAATGGTGCCAGTAGCCCGATCGGAGTGGTCTCACAGACTCGCAGTTGGGTTTAAATCTGGGAGAGTTTGGTGGCCAGGAGAGTACCATCAACTCATCCTGGTGCTCTTCGAACCATCCACGTACAATGCAAGCTGTGTGACACACTGCGTTGTTCGGCTGGCACGTGCCATTGTGCCGAGAAAGAAAGAAACTGCATGTGGGGATGGGCATGGTCTCCAAGGATAGATGCATACGCGTGAGGGTGATGATGTACTGTGCCTTCCAGAATGACGAGATCAGCCAGGGAAACCATTCTCAAGAACATAACGTTCCCTCCTCGAGCCTGCACCCTTTCGAAGATTGTTGCAGGGTGTTTGCTTTCAGATGCTTCACGTCATACACACCACCGGCCATCTGTTCGATGGGGCATACAACGTGATTCCTCTGAAAAGGCCACCTGTCGCTACTCATTGTGCGTCCAACGTCCAGTTACGGTACTGGCGTAGAAAATGCACCCTTCGCAGGCGACGATCAGCAGTCAGCATGAGTGCATGAACCAGGAGTCTGCTGTGGAGGCCCATAAGCAGCAACGTTCGCTGAACGGTCGTTGAGGAGGCACTGTTGGAAGACCTTTGCTCCATCAGGGCTGTCATTTGGTCAACAGTTGCACGTCTGTTCGCCCGTACACATCTCCGCAGCTGTTCTTCACCCCTGTCATCTCTAGTCCGTGGTGCACCACAGTTGCCAAGGTGCCGGTTTTGGACAGCGGCATTTGGCCATGCAAAGTATACTTTAACTATGGTTGCACGCGAACGTTTCACAAACTTAGCCCTTTCGGAAACGCCTCCACCCTTGGCCCGAAAGCAAACGACTAAGCCCTTTTGGAAATGAGGTAAATGGCTCAGTTGCTGGATTATGACAATGACTGCACTGTTTTCTGCGTCCCCCCGACACGCCATCGCTGAGGAAAATATGTTTAAATGGTTCAAATGGCTATGAGCAGTATGGGACATAACATCTGAGGTCATCAGTCGCCTAGAACTTAGAACTACTTAAACCTAACTAACCTAAGGACATCACACACATCCATGCCCGAGGCAGGATTCGAACCTGCGACCGTAGCGGTCACGCGGATCCAGACTGAAGCGCCTAGAACCGCTCGGCCATGCCGGCCGGTAGGAAAATATGTAACCGGGCCGAAAGCTGGGTTGCCCACTGACATAAGCAACTTTGACAAGGGGCAGACTGTTATGGCATGACGCTTGGGAATGAGAATCTTGCTAATGGTGAAGGTTCACGCGCTACTGTCGTGGAGATTTGTGGAAAGCAATTGAAAGATGGAGAAACCACGAGTAAGAGACAAGGTGTTGGACATCCACAAGTCATCACACAACAACATGGAGGTCATTGTCCTGTCCGCTCTGTAATGCAGGAAAGGTGACGATCTGACGAAAGAGTACAATGCCGATGCAGGCACAAGAATTTCGAACCACATTGTTTAACACACGTTGTTGAACATAGTATTGCACAGCAAGCGACCCCTACGTGTTCCCTTTTTGATCCAAAGAAATCGTCAATTACGACTGAATTGGACAGGGAATATCCAGGGATACGTGTCGCCTTGTCCAATAAATCACTTTTCTTTTTACACCAGTCGGATGGTCGTGTCAGGAGAAGCCATCATCCAGGCGAAAGGCGCTCGAAACCCGCATTGCGCCACGTACGCAGGCTGGTGGGGCCAACGTTATGCACTGGGGAACTTTTCCCTGAGCTTGCGTGGGATTTGTGATAGTAATCGAAGCCACTATGACAGCGATGGACTACTTGAACATTATTTCGGACTAACTGCGTCTCTTCGTGCTTGGTGTCTTCCCCCAATGGCGATCCTACTGTCTAGCGGAGCAATTACTAGTTTCGCAAGGTCAGAAGGTCGTTGCAACTGTTTCTGACATATGATAGTGAGCTGACATTGATATCTTGGTTCCCGAATTCAACCTATCTGAAAGCAGTGGGACATATCCAGGACACTTCCATGGGCTAGCTCCACGCCCACAAGCTAGCGGCGCGTAATTTACGGGAATTGTGTTACATGTGCGTAGACATCTCGTGATACATTCCTCCGGAAATTTACCAAGGACTTTGCGAACACATGCTACGCAGAATCACTGCTTTACTGTGTCCACGAGATGGACCAATACGTTATTAAACTTGTGGTAAAAGTAATTTAGCACATCATATACTTACACACACGTATGCAAGTTTTCGATACATTTGCACACAATTACCTTTTAGAATTTTTCTTGCACATGCTTTTGTTTCCATGACCAGGCTGGATAGCCGCTCGCATTCGAATTGGTTCCCCAGGTTTCGATGAGGCGATTCGGCGGATTAGCGACGAGGGCACCGACCAACCTGGGTATTGTTTTTAGGTGGTTTTCCGCATTCGATTAGGTGAAGGCCGGGCTAGTGCTCTGCCCCTCCACAGTTACAAGATTTGCAATCAATTCAAAAACGTTTTCAGACTTTCACTAGACAAATGGAGTATGAAAGACAGATGGGGTACACACACTCTATCTCGAGCAGAAGGGGTGGTGACAGGAAGGGCATCTGACCATCCTCTACCAGTACCAATGCCGAATCCAGAGTAACATGGCGAGCCTGTGAAGACACAGATAAGGCCAGGAAAGAAAGAAGATCCTTTTCTCTTCGTCCTCCAAGAGTTCATTATTTTTTGACCATTCATCATTTAAATCATTGTGGCATCTTTTAAATGAAGCTTCCACCCATGGCCTAGGATCACCTACACAAGCTTATCAGTAACCTCCTTTTTAGTTACTTTCCCTTTCAAAAATCTGCCATAATTATGATATAGGTTTTGACACATCAAAAATTATTAATTGTTTTACACTTGTTATAATATTGCCATGTATCACGCCACGTATGCAGGCTGGTGGGACCAACAATATGCAATGGAGAACTTTCCCGGGGCTTACATGGGACCTGTAATAGTAATCGAAGGCAACATTCATCCTAAGAACCACATCCAAGCTGGATGACATTTCAGCCCTAACGTTAGTCCGCCGAGCGGATTCGATCCGGGGCCTAATTGTCTCATCTGAACCTGGAGGAGGCATGCTAACGCGCGCGACTATCCAGGCGGGTTTCGGAAACGTAGGAAATGCAAGAAAGACTCTAAAAGATGACTGTATACAATCTATCGATAATTCGCAGCAAGAATATTACCTCTTTTTCAAGGTGGATCCGAGAATCTACACTATGTGATCGAAAGTATCCGGACGCCTGGCTTAAAATGACTTACAAGTTCGTGGCGCCCTCCATCGGTAATGCTGGAATTCAACATGGTGTTGGCCCACCCTTAGCCTTGAAGACAGCTTCCACTCTCGGAAGCATACGTTTAATCAGGTGCTCGAAGGTTTCTTGGCGAATGGCAGCCCATTCTTCACGAAGTGCTGCCCTGAGGAGAGGTATCGATGTCGGTCGGTGAGGCCTGGCACGAAGTCGGCGTTCCAAAACATCCCAAAGGTGTTATATAGGAATCAGGTCAGGACTCTGTACAGGCCAGTCCATTACAGGGATGTTATTGTCGTGTAACCACTCCACCACAGGCAGTGCATTATGAACAGGTGCTCGATTCTGTTGAGTTGATGCAATCGCCATCCCCTAATAGCTGTTCAACAGTGGAAAGCAAGAAGATGCTTAAAACATCAATGTACGCCTGTGCTGTGATAGTGCCATGCAAAACAACAAGGGGTGCAAGCCACCTCTATGAAAAACACGACCACACCATAACACCACCGCCTTCGAATTTTACTGATGGCATTACACACGCTGGCAGATGACGTTCATCGGGCATTCGCCATACCCACACCCCGCCATCGGATAGTCACATTGTGTGCCGTGATTCGTCACTCCACACAACGTTTTTCCACTGTTCAATCGTCCATTGTTCACGCTCCTTACACCAAGCGAGGCGTTGGCCTTTTCCGGCGTAATGTGTGGCTAATGAGCAGCCGCTCGTCCATAAAATCCAAGTTTTCTCACGTCCCGCCTAACTGTCATAGTACTTGCAGTGGATTGATGGAGTTTGGAAGTCCAGTGTGATGGTCTGTATAGATGTCTGCCTATTACATTTTACGACCCTCTTGAACTGTCGGCTGTCTCTGTCAGTCAACAGACAAGGTAGGCCTGAGCGTTTTTGTGCTGTACATATCCCTTCACGTGGTAGCACTATGCACCTAATATGAAAAACGTAGCCCGCCGGTGTGGCCGAGCGGTTCTAGGTGCTTCAGTCTGGAAGCGCGCGACCTCTACGGTCGCAGGTTCAAATCCTGCCTCGGGCATGGATGTGTGTGATGTCCTTAGGTTAGTTAGTTTTAAGTAGTTCTAAGTTCTAGTGGACTGATGACCTCAGATGTTGAGTCCCATAGTGCTCAGAGCCATTTGAAGCATTTTTTTTTTTAAACGTATGTTTTGTGGGTGTCCGGATATATTGTTCACTGTCTGAAAAAAAGAGTGAAGCACCTAGAAGACTTGGTCGGATGTCAATGTAGCTTCGCACACGTACATACCATTGGCGCGTATATAAATGGTTAGAGTTATAATTCTCTGTAACAGATAGTGTGCATTACTGCTGTTCACGTTTAGCGTTATCAGACGTGGTAGAGTATAAAGGGTTAACAGCGTCAGATGTAGAGCGAGCAATGGGAAGGACTCGGAGATACCGCGTACTCGTGTGGGGTAGCTTTATCAGCACCTAACTGAATTTAAAAGGGGTCGCATTGGGGGTCTCCATTTGGGTGCCTGATTGAATTGTGCAATATCCAGATCTGTGGCGCTTTCGGATGTGATACTGACTCGTTTCTGGACTCATGGAAACGTTAAGACATATATCCTCGTCGTCAAGGTTTCGGTCGACCACGTCCGACCATCACAAAGGAGAATCGCCGTATTGTACACCAAACACACAGTAGTCACTTCACATTTTCTCCTGCCATCTGAGAACAAGTAACGTGTCATCCAGCTCTATTGGTCGGAGACGAGCAGCAGCCTGACTAGGGAATTACCATCCCACACGTAGGCTGCCCATAACGCCACAACACAAACCGCAGCGTTTGGCGTCGTACCGTGAGCGGGAAGCATGGAGTGCTCATGGATGGCGACGCATTGCGTTCAGCGATAAATCGCGGTTCTCACTACCCTGGACGACCATCGTCGGCCAGATTTGGCGGAGATCAGGAGAGAGGTACCATTCTTCTAATTTTTTGGAGGGCACAGCGGTATTACTCCCGTCATCGTGTGGCGAGCTGTCGGACATGATTTTAGTTCGGGGATGGTAATATTTATTGGATTATGGAGACACAACTGCACGACTCGAACATCCTGCGTCCTCTTGTGTTTCCTGTCATGCGACAGTCTTGTGGTGCCATTTTCAGCAGCACATTTCTCATCCACAGCTGGGACGTGTCTCTAGGGTCTGTCTGCGTTATACAGATGCGCTCCTGTGCCGAGTAAGATCCCCAGATCCGTCCTCGATAGAACATATGTTGGACCAGCTCGGACGTCAACTCTCTCCCAGTACCAGTATCCAGAATGTCTAGCAGTTCCACAGCTTACCTCAAGAGAGCATACAACGGCTTTATGACACCCTTCACAACATCCAGGCCAGATGGAATGCAACGCCATACTGATAAGTGGGGTCACACTGCCAATTTCTTTGTAAATTGACTCGATACTGCAATCACTTAAGTACACTACTGGCCATTAAAAATGCTACACCACGAAGATGACGTGCTGCAGACGCGAAATTTAACCGACAGGAAGAAGTTGCTGCGATATGCAAATTGTTACTGTTCAGAGCATTCACACAAGCTTGGCGCCGGTGGCGACATCTACAACGTGCTGACATGAGAAAAGTTTACAACCGATTTCTCATACACAAACAGCAGTTGACCGGCGTTGCCTGGCGAAACGTTATTGTGATGCCTCGTGCAAGGAAGAGAAATGCGTAGCATCACGTTTCTGACTTTGATAAAGGTCGGATTGTAGCCTATCGCGATTGCGGTTTATCGTATCGCGACATTGCTGCTCGCGTTGGTCGAGATCCAATGACTGTTAGCAGAATATGGAATCGGTGGGTTCAGGAGCGTAATACGGAACGCCGTGCTGGATCCCAACGGCCTCGTATCACTAGCAGCCGAGATGACAGGCATCTTATCCGCATGGCTGTAACGGATCGTGCAGCCACGTCTCGATCCCTGAGACAACAGATGGGGACGTTTGCAAGACAACCATCTGCACGAACAGTTCGACGACGTTTGCAGCAGCATGGACTATCAGCTCGGAGACCATGGCTGCGGTTACCCTTGACGTTGCATCAGAGACAGAAGCGCCTGCGATGGTGTACTCAACGACGAACCTGGGTGCACGAATGGCAAAACGTCATTTTTTCAGATGAATCCAGGTTCTGTTGACAGCATCGTGATGGTCGCATCCGTGTTTGGCGACATCACGGTGAACGCACATTGGAATCGTGTATTAGTCATCGCCATACTGGCGTATCACCCGGCGTGATGGTTTGGGGTGCCATTACACGTGTCCGTCACCTCTTGGTCGCATTGACGGCACTTTGAACAGTCGACGTTACATTTCAGATGTGTTACGACCCGTGGCTCTACCCTTCATGTTTAAGTTGTTGTTGTTTTTATTTTTTTGTTTTTTATTTTTTTTCCTTAATTTATATCTAAAAATTCAGCCAATGAGTAGAAGGAGTTGTCATGTAGAAATTCTTTTAATTTATTTTTAAATGTTAGTTGGCTATCTGTCAGGCTTTTGATGCTGTTTGGTAGGTGACAAAAGACTTTAGTGGCAGCATAAGTTACCCCTTTCTGTGCCAAAGTCAGATTTAACCCTGCATAGTGAAGATCATCCTTTCTCCTGGTGTTATAGCTATGCACACTGCTATTACTTTTGAACTGGGTTGGATTATTAACAACAAATTTCATAAGTGAATATATATACTGTGAGGATCCCTAGATCCTTAAATAGATGTCTGCAGGATGACCGTGGGTGGGCTCCAGCAATTATTCTGATTACACGTTTTTGAGCAATGAATACTTTTCTACTCAACGATGAATTACCCCAGAATATGATGCCATACGAAAGCAGTGAATGAAAGTAGGCATAGTAAGCTAATTTACTGAGATTCTTATCACCAAAATTTGCAATAACCCTAATAGCATACGTAGCTGAACTCAGACGTTTCAGCAGACCCTCAGTGTGTTGCTTCTAGTTTAACCTCTCATCAATGGACACACCTAAAAATTTTGAAAATTCTACCTTAGCTAGAGACTTCTGTTCAAAGTCTATATTTATTACTAGAGTTGTGCCATTTACTGTACGGAACTGTATATACTGTGTTTTATCAAAATGGGTATTAAAAATAGAATGACTAAACAAGGCAAGTAACGAATTTTCCTTCTTGTGCAGTACAACAACATGTGACAATAGACGTATAATGGGCATTAAAAAAAGAATGACTAAACAAACTTTCAGAAATAAGAGTAATTTATTAGCAAACAACCGCCTTAATATGGAAACAAGAAAGAAATTTAACACGTCACAAAAGTATAATGGTCTGAAAGAAAATATAATAAATACTAAGAGAAGTTAAAGAGTAAAGAACGTTGATTGACATGATAACGAAAAAGAAGACTAAATTAAGTCGACATACCACCTGCATAACAATGTCTAAGGAGAAAAAATAGCGGAAAAAATTTCAAGAGGCAGGCCCAGAAAACAGCATTTATAGCCACATGTTAAAGATAGCGAAAGACGTAGGATAGGTACATCAACTTGGAGTTGCCTTTAGTGTCTGATAACAACGGTGAATTTAATTTTATGGCTGTGTTATCACTTGGTAATCTAATCCTCCGTTTTCTGTTGTTAAGTTAAGCCTTGATATCAAAATTTTTAGTTTCCCTAAAACAGTGTGTGATCTGAGCAAAGATGGCCTTGACAAACTCACATAAAAGGCCAACAAACCAATTTTTCTAGTCTTATTGCTTTATGGAGTATGTTTTCGAGGTCACACTTTGCTTACTCTATAGAAGACCTTTACTGGAAGAGAGACTGAAAATTTGTTAAAACGTTAGTGTCATTAAGGCAACTGAGTATTCTGTTACAAGATACATCTACATGATTTTTGGAAATGTACGACGGAGTGCTAAAAATTAATGCCTCCAAATTTTTTGTGTGAAAACCTTTAAAGATTTTTAAATACAACAAACGTCATTAACAATCTACGCCATTATTATACGTGTCTACATATATATTTGTCAACATAGTCACCTTGGGGATGAACACATTTCTCTCGGCGAGAGCCCAGTTTGTGGACACTGCAACTGTAGAATGTTCAACTTTGATAACGGATCATACAATGAAGGCTTTCACTACCGGATGGTACTGTTGTTGATAATTCTTCCGGGTTGCCGGCCGCGGTGGTCTAGCGGTTCTAGGCGCGCAGTCCGGAACCGCGCGACTGCTACGGTCGCGGTTCGAATCCTGCCTCGGGCATGGATGTGTGTGATGTCCTTAGGTTGGTTAGGTTTAAGTAGTTCTAAGTTCTAGGGGACTGATGACCACAGATGTTAAGTCCCCTAGTGCTTAGAGCCATTTGAACCATTTTGAATTCTTCCAGGTTATATGGCCGTGGTCCATGGAATTCTTCTATTCCTAACGTTTCGTCCAATACTACGTTGGACATCTTCAGAGGTATGGCTGGTCCTGGTGAGTCCTGCCGACTAAGGACTCAGCAGGACCAGCCATACCTCTGAAGATGTCCAACGTAGCATTGGACGAAACGTTAGGAATAGAAGAATTTGATGACGGAACCAAAACTTCTTCTCTTCTTGCACCGCTTAATCATTATCAGAGTGAAGTCCTCCAAGGTGTTCTATAGGTTCTGGAAACAGATGAAAATCATATGACGCCAAGTCGGGACTGTATGGAGGATGATCGATGACAGTGAACCCAAAGCGTCGGATTTTTCCAAATGTCGCAACGCTCGTGTATGGGTCGGCATTGTCATGTTGAAGAACAGGACGTTTCATACATGGACGAACTCTTCGAATTCGAAACTCGATCACAGCACGGTGTTTCTCACCCAGCAACATAGTGACGTTACAAAAATGGTTCAAATGTCTCTGAGCACTATGGGACTTAACATCTGTGGTCATCAGTCCTCTAGAACTAAGAACTACTTAAACCTAACTAACCTAAGGACATCACACACATCCATGCCCGAGGCATGATTCGAACCTGCGTCCGTAGCGGTCACGCGGTTCCAGACTGAAGCGCCTAGAACCGCACGGCCACACCGGCCGGCCAGTGACGTTACACACCGCAATGTTACACGCTATAATTCGGAGCCCTCTAGCGGCAGAAGGTTCCATATATGTAGACTTGAAGAATGAGGATGTAGAATGTCTAAAAACTTTGATTTATTTAAAAATCTGTACGAGTTTTCACACTGAAAACTCGGAGGTATTACTTTAAAGCACGCCTTTGTATGAAGGAGGCAGATGAGTCTTTAGAAGTTACTTGCTTACCTCCACTTTGAAATGTGCAGCAGTAATACCCATTTATTAATCTGTCAGGAAATGTACTGCAGAGACCTGAGGTGAATGACCTCTACAGTGGCCGGGTTAAGTTGAGGCAGTGGGGTGTTGTCAGGATGATGACCAATGGTTGCTCAAATTAGTCATACAATTTATTGCGCAGCGCAGTACAACACTCCGAGCCGTGCTTAGCAGTAGCAACCCTCCCCCCCCTCTCCTCCCTCCCCCCAACCACCTGGGCGTGTGCTGAAGGCAGCGAGTGTGGCGGCGCTGATGCAACAGGTGGCCACTGGCCTGTTTTGACGTCAGCGGTTGCTCGGGAACGCTGACAGGGGGAGGACGCGGCAACACATGTACCGGGTGGTTATAATTAACGTGCAGTTACTGACAGAGGTCCTGTGTGGGCTGTTAATTATTGTATGACGGCGAGACTTGGTAAATGTTCTAATGAGTTAATGTGGAACCGATTTACACTGTAAAAAAACATTTTCTATTCTGGCCACCAGGTGCAAATCTGGCGCTGTGAATGCAAGAAAGACGTATAGAAATGTTTCCATATGTAATGGATTAGGATCGGGACGTGGGCAGAAAAGTTCACGCAAGGGAGAAACGCACAACGTTGATGTTATATGAACCACCACTTGCATAATTTTTTCATCAGAGACGTTGATGAGATGTGCAGCTCCAGATTTGCAGCTGGTGGCCAACATTAGAACTATTTTTTTCCCAACATAAATTGGTTACACATTAACTCATTAGAATACCTACCAAATTTTCGCTTCTATTCGATAATTAGTTCGCACTGGACCTTTGTGAATAGTGAGAAGAGAATGACTCAGCAGTGTAACGAATTCAAGCAATAACATGCTTTCTTCTGTAGTCCTGTCATGAACTGAGTCACATGTGAGGAAAACGGTTCCCAGGGATCTCCTTTGTGTAATTTTGAGGTAGCATTTCGTTTACTTAAACTCGAAAGAACCTGTTTTACTTCCTAACTTATCGAAAGTAACCACATCAGAGTTTAACAACAAACACTGCATGAAAATGGAACACGAAAACTCCTGTGAATATATTGGTTAATAATTTAGGCAAATGGCTATAATTTTGTTCAATTAGCCAAATAAATACACACTTGTTTATGAGTATGTCGTAATACGTCTTAGTGAATTTAAACACAAAACAAAATTTGTGTATTATGTAAAGTGATGGTGGCGGGGCAGGGGGGAGGGATGGAGGAAAGGAAACGAATTATTGATGTCAGCTGCATCAGGATTTTACCCCGAATCAGCGGCGACGAATGAAAATGTGTGCATGACCGATAGTCCAACGAAGGATCTCCTACTTTCTAGGTAGTTGCGTTACCCACTGCGCGATCTAGATACAGTGTTTAGCGCAATTGAGCGGACTATCGCGGTACGCTCCCGGCCGACCCACACTCAACACAGAGCGCTACCTATCAGCAGCCCTCGTCCATGTCCCCCATGCTCACTACTTTGAGATTCCAACACGAGGTCGAACGTAAGTGTGCATCTACGCTGAAAGTTGTGGATTCGTGGCCCATCGAGACGAATCAATTATACACTCCTGGAAATGGAAAAAAGAACACATTGACACCGGTGTGTCAGACCCACCATACTTGCTCCGGACACTGCGAGAGGGCTGTACAAGCAATGATCACACGCACGGCACAGCGGACACACCAGGAACCGCGGTGTTGGCCGTCGAATGGCGCTAGCTGTGCAGCATTTGTGCACCGCCGCCGTCAGTGTCAGCCAGTTTGCCATGGCATACGGAGCTCCATCGCAGTCTTTAACACTGGTAGCATGCCGCGACAGCGTGGACGTGAACCGTATGTGCAGTTGACGGACTTTGAGCGAGGGCGTATAGTGGGCATGCGGGAGGCCGGGTGGACGTACCGCCGAATTGCTCAACACGTGGGGCGTGAGGTCTCCACAGTACATCGATGTTGTCGCCAGTGGTCGGCGGAAGGTGCACGTGCCCGTCGACCTGGGACCGGACCGCAGCGACGCACGGATGCACGCCAACACCGTAGGATCCTACGCAGTGCCGTAGGGGACCGCACCGCCACTTCCCAGCAAATTAGGGACACTATTGCTCCTGGGGGTATCGGCGAGGACCATTCGCAACCGTCTCCATGAAGCTGGGCTACGGTCCCGCACACCGTTAGGCCGTCTTCCGCTCACGCCCCAACATCGTGCAGCCCGCCTCCAGTGGTGTCGCGACAGGCGTGAATGGAGGGACGAATGGAGACGTGTCGTCTTCAGCGATGAGAGTCGCTTCTGCCTTGGTGCCAGTGATGGTCGTATGCGTGTTTGGCGCCGTGCAGGTGAGCGCCACAATCAGGACTGCATACGACCGAGGCACACAGGGCCAACACCCGGCATCATGGTGTGGGGAGCGATCTCCTACACTGGCCGTACACCACTGGTGATCGTCGAGGGGACACTGAATAGTGCACGGTACATCCAAACCGTCATCGAACCCATCGTTCTACCATTCCTAGACCGGCAAGGGAACTTGCTGTTCCAACAGGACAATGCACGTCCGCATGTATCCCGTGCCACCCAACGTGCTCTAGAAGGTGTAAGTCAACTACCCTGGCCAGCAAGATCTCCGGATGTGTCCCCCATTGAGCATGTTTGGGACTGGATGAAGCGTCGTCTCACGCGGTCTGCACGTCCAGCACGAACGCTGGTCCAACTGAGGCGCCAGGTGGAAATGGCATGGCAAGCCGTTCCACAGGACTACATCCAGCATCTCTACGATCGTCTCCATGGGAGAATAGCAGCCTGCATTGCTGCGAAAGGTGGATATACACTGTACTAGTGCCGACATTGTGCATCCTCTGTTGCCTGTGTCTATGTGCCTGTGGTTCCGTCAGTGTGATCATGTGATGTATCTGACCCCAGGAATGTGTCAATAAAGTTTCCCCTTCCTGGGACAATGAATTCACGGTGTTCTTATTTCAATTTCCAGGAGTGTATGTAATAACTGCCATTAAGGGTGGACTCAATAATATCAACACTGATTGCGAACACACCTAACAGAGACTTATTTATTTTTAAAGGAAACAAATACTGAGAAAATTTTATCACAAAAGAGAACGAAATTAAAATTGAAACTACAGGAGATGCATTAAGTCTTTGCAGGGAGAGCGTTTGGCATTACAGATTATCTTCGCGTGGTCTGTACGTTGTGACGTTGTTGGTGGCTGGTCACTACTGGCGGGCTTTGGTCATAAAATTTCAACTGATACACCTTCTTGCATAGTGAACGATAATCCTCGCGGTAATACGCTGAAGAGCCAAAGAAATTAGTACACCTGCCGAATATCTTCTATGACACCCGTGAGCACGCAGAAGTGTCGCAACACGACGTGGCATGGACTCGCCTAATGTCTGAAGTAGTGCTGGAGGGAACTAACACCATGAATCCTGCAGGGCTGTCCATAAATCCGCAAGAGTACGAGGGGGTTGAGATCTCTTCTGAACAGAACGTTGCGAGGCATCCCAGATATGCTCAATAACGTTCATGTCTGGGAAGTTCGGTAGCCAGCGGAAGTGTTTAAACTCAGAAGAGTGTTCCTGGAGCCTCTCTGTAGCAATCCTGTGCGTGTGGGGTCTTGCATTGTCCTGCTGGAATTACCCAAGCCCGTCGGAATGCACAATGGACATGAATGGATGCAGCTGATGAGACAGGATGCTTACGTACATGTCACCTGTTAGAGTCGTATTTACATGTTGCAGCGGTCCCATAGCACTCCAACTGCACACTCCCCCACACCATTACATAGCCCCCAACAGCTTGAACAGTTCCCTGCTGACATGCAGGATCCATGGATTCATGAGGTTGTCTCCAAACTCGTATGGAGTCGAGATGACAGGCATCTTAACCGCGTGGCTGTAACGGCTCGTGCAGCCACGTCTCGATCCCTGAGTCAACAGATGGGGACGTTTGCAAGACAACAACCACCTGCACGAATAGTTCGACGACGTTTGCAGCAGCATGGGCTATCAGCTCGGAGACCATGGCTGCGGTTACCCTTGACGCTGCGTCACAGACAGGAGCGCCTGCGATGGTGTACTCAACGAGGAACCTAGGTGCACGAATGGATAAGCGTTATTTTTTCGGATGAATCCAGGTTCTGTTTACAGCATCATGATCGTCGCATCCGTGTTTGGCGACATCGCGATGAACGCACATTGGAAGCGTGTATTCGTCATCGCCATACTGGCGTATCACCCGGCATGATGGTATGGGGTGCCATTGGTTACATGTCTCGGTCACCTCTTTTTCTCATTCACGGCACATTGAACAGTGGATGTTACATTTCAGATGTGTTACGACCCGTGTCTCTACCCTTCATTCGATCCATGAGACACCCTACATTTCTGCAGGATAATGCTCGACCGCATCTTGCAGGTCCTGTACGGGCCTTTCTTGATACAGAAAATGTTCGACTGCTGCTCTGGACAGCACATTCTCCAGATCTTTCACCAATTGAAAACGTCTGGTCAATGGTGGCCGAGCAACTGTCTCGTCACAATACGCCAGTCACTACTCTTGATGAACTGTGATATCGTGTTGAAGCTGCATGGGCAGCTGTACCTGTACACGCCATCCAATCTCTGATTGACTTAATGCCCAGGCGTATCAAGGCCGTTATTACGGCCAGAGGTGGTTGTTCTGGGTACTGATTTCTCAGGATCTATGCACTGAAATTGCGTGAAAATGTAATCACATGTCAGTTCTAGTATAATATATTTGTTCAATGAATACCCATTGATCATCTGCATTTGTTCTTTGTGTAGCAATTTTAATGGCCAGTATTTATTTTCTTTCCATTACAGAGGGTTGCTAACCCTCAGGACATAGCTCGCGGATCACGAAGGGGCACACCAGTAGGCGTAGAAACTTTCTGTGACTTTTGCAGAGGAAGACAGTGTCAGTGTGACACCAAGACGTAGGTAGTTGAGCAGTTGCACCGCCCTGGTCTTGAGCAGCTGCCCTCCAGGGCAGAAGGTTGGCTGCGGCTGAAGTGAACCTGGAAGTGAGTCACCAGCTAAGTGCACAGTGGTGGATTTAGTGGCATGCAGCTGGTGATACCAAGTCTCACGGCGACTGCTTGCAGAACCGTGTCGTCCCGTCGATCAGCTTAGTCTTTCCCTTGTAGATGATGCTTCCAGACTGCGATTCCTTGGGCTAAAAGTGATTAGTAATTATACTGGTTCGGGTCCTACTTGTTTCACCAAACCACCGCTTCCAACTACATACGCCCACACAATCCCATAGCTTGGAGGTGTAATAACAGGCCTGCATATACCACAGTCTCCCTACTTTTCTGCTGTATCGATATTATTGAGTTGCTGGCTCCTGGCTCAGTCCGCGATACAGAAATCGACATGTGGCGTTGCTGCATCTGATGGAACGATGTTTTGGTTCACTCTACGCTTGTTAGCTCCATGACGTTTTGCAAAAGTCGTGTCACCGTCGCTGTTTTACATAGAAGATCCGAAAAATAGTGGCAGCGGCCGGCCGTAGTGGCCGTGCGGTACTAGGCACTACAGTCTGGAGCCGAGCGACCGCTACGGTCGTAGGTTCGAATCCTGCCTCGGGCATGGATGTGTGTGATGTCCTTAGGTTAGTTAGGTTTCATTAGTTCTAAGTTCTAGGCGACTGATGACCTCAGATGTTAAGTCCCATAGTCCTCAGAGCCATTTTTTTGTAGAATTTTAGAACATGTTTTTTGCTCGATTATCATGTCATTCCTGGAAACCCAGAATCTACTCTGTAGGAATCAACATGGATTCTGGAAACAGCGATCGCGTGAGACCCAACTCGCTTTATTTGTTCATGAGACCCAGAAAATATTAGATACAGGCTCCCAGGTAGATGCCATTTTCCTTGACTTCCGGAAGGCGTTCGATACAGTTCGGCACTGTCGCCTGATAAAGTAAGAGCCTACGGAATATCAGACCAGCTGTGTGGCTGGATTGAAGAGTTGTTAGCAAGCAGAACACAGCATGTTGTTCTCAATGGAGAGACATCTACAGACGTTAAAGTTAGCCTCTGGCGTGCCATATGGGAGTCTTATGGGACCATTGCTTTGCACAATATATATAAATGACCTAGTAGATAGTGTCGGAAGTTCCATGCGGCTTTTCGCGGATGATGCTGTAGTCTACAGAAAAGTTGCAGCATTAGAAAATTGCAGCCAAATGCAGGAAGATCTGCAGCGGATTTGCACTTGGTGCAGGCAGTGGCAACTGACCCTTAACATAGACAAATGTAATGTATTGCGAATACATAGAAAGAGGGATCCTTTATTGTATGATTATAAAAATGGTTCAAATGGCTCTGATCACTATGGGACTTAACATCTATGGTCATCAGTCCCCTAGAACTTAGAACTACTTAAACCCAACTAACCTAAGGACATCACACAACACCCAGTCATCACGAGGCAGAGAAAATCCTAATGATTATATGACTGCGGAACAAACACTGGTAGCATCTACTTCCGTAAAATATCTGGGAATATGCGTGCGGGACGATTTGAAGTGGAATGATCATATAAAATTAGTTGTTGGTAAAGCGGGTGCCAGGTTGAGATTCACTGGGAGAGTCCTTAGAAAATGTAGTCCATCCACAAAGGTGGTGGCTTACGAAACACTCGTTCGACCTATATTTGAGTATTGCTCATCAGTGTGGGATCCGTACCAGGTCGGGGTGACAGAGGAGATCGAGAAGATCCAAAGAAGAGCGGCGCGTTTCGTCACAGGGTTATTTGGTAAGCGTGATAGCGTTACGGAGAAGTTTAGCATACTCAAGTGGCAGACTCTGCAAGAGAGGCGCTCTGCATCGCGGTGTAGCTTGCTGTCCAGGTGTCGGGAGGGTGCGTTTCTGGATGAGGTATCGAATATATTGCTTCCCCCTACTTACACCTCCCGAGGAGATCACGAATGTAAAATTAGAGATATTCGAGCGCGCACGGAGGTTTTCCGGCAGTCGTTCTTCCCGCGAACCATACGCGACTGGAACAGTAAAGGGAGGTAATGACAGTGGCACGTAAAGTGTCCTCCCCCACACACCGTTGGGTGGCTTGCGGAGTATAAATGTAGATGTAGACATATCAATGTGGGACGTACGAAGAACGTATCGTGAGGACAGTGCGACGAAATTAGCCGTTAATGGACCATAGCAGCAGACATCCGACGCGAATTCCTTTGGTAACAACACATCGCCTGCAACGCCTCTCCTGGACTCGTACCGCATCGGTTGGACCATATAAGTCTGGAAAACCGTGGCCTGGTCAGATGAGTCCCGATTTCAGTTGGTAAGAGCTGATGGTTGGGTTCGGGTGTGGCGCAGACCCCTCGAAGCCATGGACCCAAACTGTCAACAAGGCGCTGTGCGAGCTTGTGGTGGCTCCATAACGGTGCGTGCTTTGTTTACATTGAATGGACTGGGTCCTCTGCTCCAACTAAGGCGATCATTAACTGGAAATTGTTATGTTCGGCTACTTGGACACATGGTAAACCCTCCCCCTCCTATCCCTTTGTTCTAACACGGAAATAATGAATGGGGATACCCTTTCGCGCGGGGGTGCCTAGGACGCAGTGGTCATTGAGAGGATGGTACTAGGCACAGAAATGAAATTTACTTCGACAAAATCCTTCGACATTTGAACAATGCACAGTTATTAAGAAAGACAACATACAATTGGCATTGGCCACACTACATAATAACACATTCCAGTTTTCATTTTAATTCAACGAAACCCGACCAATCAGGATTCTTAAATTTCAGCCAATCCAAGCCGCCTTTAAAATAAAATGCACAAGCTAACAAGTAATCCAGATTCAACTGGCCATTGGTTACTTGATAATTGCAAGACAGTATGACTTTCGCATTCCCTATGGTTCTCAGCAGCCTCACCTAAAAGGATCATTTATGATTCTCGGTTCCAATTGGCACCAGCCGCTCTAATGGAATAACCACATAAGCCATAGAATCATTCAAACCAACAACGGCTCTAACCGTCTGCGTATGACTACACGACTCTCAGAACATTTAAATTTTAATCGGCATGTAACCACATTAAAAAACTTAACACGACTTACTTACTTCAACTGGCAGGAGCCACTTAAATTGCAAACTGGAGCCGGCCGCGGTGGCCGGGCGGTTCTAGGCGCTTCAGTCCGGAACCACGCGGCTGCTACGGTCGCAGGTTCGAATCCTGCCTCGGGCATGGATGTTTGTGATGTCCTTAGGTTAGTTAGGTTTAAGTAATTCTAAGTCTAGGGGGCTGAAGACCTCAGATGTTTAGTCCCTTAGTGCTTAGAGCCATTTTGCAAACTGCATAAATATAAAATAATATAAATTTATCAGTGGTCTACTGAAAGCGCAAACAGACAAAACATTGAGTTTAACTTGGCCCCTAGCCGCCTTTGAATTCAAAATTGTAATCGGCACTAGCTGTTTGTTTTCACACTACGCGAGCAGTTAAATAGTGAAACGCCCACGATGCAAACCATTTTTACAGCTTACACAAATAGATTTAAAAAAATGGTTCAAATGGCTCTGAGCACTATGGGACTTAACATCTGAGGTCATAAGTCCCCTAGAACTTAGAACTACTTAAACCTAACTAACCTAAGGACATCACACACATCCATGCCCGAGGCAGGATTCGAACCTGCGACCGTAGCGGTCGCGTGGTTCCAGACTGAAGCGCCTAGAACCGCTCGGCCACACCGGCCGGCCAAATAGATTAAATTTTAAGTTTAACTTCGTTCTCAGCCGCCTTTAAATTCTCCAATGAATTTACCAATTCGAATCGGCACTAGCTGTTTTAACCTCAGGAATACGTCAAAACTTTTTTAATCCGGTCCTTGGCCATATTTAACACGAAAAAAAATTTTATAAAACAAACTTCACGGTTATAGCCGCCACTAAACATAGCAGATTAACAATTTTCCTGAACAGTGACAGGTGCTTAAGAGTTTCAGTTCAAAGTACTAACGAATTAATGAAGCTAATCGTCTAACGGAACGTTCTCAAATATAGACCTCGACCCTCATAGCACATGAAAAAAATATTTCGATTAACCAGTGCCTTTGCGCTGACGACACACCCCGTTACAAGTAAGTTCAGCCAGTTACATGAAATGATATGGGCAAATCAGACGTAAGGTTACGACTTCTTAATGAATAACTCCTAAAATTCTGCAGCATTACAGGTGAAATTTCCGAAAAGTAGTCAGTGATAATAGCTTAAACAGAGATGCGAGTGGACGTTAGACAATATTATTTTACTGCCACAAATTACACTCAGTCAACGCATATGGCAGTACTGCAAGAACGTGTTAATGATGGCCGTAAGAATAACACTACCAGGGAATATTTCAACTAGGCGGCAATGGCTCATACGCAGAATTTCCGTTGCTAAAATAGTTCCCTGTCCTATGTCGGTGCCAAACGTTTAACTTGGAAAATATCGGAAATAACAACCACTGGGCTACCGCTACAGCCACACAACAGACAGTTTTACGGGCCTATGGTTTTAGATGTTTTTAAGCACACGTGAGGTTAAGTACATAGCAGATGGCTACTCGGTACAAAACAGTATTAGCCCAGATGTGCAACACCTGTTAATTTTAGTGATAACGCTTTACATTTGCCCACCAAGACACAACTCAAGACCATACACCAAGACTAACACGTTTCTAGCCAAACCTGCGCAAGATTCCTCACAACCTCAGCCTTTCAGCACAAGACAACGTGAGTTTTATGAAAAGTAGCTGATAAATTCTCCAGGAAAGATACTTGACGATGATGTTACCATGAATCTAGGAGTAGTAGTAGTTCCGTCTCCGCGCCCCCAAACCTTCGGGACGCCAGCCGCAGTGGATTGATTCGCCCTCGCTAGGCAGCACTTTGTCAGGGCCCGTTGATGTCGACGTTGGTTCATTCCCGCCCTTAACGAGCCCACAACCCGGCTCCGCTGCGGCGTGTATCGCATTGTGTACTGACGCGTCCAAACCCTGTCCTCGCGACCTCAACACGCCCTCTTGTCACGCAACTAGCGCTGAAACTATCGTTGATGAGAATCGATAGCCAAATAACTCAGCGGCACGCATCACATATCACATAGACCTCATGTTCCCAAACAACGACGGAATCTTTATGGATGACAATGCTCTACGTAACTGGGCCTCAGTCGTTCGCGACTGGTTTGAAGAACGTTCTCGACAGCTGGTGCGAATTATTTGGCCCCACATCGTCTGAGCTGAATCCCATCGAACATTTATGGTACATAATCGAGAGGAAAGTTCGTGCGAAAAATCCTGCCCATTCACAATTATGCACTGCTATAACGGCGGCATGGCTCAGTAGTTCTGTAGGAGACTTCCAAGGACTTTTTGAGCCCATGCGACGTCGAGTTCCTGCACTACGCCGAGCAGGAGGTGGTCCGCAACGATATTAGGAGGTAACCCATGACTTTTCTCACCTCAGCGTACATTCCCGAATTGATAATTGTGTACAGTACAATTTTCTTAAGACCAGTAGCCCATGCGCAAAATTTCTTTTGCTAAAATAATTCACCGGCCAATATCGGTCCCAAATGCTTAACTTAAAAAACATCGGAAATAACAACCCCTGGGCTACCACTACAGCCACAAAACAGACAGTTTTACGGTCCTTTCCCCACAAACACACAAGGTTTATTGACTGGGTTTATTGACTACGTACTTAGCCTACAGTACTAGCCCATTAGTCTGTACGTTTTCCCATCGCCGATAACATCTTCTAATGTCCATTTACGAACTAACAGAGTAATCCAGAATGAGATTTTCACTCTGCAGCGGAGTGTGCGCTGATATGAAACTTCCTGGCAGATTAAAACTGTGTGCCCGACCGAGACTCGAACTCGGGACCTTTGCCTGCAAGTTTCGCAGGAGAGCTTCTGTAAAGTCGGGAAGGTAGGAGACGAGATACTGGCAGAAGTAAAGCTGTGAGGGCCGGGCGTGGGTCGTGCTTCGGTAGCTCAGTTGGTAGAGCACTTGCCCGCGAAAGGCAAAGGTCCCGAGTTCGAGTCTCGGTCGGGCACACAGTTTTAATCTGCCAGGAAGTTTCATAACAGAGTAATGCTAACAGAACCCGCCAGGGTAGCCGAGAGCGCTAACGCGCTGCTCCCTGGACTCGGGTAGGCGCGCCGGCCCCGGATCGAATCCGCCCGGCGGATTAACTCCGAGGGCCGGTGTGCGGGCCCGCCTGGATGTGATTTTTAGGCGGTTTTCCACATACCTCCAGGTGAATACCGGGCTGGTCCCCACGTTCCGTCTCAGTTACACGTGTCGCAGACATTTGAAACACGTCCGCACTATTTCGCGATTTCCAGACAGATGGGGTACACTGATTCTGTCCTGGGGGGTACGGGGTGGCGGCAGGAAGGGCATCCACCCATCCCTAAAAAAAAAAAAAAAAAAAAAATTGCCAAATCCGTTGTAACCACGCCGACCCTGCGATCGCTGCGGAACTATGGCGTAAGCGAAAGAAAGAAAGAAAGAGTAACACTAACAGAGTAAATTGGCTTAACCAATTACCCACAAAATTACACAAAACAGAATACACCTATAACCCCGAGTCCTAACGACTCTAGCAACCATTGGCAAATGTTAAAGGAGCCGTAAATCGTTCCGATCTCTTATTTATCATCACACAGAAAATTGCTTGAGGGTACGTCATAACTTTCATCAGTGTGTTATAGCACAAGAAAAGAACCTATCTACAACATCATTCATTCTTAGTCATTGAAAAACGTATTCCAACCATACCCACCAAATACTACCGCCAACAAATATGGAACAAACTAAAACTAATACTGAAAAAGTGTCTTTCTTAACAAGTTATCGTTCATGAATCTTCTTTAACATCAATTGGTCCGAATCCACTGATCTATCATGGTCGGCATCTCTTTTTGTCTATCCGGTCGTTTCTTAACCCGCTGTTCCGGTACATTCTCTAGAAAACGCACCTCTATACTATGCTCACACGAAACTCAGAACCATTTCTACCATGCAGTAAGTTAACAGGTAGTTCCGCGTACGGTTTCTCACTGTTGTGCCAATCAGAGACTGAATTGCACTCGCAATGCTAGGCTTGTATGTACCCCAGCTCAACAAAGCAACTTCCTTGTGCCTTGTGACACTATATCATGCGAATTAAACCTTATCGATTTTGTTCGGAGTTTAACCGGTTTGCCCTTCATGACAGACGAACCTAGTGGCAGTATCTGGCAACAGTTGTCCCCTCCCCCCAGCTGGAACAATTTCCCCCACGTTCGACTGTGCATCGCCGAAGGTCAGTTTTTGCATGGCACCACGTCTTACCTCTAGTACATACCAAATTGCAAGAGTCATCACTTTTGCGAACCTCCGATATTCAAGGGCTCAGTCCTGTAGGGATTTAACCTTGAAAACCTGATCATTAACCTTGCAATCAAGTTTCCTATTTCTTTTCCTACCCCCTCCCCGTTCCCGAAGTGGCTGCACCAACACAGTTGGCGGCGAATCTGCGTCCTTCTGAAATAATAGCGTCTGTACCACTTCGTTACCCACGACGTCCGCAATTCAATAAACATTATCACTAGCTTTCTATGTATCCTCCACAGTATCTACAGCAAAATTACTGTCTGCAGTTGCAGTCTAGACGCCACAAAAATCTTCGGCACATGCATTTCTCTGAGAACTAATCCAGACTCCACAACCTCTAAACGATATCCATTGTCAGTCAGTGGGGTACGTACTACTGTACCTACATAACCCATGTTGCTAACCACACACTTATTTACTTATGTTGCTATCTACGCAGTACTTTACTTCAGTACAGTACACAGCCGGCCGCGGTGGTCTCGCGGTTCTAGGCGCGCAATCCGGAACCGTGCGACTGCTACGGTCGCAGGTTCGAATCCTGCCTCGGGCATGGATGTGTGTGATGTCCTTAGGTTAGTTAGGTTTAAGTAGTTCTAAGTTCTAGGGGACTAATGACCACAGCAGTTGAGTCCCATAGTGCTCAGAGCCATTTGAACCATTTTTGAGTACAGTACACAGTTACTTCGTCCAGCTCGTACAGCACTATAGACCATTTACGTTTTCCGTGATTTCCCTACATCGCTTCAGGCAAATGCCGGGATGGCTCCTTTAAAAGGGCACAGTCGACTTCCTTCCCCACCCTTCCCTAATCCGATGTGACCGATGACCTCGCTGTTTGGTCCCCCCTCCCAAATCAACCAATCTATATTATTCCCCTCATCTTCCACAACGTCACTAATTGCTGCATCCGCGCCAGTACTTCTTTCAAGCTCCTCCAAAGTCCTCATAATCCTTCCGACCGGAATATCGTTCTCGATTTTACCTAACCACCAGCAAAATTCTTTGTCTCTCTTCCCAGTGTACTCTGGAGTAACTGTTCGGTGCAAAGCTCTTTTCCTTTCCTCAGCTTTTATTTCCTCAGACATGTACGAATGTCGTCTTGCAGATGAATTACCTCACCTGATGAAATTCGTCCAGGTTAGCCCCTGTGATATTGTAAACGGCATGGTTGACCCGCTACCGACTGCATAAAACCCAACAAATGATTCGAACAAAACAAGACCACGACAAGGGCAGTTAAACGTCCCAGCATCTCTAACTACATTATATGCTTAAACATAATAAGCCATTTGCTTAAAACAAACTACAGTGCCCACGCCAAATGGTGAAAAGTGGAACTCAGAAGTCAGACTCTGGCGTTGTGGTAACAACCCTATTCAGTCAATATAACGAAGCAGCAACAACAGGAATAATAAAATCAAATGAGAAGGACACTTAATTGTAACAGTATCATACCTAATTCTCGACAATTCTGAGGTTCACCTTTTGAATCGCTATACGTGGTTAACACCTTATATGCTCCTATACAGTGAACCAAATACCCTCTTCTCATGATACGACGTATTTCTCATAATATCCAAGCGAAAGTTAACACTTATATTTATACATACACATTTGCCTGAGTTGACGTGCTCCATACTGTACCTACAATGCAATTTAACCTCTGGTAAAAGACCCACGAACTTGCCACGATATTTGCAATAAAACAAAAACATACAAAAAATCACCGCACTCACCCAACTCCATGTTGATGCCACGAGTTGTGCCAGGAGACTAGAATCCTGTTACAGCTTCAGACAAGGATCTCACATCTGACGCCAAAACGTAGAGGACCAGAGGTGTTGAAGGTGATGTTTGCAGATAGAGTATGCAAGGCCTATGTTTGTACATGTAATGACGATGCTTTTGATGGCTAATTTTTTCCTTGGCAATGCAATTTTCTCCATTTTTGCTCGCAGCAACGCTTCCTAACTTAGCAACGTCGAAGGTAACTGACTGCCTCTGCTTTGTGAGTAAGCAGTCCTCATAATCCCCTCGCCTCATTATCTCTCTCTCTCTCTCTCTCTCTCTCTCTCTCTCTATCTATCTATCTATCTGTCTGTCTGTCTGTCTCTTTCTCTGCTTAAGGAGGTCTATTCTGCCATAAACGCAAACATTTACTTAATTAATCTGCAGACCATTGTGAAGTGAATGGCAGAGAATATATACCATTGTTTCTCATGCAAGGGTTATTTCCTTTGCCATTCACGTGTGTAACCCAGGAAAAATGAGTCTTTAAATGCCTCTGTGGGCGTTGTATTTAGTCTTATCTTGTTTTTGCGGTTCCTGTAGGAGCGATAAGTAAGGGTCTGTGGTATGCTCCTAGATTCTTCTCTTAATACTGGTTACAGAAACTTCGTAAGTAAATTTTCATATTACTGTTGACGTCTATCTCTGTGTGTCTGCCGGTTCCGACATTTCAGCATCTCAGTAACGTTTTCCCATGGGTCCGGAAAACCTGTAACTATTCATGCTGCCTCTTTTTATATCTTCATTATACCCTGTAAGTTATATTTAGTATATTCTAGAATGGCTGATTGCATTTTCCCACTATCCACCAACGACCCGAAGTTTTCCACCCGTCTTTCCTACGAGTGAGCCTATATGATCATTCCATTTAATGTCATCACATACTACTACACCCTGGTACTTGTGCGAGTTGGCTGATTCCAGTTATGGGTCACTGATACTGTAGCCATTGGCTGCTGTTTTGTGTTTTGCGAAGTGGACAATTTTACATTTCCGAACATTTAAAGCAAGTTTGAAATCTTATCAAGATCTGATAGAACATTTGTACAACTTTTTTATTTTTAAATAGTACTTCAGTATAGGTAACTGAGTCGTCTGCGGAAAGTGGAGGTTATTATATCTGCTAGGTCAGCCTTTTTCCAAAACTGCACCTTCGGTACGATGAAGGCGACTGTTTTCCTAATCCGTATCCCCTATAGCCTTAGTAGTACTTAGGATAAGAAGTCAACAAAAACACAGTACATGCATGTAATACTGTAATAAAACATCACAATAATAAATTATAAACTACAAAGTTAATGCTAGTTCTATAGTTACACGTAATGAAATGACACATAGGACACAAAAAACTGTTATTAGAAAATTAATCTACTTAAATTGGCATATTGAAAATTAGTTGGCTTGAACAAAAATATCACAGAAATATTTATAACTTTTACTTTTCACGCCAGCCCATAGGTCATGTACCCAAACTTCATATTTCGTACACTGAATCATTTCTTCTTCTCTACCTTCCTTACACAGCTGACGTAAGCAACAGACTCAGTCTTTTATTTTTTATTCATGTTACTTCTCGATCTTCCTTACACAGCTAACATAACCGATAGACTCTGTCCTTTACTTTTTATTCTTGTTAAAGTTTTCATATATCTCTTTCCTTTTTAGGTCATTTTATTTGCCTTTTCTTTGGCTTCTATTTCCTATCTGTAAGGACCTGATGTTAATTCTATTGTTAATTTAGGTCGTTTCGTATTTTTCTTGATAACTGTTGATAGAAGATGAAACGTTCATGTAAGATTTTATTTATTAGCTGTTATTGGTTCAAATGGCTCCAAGCACTATGGGACTTAACATCTGAGGTCATCAGTCCCCTAGACTTAGAACTACTTAAACCTAACTAACCTAAGGACATCACACACATCCATGCCCGAGGCAGGATTCGAACCTGCGACCGTAGCGGCAGAGCGGTTCCAGACTGAAGCGCCTAGAACCGCTCGGCCACATAAGGCGGCGGCTGTTAATTGTAACAAGTGTTGCAGCATGGTTTTCGGGTCCACATTCTTGAGATACTGTAGAAGGTCCACGCTGATCATTGAGTGGTGTTGCAACGTTAGGTGGCCCAGAATTCTGCTTTGTTGTTTCAGCTTTATTGACCGACTCTTGGTCTGACTCAACAACAATATCAACAGTGGTAACTACAAAGTCCTCTTCTTTGACGACATTTCTGTCACATGGCCACAAGCCTGTTGCCTTAAAACTGTTTAGTGCTGTGTCCATTCAAACTAATCTGAGATGTGCATTACGTAGGAGTTCTGCAATATTAGCTTGTTTTATGACACTGCCACGACTTGAACGTAGCCATGACGGTGCGTAGTCATTGTAGCTATTTTTAGTGTTCGTGTGAGCAGGAAATGACTGCATGATTATACCATAATCACGAGTCAGCTGAACTGCCTCTAAATTTTTGGTGTGTATGCTATATCCATCCAGTAAAATCAAAATTCGTATTTGGTCCATTTTTTCTACTTTTTATGAAATATTCTAGCCATAGGACAAGCAATTCTGATGTTATCCATCCATCTGTCGCTTAAGTATTAACATCAGAGGTATGAATTTGCCTGTTGCATTCATTGCACATACACATGCCGTTGTAAGACCCCTGTCTCGCCTTCTGGTTGCGTCCACTTTGTGTTTGCCTTCTCGGGCAATAACTTCATACGTTTTGTGAAATGTGGATAATGCGGTTTCATCTACGCTATGTACACTAAAGATCCAAAGAAACTGGTACACTTGCCTAATATCGTGTAGGGCCCTAGCGAGCAGGCAGAAGTGCCGCAATACGACGTGCCATGGACTCGACTAATGCCTGAAGTACTGTTGTAGAGAACGGACACCATGAATCCTGCAGGGCTGTCCGTCAATCGGTAAGAACACGAAGGGGTGATCTCTTCTGAACAGCACGTTGCAAGGCTGTGGAGTTTGGTGGTCTTGTTCTGCCGGTTTCCAAATCTCTTTATTTGAAAACTCATGCTTATACCAGTTTCTCTGGCGCTTTGGCGTATTTAGCCAGCAGTAAACTTATGTTTATCCAGTATTTCCTTGTGTTTATCAAAAACTCAGTAACACGCTTTTTATTAAACCCCTTCCTTCTTGCCATCGATATTGCTTCGGGAACTCGTAAGGACGAAGTGGAATGTTCTTTCATAAACCTGTAATACAATTTTTACCAGCTTTTTTTCTTTATTGAAGCTATGCGGGAGATGAAATTTCTCAGTAAGTTCCTAAGCAATTTCCTTACTTCAGTAATAGTTACTCCCAAGAAACTTGACGTTAAATTAATGAAAAATGAAATGTCGTGTGACTAGGGCCTCCCGTCGGGTAGACCGTTTGCCTGGTGCAGGTCTTTCGAGTTGACGCCACTTCGGCGACCTGCGCGTAGATGGGGATGAAATGATGATGATGAGGACAACACAACACCCAGTCCGTGAGCGGAGAAAATCTCCGACCCAGCCGGGAATCGAACCCGGGACCTTAGGATTGACATTCTGTCACGCTGACCACTCAGCTACCGGGGCCGGACATTAAATTAATTATATACTGTGATAATTCATCTTTCATCTCTGCTGTCACATCTTTAGGTCATCCAAAATTTGAAGTCTGACGAGTGGGACTAGGCCTTGGTATATTACATGTTCCACATGCTTCATTAAATCCAATTTCAGTCTCCCACTTATTGTAAGCTGCTTCCACTTATTGTAAGCTCTCTTCATCATATGGATCAGGTGAAACAGTTTTTAGCCGGTACGTAATTTTCATCAACGCCTAAATTGGACAGGTACGATTAACGAATTCTCCACAGGTACAACTTAGGCAGTGAGTCAGTGAGACGTCTAGCGTTTCAAACCCGAACTCACGCAGAACCTCAAGGTTTTTTGCTATTTGATTATGTTTAAATGAATGACAGAGTGCCAAAGAAGTACATATGACACAAAACAGTTACCTTATCATCATATTAAGTGCAAAGTAGTAAGAGAATATAATAAACGCAGTAATAGAAACTGATTTGTTAATTATTTTTCTGTCCACGATGGCCAGCGGTCAGCTCAATTATGTTTGCTTACTCGCTCGACTATTTAGTTCAGTTTTACACTACTTCATATCGCATTTTATAAATGTGGGATGAAATATAACTTGAGTACGACTTAGGCTGTGGTACGACTAACGCAACTTTTCCCTATCACTCAAATTTGAAGTCGTACAGGACTTAAACCGGGGCCGTACTCCTGAATCTTCCTTTGGCAAGGAACATTTCTCCTTTTGCTTTGCTATCCTCAATTTCAGTTCCTATATCATGCATCAGTGTTTGGACACGAACTCTTGTGGCACTGCAATCTTTTACGTAAGACCAAAATTCCTTTGGTTTTGTGAGTGATAATTCGAGAGGATTCTGTTACGACAGTTTCTGAAAGCTTTACGAATTGTTCTTTTGACATCTAAACCTGTTTAAATTTATAATCTTTCTACCTTTAGCCGTCTGCTTTGTTTCACACCTATGGAACAGTAATCACTGCTCTTTTAGACGTTTCTCTACAGAGACTGCATACCAAAGAGGGTGCCTGCAAACTGTTCTATTAGGTATATATCTATCTAGTGCTAGGTCAACTATTATTCTAAACTCGAGGCAAAATTGCCATACATGCTCCTGTCCAGACTTTAATGTTTGGGTTCCTCCTTGAAATACGACGCTACAACTTATTTATCTACGCGAACAGTCCACGGGTGTACTGCCGGCCCATAGTGTCCAATGGGCACAATATTTCGGCCATCAGACATGTCACCATCGTCAGGTGCGCTGACAAACTGAGTTCCTGAGGGCGGGCGGCCGTCTTAAATCCCCTCCCCTCGCGAGGCGTTCTCTCCGCGGTCCGCGCCCGCACGTCAGATGTCGGTGAGACGCTGGCGTCGGCGTCTGTGGTGGCGTCGGTGTAATTGCCTCGTCCGCCCTAGTCGCCCGTTCGTTTTCTTTGCTGAGCGTCTTTTTAATTAGACTCTGTGCTGGTTCCCATGCCCTGCTGAGGCTGTAGCCGCAATCTCGGTTGATGATTCCGTCCCTGGTACAAATTTCGATAGCCTCTCTAACGACGCTGTCCCAGTATTTAGATGTCTGTGCCAATACCCTGGTATGTTGGTAGTCCATTTCGTGATTTTCGGACAAACAGTGCTCTGCGACCGCCGACTTCTTGGGGTACCCAAGTCGAGTGTGCCTCTGATGTTCTCGGCACCGATCTTCGATGGTGCGCACTGTCTGTCCAATGTGGAAAGACTTATATCTTCAGTCCGAAGACTGGTTTAATGTAACTCTATCATGTTCTAGTCTCCTCATCTCCGAATAACTACTGCAACATACATCCTTCTGAGTCTGCTTACTGTATTCAGCTCTTGCTCTCCCTCTACGATTTTGACCCCCAATGCTTCCCTCCAGTACTAAACTGATGATCCCTTGATGTCTCAGAATGTCTCCTATCAACCGATCTCTTCTTCTAGTCAGGTTGTGACATACATTTATTCTCTCCCCAATTCCATCAGTCACTCCTCATTAGTTATGTGGTCCACCCATCTAATCTTCAGAATTCATCTGCAACACCACATTACAAAAGCTTCTATTCTTGCAGGATCTTTTTCCGACCGTAGCGATATCGGGGATTTGATGTTTTAGCGGATTCCTGATATTCATAGTACACTAGTGAAATGGTCGTACGAGAAAATTCCCCTTCATAGCTACCTCGGAGATGCTGTGTCCGCCGAGTATAACATCATGTTCAAATTCAAATCTTGATAACCTGGCATTGTAACAGCAGTAACCGATACATCAGCTGCGCCAGACACTTGTCTTATATAGACGTTGCCGACCGCAGCGCCGTATTCTGCCTGTTTACATATATCTGTATTGGAATACGCACGCCTATACCAGTTTCTTTGTCGCTTCAGTGTATATTCTCTCAAAAATAAAAGCTCATCTGCATTTGATTGTGTCCCCACAGAATACTAAAGATATGTTCCCATTCATTAAATACTGTTTTATCTGAAATGTGTAATGCATCACTAGGCCTTTTTCCAAAAGGACTGAAATATGCCGTTGTTAAACTACTCTTTAAGAAAGGTGATAGGAGAGATGTCAGTAGCTACCTGTCTGTTTAACTAGTGACACCATTTTCAAAAAATAGTACCTCACCTGAGCAATAACAATTTCCGCAGCATATTACAGTTTGGATTTCTGAAGAGTTTCTCTAAGTATTCTACTGTGTACTCGTAATTTGAAGTTTTGTGGAACTGACGGTATAGCCAACCAACTGATAACGTCATATCTAACCACACGATTGCACAAAGTTGTACTTCGTAATTTGACCAATGTAGTCTGAGGAATTATTATGGCTGGAGAGAAATAATGAATGGCGTTCCCCAAGGCTCAGTTTTATGTCCACTTTTGTTCCCCATACACGTAAACGACCTTCCATCCTACAAACAACAAACAGGATTAGTTTTTTTTTTTTTTTTTTTTGAGATGACACTACTATTGTAATCAGTCCAAGCAACGGAAGGAACGTTAAACAATGTTCGACAGAACCTCAGACTTACTAGTTAGGAGGCTGGGTCTCGCTGGTCCCTGTGCTAATTGTACAGGGTACCTAGACGTTGCACTGACACATCACTTGCTTTTGGCAGCTAGAAGTACCACTGACACACCACTCACAGTCAAGACGGCGAGTGATGATAGGTCCTGCATTTTCTAGAGGATAGATGGTATCTACGGCAGAGGGAAGTACCTGAGGTGCCATTGGTATCTCTGGTATGTCTCTCTTGGTAGCTAGCGCAATACACCCCCTTGCAATAGCTTCCAATAGTCTGACAGCATTCATGGCGATTTCCATCGGCTTACTACCTAGTACTGACTCACCCACTGAAAAAGAATAGTATTCACAGTAGCCCATTGTGATTGGTGAAATATTTTTCTGAGCTGCAAATAAGTAACTTTAAACCAAGCCTACTGATTATCATCTAATTTATAGATCTGTTAAACTCTTATGCCACAAGAATTAAAAGTTCCCTCTAAGAACTGCAGCGAATAATGCCCAAGCAAGTGACTTTCTTTGTAACAAGCGAAAGCCCGTGAAAAAATTTACTGACTACCCATAGCTACTCGGAACTTCGAGTCTCCAACATACTTTGTCTGTTGTTGAAATGGGAAACTAAATGTTACTACATATGACAGTTTTAATATGCGCAAAAATTCTATTACGCCATTGTAGTCGATTTCATAAGAACATTGCTCACGTTAAACTTTCAAAAACATCCTTAGACCAAACCAGCCAACAAGGGAATAGGATAGAAATATTCGACTGATTATATAAGTAATCACACTGCATTTAAAGGTAAACGATTTCCAAACCAGATGTAGTTGGCAAAATTTGCAGAATGCATAACTATAGCTCAAAATTGTCGAGTTGCTACAAAGTGCATTATGCACGGCACTCGTCAACTTAAAAAATTAAATTTATATATATCGCTTTATTCATGGAGATTTACACTGAAATGAGGTAAGCGATTGTCTGACCTAGGTAGGATATTACAGTCAACGTTTGTGGAAGACGCAAATGCGGTGTACAAATGATTATATAGTACTAATTACCTTTTTAGCTGCGCTTAAAGTCGAAATACCCAATATATCACACGCATAAGTTTTGATGCCATCAGTAGAATATAAAAGAGGAACAACACGAACTGCATGATTAGTTAATCATGCTTGAATCTAAATTTTTTATGGGAATTTATCTAACATACGTGATCTCACACATATGAAAAAAGAAAGTCGGCTTTTATATTATTAATTAGAAAACGTGCGGAACTTACAGATTTTTTTCTGTTTATGTGGCACTTTCTACTCTAGCGTGTCAAAGATCAATATTGTAGCGTCAAAACTTGTGAGTGTTGCAGTTTGACCCATTCAGTGCATACTTATTGCAGTCTTTATATACAGAATTTGAATACATTTCTTGAATGCTATTATGAATTATTTTTATTGTGTACAGTTTTTTATGAGAAAAGTTCAAAGTTTGCTAATTGTGCTCTTGTTTCAGGTCTCGCAAGATATTTGACATCGAAAGAATGCGACGTGTTTGCTCCATCACATGCCGTTTTATGGCAGGACATGTCAAAACCGATTACTGACTACTGCGTTTCCAGCTGCCAGAATTCGTTCCTTTCAGAGGGTCAGCTGAGAGGGGATACGGGCGTAGAGGGAATCATCCGAGCGCTCGGCAGTGGCTGCCGATGTGTCAGAAGTAAGCTTTTTGTTTCGCTCGTTATGTTTTAGGTTTTTCCCGTTAAGTATGAGTACCTACGTCATTTAAATATAAAAGTAATCAGATATGCTAATTAACACACATTTAATTGTAGTTTTATGAAAAATTTACGTCCTCTTATTTCTAATTACATATCACACACAAAAATTTAGCTTCATTGAAAATATAAATTCTTATATTGGAACAAATAAGCCCTCGGTTACAAATATTAAGTCAAAATTGACCAGGTTTCGACGCTACTATGAGCATCGTCTTCAGAATTAGACTAACTGTTCTAAAACATATTAGGTATATAATACATTAATAAAATTAAAATTTGAACATGAGACGCTCATCATTGTGGAAGAAAATTTACGTCAATTTAGAAAAGATCTATCAGATTAACAGATTACCGATTTTATGAATCTCATTAATGTCGTTGCCAAGTACAAGTACTTTGAATTCAACGAAAAACTGTACCAGCAGTCTGATGGGCTCGCTACAGGCAACCCTTTAACCGGCATCCTTGCCGACATCTTTATCAATTCATTGGAAAAAAAGCTGTTTAACCGTGTCTCAGCCGCTTCACTAGGTATCCTTTCTTACACAAGATACGTTGATGATATTCTAGTTATCTATAACGGATCCGCTGACAGAATTGATCATATATTTAAACATTTTAACGACCTCCATGAAAAAATTTCTTTCACTATTGAACTCGAAAACGAAAACCGCCAATTACGTTATTTAGACTTGACGTTTACAATAGAAGACAATAACATCACTTTCAATATTTTTCGAAATGAACGTATACTGACCAAATCGTGCCTGCTTCCTCTTTTCATCCACAGTCTCAAAAAATGGCCTTTTTTCACTCTGCCGTCCACCGAGCCACCTCTATACCACTTTCAACAGAAAATTTAATGAGGAGGTTAATTTACTTAAAACCATAGCAGTCAATAATGAATATACGCCTAACATAGTGGACGATATTCTAAAAAAGAAAACTGCAAGAACTACCACGTTCAACACCTCATGCACTGAAATTAACCCAAAAAAACGTTTTTCTATTCCTTTCATAGGACCCATTTCCTGTCAGATTCAGCGCATGCTTCGCAACAAATACAACTGCAATGTTGCCTTCTCTACTAATAATAATCTAAAGAGAAACTTCATTCATAATTTGAAATCCATTCGCTCCCCTACAAAAAGTTCTGGCGTTTATAAGATCATCTGCGATACCTGCTCCTCCTATTATATAGGGCAAACTGGAGGTGCTTTCATCATCAGATATAAAGAACATCTTTTGAGAAAGAACGGCGCCAGTCCCCTAAATTCATCCTTGCCGATCAGCTCTTAATTATTGGACTCGTGCCTAAAGCCATAGGCGATAACAATATTCTGCATACCGAAAAGAAGGGGCGTAGGTTAGATGTTTTAGAGGAATTGGAGATTTTCAAACATCTCTCTCGTCATGATGGCCTCATTCTCAACGAACAGCTGCAGCTGCGAAATAAAAACTTTTTCGATTGTATAAAGCCATTGCTTGATCTTTGATTCAGATTTCCTCATGCAGTTTACCGAAATGCTGTTTTCCTGTTACATCTTAGCTGTTTTCTTGTCATAACTAACGGTTTTTTACATTACAAAATATATCTCTGTTTACAGCAGATAAATATGTTCAAATGGTTCAAATGGCTCTGAGCACTATGGGACTCAACTGCTGAGGTCATAAGTCCCATAGAACTTAGAACTACTTAAACCTAACTAACCTAAGAACATCACACACATCCATGCCCGAGGCAGGATTCGAACCTGCGACCGTAGCAGTCGCGCGGCTCCGGACTGAGCGCCTAGAACCGCTAGACCACCGCGGCCGGCGATAAATATGTAACTTCAGCCTATTATCATTAGTGCTTACGTTATGCCTGAATCAGCTGCATCACAATTTCATGTGTCTAATTTTGAATGTACAGTAGCCTAGTTGTTTCTGCGGCTAGTAGATGGCGCTCGTAGCAACATCATGTTTACTTGCCCACACTTTCTAACGTGGGCACCTCAGTCTTGTTGCAATCCTTGTTCACTAAAGTACGAGCAGCCCTTAGCGGCTCGCCATCTTTCTTACAACTATTCATGACGTCGCCTTTCCGGCTTAGATCTTTTTTAATATGTGACTTGTAAGTACTGCATCTTTTTCCAGTCGGTACAAACTTTAATTTTATTAATGTATCATATACATAATGTGTTAGAACAGTTAGTCTAATTCTGAAGACGACGCTCATAGAAGCGTCGAAACCTGGTCAATTTTGATTTAATGTTTGTGACCGAGGGCTTATTTGTTCTAATATAATTCTGACACTGTCACTGAACCTTAGCAGCTATGTTCAAAGTTTTATATATAAATTCTTAATTATCGATCTTTTATAAAATCGGCTATACTTTAGGGTATTAAAGACTTTCGAAAAATTCCAACTCAATTTTCTCGAGCATTTTTGAGAATCGCTTTGTGAGACTGATATTTAAGTTCTGAATTTCACGTACCGTAAATGGTCAGGGGGAAAAGAAACATTTGAGCCACTTTTCTTTCGAAACTGAGTTATTGTTACAGCTCGGTTCAGACTGACCATACTCATTTGCTGAGAGACTAAAACTGGGGAATAACCAAACGACTCAACAGATATTAGTGCTCTAAGTTTTGCTGTAAGGGTTAGGAACCATGTAAAACAGGTTTTTTTAGGGGAAGGAAGCCGGAAGGTCAATTGCTATACATCCGTACATGAGAGGGCAGAGCAAATACAATACTTGGGCGTTCCCCCCCACCCCCCCACCCCCGTCGCCCAGTAAATTGTAGGTAAGTAAAAGCTAAAAGAATCTGGCTATCTGCATAGACTTTGCAAAAAATATATCCCTGCCAAATATAGCAACCGATGACGTTTACTTTAAGTGGTAACTTTTTATGTATTCTTTCAGCATGCATGTTCTTGGGAGAAGCGAATATTTTTTATGTTTATTGTGTAAAAGAGCACAAATGAAGTGGCGTCATTCTATTTTCAATTCATTACTCATGCCTTGGATGAGGACACTGAAGAGCCCTTTACAGGATGTTCCAGGAATGGTGAATTTTCAGCTATATGACGACACGTATGATCGTTCGAAGCAAGTAGTCTAATAAACATGGGCTCTAAAATGCACACTATGGGCTAACAGCACTTCATCAGTAGAAGAGATGTGCCGGCCGTGTGGTCGAGCTGTTCTAGGCGGTACAGTCTGGAACCGCGCGATCGCTACGATCGCAGGTTCGAATGGGTGTGTGTGATGTCCTTAGGTTAGTTAGGTTTAAGTGCATGGTTCTACGTTCTAGGGGACTGGTGACCCCAGAAGTTGAGTCCCACAGTGCTCAGCGCCATTTGATTTAGAAAAGATGTTTCGTAGTAGCGAAGTGAAAAGTGTTCATAGCTCTGATCACCTGATTTTCTTGCTTCCATATCGTTCTTATCGTATCCCTTGGCTCAAATGGCTCTGAGCACTATGGGACTTAACATCAGAGGTCATCAGTGCCCTAGAACGTAGAACTACTTAAAGGTAAGTAACCTAAGGACATCACACACATCCATGTCCGAGGCAGGATTCTAACCTGCGACTGTAGCGGTCGCGCGGTTCCAGACTCAAGCGCCTAGAACCGCTCGGCCCCACCGGCCGGCTCGTATCCCTGAATACTGAGTATTCCTCTTGGGATACCCTGTATATTTTAAGATTCTGCTGGTGGTCATACTAAGAACTATTCCCTTAATTGATTATGTAAATATCAATCAAATTAGTGGCCTGAAGAAGATCAAAATTACATTCTCTGTGGGTGGCTGTGAAAACACCTAAAGATTTCAAGGAAATGATAGAAGCATCCAGATGTAAGCCATCTCCTCTGACTCTGGTCATTGTTAATCAAGAAATAGAAAACGCTGACTGACAGTACGCTGCGGACTGCCCTTTCAAAACTCAGCTTATTAAGATATCACTTGAATCCAGCCACTACCTTATGCTGAAATATCAAACAAGGAAGAATGCGAAGTGGCATCATAAGGACATCATAATGCCAACCAGTGGACGAGCTGCTTGAACTGCTCTTATACGCTCATAATAGTAAGTTTAATTTCAGAATCCCTTACTTCTTTAGCGCACAGTAGCTTTGCGTTTCCAACCGAATCAATGCATGCATATACACTCCTGGAAATGGAAAAAAGAACACATTGACACCGGTGTGTCAGACCCACCATACTTGCTCCGGACACTGCGAGAGGGCTGTACAAGCAATGATCACACGCACGGCACAGCGGACACACCAGGAACCGCGGTGTTGGCCGTCGAATGGCGCTAGCTGCGCAGCATTTGTGCACCGCCGCCGTCAGTGTCAGCCAGTTTGCCGTGGCATACGGAGCTCCATCGCAGTCTTTAACACTGGTAGCATGCCGCGACAGCGTGGACGTGAACCGTATGTGCAGTTGACGGACTTTGAGCGAGGGCGTATAGTGGGCATGCGGGAGGCCGGGTGGACGTACCGCCGAATTGCTCAACACGTGGGGCGTGAGGTCTCCACAGTACATCGATGTTGTCGCCAGTGGTCGGCGGAAGGTGCACGTGCCCGTCGACCTGGGACCGGACCGCAGCGACGCACGGATGCACGCCAAGACCGTAGGATCCTACGCAGTGCCGTAGGGGACCGCACCGCCACTTCCCAGCAAATTAGGGACACTGTTGCTCCTGGGGTATCGGCGAGGACCATTCGCAACCGTCTCCATGAAGCTGGGCTACGGTCCCGCACACCGTTAGGCCGTCTTCCGCTCACGCCACAACATCGTGCAGCCCGCCTCCAGTGGTGTCGCGACAGGCGTGAATGGAGGGACGAATGGAGACGTGTCGTCTTCAGCGATGAGAGTCGCTTCTGCCTTGGTGCCAATGATGGTCGTATGCGTGTTTGGCGCCGTGCAGGTGAGCGCCACAATCAGGACTGCATACGACCGAGACACACAGGGCCAACACCCGGCATCATGGTGTGGGGAGCGATCTCCTACACTGGCCGTACACCACTGGTGATCGTCGAGGGGACACTGAATAGTGCACGGTACATCCAAACCGTCATCGAACCCATCGTTCTACCATTCCTAGACCGGCAAGGGAACTTGCTGTTCCAACAGGACAATGCACGTCCGCATGTATCCCGTGCCACCCAACGTGCTCTAGAAGGTGTAAGTCAACTACCCTGGCCAGCAAGATCTCCGGATGTGTCCCCCATTGAGCATGTTTGGGACTGGATGAAGCGTCGTCTCACGCGGTCTGCACGTCCAGCACGAACGCTGGTCCAACTGAGGCGCCAGGTGGAAATGGCATGGCAAGCCGTTCCACAGGACTACATCCAGCATCTCTACGATCGTCTCCATGGGAGAATAGCAGCCTGCATTGCTGCGAAAGGTGGATATACACTGTACTAGTGCCGACATTGTGCATGCTCTGTTGCCTGTGTCTATGTGCCTGTGGTTCTGTCAGTGTGATCATGTGATGTATCTGACCCCAGGAATGTGTCAATAAAGTTTCCCCTTCCTGGGACAATGAATTCACGGTGTTCTTATTTCAATTTCCAGGAGTGTAGACCAGAGGGAGTGCAACGTCGTACTGATAACTGGGCTCATACTGCCAAGTTCTTCGTAATTCTGGATTCGGTATTATCACCGAAATAACATAACATACCCTCTCAACCCATTAAGTTTCATTTCGTTTCCTCCTAGCCTTCTTGGTACTTCACTTCTTTTACCAGGCAGTGCAGATAGTTTTGTGCCCTGCTATAATCAGTTTCTTTCTTTTGCATCACATCCTCATTTCATCTCTGTCGGATTTGTTCTGCAAAGCGCCTCTTGAGTTTGCAGGAACTACTGCTAGAAAATAGCTGGCGTTCGCCACGAACTCTTCTCATCAATGTCACCGAGCGTCAGACTGAGTATTAGTTCTATCGTCAGATGCTGGAAGATAGGTCCACTAATGGATTCCTGCAGGCATCCCCCTGCTGCTCGTTTAATCACCTGTCGGTATTCCATAGGCCACTCCACATCTCGTCTCTTGCAGTAATCTCGCAAGTATTCCTACTATCTTGAGTGCCTCTATTATGACGTCAGTCGATAAGCCCTTTCTGTGTGTGTGGTTTGAGGTTTTCGGGCGTTAAACAGCGTGGTCATCAGCGCCCAGTATAAGCCCTTTCTGAAACTTGACTGATGCTGTGTACGTCCATAATGCTCCCTGCGTAGCTGCAGTTGATTACACAGGAGGCGCTCTTCGACCTCAACCAAAGTTCTTATAGGGCTACTACGGCTGTATTACTTACGTTACGAGATATCTTGTCTTCATATTTTTTGACAATTGCTGTTTCCTTCGTCTTCCGTGATTCAAGTACCCTTCCTAGTCGCAATGCTTCATTTAGTGCACGTGTTAAATAGAGTACGATCTGTGGCGCTAGTTGCAAGAATACCTTTGGTTCCAGGTGTTTTCTCTTTCTTTATCGAGGCCAGCGCCACTACAACCTCTTCTCGCACATACTGATACGTGACAGCGTCAGTGACGTACTCCTCGTCTAACATGGTCTATATTTGTGTGTGTTCGTGTAAATTTGTAGCTGGGTCATCGACGGGGAGTAGCCGATGCAGCACGTATTCCGCTGTGTGCTTGCATTTACTTGCGTAGTTGTCGTTACTCATCCTCAGCGTAGCAAAAACCATAGATGCTTTTACCGAGCGATGTGGCGCGAAGCCTAGTAGACCGGACTCGCATTCTGGATGATGTGTCCGGCTCTCCAGATTTAGGTTTTCCGTGATTTCTGTAAACCACTTGAGGCAAATGCCGGTATGGTTCCTTTTAAAAGGGCACGGTCGATTTCCTCCCCTAATCCGAATCTGGGCTCAATCTGTAATGACCTCATCGTCGATGGGACGTTAGACTCCAAACTTTCTTCCTTCCATAGATTTTTGATCCGATCAATCAGGTATTTGTTGCGTTGTTCCCACGTACTCGCGTGAAAGTGAATGGACAGATACTTTTCCAAAGATGTCTGGAAGAGTAGTGTTGTGTACCTTTAATTGCTCTGTAGTGCTACTGCTCTAGTCTCATTTGCATATCTGCCGCCATAGTGGAGCGTTGGGACAGCCTTCTAACAATCTAAGTTTGTCTTCTTAGTTTATCCGTCTGCGGAGACCATTATCTAGTTTGTCCATTTAGCAGTTCTGAAAAAGGAATTGAACTCCTCTGTGCTTCTTGCAGTACATGCGTAAGTATGTGAATTTTTTAGTACTCGCTTTCTTCCTTTGCATCCAAGGGTAAGCTTGATATAGATTGAAACATTTGGGACTAGTCGGCGTTTTTAAGGTTCTGTACTTCAACCGATAAAAATGCAAACGTTATCGGATCACTTTGTCGCCCGTCTGTCTGTCCACCTGTTCAGACTCCTTTTTCACAGGACGGGTTGAGGTATGAAACTGAGATTTGTGTCAAATATTAAGGACTACGGTTCCTTGGTACAAGACTTTGCCTAGTACGGCATGGAATACTGTAATTCAATACTGACGTACTTGGATAAAGATGCTGAAGTTTAACGAATATATATACTTCAGTAAAAAGTGTCTGCAAAAGAAGGTGATACCAACATGCTTGAAAATGACAGGTCATCGAAATCAGCTAATCGCACGATTTAAATGTAGATTGTCTATATTATAGCCTACTCCGAATCATGTTTTCTTTTATTAAACGTTTAGAGGGTACAGATCCCCACAAAAATAAAATTTTAAGGTGGTATAATGTTGCAATGGCGTACTGACCTCAATCTTTGAACACGGTACATTGACCGGTCAACGTTAGTCACACTGTACTGCTTCCTCATGTGCATCTTTTCAGGTTTGCAATCAGCACTAAATTTCCACGGATGACAATGCGCGACCCATCGAACAGTGCAGGTGGAGAATGTCTTGTAACTAGAGAATATTCGACGAATTGACTGTCATGTCCGTTTCCCCGAGTTAAATCCCATCGAGCAATCCCGCAGTTGTCATCCACGCTTATGGACCGCCCTACCACAAGAACTCCTTATCAACATTGTGGGCAGCATCGGAGCACGTTGCAGAGCCTGTATTGCTATCCTTGATCATCACATACCCTATTAAGAACCATTCTCCGCATTTTATAATGTCCTCGAGTCTTTCAGAAATCGCGGTGACTTTCTAACTATTTATGGTCCAAGTTTCATCGAGCTATGTCATTTGGCAGTGACACATCATGTGGAAGTTACCCTTCTCCTGAATTTTTGCACATCAGTGTATTTTTGTTATATAGTTCTCATGCTAGAGGTGTGGACCAACTTTTGCAAGATGACCTAGGATCAGAATATAGGTCACCAACTCTTAAGCTTATGCTTCTCTGGGTCATGCTGCAGAAGATTTAGGCTCAATTTGTAAAGATATCACCAAGAAAGTCATCGTAGTTACAATGGGTGAGCCAGACAGTAGTGCTGACAGAGGTCTGGGTTCAGTACAGATTAGAGTGTGGTCTGGTAAAGACTGAATCAGCATAAACACATACAGATGTTGAGATTGCATCTGTTCTGAGACACCGTGACCAAGGAATATCGAACCTGCTCTTGGGAGAGCTGGTTTTGGGTTGAAACGGCTGCTTACGTCTTGTGTAGGATCACGTATTGGCGCGGTTCCTGTTGATTCTGACAGTAGATAGGTTTATACTACATGTAACGTTCTCCCCCTCCCCCCCCCCCCCCCCCCATGAACCATGGACCTTGCCGTTGGTGGGGAGGCTTGCGTGCCTCAGCGATACAGATATCCGTACCGTAGGTGCAACCACAACGGAGGGGTATCTGTTGAGAGGCCAGACTAACGTGTGGTTCCTGAAGAGGGGCAGCAGCCTTTTCAGTAGTTGCAAGGGCAACAGTCTGGATGATTGATTGATCTGGCATTATAACACTAACGAAAGCGGCCTTGCTGTGCTGGTACTGCGAACGGTTGGAAGCAAGGGGAAACTACGGCCGTAATTTTTACCGAGAGCATGCAGCTTTACTGTATGGTTAAATGATAATGGCGTCCTCTTGGGTAAAATATTCCGGAGGTAAAATAGTCCCCCATTCGGATCTCCGGGCGGGGACTACTCATTAGGACGTCGTTATCAGGAGAAAGATAACTGGCGTTCTACGGATCGGAGAGTGAAATGTCAGATCCCTTAATCAGGCATGTAGGTTAGAAAATTTAAAAAGGGAAATGGATAGTTTAAAGTTAGATATAGTGGGAATTAGTGAAGTTCGGTGGAAGGACGAACAAGACTTCTGGTCAAGTGACTACAGGGTTATAAACACAAAATCAAATACGGGTAATGCAGGAGTAGGTTTAATAATGAATAGGAAAATAGGAATGCGGGTAAGCTACTACAAACAGCATAGTGAACGCATTATTGTGGACAAGATAGACTCGAAGCCCACACCTACTACAGTAGTACAAGTTTATATGCCAACTAGCTCTGCAGATGGCGAAGAAATTGAAGAAAGGTATGATGAAATAAAAGAAATTATTCAGATAGTGAAGGGAGACGAAAATTTAATAGTCATGGGTGACTGGAATTCGGCAGTAGGAAAAGGGAGAGAAGGAAACGTAGTAGGTGAATATGGATTGGGGCTAAGAAATGAAAGAGGAAGCCGCCTGGTAAAATTTTGCACAGAGCACAACTTAATCATAGCTAACACTTGGTTCAAGAATCATGAAAGAAGGTTGTATACATGGAAGAAGCCTGGAGATACTGACAGTTTTCAGATAGATTATATAATGGTAAGACAGAGATTTAGGAACCAGGTTTTAAATTGTAAGACATTTCCAGGGGCAGATGTGGATTCTGACCACAATCTATTGGTTATGACCTGTAGATTAAAATTGAAGAAACTGCAAAAAGGTGGGAATTCAAGGAGATGGGACCTGGGTAAACTGACTAAACCAGAAGTTGTACAGAGTTTCAGGGAGAGCATAAGGGAACAATTGACAGGAATGGGGGAAAGAAATACAGTAGAAGAAGAATGGGTAGCTTTGAGAGATGAAGTAGTGAAGGCAGCAGAGGATCAAGTAGGTAAAAAGACGAGGGCTAGTACAAATCCTTGGGTGACAGAAGAAATACTGAATTTGATAACAGGAGAAAATATAAAAATGCAGTAAATGAGGCAGGCAAAAAGGAATACAAACGTCTCAAAAATGAGATCGACAGGAAGTGCAAAATGGCTAAGCAGGCATGGCTAGAGGACAAATGTAAGGATTTAGAGGCTTATCTCACGAGGGGTAAGATAGATAGTGCCTACAGGAAAAGAGACCTTTGGAGAAAAGAGAACCACTTGTATGAATATCAAGAGCTCAGATGGAAACCCAGTTCTAAGCAAAGAAGGGAAAGCAGAAAGGTGGAAGGAGTATATAGAGGGTCTATACAAGGGCGACGTACTTGAGGACAATATTATGGAAATGGAAGAGAATGTAGATGAAAATGAAATGGGAGATATAATACTGCGTGAGAGTTCCACAGAGCACTGAAAGACCTGAGTCGAAACAAGGCCCCGGGAGTAGACAACATTCCATTAGAACTACTGACAGCCTTGGGAGAGCCAGTCCTGACGAAACTCTACCATCTGGTGAGCAAGATGTATGAAACAGGCGAAATACCCTCAGACTTCAAGAAGAATATAATAATTCCAATCCAAAAGAAAGCAGGTGTTGACAAATGTGAAAATTACCGAACTATCAGTTTAATATTTCACAGCTGCAAAATACTAACGCGAATTATTTACAGACGAATGGAAAAACTGGTAGAAGCCGACCTCGGGGAAGATCAGTTTGGATTCCGTAGAAATGTTGGAACACGTGAGGCAATACTGACCCTACGACTTACTTTAGAAGCTAGATTAAGAAAGGGCAAACCTACGTTTCTACCATTTGTAGACTTGGAGAAAGCTTTTGACAATGTTGACTGGATTACGCTCTTTCAAATTCTGAAGGTGGCAGTGGTGAAATACAGGGAGCGAAAGGCTATTTACAATTTGTACAGAAAGCAGATGGCAGCTATAAGAGTCGAGGGGCATAAAAGTGAAGCAGTGGTTGGGAAGGGAGTGAGACAGGGTTGTAGACTCTCCCCGATGTTATTCAGTCTGTATATTGAGCAAGCAGTTAGGGAAACAAAAGAAAAATTCGGAGTAGCTATTAAAATCCATGGAGAAGAAGTAAAAACTTTGAGGTTGGCCGATGACATTGTAATTCTGTCAGAGACAGCAAAGGACTTGGAAGAGCAGTTGAACGGAATGGATAGTGTCTTGAAAGGAGGATATAAGATGAACATCAACAAAAGCAAAACGAGGATAATGGAATGTAGTCGAATTAAGTCGGGTGATGCTGAGGGAATTAGATTAGGAAATGAGACACTTAAAGTAGTAAAGGAATTTTGCTATTTGGGGAGCAAAATAACTGATGATGGTCGAAGTAGAGAGGATATAAAATGTAGACTGGCAATGGCAAGGAAAGCGTTTCTGAAGAAGAGAAATTTGTTAACATCGAGTATAGATTTGTCAGGAAGTCATTTCTGAAAGTATTTGTATGGAGTGTAGTCATGTATGGAAGTGAAACATGGATGATAAATAGTTTGGACAAGGAAATAGAAGCTTTTGAAATGTGGTGCTACAGAAGAATGCTGAAGATTAGATGGGTAGATCACATAACTAATGAGTTGTTTAATAGGATTGGGGAGAGGAGAAGTTTGTGGCACAACTTGACTAGAAGAAGGGATCGGTTGGTAGGACATGTGTTGAGGCATCACCAATTTAGTATTGGAGGGCAGTGTGGAGGTTAAAAATCGTAGAGGGAGACCAAGAGATGAATACACTAAGCAAATTCAGAAGGATATAGGTTGCAGTAGGTACTGGGAGAAGAAGAAGCTTGCACAGGATAGAGTAGCATGGAGAGCTGCATCAAACCAGTCTCAGGACTGAAGACCACAACAACAACAACAACAACAACATGTAATGGTATGAGGTCTCCCAAGTCGCTTCCCTGGCATCAAAATGTGGTGGCGCCTCACTTCTGAGCAATACACGGCTGAGCAGCAGTCAACATTGATACCGGAAGCCAATAACGCCGCTTCTGCCACAGAATGACGTGTGGGAACTCTGGGTTGCGTTTTACCAACACCGGAGCGAGCGGGTAGTTTGGAAAGCTCATTCAGTATCAACATTCTTTATTCAGAATTATTTCCGTACAAGAGGTCTACGAGGGTTACCCAAGCACAACTCATTGCCAGTTTAGTGTCACTTGTGTTGTCGACCTGGCTTGTTCTGTTCATCTGCAGTGACTGATTTTGCTAACGCTGTTTTTTTCTTGTTTTGTTCTTGTTTCGTTTTTTTATGATGGCAAGTTTAAGTGAACGACGACAGCTGTGAAATTTAGTTTTCTACTTGGTAAAAATGTTGCTTAAACTGTTTTGATGTTGAAAACAGCTTACCAAGATGATGCTATGGGAAAAACTCATGTGTACGAGTGGTTTGCTCGATTTAAGAAACGCAACATGTCGAGTGATAGCAAACTTCGTTCTAGACGTCCATCAACTGCCCGAATCGACGAAGATATTGAAATAATTCGAGAGATAATTTTGGAAATTTTAAGAAGTGTGTGCAACAGTATTCGTCAAAAAAGACCCGATTTGTGGCAGACAGTAGACTGATTCTTCCACGATAGCGCACCTGCACACATAGTCATCTCTGTTAGACAGTTTTTGGCTAAAAATGGAGGGGTTCCGCTAATCTACGTACCTTACTCGCCTTACGTGGCTCCGTGTGACTTTTTCGTGTTTCCACACATAAGACACCCAACTTCCACACTGTCCTGCCAACATACGCATAAGTTACCTAAGTTGAAAGCCGTTCTACTTTCTTGCACGATGTCGCTTCCCCTACCATCGCCTACGAACTTCAGCAGCTGCCGATAGGTGGATCTACTCCATTCTACTCTGTTTCGTCGGACATTACAGATCTAGAATAGTGTGTTTATTTACGTCATACCAGAATAATAGGCTTAGTTTTCAACTACGTAAATAAATACTGTTCTTAAACAATGCGACAGGAACAACTTCTTAGTATTCAGTAACTCTTTATAATCACTTACTTGTAATAGAGTAAGACATCATCGTTTGAAGTGACGAACTGGATTAAAAAGTATTGTAAATGAGAGAGTGACATTGTTGAGGTTCATATTACTGCTAAACAGACAATACTGTGAAGATATTTTTTTTTTTAATTTCTGTATGAGATGATAATTTTTTCTTTTAGTCATTGAGTGTAAATATCACGATACAATGGAAATTTATTTGTGGCTTTAGATATTTAAAACTGCTCTTGACCCATTTTAAAATATTATGCATATATAACAGTGTTTGTATTGGCGCTGTCACTGAGTAATGACTGTTTTGCACAGTAGTAAAAAGTTTGGTTAGAAAATTAAGTATTTCAGCGGTAAAACAAACGTATATTTACAACACCGGTGACCTATCAGAACCTTGATTAACCTTGAAAATATAAACAAAGCTGAACTGTCGAGATGAATATCTTACTTTCAGATGTACCTTCAGTGTATTGTAGATAACATAAAAATTTAAAAATACTGCTCTCCGGAATGCAATATTATATTTCAGTGACTCCAGTTGCCAGGTATTTCAGTGTTGCTTGTAATTTAATGCTGGCTGGAAGGACATCTTACATACGCCTCTTAGGCTTTTGTACAGAGCCAGAAATATGGCTCAAAAGGATTTCAAAATCGATTTTGCTCATTCCAAAATTATTTTCGAACGAAACGTCGTCCTCGGCAGATAACTCCCTTACTAGCGTATTGGATGTACCGAAATTATTCCTACGAGATGTCTATTTCCATATTCAATATTTGTGTGTCCGCTTTTTGTTCATCAGTGTCACTATAAGCACTTCGGTTAAAAGCTACTAAACTCCCGTACGAATAATGTCACTTGTCACCACCTTGAAAGTCGCATGAATGGCATTTCCAGCATCGACGTGTAGAAACGCTAATTTCCATGTAAGCACAGTGGTGCGGGATACACGCGCAAGAAATTCATGCCTGTGGAAGCCCGGCCTGACGCCGGTAGCGCACAAAGTCCCGTGGCAACATGTGTGTAAACACTGGCAAACCCGCCCGGTTGGCCGTGCGGTCTAACGCATGGCTTTCCGGGCGGGAAGGAGCGCCTGGTCCCCGGCACTAATCCGTCCGGCGGATCTGTGTCGAGGTCCGGTGAACCGGCCAGTCTGTGGATGGTTTTTAGGCGGTTTTCCATCTGCCTCGGCGAATGCTGACTGGCTCCCCTTCTTCCGCCTCAGTTACACTATGTCGGCGAATGCTGCGCAAACAAGTTCTCCACGTACGCGTACACCACCATTACTCTACGACGCAAACATAGGGGTTACACTCGTCTGGTGTGAGACGTTCCCTGGGGGGTCCACCGGGGGCCGAACCGCACAATAACCCTGGGTTCGGTGTGGGGCGGCGGAGGGGTGAAGTCGACTGCGGTAGTCGTCGTGGGGTTGTGGACCACTGTGGCTGCGGCGGGGACGGAGCCTCTCCGTCGTTTCTAGGTCCCCAGTTAACATACAATACAATACAAGCTTTGGCAGCTGGGTGCTGCCACAGCGAAATAGCGATGACCGGTGAAGCTGCCCTACTGACTCAAGGATGGCATCAGCCTGCCGGTCGACATGCTGGACTGCCAGCAGCTCCAAACAGCCTGTCAGGAGTGCTGACGCCCGGTACTGAACGTAGGATTCTCGGAACTGCTCAGAGTGTCAGACGATGACACCCACGGCGGAACCAACTCAAGACCCGGGAAGAGCAGGCCTATCTGAGGACGCTGCTTACTGAGGCTGAAGCTGTTCGGCACCATATTGGGCCGTCAGCTGGCTTGGAGATTGTCACGGCCACGGCTGGAGTCGGGAGTCCAACTACTTGCTTGTGGCTGAGCGGGGAGAATTTATAGTCGCTCTGGGTAGCTATGCTGTGGCAGGAGCCCACCTCATATCGCGTAGGTAGCTGCAGGAGTACAGCGGTGGGCCGCGGCATGTCGAAACCCAACCCAGAGCTATGGTAGACTGCTGCATGCAGACTGTTGCACCAACGTCATTTTAGCACCCAACAGCAGGGTTTCGCAGGCTGCTTGTTTGTACGCCCCTCAGCTGGTTGCAAAGTCGGACCTGCGCAAAGTTAGGTACGGCCTTCACCTCAACACGAGAGGGAAGAGGGAACCGGATGGAATAGTAGCAGAAATTTTAATGGAAGGAGGCGCTGCCATCAGTGGTAAAACACTAGTGGTCACAGGTGTCAGAGCAACACCTTCTTTAGGATACGGAGGACAGAAAATAAAGAAGTTTTAAGAGAGGGTAGATTTGAAACAAAACTTCAGTTTCAGAAAGAAAGTAAAGAACATAATTCTAGCAGACTATATCAGTAGAAACAGCTGTTGAGAATTTTTAGCAGTCGTCAGAAATTTAATTTCCATCTATTTACACTCCTGGTTCAAAATGGTTCAAATGGCTCTGAGCACTATGGGACTCAACTGCTGAGGTCATTAGTCCCCTAGAACTTAGAACTAGTTAAACCTAACTAACCTAAGGACATCACAAACATCCATGCCCGAGGCAGGATTCGAACCTGCGACCGTAGCGGTCTTGCGGTTCCAGACTGCAGCGCCTTTAACCGCACGGCCACTTCGGCCGGCTACACTCCTGGAAATTGAAATAAGAACACCGTGAATTCATTGTCCCAGGAAGGGGAAACTTTATTGACACATTCCTGGGGTCAGATACATCACATGATCACACTGACAGAACCACAGGCACATAGACACAGGCAACAGAGTATACACAATGTCGGCACTAGTACAGTGTATATCCACCTTTCGCAGCAATGCAGGCTGCTATTCTCCCATGGAGACGATCGTAGAGATGCTGGATGTAGTCCTGTGGAACGGCTTGCCATGCCATTTCCACCTGGCGCCTCAGTTGGACCAGCGTTCGTGCTGGACGTGCAGACCGCGTGAGACGACGCTTCATCCAGTCCCAAACATGCTCAATGGGGGACACATCCGGAGATCTTGCTGGCCAGGGTAGTTGACTTACACCTTCTAGAGCACGTTGGGTGGCACGGGTTTACATGCGGACGTGCATTGTCCTGTTGGAACAGCAAGTTCCCTTGCCGGTCTAGGAATGGTAGAACGATGGGTTCGATGACGGTTTGGATGTACCGTGCACTATTCAGTGTCCCCTCGACGATCACCAGTGGTGTACGGCCAGTGTAGGAGATCGCTCCCCACACCATGATGCCGGGTGTTGGCCCTGTGTGCCTCGGTCGTATGCAGTCCTGATTGTGGCGCTCACCTGCACGGCGCCAAACACGCATGCGACCATCATTGGCACCAAGGCAGAAGCGACTCTCATCGCTGAAGACGACACGTCTCCCTTCGTCCTTCCATTCACGCCTGTCGCGACACCACTGGAGGCGGGCTGCACGATGTTGGGGCGTGAGCGGAAGACGGCCTAACGGTGTGCGGGACCGTAGCCCAGCTTCATGGAGACGGTTGCGAATGGTCCTCGCCGATACCCCAGGAGCAACAGTGTCCCTAATTTGCTGGGAAGTGGCGGTGCGGTCCCCTACGGCACTGCGTAGGATCCTACGGTCTTGGCGTGCATCCGTGCGTCGCTGCGGTCCGGTCCCAGGTCGACGGGCACGTGCACCTTCCGCCGACACTGGCGACAACATCGATGTACTGTGGAGACCTCACGCCCCACGTGTTGAGCAATTCGGCGGTACGTCCACCCGGCCTCCCGCATGCCCACTATACGCCCTCGCTCAAAGTCCGTCAACTGCACATACGGTTCACGTCCACGCTGTCGCGGCATGCTACCAGTGTTAAAGACTGCGATGGAGCTCCGTATGCCACGGCAAACTGGCTGACACTGACGGCGGCGGTGCACAAATGCTGCGCAGCTAGCGCCATTCGTTGGCCAACACCGCGGTTCCTGGTGTGTCCGCTGTGCCGTGCGTGTGATTATTGCTTGTACAGCCCTCTCGCAGTGTCCGGAGCAAGTATGGTGGGTCTGACACACCGGTGTCAATGTGTTCTCTTTTCCATTTCCTGGAGTGTATATTTCACTGTGAAGGCCGGTTGTCTGCAACGCATGGTGGCCTACCTTGCAGGGATACTGAGTTCGTGCCTACCGCCGGTTCTCTAAGTGGAACAACCATTACACGTCTTGGCAGCGCCTGCACTGGCTTGTTCTATTCATTATCGTCTTCTAGCATGTTCGTCACTTACTTGACTACTAACGTCACTACATTTCTGATTTAGTCCTCTATCTATGGCTTACTCCTTTGTCCCGCACTGTGCGTGGTTTTGGCGTGGTTAAATCGGGTATGGCATGTTAATTTGAAGGGGTGGCCGGATGCCCTTCCTGCCGCCACCCCGTACCCCCCCCCCCTCCCCGGGACGGAATCAGAGTATCCCATCTGTCTGCGTCTAATGTAAATCATGGATATGTTCCAAATGTCTGTGAATCGTGTAAATGAGGCGGGACGTGGGGACCATCCCGGTATTCACCAAGAGGGATGTGGAAAACCGCCTAAAAACCACATCCAGACAGGCCGGCACACCGGCCCTCGTCGTTAATCCGGCGGGCGGATTCGATCCGGGGCCGGCGCGCCCCCTACCCGAATCCAGGAAGCAGCACATTAGAGCTGTTTATTGTCGTTGTGGACGTCGCAACACATCCTGTTCTAGTTCGGTGGTTGATCCATCCACTCAGTTTTTTATTACAGAGGCCAACCGGCTCTCTACATGCTGAGCTACCGCGCCGGCGCGCTCTCGGCTAACCTGGCGGGTCTTCTGATTTAGTCATCCGAACGCGAAAATTTCTGGGTAGGAATTAATTTAAGTCACGTGCCGCCCAGTGGCTGCTCGAATTATGTGACTATAATCCACGATCGTTCAACTAGCTCACTTATTGACTGAAGGCACCACTCACACCCACACTCACACTTACAACAACTATTTATACTTTTCTCCACAATATGCTTACGCAACCTATTTGTTTACCAAGCAGAGGGTCTGCTTCGCTGTATATCTCTTCAGGGACACTTTTTTTTCGTTCCATTGAGGTTCTAACATTACTCGTACAACAATGATAAAAATTTGGCTTTTCTAATGTTGTAGTACCTATACGTACGTCTTATAGCATTAGATGCATTAACAAAAAAAGTATTCATTGCTAAACCGACAAAACAACTGTCCCCTGTTCTGTTGGCCAAATCATAGGCACCGGACGTGCAGCACCTGGATTCATACGGTTGCCATAAAATAGCAAATCGACATCTGCCATACTACGCTCGTCCACAGATACCTGAACTTGTCGAATGTGATCTGGGAAGTAACAAAGCTCGTCACAATTGAGAAAGGGAAGTCCTCTGAAATATATACTTTTTTTACCGTTGGACCTTTGATTTTCTTTCGCGAAATGTGAAATACACTTTGGTTGTTATATTAAACGATAATTTATCAGTCACTGAACATTCTCTGTTAACTTTCTGAGGCTCTGGTTCCACTAACACATACACCCACATCGCGACAGGCCTTAGCTGGCGCGTAGCCCAGTGCGAAACTTCTCCCCGGGGCTCCTCCTCATTTGTCACTACACCCTCCCCCAGTCCCTTTCTGTCCCCTTATTCAACATAGGCGATACCCCTACGCCACATTTAAAAGAACTGTAACTTCGTCGTTGACTTACTGCTAGTATATCAAAAGAGTATTACTACAGCAGACCTATTGTGATAAATCACAGGAGTAGTAGTCGTAATAGGTATGGTAACTAATAAAACGTTAATAATAAAAGCTAACATACGTACTGGAATGCTATGAATTATGAAATTTAAATTCAAATGACGTTCGTAGATATCTGTTATATGTATTCTGCACTTCACTGTGCTCTATATTCACATTACATTAAATGATTTGTAAGTTACAGACACTAAGGATTTTTGCTTTTCACACTTTACACAAAACACCTTTTTCTTGCTTTTTCACGAGCAAATTCATCAACAGTATCATCAAAATTCTGTTTTGAAACCACAGCGTGTTACAATGACAACATGGAAGAGAAGTCAGACGTCCTTGCGAGATGCTGCCCCTGAAATAAATGTCGATCAGCTTCAGACGTGAAAAGCTCCTTTCAACAGAGACGACAGTCACTGGCACGGTTAGCAAAATGCTGTAAGCAATATAAATGTTGGGAAATGGGCTTCCAATTTCATTTAAGTATTGATATTAGCACTGTAGTTTTCATATTCTTGGGCACCATTTCTCTGAACTCTTTGATTTCTGTCAAAAGTTCTGATGCAACAGTATCTTTTGAACATTCACCATTTATGTTTAACTGACCTCTCTCTCAAGTTTTTTACATAGAATTTTCAGTTCTTCGTATCTTAAACTTTCTGTATGTGTCTTAAACGTTCTGGAGAACGCAAAGATCCGAATATTTCGGAATACTTAGTCACTTGCCCAGACCTTTCTTTCAAACGTTTTAGTACAGTTTCAACGACACGGTATACAAAATTAATTTTGTATTTCTTCTCTAGAAGCTGTGCCCTGCAAACCGTCTCATCACTTTCATTTTCAAATTACTTCGTCCTCTTACCAATCCTCGTCCTTAATATTTTCATTCAAACTAAACTTTCAGCTATCTCTTTCGCAGTTATCTGCACATTAACAAAACCTTCTTCACGGAAGTTCTCAAAAAACTTCACTAAACTTTCGAGGGATTTAATTGCTACTTCCGTGTCCGTGTTTTCTGCTTGCCTTACTTGCTGTGGTGATGGCAAAGAAAGGATCATACCATATGACAACGCCTATAGTTAACTCGAAGTTCTATAACTCGTCCACAGCAAGCAAGTGTGCTTCGCTCTTTGTTTTCGATTTATCACTGCTTTTGCTCACCTCAAAAAGGGCATCTCTCACTTCTCTTACCTGGTATCTTATAGCTGAGACCATCTCCACCCTACCTTTCTTTTGAGTATCTGAAAGCTGCTTCACTGTTAAACATGCTACCCTGTTCAGTGACATTTCCCATGTCTGAGTGGATGCACCAACAGCAATTTATATTGTCCGAATTTCACCAAAAATTGTAGCTGCTTTTGCCACATCTGATAACACAAGATTCAGACTGTGGTTAGCACATGGCATACAAAATGCTCTGTAATTACATTTTAGGATTCGTACTTGAACAGCACTGTCATGACCTTGCGCCACTATCGTCAATTGGGCCTCTGCAGTCATGAAAAAAAGAAAGGAAGATTGAGTTTAACGTACCGTCGACGTCGAGATCATTAGGGACGGAACACAAGCTCGGATGTGTTAAGAATGGGGAAGGAAATCGGCCGTGCCCCTTCACAGGAGAAGTCTCAGCATTTTCCTGGAGCGATATAAGGAAATCACAGAAAATCTAAATCTGGATGGCCGGACGCGGGTTTGAACAGTTGGTCTCCTGAATGCGAGCACAGTGTGCTAACCACTGTGCCACCTCGCTCTGTTGCAGCCATGAATATCGAGACCTAGTTATCTAGTTTCGCCAAAGGGTTTCTGTCAAACTTTCTCCTGTCGTTGAAGTGACGTTCAGAAAGTCTTCTTCTACAGTGAGTCTTCTAGTAAGTTTACAAACCTAACGACCAGTGTTATTTGTTCATCGTGGGTTTTTATCAGTAGTACTATCAAGTATGACTAAAATATAGCCAGCCACTGTGGTCGAGCGATTCTAGGCGCTTCAGTCCGGAACCGCGCTGCTGCTACGGTCGCTGGTCCGAATCCTGCCTCGGGTATGGATGTGTGTGATGTCCATAGGTTAGTTAGGTTTAAGTAGTTCTAAGTCTATGGGACTGATGACCTCAGATGTTAAGTCCCATAGTGCTTAGAGCCATCTGAACCCTTTTTTTACTAAAAAATATTAACTTTCCTTTACAAAATTAACCAAATTGTTTTTTACTTTGTTAGCAAGCAAATTTACGAGTTTATTTGAATGTTTTTTCCAAGATAATGAACATGACTGAGTTTTTACCTGCCTTAGATGCCCTGCAAAATAGGGTCCTATTCTGCTATCATTTCAATGAAACCAAGAAAATTACCGTCATTTTCTTGATAGAGCTTTTCTCTGGTTCCTCTTAAGACCATATTATGCTGAGCCGGGGTAGCTGATGGTGATGGCGAGCACAATTCTGTATAGAATTTGATGATAATGTTCCTTCTCTTTTCCTAGTAGTTAAAGGTCAAGTTGACCAATACCACTTTCTTGTTTCAACCACATCTCACATTCTGTTCATTTCTTTGTAAAATCTACGTAGTTAACTGGTTTTTTCGTGCTCTTGAAGCCTGTTTCCTAAATGAAGCCAATCACAGAGTCCATCGCTTGACAGCTTGTTCCAAGGAGAATCAAAAAGTTTACAATAATGACAAAACACTTTGTCGGTATATGGCGATTACACAACCAATTTTTGATCCCTTTTTTCTCTATTGTGAAGTGTCGAGACAACATGTAATTACACCTTTTACGCAACGACACAAACTCAGCACAACAGGTTGTCGGGTGGTAGGACTGGACCAAAGTAACACATCAGGCAATCACCATCGACAGTTGCACCTAACATTTTATTTGGTACCTTTAAACAAGAGAACTTGACAGAACCATCACATGTCTAAAACTACCACACATCTTTGAACTACTTTATTTTCACCTGAATGGTAAATTTTAGTTTTAAACACTCAAAAACGCGGCACTTATGGCCTAGTACACATTTACTGAAATGAGTTTTATTTTATAATTAATGTACTCTTTCATTACGACAGTGATTGTTATTACCAAAATAATTCAGTTAATTTAGCATGTAACATATAAAATTACGTGTGAAAACTACATGTGAGCAAACAAGTCCCATAGTGCTCAGAGCCATATTTGCCACGGTGCCGTCACCCGGGTAAACAGCCCATACTGGACGTACCCTGCTTGCTGTCAGCCACAGTTCCCAAACCACCGCTACTGATCGGGTTCCCAAAGCAAAATACACGCTCTCTTCCTTGTCTTTTTCTCTCGCTCCCGATCGGTCCGGTAGGTGGCGTCGGCGTGCGCTCTGCAAAAAAATGATTCAAATGGCTCTGAGCACTATGGGACTTAACATCTATGGTCATCAGTCCCCTAGAACTTAGAACTACTTAAACCTAACTAACCTAAGGACAGCACACAACACCCAGTCATCACGAGGCAGAGAAAATCCCTGACCCCGCCGGGAATCGAACCCGGGAACCCGGGCGTGGGAAGCGAGAACGCTACCGCACGACCCCGAGCTGCGGACATGCGCTCTGCGCGCACAGCCGGAAACATGACCCATACCGGCGGCGGGAATATCGTTGATCGAGCCACACGGCTCATATTGCTAAAGTTCTTTCAAAAAATGAGGTGAAAATTTTCTTCTGTTTTCATTTAACTCTCCCGTTACCAAGCTTTTTCACACCTCTATTTTACCAAGCGGGGTATTTGGACTACCCCAAAAGAGTTTTGTGTTTCATTGTAATATTTGTTCTCAAATTTCGTTATTTCCATTGAATGGGTTTATTTAGTATTGAAAAACAGCTTTTCAGGTTATTAGAAGTATTTAAACAGATCACAGATACAAAGTACAAAAAAAATTTTATATCTTTCACTAAATTCAGTACTCAACGAACAGAAAGTTAATCTATGTACCTCAACAGTCACTGCAGTAAAATAACATAAGACTTTTTGAACTTTTCAGTCAAGTACATTTTTGCATTGCATGCACTTCACAGCAACAGTTTCTTCTCTGTGTATATTACAAACTGGTTTCTTGCACGTTACACAACAGAATCTTTTTTTCCGATCTTCGTTTCTCTTGCAATCTTGACATCGTTGTGGCGTTGGTAACTTGGAACACTGGGTCTGGATCACTGCTGTAGGAATTGCAATACCACAAGCTTCCAGTGCATCTTGTGCATCTTTATGAAGACCGATGATATTTTTGGTTCTTTCATCCACGTTGCCTTTGTTGAGTCCAAATGCCAGTTCAGTCGTGAAGAGTTTACGTCGGCTTCGGTTATTCTTCTGCCATTCAGGAAATCTTTGAGTGTACAGAATATATGCATTCAGTGCTGCAATATCTATAATTTCCATGAAGATTCTTAGTGGCCACCGCCTCGTTCCTCTAACACAACTCTATTCTCTTGCCATTTTGTCTCCATTATCTACAGCACCCTTGGTTTTGTTGTAGTGCAGTATGATTTCAGGTTTGTGTTCACTTTCTTCACCACTCACTTGTCTCTCATTATGCTAAGTACAGAGTAGTATTAGTACCTTTCCCTTCTTTGGAACATAGGAAACCAGGGTCAAGTCATTTGTGAAACCAAACATTGAAGAGTGAACTTCTCTCTTTCTGTTTGGCAAGAATTCCTTCGGAATCTCTTTCTTATTGGAACGCAAGGTACCAACCAATGTCGTGTTTCGTTTTAGTAGTTCAGCAGCCAATGGAAAACTGGTGAAAAAATTATCAGTTGTTACACCATGACCGTTATTCAGAAATGGTTCCATCAGATCAAAAACAACTTTCTGTCCTTGATTCACTTCCCGAGTATTGTCCACCATTCCTGTGTAAATTTGGATCCGTAATAAGTAAGATGTCTTCACATCAGCAAAAACCCAAATTTTAATGCCATACTTGCCATGCTTGCTCTTCATATAAACCCTGAAAGGGCAGTTTCCTCGGTACGTTGCTAATCGTTCATCAATAGCCACGTATTCATAAGGATGGAAGTTCTTACACAAGTTAGACTGAAATTTGTCTACTTGCCATGCTTGCTCTTCATATAAACCCTGAAAGGGCAGTTTCCTCGGTACGTTGCTAATCGTTCATCAATAGCCACGTATTCATAAGGATGGAAGTTCTTACACAAGTTAGACTGAAATTTGTCTACTTGCCATGCTTGCTCTTCATATAAACCCTGAAAGGGCAGTTTCCTCGGTACGTTGCTAATCGTTCATCAATAGCCACGTATTCATAAGGATGGAAGTTCTTACACAAGTTAGACTGAAATTTGTCGAACACTACCCTGATGGCTTGTAGCTTGTCCTTGGTTTCTTCAATTCCCTGTGCTCTTGTGTCTCTGTTGTCAAATCGCAAGAGTTTCAGTATAGACAAAAATTGGGTTTCTTGACATGGCAGCAGAAAAGTATGATTGCCGAAAGCAACATTACCTCTCCACAGATCGGAAGCACTTGTGTGATGTCCATGAGTTCGACCAGCTCCTATTAGAATAGCTAATACAGCGGACACTTCAGTTGCGTTTATATCTCTCCATGTCGTTTTGTTCGAAGAATGAGCTGCATTCCACAAAGAAATTACTCTTTTGGCTTCCCTGTTTGTTTCTTCTACAATGATGTCCACGATTTTCGGTGAGATAAATAATAAAAATGACACTGTTATTGTTTTGATTGTTTTTTCATCATTCACTGGGCCAGGTGTTACGTTCAAAATGTTGCGACGTTGACGACGCCCACCTCTTGGTGGTTGACTTGAAAATTGTAGTCCACTTCTGGAAACAAACAAATCTCCAGTGTCCTTCTTCTTCTTCTTCTTCATCCTCTTCTACTTCTTCACATGAAAGTGTAGAGTCTTCTGATAGTTCATCATCAGCTTCATCTGATGCTATGATATGGTCTTTATCAAGAGGTTCCATATATTCATTCAGTTCATTGTCAATGTCCCATTCATTTTCATCGTCACTGAAATCAGAATTGTATAAAATTTCCATGATCTCTTTGCTAAAAAGTCCTTTGGACATTCTTATTTGCAGATGAAATACTGACTCGTGTAATGTCAGCTCAACAGTGAACGTCAAATTCAACTCAACAATAGTAACCAGCAACAATAACAAACATTGGATCTATGGCAAAACTCAAAAAAGATGAATGACAGATATATTTCCCCAAATCTTCTTTTCTACAAGTAAGAAAATAAGACGTTTCATACCAAGCGGGGCAGTCTCACAATCCAACCAATAAATGACTTGAATAACAGTGATAAAGCCAAACAAATTAGACAGTAGTGAGTGTGAATTCAACGTCAGTGATTTTAGTACAAAGTCATGAAACCACAGCCATGTGGCCCTTCAGATAACATTATTATAGGGAAAAAATCAACCTGGGGTAGTCAGAATACCCCGCTTGGTAATGCGAGGGTTAAAGGAATATAAAAATTTACAAGTCTAGTAGCGTCATTCTGTAAAATTCCATCTATCATGGAGGATGTTATCGTCTTAGGCCAAGTGCCTGGATTCCGATGTTTGATTATTTCACGATCGCTACTAGCAGGCCTGCGTCATTGCGGGATAGCAAGAGGTTCGCATTCCAATACTATATTTTCATTTTCATCTAGAGCACTACATGATGAGAGGCTACTGTTAATGCCTTCGCCATAGGAGCATACTTCAGTTTTATTTTTAATCCGTGAAGATGTTAGCTGAAGAAACTTGTCGAAAGGGCCTTTTTGTGATTTCAAAAATGGTTCATAATAGAGCTTCTCTTGTTGTTTTGAGCACCTGAGTCGTATTCCCTAACTCTGTCCCTGCTACGAGACATTTCCGTTTCGGTATTTTAAACTTCACAGCACAGAAAAAGTTTTAAGCTTTAACCCGGAACACACCCGCAACATATGAAGCAGTGTGAACTGGAAACGTACAGTTAAACTCACGATAGTAAACAAATTAGTCTTTGAGAGACATTGGCTTGCTGATGAATGTAATGCTTGGTCGTTAACCACTCCAATGAGTTGCAAGGGCGTGAAGGGACGCTGAGAGACAATGAATCGCGTATCTCTTTATTTAGGATGAGCAATAGCTATCTGTCAACGATAGATACTACCATCGCACGTCCCTATCATAGTCTTTAGTTCCATCGACTCCGATGCAGCTATAGTTTTCAGTGATGTACAACCTGTAGCGCGTGTGTGTTTGAATTCCTAAGGGACCAAACTGCTGAGGTCATCGGTCCTTAGACTTATACACTACTTAAACTAACTTATGCTAAGAACAACACACACAAACCCATGCCCGAGGGAGGACTCGAACCTCCGACGGGAGTAGCCGCGCAATCCATGACATGGCGCCTCAAACCGCACGGCCACTCAACTCGGCCCAGTAGCCACGTAGTCGTTTCACAATGGGTATATACTTGAACTACATTACATGCGTATTAAAAATTACAATTTGTTTGAGAAACATCTTACTTCTTTTTCAGTTTATCAGTAATACCAACATTTCAGGTGATAGTTTTAAAATTATCTTCTAAGTCTTTGCGTAGGGTCCAAAGAAGCTCGGAAACCCGTGCACCGATTGCACCGTTTTCACGTGCTTAAAGCTGGTTCTGACGCGTGCAAATAGGTGGCATTTCTTTAAACAATGTATTTTCGCATTTGTACTTCGCTTCAATAGTACTGTAATCAGCAGCACCACAAACAGGAGTAGAGATCTTATATTCTGACATTACTGCCAATACCAGTTTGTTGGAAACTATATGGTCAAAACTACAATTTGATATTTACGGTAATGCTGAAATCTGAGCACTCTACAACTTTTGGTGGTGTTGCTGATTATAGAACTACTGAAGAGAAGTGTAAATGTGAAATTACGTTGTTTAAAGAAACCCTATCCGTTTATATGGGTGTATGTGTTAGTGGAACAGAGCTCAAGAATGATAACAAAGAATATTCAGTGACTAAGACTTAACGCATAATATAACAACCACCTCTTCATGCTGTTCCAAGATTGTCTTGTCTGGTGTAGGCACCACCGATCCTGTGGATACTGCGTAAATGCAAGTTGCTGGCAGCAATGACAGACTCGAAAGTGAGTTTGTGATTACAATTGATGCTTACGCCATTGGCTGTAAATGCTGATTTATAGGCTGCTGCATAGAGAACCTTAGTATTCGGGTGCATTGTTTCGCTGTGGGAAAGTATGCATTTGGTACAGACATTCATTTCCACGCATATATTAAGTTTTCAAAACTGAGGAGGTATAACAATCTCAGAACGGAGTTGTTGTGGATGTTCGGGTCTGTAAGCAGTGTATTTAACATACAACCCTGTGAGTCACATATAAATACGTTGCAGTAGGCTATAACACTAGGTTCAATGGAGAACCTATTACTGATTGCAGCGAATCGTCTTAATCCTTTACAGCACGATTATATAACTGTGCTAGCAAAACATCTGAGATTGGCTGCACAGATTATTTCCCGGTATCGAATTAGAACCAAATATCACTTCTAAAAATTACTTTGTTATACAAACTGTTGGGGGCCTACATTTCATGAAGTGATATAAGTGGCTTTTTAGAAAAGGATGTAAGGAAAAAAATGTTGTATTTATTTGAGGACTGAGAAGTAATTTTAAAGTACTACTTTTCTGCTTTGATGAATTGATAATAAAACCCAGCTGTCATAATCAGTCTCTCTGAATATGTGACTGCTGGTATAGATGTGTTAAGTGTTACAGGATTTAGGTTAACACTTCACTTTTGTAGAGCAGTGAAGAGGAGAGGAGAAAGATGAGTTGCAACGTCCATCAGGAACTGTCATAAATTTTAGAAAACAGACATTTACGAAGTTTGGCTAGGGCAGTATATGGATGAATGTAAAAACAAAGTAGAATTTCATAATAAACCCTGATGATAGTAAATGTATACCAATCCCTGAGGGTAATTTTAATCTGCTCATAAATAACTACAAAGCTGTATTGGTCTATTTAACAACAAAACCCAAAATATTAGATTTTTCTAAAAGGCGCTTCCAGTAAGAATTCATTGCAGTCGGTAACGTTATGATTCAACTTAATTTATACTGTTAACTTCCCTAATAGGTTAGTTAACTGCTCAAAAGTAGCCTTTGATATCTTTATATAAAGACTGTCACGTAACTAAATCTACCCATTGTGGTATAAGCCTGCACAGTTTCGCTGGATCACAACCTGAAACTGCTGATGTAGGAACTATCCTTTAAATGTATAGCCAGAAGCTTCTTTTTTTAAGTTTAAAACTGGAAGTTCACCAATATTTCACCACATCCTTAAGATCCTACCGGTGATGTCCAGGTCTCTTACAGTCTCTAACAGTGTTTACAGACAGACATACGTGGAGCTTAATAGTTCTCATTTCTTCAAAAACGAAGACAGCATATGTTCGGCTCGGTTCGGTTGTTTGGGGGAGGAGACCAAACAGCGAGGTCATCGGTCTCATCGGATTAGGGAAGGAAATCGGCCGTGGCCTTTCAAAGGACCCAACCAGGCATTTGCCTTGAGCGATTTAGGGAAATCACGGAAAACCTAAATCAGGATGGCCGGACGCGGGAATGAACAGTCGTCCTCCCGGCGAGTCCAGTGTGCTAGCCACTGTGCCACCTCGCTCGATGATTACATGTTGCTTCGTATGCAGTTAAGGAGAAAAGATCACAGAACTGTTACTATAGCTACAAATATTATTCAACTGGACAGTAACTTGCACATTTTGATGTCTACTGCTCACAGCTGTAAATTAAGTTCTCTCAGCCTGAATTAAATGAACAGAGGCAACACAAATGATTCCCAAGGCTGGGCTAAATGGCAGACCAGCTAGCCTGAAACTATAGTAGGCAAAGACTAAGAGCAGAATGACCAGAATGACTGAAATGGCTTGTTTTGGTCTTGTAAAGACTTACTCCAGGTACTTCTGTAGGTAAGAATTTTTGCCTTTCATTGTTTGAGAAGATTATTATATTATTTCGCTTATATATTATTTGGTATAAGCAGCAGCCAATAAATTATTCAGTACTGACTTATGCCTATGCAGCGGAAATCCTGGGTTCATGCCAATGGGATCCATCTTGTGTTAAAATTTTGTTATTGAAAATTTAATAATTTTTAGTTAGGGACTCTTGCTCATTAATATTGGACTCAACAGATTGAGAAAAATAAGGCAATCAAAAGTATATCAACAGTTACCGGAATCTATAATGGTTTGTTATAATTGGTAGTGAAAGTTTGGGCCAGGTGAAATATTCAATTAATAATATATTTTAAATTAAGTTTATGCTAATATAAAAACGTTACTGAAAATGAGAAAAATGGCTCTTTGATTGGAAAGTGGTCATCCTTTTGCATTTACCTATTAGCTCATAAGATTTTCCTTATGGTTAAGTGTACAAAATTTTATAATTGCAATAACTTTGATGGCCAACATTTCTGACAAAATTAATTATTCATTGCAAACAGGACAACAAATCGGATGATCTTAATAACATAGTTTTGTGGGGGGAATTTGTTTCTACAGTTTTCACAATTTCGGTAACATGAACTTAATGTAGGAACTTAAACATTGGAATTTTGAAATGAAAATTGGTGAAAATGTTATGCAGACCTTAATACAAGAAATAGGAGTGTATACAAAGTAGGATGGTGGGAGTCAGCCTGCTTTGTCACAAGGTCTAATGGACAAATTTATATTACAAATCCAATAGTCAATACCATCTGAGGCCATGAACTGTAGATCCTATCATTAAATCTTAATACTTATCAGGATACAAAATAAACTAAACCTGAGTTCAAGAGGGTAGACACTAAGCCAAAAACTGATTTAAGAAAATGCCTCAAAGGAATGAACTGCAGTGATATTTACAGTGCTCATGGCTTAACTCAGAAATACAAAATTTTTGTCAACAAAGCCCTTACTGTTGTGGATTGGCAGGAGAGCCAACCCACGAATTTTAGAGGAAGCCGAAAGGCACGCGTTTAAGCTCACGCAGGCTGGCGTGAGGTCTGGAACAGGACAAGGAATTTAGACTTCAGAAAAAAGGAGGTAACTGGTGAAATACTTAACTTTAATCCATTAATGTTGAACGTAGCTCTTGTCTGTACATTATTTACAATATCAATAGTAACTGATAATGGCGCCTTGCTAGGTCGTAGCAAATGACATAGCTGAAGGCTATGCTAACTATCGTCTCGGCAAATGTGAGCGTATTTTGTCAGTGAACCATCACTAGCAAAGTCGGCTGTACAACTGGGGCGAGTGCTAGGAAGTCTCTCTAGACCTGCCGTGTGGCGGCGCTCGGTCTGCAATCTCTGATAGTGGCGACACGCGGGTCCGACGTATTCTAACGGACCGCGGCCGATTTAAAGGCTAACACCTAGCAAGGGTGGTGTCTGGCGGTGACACCACACTTACCTTACTTGAAACCTGTTTCCTTCCTCGAAATAACATAGAATAGACAAATGACTATAAGGAATCCATGGATTATTAAGGGAATAAAAGTTTACTGTTAGACAAAAAGTAAACTGTAATTGCCAGTCAGAAACAGCGCTGATTTTGATGCTGTAATGTCATAAGACATACTGGAAAATACTGAAGACAGTAATACAGGCATCACATCAAACGCATTGTGAGAAAAATATTGTCACATCAGGTAACAAAGACAATATGAGTTATTGTGAATGTTCGAACACTGAACACAATAAAAGATATAGTCATAAGACGCACAACTAACGTAATTAAAGTGTGTGTGTGTGTGTGTGTGTGTGTGTGTGTGTGTGTGTGTATTAAACCGCATACCTAGAAACGACGGAGAGGTTTCATCCCGCCATAGCCCTCGGTGGTTCACAACCCCACAACAGGCCACTGCAGTATACCCAAACCCACCGCCGCCGTCCACACCGAGCCAGCCCAGATTTATTGTGCGGTTCGGCCCCCAGTGGACCCCCCCTCCACCCGGGAACGTCTCATACCAGACGAGTGAAGCCCCAAATGTTTGCGTGGTAGAGTAATTATGGTGTACGTCTACGTGGAGACAATGTTTGCGCAGCAGTCGCCGACATAATGTAACTGAGGCAGAATAAGGGGTACCAGCCCGCATTCGCCGAGGCAGATGGAAAACTGCCTTAAAAACCATCCACAGGCTGGCCGGAATACCGGACCTCGACACTAATCTGCGCGGGTGGATTCGTGCCGGGGACCAGCACGCCTTCCCGCTCGGGAAGCAGCGCGTTAGACCGTGCGGCTAGCCGGGTGTGCTTTAATTAAAGAGCACCCTTCTGAGTTGAGCAACATATTAACTTATTTGTCTAATCAGTCATTTATCAGTGTAACATTTCCCGATTGGTTGAAATATGCTGAAATTAAGCCTCTATTTAAGGAAGGAGACAAAGAATTACCACCAAATTTCAGTCCAGTCTCAGCATTCTCGAAATTTTTAGAGTATGTAATGTACTGTTAAATCCTTAACCATCTGACTACAAAAAATTTGTAGTCAAAATCACATTTCGGATTTCTAAAGGGTTCTGATATTGAGGAGGCTATTTACACATATGGAAGAATGTATTTTATTTACTTCACAGTAAATTACAGACTACTGATATATTTTCTCATTTGTCAAAGGCATTTAACTGTGTAAATCACAACGTCCATTCAAGTAAATTAGAATATTATGAGGTAACAGGAAATACTCCAGTATGGTTCCAATCGTGCTTCTCTGATAGGAAACAAAGAGCGTCAGTAGGAAGGAGTGCTGTGTTAAGCAATCAGGTGTCATTCAACCGGGAACTAATTCCATCTTAGAGCCTTAAGTTGTGTTATCATCAGCAATATTACCAGATGCTAAGTTTGTTTTGTTTGAAGATGATACAGGGATTGAAACGAATTGAAAATCGAATATTGTTTTCGTAAAATCAGTTAATGTTTTTTTTTATAAACACCATGAATTGTTCCAAGCCAGTTCTTTATCACCAAATTGAACTTGTAAGAGGTTTCTCCCCAGTATATGTCTAAAATATGATAAAATGCTAGTAAAGGAGTTTGACCCTGTTAATTTCTTGATATTACAGCTTGATGATAAATTCAACTGGGAAGAGCTACTACAAAAATGCCGAAGCACATAAACAAATCTTTATTTGAAATGTGGATGCTGTCAGACAAATGTGATGTAAAAATTATAAAGCTAACATATTTCACGTACTTCTGTTCCATAATATCGTGCTAGATACTTGTGGTACCTCATCAAACCAAGCTGAACCTTTTTAGAGTCCAAATATGTATCACAAGTTATTTGTGGTATGAACACAAGCAAGTCCTCAGTGGTCTGGGGAAAATACTACTTCACAATGCATACGGTCCAGTCACATTAATGTGACCATTGCTTATGTTCGGCCTCAATGTGCAATAACCACTTGGATGGCAGGTGGCAGCACTAGCAGTGGAGTTATATAAAGCATATGGGGATGACATGGAAAACAGTGCAGTCATTGCTGTATCACAACTGGAAGTCCACTGAATTTGAATGTAACCTAAAACCTTACGCTCTAATAAAGTTAAAAAAGCAACACTAATTAAAACACAAATAACTAATAAAAGAAAATTCAAAATAAACATAAATAAAAACAGAGTAATTTATATGATGTCCAAATTGGTATGATCATTGACTTTCGGCCCAAGGTTGGAGCATGTCAGTAATGGCTAAGTTTGTAAACTGTTTGTGTGCTCCCATGGTTATATTATACCATGCATGGCAAAATGGCACTATGCAAAACTGGTACTGAGGCAACTGTGGTGCACCATGGGCCATAGATGACAGGGATGAAAGACGGCTGTGGAGATCTGTGTGGGTGGATATACATGCAACTGTTGAATGACTGACCACCCAGATGAACTAAGGAGCTACCAACAGTATTTTCTCAATAACTGTTCAGCAAACTTTGCTGGTTCCTGCATCCATGATAATTGCTGTTCATCAGCAAAGAATGCAGAAATTTGCATGTCAGTACCACAACTGGAAGTCCACTGAGTGGCAACAAGTGGCCTTTTCAGGTGAATCGCCTTTATGCTCCATTGGATAGATAGGCATATATGGTGTGACATGTCTAAATGCAAGCACCCTGCAACCTGAGGGAGAATTATCGTCTGGATAATGTTTACGTGGCATTCCCTGGGTGATCTCGTTATTCAGTACTGTATAATGATTCAACACAAGTATGCATCTATCAACGGGGACCATTTCCACCCCTGCAAGCAGTTAGTTTTTTCTCGGCATGGTGGAATATACTAGTAGGACAGTGGAACGCATCACACAATGTTTGGTTCGAAAAGCCCTAGGATGAGTGTATTGTATTCCCCTGGGCACCAAACTCCCCAGATTTAAACTCAATCGAGAATCCGTGGGGCCATCTCGGTTGGGCTGTACAAGGCATGGATCCTCAACTGAGAAACCTAACACAGCTGGCCATGGCACTGTAATCGGCATGGTTCCACATCCCTGTTGGTACCTTCCAGAACCTCACTGACTTTCTTCCTGCATGTCTCATGCTGCAGAAGGTGGTTATTCAGGGTTATGACAGGTGGTCACATTAATGTGCTTGGAGAGTGTATTTACTTCTTAATTTAATTTGTCATTTACATTATACCTATTTCTCAAACGAACAGAGCAGTTAATGGAATCAGTACTATAAATAAGAATAATGTTCAGAAGATTTAAAGTCATTTTCTTTGGTCCAGAAGGGTGTCCATTAATCTGGAAGACACCACACGTTTCCAATAACTTGCCAACATCCATAATAAAATTAACTACTAATACATATCAGTGTCAGAGCAGCCAAAACAATTTATTGGTAGCCAGCTCCTTCTATATCATTGATCAATTTCTTAGTAGAACTGGCTGATGTGTATATATTATTGATAGTATCAGACAATGTGGGTATTACAAAACATCTGACTTCAGTACTTTTCTGTGCAGTAATGTCATCAATGTAAATAAGTGCTGTAATCTGTTTTTTCTCTTTGATGATGTGTGGCTACAATAGCCTAAGAACTATCATGTGCACCTCAGTGTATTGTACTTTTACATGTTTTTAACAGATTTGTTGTTGCCTTTTGAATGAAAATGCATTTGACACTTTTTATTCCATTTCCATAAGGACCATTTCGCTTTGCATCTGTGAAAGATATGCTAATATACCTTTTTTCTATGTAAATATTTATAACGTTTTCTATTTATTGTTTTCTTGTTGCATGATGTGTTCTACAGCCTTAAGAACATTCTCACTGTGGATTTTTGGAATGAAAAATAAATACTAATCTAATCTAGTGAATCAATAAACTATCTAACAGGTTCATGAAATCCAGCTTAATGCCAGCAGTAATTCAAAAGTAATCCACTGTCTTGTCCACACCATCCACACAATATAAATGCTGTCTGTTTTAAGTCCAGGTATAATCCCCATGAAGCACAATGATAACGTCTGCTCATCTATTATGGAAGGTTTTTGTTTTAAATATGCAGGATTGTTATACAAATTTTAGATATTTACATTAGCATTTTGTTATGTAATGTATGCATATGACTCATTTCCATTTAGTAGGTAACTGTATAACAAATCATCTGGTTGTGAATTACTAAAATCTTCATGGTATAAAAGTAGTTTCTAGATTTATAAAAGTATTTCGTAGATTCTAGATCTACTGTAACAGAAGCATACACTGAAGTTATAGACATGTTTAGAAGTCAATTCCCCTTGCATTTATAGCTCTAAGACATTATATTTATATTTACTTGAATGTGATTAAGAACGGATTACCTTTACAGTTGACTGTTGGAATACTTCACTAGAACAGACTGCCAGTCCAGAAAATTATGAAGAAACGAAGGTTCTCTTCCAAGATTGTTTGCAAGTCTTCAGAGAGTTTGGTTTTCTCTCAACACCGTAAGTGATGCAAATAATCTCTAGAATAATATCTATGTTTCTGATATCCTACATCTCCCAATTGTTTACAGTTGTAGTATTACTTTTGTTTACATAGAAACTCTCGAAAGTATCAAGCGTAGCACAGAAAAATGTTTGTCTACAAAACACTGAATCTCCTAAGAATCACTTTATCATAAAATCTAGGTGAATGGAAACAGGCATTAAACTCATTCTGTAATGACAAATGATGATGCCCAAGTAGGTGTTTTAGCTGCTGTCGCGGCTAATCCGGACATCAGTAACAGACAAATTGCGCGAGAATCGGGAATCTCAAAAACGTCGGTGTTGAGAATGCTACATCAACATCGATTGCACCCGTACAATATTTCTTTGTACCAGGAATTGCATGGCAACGACTTTGAACGTCGTGTACAGTTCTGCCACTGGGCACAAGAGAAATTATGGGACGATGACAGATTTTTTGCACGTATTCTATTTAGCGACGAAGCGTCATTCACGAACAGCGGTAACGTAAATCGGCATAATATGCACTATTGGGCAACGGAAAATCCACGATGGCTGCAACAAGTGGAACATCAGCGACCTTGGCGGGTTAATGTATGGTGCGGCATTATGGGAAGAAAGATAATTGGCCCCCATTTTATCGATGGCAATCTAAATGGTGCAATGTATGCTGATTTCCTACGTAATGTTCTACCGATGTTACTACAAGATGTGTCACTGCATGACAGAATGGCGATGTACTTCCAACTTGATGGATGTCCGGCACATAACTCACGTGCGGTTGAAGCGGTATTGAATAGCATATTTCATGACAGGTGGATTGGTCGTCGAAGCACCATACCATGGCCCGCACGTTCCCCGGATCTGACGTCCCCGGGTTTCTTTCTGTGGAGAAATTTGAAGGATATTTGCTATCGTGATCCACCGACAACGCGTGACAACATGCGTCAGCGCATTGTCAATGCATGTGGGAACATTACGGAAGGCGAACTACTCGCTGTTGAGAGGAATGTCGTTACACGTATTGCCAAATGCATTGAGGTTGACGGACATCATTTTGAGCATTTATTGCATTAATGTGGTATTTACAGGTAATCACGCTGTAACAGCATGCGTTCTCAGAAATGATAAGTTCACAAAGGTACATGTATCACATTAGAAGAACCGAAATAAAATGTTAAAACGTACCTACATTCTGTATTTTAAATTAAAAAACCTACCTGTTACCGACTGGTCGTCTAAAATTGTGAGCCATATGTTTGTGACTATTACAGCGCCATCTATCACAAAGCGAGAAAAGCGGTCCAACTAAAACATTCATATTTCTTTACGTATTACACGAATATGTAATAAAAAATGGGGGTTCCTATTTTAAAAAAACGCAGTTGATATCCTTTTGACCTATGGCAGCACCATCTAGCGGGCCAACCATAGCGCCATATCGTTTCCCCCTTCAAGCTAGACAAGTTTCGTTCTTTGTAGTTTTTTCGTTTGACGCTTATTTCGTGAGATATTTGGCCCGGTCACGATCAATGGACTACCCTGTAGATTCATTGCAGGTGATATCGGCAGATAGTCTTGTGAAATAGTTCTGGACATTTTCACAGAAAACAGTTTTGAACAGCTACTTCGCACAACCTAAACACAATGGAGATAATTTAGACCTTGCAGTTACAAACATGCCTGACTTTATTGATAGTGTCAGTATAGAGACAGGGATTATTGATCACGAATTCATCACTGTAATGATGATTACACAAGTTAATAGGTCCATCAAGAAGATTAGGAGAGTTTTTATGCTAGAAAGGGCAGTTAAGCTGTTCCTAACATCCTACTTCGACAATGTATGGACGTCATTTAGTTCCAATACGACGGACATACAGGAATTATGGGAAAATTTTAAACTGAATGTAAATCAGGATCTGAAGAAGTACACTGACGGAAAAGAAATCGAGGTACCAGTAAGTAGCTGTGTTACATAAACGACAAAATGGTTCAAATGGCTCTGAGCACTATGGGACGTAACATCTGAGGTCATCAGTCCCCTAGACTTATAACTACTTAAACCTAACTAAGCTAAGGACATCACATACATCCATGGCCGAGGCAGGATTCGAACCTGCGACCGTAGCAGCAGCGCGGTTCTGGACTGAAGTGCCCAGAACCGCTCGGCCACGAAGCATAAACGACAGCTAGTAGGAGTGTTTCTACATCTGAAAGATGATGTCCATTCAAATTTTGCACCAGTTGCACAAAAGTGATACTAGTGGCGTCACTGGATGATGCAAGTCGGGTTTGCTACAAATACATGCTGGAACGCTCCTGAGCATTACTTATATTTGAGACTGGGCGTTGTGAAATGATGTTAGTCAAGAATGCCTTTCAGGCGACATAGACGCCATTATAAACACCTTAATAAGGTTGAATGAGGCAATATAATAAAGCTAAGAGAAGCTCGATGTTCCTTCTGTGATGCTGCAGAAAGACTTGGCAGGAATGTAGCCACTGTACATAATTTCTGTCAGCGGTGGTCTTGGGAAAGTACAGCCGCAAGAAGACAAGGCTCCAAATGGCCATGTGGCACTACTGAGAGGGGAGACCATCACGTTCGGCGCATAGCTCTGGCGCATCGCACTGCATCTGCAGCAGCAATTTGAGCAGCAGTTTACATCTCAGTCACACAACTAAGTGGTACGAATTGATTACTTCAAGAACAGCTCCGAACCAGACGCCCTGTAGCGAGCATTCCACTGACCCCAAACCACCGCCATTTATGACTTCATTGGTGTTAGGCGAGAGCTCATTGGAGGACAGTGTGAAAGTCTGCTGTGGTCTCTGATGAGAGCTGTTTCAGTCTCTGTGCCCGTGATGACCGTGAGTTGGTTAGGAGGAGGCTAGCTGAGGGCTCTCAGCCAACCTGTCTGCTTGATGGACACACTGGACCTATAACTAGAGTTATGATCTGGGGTGCGATTTCATATGACATCACCAGCACTCTCAAGGCTATCCCAAGCACCCCGACTGCAAATTTGTTCATAATCTGGTGATTCGACTTGCTGCGCTGCCATTCATGAACAGCATTCCAGGGGGTGTTTTCCAACAGATAACGTTCGCCAGCATACTACTGTTGTAACCCAATGCGTTCTATGGAGTGTCAACATGTTTCCTTGGCCGGCCAAGTGCAACAGGTATGGAACTCCATCCCACAAACTGACATCTGTCACCCGTACAACACAATGCGGATTCAATGTTCTGGCAGTTATACAGGTTATTAATGCACCACAGTTGCTTATCTCGCATTTACATTAACCTGTGATCTTGTAATGTTAGTCACTTAAATATATTACCCAGACAAATGTATTTGTGGAACTTCATTACGCTACATTAATTATTTTTTGATATTGTGATTTTTTCCCATCAGTGTATGTGCTGAGTCAATGGATTAAGGACGAGAAAAAAAATGGTTCAAATGGCTCTGAGCACTATGGGACTCAACTGCTGAGGTCATTAGTCCCCTAGAACTTAGAACTAGTTAAACCTAACTAACCTAAGGACATCACAAACATCCATGCCCGAGGCAGGATTCGAACCTGCGACCGTAGCGGTCTTGCGGTTCCAGACTGCAGCGCCTTTAACCGCACGGCCACTTCAGCCGGCAAGGACGAGAAAGACCCACTGTAGTTTAATAAGAAAATTTGGAAATTCTGAGAAAGATTGTTGCATTCTTGGTTCGAAAAATCGCGCAGAAATGTTGACAGACAAAAGTTGGTAGAAATTCGTGCAGCTATAAAATAATCGATGTGTGAAACAAATTCCACTCTTACATGTTAGAGAAAGGCCTTGCCGTGAATCCGAGAAATTTGTGACCCACTAAAAAGGAACCCCTTGAGTGCGAGGTCGCAAAAGGCCAGTGATGATGCATTCAAATCCCCACATATTGTCTACCATGCAACCACAATACTGACTCCTAATGACAATAGAGGCCGGGATTGAAGGCATCCAATGGTAAACACAGCATGAGGCTATGGAGCGTAGTTGAACTGCTTAGTGAACGAATAACTCACAACAGTGCTACAGTGTTAGTGGTGTTGATACAAAGCTGAGCAATTGCAACGATAAACAAAGCAAACATTGCATTATATCTACAACAACAGCTCCCAAAGTTGAGATTACATCGGAAAGGAACCCAAGGAATTTTACAGAGTGAGAAAGAAGTGGCAGATGAAATATTAGTGTTTCTGCAAGATGAGTCAGTGGAATGTGTGGTGTCGTATACGCTCGACTGTCTGGACTATGCACGTGAGATATGCAATGATGACACTACGCGCTGCAAGTGAAAGTGATAAGTGTCTAGCCATGTAGTTCATAATCCATGCCTGACAAGGAGCCAAAAATCCCGTGTCCAGTGAAAAGAAGTACAATCGTTGTCCAATGAGCTGGTACTAAATATAATTTCATACATGGAAGATCATCTGCAGCATAGTAAAAAAGCAATTATGAACAGATTTCGAATAAGTCCGCAGCAATGTGACCGTGTAGTGCATAAGAAAAACTAACAATTTTCAAGGGAGGGCAAGACGCACTTGTTACAAAAACTGGTGTTTGTGCATTTCAGGGATGCTTGATTCAATTTATTGGATGTGGGTGACAATGACCTATGTTATGCACACCAAACTGCACGCGACGTAGATTACAGTTATTTCAAGGGAAGTAGTGTATGACTGCATAACTTCAAACAGTTTTGCACACTTAGAAGACGTAAGGTAACAAGATTTCAAACAAAGCGTCAACTTTATGATGCACAGAAAACTGAGGAGTCGGCCAGAAAATTTGTAGATGTGATAGACAAACTTATGCCATCGTTCAGTAAGGAATTTCTTTTCAACTCCGATCAGTTGGGATTTGAAGTGTAATCACATATGAAAGGAACCCTGGAATTTAGAGGTACTGAGAAAGTTGTATCAAGATCAACTAACACAAATGCCTTAACGTATTCATATACAGTTATGCTGACTGTTAATCTCGATGGTAAATTGGCTGGAAATTTATTTATTGTGCTGCGAGATGGTGGAGGTGCTCTACCTCTATGATTCTTTCTCGTGTGCGTGATCTTGCAAGGACAATAAGGAATATTTACCTTACAGCAAGCAAGCGTGTGGAAATGGGCGTAAGACAGCGACAGCTATGGTATGAGCAGTTCTTTGGCCAGTAGCTCGTCAAAATTACTTGCTTTTGCTTTATTCTAGGTCCGTGTATAAAAATCCTACTCCTTTAGAGCAAACTATCCCCCCTGAAAAGTATGTGACATTGCAGTTCATACCACCAGGAACCATTGGAAAAATTCAGCCTTTGGATTTTTGTTTTATCCGTGTCTGTAAAACATACTCCTGTACTATCTGCAGCTACACCTTAAAGGATTGCCAGTTTCACGATAAGCTCCACAGCAGACTGTTTCGCATTCAGTTGCATGTCATCACATTCCATCACTTCTCATCACCTCGTTACACCAATAGACTGCTACTTGCAATCTTTAAGAGCGGATGCCTCGTTGAAATTCCTGCACGGTTCGTAACTCTCAAGGAGTTCGCCTTCGATGTTGATGGCGAGAACTTTTGTGATCACTGTGGCGCGCCACTTTCCATTCGGTGTTCATGATGCAAGTTTTTAGTTTGTTTTGAACGTTTCTTGAATGTCGACGGCGTCCATTTTCTGAAGTGCAATACATACATCCCAATTGATCTCTGTACCTCCCGGACACTCATTTTCTGTCGCTTTCCTGATGAACACGGTGAGTCATTAGCAGCTAAGCAGCTAATATTTTTCCTGTCATAATTGTTAACTCGTCTCCTTCAAATGAGCCTCATTTGAAATTGATCTTGCAACCTCGCATTCAAGAGATTGCTTGTAAGCGAGGAGAAAGGTTCTAATCAGACACTCAGCAACCAGTTTGGTAATAGAAGACAGCAAAAGGAAAAATAGTGTTTTAAATTCTGCCTTCAAAGAATCATTGACGCTGGAGGATCGTACAGACGTACCATCATTTGACTGTAACCCAGATTCCCATTTTCAGGACACAGAAATAGTCATTCCTGACACTGAGTAGCAAATGTAAGAGTTGAAAGCAAGTGAGACACCAGGTTCAAATAGAAACCCAGTTTCTTTTTTATAGAGAGTACGGTACTTTTCGGCATTGGTCCCGTACTTAGCTTGCACTTGTGGGGAATCTCTCACCAAGCAAAAAAATCCCAAGAGACTGGAAAAAAGTACATAAGAAGGTAAAAGGAATGGATCTGCAAAATTAGACCAATATCTTTAACATCTGTTTGAAGCAAGTTCTTGTTTTTCCTAGTGCCTTACCTGGTATTTTCTCAGCACACGTATTTTCTTGAAAGTGTTGCCAGCAAAAATACACCTGTCTGACACCTCTACCAATACCAGTCTCATCCTCAGTCCTTAGTGCATCTACATGATACTTGGCAGAGTGAACTTTTTACCACTGCTAACCTTTCCGTTTCCTGTTCCAGTTGCAAATGGAGCAAGGGAAAAACGATTGTATATATGTCTTTTTACGTCAGCCACAATTTCTCTCGTCTTGTCTTCGCAGTTATTATGCAACATGGACATTGATGGCAGCAAAATCATTGGACTGTCTGTCCTAATGTCATTTGTCTAAACTTCCTCAATTGTGTTTTGTGAGAACGTCCCATTTCAATTCACGGAGCACTTCTGTAATGCTTGCATGTTGCTTGAACCTACCGATAAAAAATCTAGCAGCAAGGCTCTGAATTTCTTCAACTTCTTCCTTTAATCTGAACTGGTAGGAATCCCAACCACATGAGCAGTATTCAAGAATGGGTTCCCTTATAGATGAGCTACACTTTTCTAGAATTCTCCTACCAAACCAAAGCTGGCCATTCACCTCTTTAACAACTGACATTACATGTTGGCCTCATTTCATGTTAATTTGCTACGTTATGCTTGGATATTTAATCTGTGTGTCAATGCCAAACAGAAAAACACTAATGCAGAATTTGAAAATTGTAGGATTCTTTTCCTACTCATCCGCATTAACTTAAATTTTTCACATTGAAGCAAGCTGCCATTCATCACACCAAATAGAAATTCTGTCCAAGTCATTCTGTATCCTTCTACAGTCACTACATTACAGAACTTCCGCATACACTACGCAGGTGCGGCTCGTGACTTCCATACTGGGGTACGCTGACCTATTTACCAATCTGAACTAACCCAGACCTCAGGTTTTGCTACAGATGAGTCTGTCACCATAACCAAGATTTTAGGAAGGGGGGGGGGCAATATTACACTCCAGCCAAACTTTAAATACCGTATCTTCCTCCTGTTTTTTAATCAACTACTAAATAACATCAACAGCTAACTCCAAGACAAAATCTATACATAGCTTTTTCGTCCCGCAACGTCACATTTCCTGACAATTTAGCACACCAGATCGTACTAAAAGACGCGTTTTGAGGAAATCTGTGATGTGCTGTCTGTTAGCTTGGTTGCATGCTTATGGTTTATGGTATTTTCATTTCTAAACCTCAGACGTTAAATGTTTTGTACACTCAAACCGCGGTGTTGAAGAGTTCGCGTGAAATGGTGATGTTTCCATGACGTCACGGATCTTGTGCTGTGACTGACTGACATGAGAAACCTGAGCAACCGCCATGGAAATGTACAGACCGCATTTGTCGTACACTATGTGATCAAAAATATCCGGACACCTGGTTGAAAATGACTTAAAAGTTCGTGTCGCCCTCCATCGGTAATGCTGGAATTCAATAGGGTGTTGGCCCACCCTTAGCCTTCATGCACTCTCACAGGCATACGTTCAGTCAAGTGCTGGAAGGTTTCTTGGGGAATGGCAGTCTATTCTTCACGGAATGCTGCACTGACGAGAGGTACCGATGTCGGTCAGTGAGGCCCGACACAAAGTCGGCGTTCCAAAACATCCCAAAGGTGATCCATAGGATTCAGGTCAGGACTGTGTGCAGGCTAGTCCACTACAGGGATGTTACTGTCGTGTAACCACTCCGCGCCGGCCGTGGTGGCCGAGCGGTTCTAGGCGCTTCAGTCCGGAACCGCACGACTGCTACGGTCGAAGGTTCGAATCCTGCCTCGGGCATGGATGTGTGTGATGTCCTTAGGTTAGTTAGGTTTAAGTAGTTCTAAGTTCTAGGCGACTGATGACCTCAGATTTTAAGTCCCATAGTACTCAGAGCCATTTGAACCATTTGAACCACTCCGCCACAGGCCGTGCATTATGAACCGGTGCTCGATCGTGTTGACAGATGCAGTCGCCATCCCCGAATTTCTCTTCAACAGTGGGGAACAAGAAGGTGCTTAAAACATCAATGAAGGCCTATGCTGTGACAGTGGCACGAAAAACAACAAGGGCTGCAAGCTCAGATCATATAGCTCGAAGCACTATGGGACTTACCATCTGAGGTCATCAGTCCCCTAGACTTAGAGCCACTTAAACCTAACTAACGTAAGGACATCACACACATCCACGCCCGAGGCGGAATTCGAACCTGCGACCGTAGCAGCCGCGTGGTTCCGGACTGAAGCGCCTAGAACCGCTCGACTACAGCGGCCGGCGGGGTGAAAGCCCCCTCCATGAAAAACACGACCACACCATAAAACCACCGCCTCCGAATTTTACTGTTGGCACTACACACGCTGGTAGATGACGCTCACCGGGCATTCGCTATACCCACACCTTCATCGGATCGCCACATTGTGTACCGTGGTTCGTCACTCCACACAACGTTTGTCCATTGTTCAATCGTCCAATTTTTACGCTCCTTACACCAAGCGAGGCGTCGTTCGGCATTTACTGGCGTGATGTGTGGCTTATGAGCAGCCGCTGTACCATTAAATCTAAGTTTTCTCACCTCCCGCCTAACTTTCATAGTACTTGCAGTGGATCCTGATGTAGTTTGGAATTCATCTGTGATGGTCTGGATAGATGTCTGCCTATTACACATTACGACCCTCTTCAACTGTCAGTGGTCTCTGTCAGCCAACAGACGAGTTCGGCCTGTACGCTTTTGTGCTATACGTGTCCCTTCACGTTTCCGATTCACTAGCACATCGGAAACAGTAGGCCTAGGGATGTTTAGGAGTGTGGAAATCTCGCGTACAGACGTATGACACAAATGACACTCAATCACCTAACCACGTTCGAAGTCGTGAGTTCCGCGGAGCGCCCCGTTCTATTCTCTCACGATGTCTAATGACTACTGAGGTAGCTAGTATGGAGTACCTGGCAGAAGGTGGCAGCAAAATGCACCTAATATGAGAAACGTATGTTTTTGGGGGTGTTCAGATACTTTAGATGACGTAGTGTATTTACACTTGCGTATTACAAAAATAGGCATTTTAAGTGGTACAATACACACACAGCCAATCAGCTGCATTGTACACTGCTCTGTTAATATTGCTTGTTTACTCCTGCCTGGATTTACGATGTCTTGTTCTTGATTCATGTTTACATCCAGTCTGGGCGCAACAAGTTCCTTCACTTTCGTCCTTACCGCACTTTCCAAAATTTTACCCGATAAATTGCCCTCTGGATTCATATTGTGTTGTTTTCTGACTCGTGTTATGCTGCTATTATTCGCAAGAAAGTAAAACCAACGAAACCCATGCATAATGCACTCACAAAGAGAAATTTGCTAATAACCCGCGTTATCTGTAGTCAGCGAGCAAGGAAACTAAAGTAAGAGGACATGCTTCGCCCGCTTTTTCCTCTAATCATTCGTGAAACTCTTACTAGGTGGTGATGCGTTACTAAAGCTCTGTATAGAGCTTTATATGTTACCGCTGCTAGTGCACTCTGGCGAGAAATTTGCGAACTTATTTCAACATTAGACAGAATAGTCAATGGCAAAAAAAAAAAAGAAAAACCGTCGAAAGGACTATAAAAACAGCAATACTAAAGGGCGAGTAAAGACGTATCAAAACATAATAGAGATATACAGAGACAGGGATTCGATAGCAAAGTTTCAGCAACTCTGTTCATTCCCTTTTGATGTAACCAGTGGAACGTGAAAATTGTGTGCAAGTATGTAGGACACCCTTAGGCTGAAACACCAGATCCTTCGGGACGCCCTTTAGAGCTGTACTCAGCGGAAACCACACCCACAAACCTCCGCTACATAGGGCTAAGCGGGATGTCAAGGCGCAGCCTTAAGACTAGCTACTACCTGTTGGAAAAACATCACGTGCTATCACCTACCATCAGTTCCAAAAACGTTGACCGGCATTATTTAAATCCGTATGAGAAATATGGGAAAAGCGTTCTCATAATTTAAATTCTGCAAGACGTTATTGAGAAATTTATGGTGATATACACTCCTGGAAATGGAAAAAAGAACACATTGACACCGGTGTGTCAGACCCACCATACTTGCTCCGGACACTGCGAGAGGGCTGTACAAGCAATGATCACACGCACGGCACAGCGGACACACCAGGACCCGCGGTGTTGGCCGTCGAATGGCGCTAACTGCGCAGCATTTGTGCACCGCCGCCGTCAGTGTCAGCCAGTTTGCCGTGGCATACGGAGCTCCATCGCAGTCTTTTACACTGGTAGCATGCCGCGACAGCGTGGACGTGAACCGTATGTGCAGTTGACGGACTTTGAGCGAGGGCGTATAGTGGGCATGCGGGAGGCCGGGTGGACGTACCGCCGAATTGCTCAACACGTGGGGCGTGAGGTCTCCACAGTACATCGATGTTGTCGCCAGTGGTCGGCGGAAGGTGCACGTGCCCGTCGACCTGGGACCGGACCGCAGCGACGCACGGATGCACGCCAAGACCGTAGGATCCTACGCAGTGCCGTAGGGGACCGCACCGCCACTTCCCAGCAAATTAGGGACACTGTTGCTCCTGGGGTTTCGGCGAGGACCATTCGCAACCGTCTCCATGAAGCTGGGCTACGGTCCCGCACACCGTTAGGCCGTCTTCCGCTCACGCCCCAACATCGTGCAGCCCGCCTCCAGTGGTGTCGCGACAGGCGTGAATGGAGGGACGAATGGAGACATGTCGTCTTCAGCGATGAGAGTCGCTTCTGCCTTGGTGCCAATGATGGTCGTATGCGTGTTTGGCGCCGTGCAGGTGAGCGCCACAGTCAGGACTGCATACGACCGAGGCACACAGGGCCAACACCCGGCATCATGGCGTGGGGAGCGATCTCCTACACTGGCCGTACACCACTGGTGATCGTCGAGGGGACACTGAATAGTGCACGGTACATCCAAACCGTCATCGAACCCATCGTTCTACCATTCCTAGACCGGCAAGGGAACTTGCTGTTCCAACAGGACAATGCACGTCCGCATGTATCCCGTGCCACCCAACGTGCTCTAGAAGGTGTAAGCCAACTACCCTGGCCAGCAAGATCTCCGGATCTGTCCCCCATTGAGCATGTTTGGGACTGGATGAAGCGTCGTCTCACGCGGTCTGCACGTCCAGCACGAACGCTGGTCCAACTGAGGCGCCAGGTGGAAATGGCATGGCAAGCCGTTCCACAGGACTACATCCAGCATCTCTACGATCGTCTCCATGGGAGAATAGCAGGCTGCATTGGTGCGAAAGGTGGATATACACTGTACTAGTGCCGACATTGTGCATGCTCTGTTGCCTGTGTCTATGTGCCTGTGGTTCTGTCAGTGTGATCATGTGATGTATCTGATCCCAGGAATGTGTCAATAAAGTTTCCCCTTCCTGGGACAATGAATTCACGGTGTTCTTATTTCAATTTCCAGGAGTGTATATTTTGGGGCGACTCCACCTCAGAGCTTATAAGTATGAGCCGTACGTACACCATAACATCATCAGCAGACGGGTGCAGATCGGGGCTCGCCATGTCTGACATAATATTTATGAGTGTCAAGAACAAGATTAGTCTTACCACACTTTCCTGGAGAACTCTTGATGATATCTTCGTCTCTGATGAACACTTGGTGTCCAGGACAACGTGCTGGGTTCTATTACTTAAGAGGTCTTAAAGTCACTCACATATCCCATTACCACTTTTACACATAGATACTTCCATATTTTTCGAGTGTTAATACAATGTTTACACATTACATACAGAAAAAGTCAAAATCTCATCTTGGGAGCCACGTTACTTATGTGCAACTTTCCTTGTTATGTTGTTTATTAGTAAGAGCTATTCCTTCAGATTTTTCTCTGTGATGGACAACACACAGAAGAAAAGTATTGTAATACAATACATACAACTAAAGTAAGATGATATTTCAAAACTTCAATGATTGGCCATCTACAAGTAGTTATGTTGTGTCTTGTGTTTTAGAGGAATGGAATGACTCATCCCAACTTTTGAGGTAGTTCTCATTCTCTCATCTAAACTACCCTGTCCCACTGTCTAATTAAAATTATTGTTGAGTAACCTTCGAAACTGAAGGTTCATTAACAATCCTGTCGGAGTACACTCGGAGTAACATTGGTTTGGATAAATTCAGGACGCAGGTAGCAGATCAGTTGCATCAACATTTTTCACTTTAAAAGTCAGTAGTTAAATGATACTCATCTTCAGTCTCTTGTTGTCGGCGTCGTAGTTGCTGCTGCTGCTCTGTATCCTTGAATTAAAACAGGGTATGATCTCCCTGGTAGAGGCCTCGATTTTACGTGTTTTGGAAAAACTGCTTAATCTCTCAGGCTCGCAATCTGTTGTAGCGCATTCTTCAAATGATGAGATTATAATTAACTCCACCGCATTTTTTGAAATAGTAGTACTGAATGAGTTTTTAGATCAAACATTCCTTATATTTCTCACACGAGACAAAACACATTTTTATGACAATACTTATTCTTCTACAACATAGTTTCATGAATGTATTTTTATGTAAGTCAATGGAGGTTTGTAAACTCGCATCTCCTCACGTCCGTCCACACAAGACCAAACACACTCTTACGAACGAATGCATCAAGTAGCAGGCATGTAGTAAAAGCATATTACAACTCTTTCAATCATTGATTATCGCATTTACCCAAGTATAAGACGACCCTCATTATAAGATGACCCCTATTTTTTAAGACACTTGTTGCAAAAAAATTATTTTTACGTATTGTGACTAATCAAATTTACAAACTGTTTTACTGACGTAAAGTACCTGCTTAAAAAGTTATTTTACCTATTCTAAAGTTCTGAAATTTATTGTCTGCGTTTTGATAACTGAGATAAAATAAAATAAGCAAAACAATTATTTACATGAATTTGCAAAACTTTTTTTCTACATTTGTCGCTTACTAAACGTGTCATCTGTGGTATCACTATGTTTAATCACCATCTTCTTCATAGCACAGCCGTGAAATTTAAATCTTCGTTGTCACAAATATTTGGCTGTTTCTTCTGAATATGTTGCGATTTCTGAGGTTGAGGTTACCGTGGGACCTGAGAATACAGCTGTTTTTATCGAAATACATGTCAAATTTCGCTTCTATACTGACATGAGAATGTTAAAGTGTCTCTCGCTTTCAAGCATGTCGTCTTCCCGTCGCTCTCTCACTGGCTCCGTAAAACTAGCAGCTGATACACCCCATCTCGTACTCCACTAAGTCATGCTCAGCGCCGACAATGTTGTAGCACGAAACACTGAAGTACGCCACTGCCCCCTCCCCCACCACTTTCACACACAGAGACTTTCATCGTCTCCTGTAGATATGAATACTCGTGTTGAGTATTTGTCCAATTTTAAAGTCAATTCAGTCCCGGATACAAACGGATTCAGTCATAATGCAGTTTCAACGTGGCAAAGGTTCCTCAAAAGCCAAAATATTGTGTATAGACTCTCATCGTTGGCAACACTACTTAATTTACTACCCGTCACTACTCCACCCGACCTCATCTAGTTCTCAGTCAGTCTGGCATCACTGTTCCCTCTCCAACCCTATGTAGTGACATACTTGAGCAACTGTGAAGCACAGACTGCAATAACTTCCAGGGTCATATTAACAACAGCAACAAATACATAAACAGATCGCAATCACGATTCAGACCAATTCTCCAGCTTGCGCTCGTCCCGCCATCTACTGACGTCTGTTGTTTCCATATCCACGACAGTTCTTGCCACCGCATTTATTCTCGCGACAACAATTACAGTCAGTTTAATACGATTTATTTCGTTCGTTAGACATATCGTTGTCGATAAATTTTCCTTCTTGTTTCATCTGAATGTCAGCATCAGCTGATATAAAGCTGGTGACGTTTTTACCCAGTCTTCTAATATGTGAACAGCGACCGAATTTATTTCCAACCCACCCAGTAAAACACTACAGTCTCTCATAATCAAATAAAATATTTGTCTGAGTTCAGAATCAAGTAATGTTGTTTGAAAGACATCTTTTCCGCTTTTGAAGTTACCTTTACTTAAAAAGCAGCAAAATATTTGTACACGGTATCCGTACATGTATGAGAATTTCTGTTTCAAACATGTTCCAGTACAACAAGAGTTTGTAAGATGATAGAATTTGATGCTATTTCCTCTCGTGCTTCACAAAATTGATAAATTTTAAGCAGAGCAGTAAACTATCGTAGTTCATAGTTTCTCGCGTAGGCTATACCTTGCACTACCGCCGCGCAAGGCAGATGTCACGGGATTTTTCGAGCAAGTATGAAACTGTGTCAAGCGTTTCGGCGAGTCAGGAAGTATTGTGCCCCTTTGAAGATGAATACCATTTGTTCATCCCCGCCCTCCCGAATTCTTCAAAATAAATCTGCACGTGACCTTAATAGCCAAAGCTTCATCTGTAAATGCAAGACAACATCTGTCTACTTCATTAAACAATGTAAAAATGTTAACCTCAGCAACAGTACTATAGTGTGTGTCATTTACGACGGCGGCCGAGTTTAGGTTCGTTCTGTGCATCTGACGTCACAAAACAGTCAGCCAATGAACACAGAACGACGTTGCCAGAGCTCGACTGCAGTGCAGAGCACGGACGAGTATCTTCAGTTTTAGAAACGTTCAATCATAAATAAAGTAACTGAACAAAAGCAATGTCTTGATAGCAGACTTTCTTTTATAGAAAGTTTGGAAAAAAACATTCTTTATACCAATTGCTTCATATTCTATTAATTAATTATAATTCAGGCGATAGCAAGGAAAGGTGTTTGTATCATTCTCACGAACCACTTTTTCGCAATAAAGAACAGCAGTAATTGTTTATTTCCTATTGTACTTCGACGAAACGTGAGAAATTTATAGCCATACCAAAAGTGTTTGTCGGTAGTTTGCGTGATATGTTACAGTCCTCCAGGTGAACTGTGTAATGACCAGCTGCGCTAGCGTAATGGTTAAGGTGAATGGGTGCTATGGGAAAGGTCCTGAGTGCAAACCTTAATTGTTGAGTAATATTTTCTTTATTTAAAAACAATATCGAAGTTTCTTACTTCATGAATTTTATTCATTTGAATGTAATTTTTTGAAATTTCTAGTGCTTTGTCTCTTCAGTATAATCATAAGTTTTCGGTTTTTCTAATTTTGTCCTCCAATATTTCTTTTCACAGCAATTAAAAACAGTGAAAAGGCACACATATAATATTCATGTTATCTCTTTTGTTTGTATAGCTTCTCTTCCGCAGTCGCTGTTTTACTATTCATATTGAGATATATTCTTTTGCGACAGTATTAAAAGTATTATTTAGTGCAGAATTTCGGCTCGTACGTTGCCGAGCTACTTGATTGTCTGGGACACTTCTTTGCTTCGCTGCTTTGGCAACATCATATTCAATGTTTTCGTCGACTGATCTATGTTTTGACAAGTATTTGCTGTCCATTGTGACAAACACACATTGTTTGCGCACTGCGCCTCACTGTCATATTTTAGTTTCTATGTTTTATTACGTGCACAATTCAGTTTTGTGTACTTCGCCAACTTTCTTTTAATCAAAACGTTTTAGAAAAAAGTGAAATGACTCTGGAATAAATAAAAGTTTTATTACAGTCGCTAAAGAGGGAATATTTCTTAATATTACGTACGAAACCTATCTGGTACTTAAATTAAATGAGATATTGTTATACAGTAAATTTTATATGAAATTTAGGTATCTTGCCCACATTTCATTCTCAACATTGTGGCAACTAAAATCGACCACACGGAAAGTATACGCTATGGACTTTTACCTCTGCAAACTCTTCAAAATTTCGTGCAATGGTTTAGTACATTTAATGCTGCACAGTAACTGCGTTGAACATCGAAACAAATTTAAGTCATTTATGGGGGGAATGGGTCAGTCAAGAAGATGTGTAAAAATCAAATTTTTGGGCCAAATAGTTTTTGTGAAATCGAATGATAAGTGTGTCAAAGCAGCCGGAACACCGTGTGTCTGCACAGGCGAGCAGTGCAGTGATAAAATCGCGCACAGCGTGGAATGCGGGGAGCACGTCTCTGTAGCAGCGAAAGGGTTAATGCAGCTGTGGTGGCTTTACTTCATAAACTGCACGCTCCCCCCTAAACGTAAGTTTGCGAACTATACTATACTACGGCGCTGCTTCTCTTGGCGCGTGCGTCGTTTGCAACTGGCAACGCAGCAATCTCCCGCGTCTGGTTAGCATTCATCTCACGCTGGGCGGGCATGCGCGAGTCGCCAAGATAAAAGAATTGAACTATAGTTTAATCTGCGAATATACTACCCCTCTGCAGGTGTGCCCCAGGGCTCTGTCCTCTCCCCTCTCCTCTACCTCCTGTACACGGCAGATATGCCCCAACCCCCCCCCCCCCTCCAGTACACCTCTTGCAATATGCTGATGACACCGCATTCCTCGCCCTTGCTCCTACCCTCCAACGGTCCCAACGCCTTCTCCAGAATCACCTTGACCTTTTTGCTGCATGGTGAAACCAGTGGCTCCTGAAAATCAATCCTTCCAAGACCCAGGCAATCATCGTAGGTCGTACCACTCGCTCCTTCCGGCTCCTGGATTTCTCCCTTACTGTCTGCGCCCATCCTGTCCGCCTCACCCCCACCCTCACCTAGCTTGGCCTCACCATTGACCGTCACCTCACCTGGATCCCTCATCTCCGCTCCATCCAATCCAAAGCCCACAACCGCCTCCAACTCCTCAAACTCCTCTCTGGCCGGACATGGGGGTTGCACCCCTCTACCATCCTCCACACCTACAAATCCTTAATCTGTCCCATCCTCTGTTATGCCAGTCCTGCCTGGATATCTGCACCCCCCCCCCCCCAAATTCTATAAGTCCCTCCAGATCCTTGAGCGTCATGCACTCCTCCTCGCCTTCCGTATATGCCTCCCGTCCCCCACGCGGATCCTCTATGATCTCATTCCTTTCCCCCATCTGCTCCTATTCCTCGAACATCTCTGCATCCTCTACACCTGCCGCTGCCTTGAACCCCCTCACCCCCTGGTTGCTCCCCTCCTCTCCCATCCCCGCCCCCTGCCACGTCTTCACTGTTGTATCCCTCCTACCCTCCATCTCTACACCCTACATCTCCTTTGCCAAGGTGGCTTCCATCAACTCCCCCTCCTGGATGATGCCCTCTCCCTCCATTTATCCCTCCTATTAACTCTGATCCTCACCCCCCTCCTTTCCTCCATCCTTTCCCTAGGCTCCCTCTTCCTCCCCCCTTCCATCCTGTGTTTTCTCCCTGCCCAACCTCTCCCTTCTACCCTCCCCCCCCCCCCCGAGTCCTTTTTTGTATTCCCCTCCTCTGCCTTCCCCACTCCCTGGCACATCTGCTCAGCACCCTCCACCCCTCTTATGGGTCCTCATTCTCCATTGGATCCTATCCCCCCTCCCCCCTTCACTTTTCCTCTCCTTCCCCCCTTTTTTATTTTCCCACCATCTGTCCAGTTCCCCCCCCCCCCCCCCCACCTGCTCTAAGCTGTGGTATGTCATATTTGTGCCAACCTTTTAGTGCAGTGTTTAAGTGAGTGTTCAGTGTTGTGCGTCTTTCCACAGTGTTGCGAACAGAAATCGTGCTGTTGCTGGGTGTGCATTTTATATCTCTTGCGAACAGAAAACCAGACTGTCGCCATGTTTTTTAATTCTCTCTCTGTTATTTTTCTGCCTCCTGTGTATTTTCTTAGCATCATCAACCCTGAGTTTTATGTTTTAAGTTCCAGAATTTTCTGCCATTTTACCTTTAAGTCACCGATTTTACTGCCAGCTGTTATTTTTTTTATTATCTTCATCTTTTTAAAACAAATTCTGTAGGTTGAAGAGCGGCGTAGTAAACTGCTGCCAGCCCGCCCCCTTCAGGGGGAATCGAAACTCAGTAAATAAAAAAAAAAAAAGGCGAATATAAGACGACCCTGTATATTTCGAATGACGAATTGGGGAAAAACCTTGTCTTACAATAAGGAAAATCGGTAACATTCATATCGATACTGACTCACAAAAGTGCCATGTGTGTAGAATAGTTTACATCAAATTATAACTGTATTTTGATAAATTTCAATAATCATTTAGTTTTAGAAATAATAAATTATAATGGGTTTTCAGAAGATAAGAATATAACGTAACATGAAACATAGAATAAAGGTCGTCAAATATTGAAAAAGATCCACCACTTACAAGGAGAAAAATATGAGTTCAAAATGTAACAAAATATAACCAGGACAATAAATGTATTGTGACATTCATTACTCACGGCAGTGTCATTATCTACACTACAGTGACATCACAAGGGTGTTGGTCTGTTTCACTCTCTCCCCCCCTCCTCCCATTATGCAAGAGTTCTAAATCATACCTAAGTTGTCTAGCCTTTTAGAGCTAAGAAATCCCCATGATGATAACTACCAACATCCTACAATACAGATATTACATATTCTATTGCAGATGCTAATGCATGAACCATTTTGTGAGCAAGAGATAGGGCAAGTTGCAACTCTTTCAACTAAGATTGTTTAATTCCCTATTCCAATGGTAACAACTGACGTTCACTCTAAGGACCCAACATTCTCCATTCATATGTATTTACTAATATCATTCTGCAATTTGTAAATGTCTCTACGTATTTTTCTTCAATTACTTGTTCTGTCCATTTTTACTATATTCATTTCTGTAATGGTACCTTTTTACAGTTTCATGTGCACCATATCTATCTCTCTCTAATTCAACATTCTGAATTTGTTTTTATTGTTATTGCCTTTTAATACATAATTTTCTTTTCAAGATATCCATTGTTTGTCCACTTACAAAATCACTGTGACATAAATGAGCAGAGAAAACTAGCATCTGCGATTAGAGATGTGTTACGTGATGCATTGTATGTGCATCCAGAAGACAACCAAACAGATATTTGTGAAATGACTCTCGAAGATCTGCGAGGAAAAGTAGTGCTTATGGTGAGTAGAAAATATTCTGTATAATGTCTTTTTTTGCCTTTTTAAATATTGCCTTTTAATAAAATATTTATTGCAGTCCCAGTCTGACTTTGAAGTAAAACTGTGACTTTTGCTGTACTCTTGTATATCATTTATGTGTGTATTGTTTAATATGTATCCTGCTTTGGTTCCTGAATATGTTTGGTTTGTATTAGAGATGCAAATTCTAATCTTAAATCAAATGTGGAAAAAACTACTTCACGCCACCACTCGTAACTCATTCAAGTAATTATTCAAAGCATCAGATTTTAATTGTGCATGTCTTACCTCCACCTTTGCCCTAAATTTTAATTTTGTGCATACATCCATATTGTCCAATTATGTGCTTTTCTGTGTTAAAACTCATTTATACAAGGTTCCCCAGGATGAAAGGTCAGTGTTAAGAGATATGACAGGAACAGTCATTCGAAGCAAAAAGTCTAGTAAACATTGGCTCTAAAGTGCATACCTTAGAAGCTATGAGCACTTATTCAGTAGTATAGATGTTTTTCATGATAGTGAAGATGAACGAGTGCTCATATCTCTTAATGCAATCATTTAGAGCCCATGTTTACTTGACTATTTTGCTTTGAATGATCATTCATGTCATAGCCCTGAATACTGATGTTTCCTCCTGGGACATCCTGTATATTACATTCGAATGAAGGAAAAATGGAAAAGTAAATCATTTAAATAATTTCCATTAGCTGCTTATAACTGCAAGTGGAAAAACCTTGGGCATTTCTTAAAACAATACATCAAAGCAGGAGTCTGACAGCAACAGATGTTGGCAAAGTCAAAACGCCAAACCAAAAAATTATAACAGTCACAACATTCATCACACAAGGCTCACAGAGATCATTGCAGAATGCTGGCATACTGTAGGCAAATGCTGAAGTAACTTACAGCAGGCTATGGCAGGCATTTCATTAGCCCAGGTGGCCAGCTCATGTGATACATTGCCACAGACATTGCGCTGTGTTGCTTGCAGTCTCTCAATTGGATTTCCTAGCAGTTGGACAGACTAATAACATTTTTTTCAGATTACATTAAATTTTATACTGACAGTTTTCAATTTAGCTTGTATTAACAGTTTGTATAGTGGGGTAGTACTAGCCACAAAGGACATTGGTGTAGACATAAATCATCAGAACAGTCCTTGGATCAACACATTCAACACTGCTATCTCTTCTCCTCAATTGTGTAGGTGAACTGGTGATTTTCTGGTAAATTTAAAGAATAATTACTCAGTTGTCAAACATCTTAGAGACACACATCATTTTAAACTCGATACTTTGTAGATTAGGAAATATGCTTGGTTATACGTGTGTTTGGATCAGTACTGGTATATCAGCATTGCCAGAAACATGAGAAATGTCCTCCCTAGGCTCTCAAATATTTCAAGCAAAAGTAAAAAGAAAACGTCTGTTGATGCAAATATAAATGCTGTGTCATTGGTTACAAAATGCCACAGAGTGACAATTGACGTGGCTAGCAAAAGTTTTCAACCCTCCTCAATTGATAAAAATTCATTGGCAATTGATAAAAAGGCCATCATCAATGACGAATGTCATATCTGTGTTAAGATGTGAACTGTACACTTTCCAATTAAAACATATTCTTGTTGGCCCATGCCAAGTGCAAAATGCCCTTCATAGAAGTTATTCTGGAAGTACTGGGCCCTGTAGTGACAATTGTTGCCTCAGACACTGCACTAGGTGGCTCGCAATGTCTCAATTGGATTTCCTAGCAGTTACACAGATTGATCACTTTTTTTCAGAATACATTAAATTTTATGCAGACAATTTTCAGCCTAACTTACATTAACAGGTACTCTGCAGGTAACCTATGACATAGCATTTATATTTGCACCAGAAGATGCAACTTATAAGTTGTGTTACCAATTGTGTTGGCTTATAAGTGACCTAAACAAATCCAGCTACAGAAGACCATTGGATATTTCATTCAGTTTCATTTTAATAGTTTTAACACCTGTGTTTTAAAAACTGTTCACTGTATGAATTTTCAAGCAGTCAAGTATAACTATATTAGCTTTGGTTGCTACAGTTTTTAAATTGTCTGTAAGTTCATATTTTATAACAAAAAATGATAACATGTAGTTTGTACATAATTTACTTCCAAATGGCAGTCTTGAAAACATTGTGGTACACAAAGTCCAACATTGCAGTGTTTGTACCACTATATGCTTTCTTTTCTTATTCACTTGCCAGTCCCTTTCTTTCCATCGCCAGAGAAAACTTTACAATAGCACATGGTGTTTACTTTGTTGGCAGTAAATGGAACCTTATCTGGAAAGTGTCGACCAAAAGTTCTATCTATGTTAATGGTTGGTGTTCCATCCAGTGATGAAATGTCACTTCCTTCAACTACCAAGTCCATTGTAACTTCTTTTTTATGCTTTTCACTAGATATCTTTTGCTCGGTGACATCTTTGTACAAAATAGAATCATAAACAGTAACATTAGGAAAAAGTGAAAGCAAATTTTGTTTCACCACATCATTGTTTTGCATGTGAAAGGGCAGCAGCTGTACAGCTTGTTGACATGGTGTACACCAGTGTTGTTCATATTGTAATCTATAACATTGTTTGGCTTTATTGTTGTTATAAAACCTCCTTCTGAACATACAGAAACACCTTCAGTGGTTGCCTGATGTTTTGTGGAGAGCCAATACACATAAAGTCTATTTTCCAGAGTGAGCACTAGAATACGACCCTTAATTAAAATAAAAATAAAAAATGTTTCTTCAGCTTCCTTGTCATGAAGCTTGGAAGCTTGTTGGTGTGCCGTTTTGGTTCTTTGTGACAGTTACCACGTTCACTAAAGACACAGTTATAAATTGACTCCTGCTGCATCTAGTGATCAAAATATAAACTACAAAGGCTGTCCTACAGCCAGCAGTCATGTAGCACATGGGAAAACACATTTCAGTGAATGGAAAACCTGTGTATGTATGGGATGCTGGTGCTGTCCTCACAGTGGACACATGTGCATCTGTATGGCATACAGGCATAGTACTGAGTGTGTTAATTATGCAGTCCTGTTTAACACAGATGAGAATTTTACTTTTTATTTTGAAAAATTTGGCCAAAAACCATTTTTAACAATGTGTCATCAATAATGAATGATCTCTGTACAGTGTTCACCCAAGACGTCAAGTATTTCTGTAATAAAAATACACACTGTCTGATAATACTGTAGGCCATATGTGTGGAGACAGTGGCTCAAAACACAGTAATTTCCAATTGTCATTTTTCATTCTTGCATTGTGTCATGTAAGTCTCATCATGGACTCCCACCAGGTATGTGGAACAAGTAAAGTTATATATTAATAGGCAGAAGCTGCCACAGCAAATTACTTGTGTAAAGTATCACTCTCACATGTGTGAAATATCACTAGTGCTAATCTATTGAAACTGATAATTAAGGAAATTGCCCCTTGATTCTTCATTCATGTATATTAGGAGGAAAACAGCTGTTTTTGGGGGAAAAAGTTCACTGCTCTTCCACTTATACTACACAGCTGGTGCTTTGTCTAACACTTCAAACAAAGATCTTATGCATCTTCACACAGAACACTATCAGCTGTCCATGTACTGGCAAAGCTAATATCTACTTAATACAAATACTAGGTGTGGTTCTCACTGAGGCAATACCATATGCGATGCAGCTCACAATATAACACAGAAGCAACCTGCATTGCTGGAGTGCATAGAAAAGTAGTTGAAATGAGAATTGGTTCACACTGGGGTGACAGTTTTGATACAAATTTCAAGTCATCAGAAGTGCCTAAAACATTGTTTTATGTAAATGAAGCAGAGCTACATCTGTCTCTCTACTTAGTTTTTCAGGAAAGCTTTTATTTTTGTGTAAATATTTAAAAATCATGGTTTTTGGATTCACGTGTATTCTCCATTATGCAGGCTTTCTCATTTGAGTCTAAGGAAACTGTTAAGTATGTTTTTAAAAAAGTATTTTTTCTTATACCGTAATCTCACATCATAGCCTGATAATGAACTGGTTTTCTTTTTGCTATTGCCCATAGTTGTTCTGATACTTAGTTACTAAGAAAACAATTGGCTATGTTTGGAAAGTTTACAGCAAAGAGAGTAGTTGGTAGCCAGCTTATGTTTGGTGGGTTTCAGGTCATACATTGCTGCATACAAAATATAGCCAACATATTGAAATTGTTTTTAACATTAGAAGAGACACAGGTAATCAAGTGATAATGCTGACTGCTTTTTTACAGTTCATGTTCCTGATTTCAGCAAACCTTATGACAAGCATAAAAGAGATCTTAAAGCTAAATTCCTTTTACTTCTGAATGAGCAGCTAGAAAGAACTGAGGAGGCGACATTAGGATTTTGCTTAACATCATGAGCTGCTTTCATTTCTTTAAATACAGTACATTGTCTGCCTATGATTTCACCCATGGGACTTGTTTACTCTCTCATCTAGTATATCCTTCTTGAGATAAATAATCGTGATGCTGTAGAATGTGCTAAAAAAGTGCAGATGTTATACAACCTATAACTTTCAACATGACTGGCTGTCTTCAATAGGGAGGGTGGCCATACACAATCACTCTAGAGCTGAATCATTCAACACAGTAATGCTAATTCTAAACCTTATAATATTAATTAAACAAATTAGTGAAATAAATGTTAATCAGTAATTGAATTAAGGATGAAATATTTAAATGAAATCCTGAAGGATAATAATGTTGGCTAAACCAGACTGTTTTCAAATATTTATTTCAGACATGCACAACATATGTAAATGGTAGCTGCTAAATCAGCAGTGTGAAATTTATAATCACTTCATGCAAGCAGTGAATTTACAGACAACCCCATGCTCTAGATAATTAAATAGTTTTACACATTAACTCACGAATAACTGTAACAACTTCTTAATGTTCATTAGTGTGAACTCTCACTGTTACCCTCAGTAGAACCGAACTCAACAGTGCACAATACTATTGTGTCCCTTTTCAGCCAAGTCGATCTCAAATACAAATAATTGAAGCACACCTGCCAATAATAATTAAAGAATGCACGTATGAAAGCTACTCATTCACTGAAATGACTCAAGAAATGAATCAAGTACGGGGTCCCACAGGGTTCGGTCTTACGTCCTTTACTGTTCTTGATATACATTAATGACTTACCATTCCACATTGATGAAGATGTAAAGTTAGTTCTTTTTGCTGATGATACAAGTATAGTAATAACATCCAAAAACCAAGAACTAAGTGATGTAATTGTAAATGATGTTTTTCACAAAATTATTCAGTGGTTCTCAGCAAACGGACTCTCTTTAAATTTTGATAAAACACAGTATATACAGTTCCGTACAGTACATGGCACAACTCCAGTAATAAATATAGACTTTGAACAGAAGTCTGTAGCTAAGGTAGAATTTTCAAAATTTTTAGGTGTGTCCATTGATGAGAGGTTAAACTGGAAGCAACACATTGATGGTCTGCTGAAATGTCCGAGTTCAGCTACGTATGCTATTAGGGTTATTGCAAATTTTGGTGATAAGAATCTCAGTAAATTAGCTTACCATGCCTACTTTCATTCACTGCTTTCGTGTGGCATCATATTCTGGGGTAATTCATCGTTGAGTAGAAAAGTATTCATTGCTCAAAAACGTGTAATCAGAATAATTGCTGGAGGCCACCCACGGTCATCCTGCAGACATCTATTTAAGGATCTAGGGATCCTCACAGTAACCTCACAGTATATATATTCACTTATGAAATTTGTTGTTAATAATCCAGCCCAGTTCAAAAGTAATAGCAGTGTGCATAGCTATAACACCAGGAGAAAGGATGATCTTCACTATGCAGGGTTAAATCTGACTTTGGCACAGAAAGGGGTAAATTATGCTGCCACAAAAGTCTTTGGTCACCTACCAAACAGCATCAAAAGCCTGACAGATAGCCAACTAACATTTAAAAATAAGTTAAAAGAATTTCTAGATGACAACTCCTTCTACTCATTGGCTGAATTTTTAGATATAAATTAAGGGGGCAAAAAAAAAAAAAAAAAAAAAAAAAAAAAAAAAACATTAGTGTCATGCAATATTTTGTGTAATGTAATATCTTGTACAGACATCTTTTATTAACCGACACGTTCCACATCATTACGAAGTGTCGTATTCATGATCTATGGAACAAGTATTAATCTAATCTAATCTAATCTGTCCTGACTGAAATGAGAGTCCACAAATATTTACAGACTTTCACTTGCAACCTTGAAATAATTCCCTGTCTCCACACTCACGGAGTGAAGCAAGTAGCACACACACCACACAGAATGTTATCGCACTTCCGACCAACTGCAGACAAAAAACACACAATGAACCACCATAGATGAAAGACCCTGTGCTGTGCATGCTTATTTAAAGGCTTGGTCACTTGACCACTAATCGACTCAGTGAAGATACTTTCACCCTGACCATCATTAAGAATTTATACAATAATTTCACATAAATATATACGATAAAAGATTTGGTGAATCTTTGCAGTTAGTTTGCAACCTCTTCATAAAATATAAGGCATTGTGACAAGAATTTCTAACTAGTCTCAAACATATAATTTGACATACCTGGAACCAGTCAATACACTAACTTTACATATTTTATAGCTCACAAATATAAATAAATATGTCATAAATTGTTGGACTATTGAAGTGATACTCATGCTGATAATATCATTTGTGTATCTGTGGAGCATTTCACAGTCATGGCATTATTTATGTAAAAGTAACTAATTTTTTATAATATTTTGCATATATTATTTACTTAGAAAAGTGATATCTTCATCTGATTGCTGGCATCAGCCACGTTCATTTGGTGTATTGAGAATGTAAATTACATAATGGGCTTATTTGTTACAGTCTTAAAAAATAATACTAGTAGTAAATTTTAATTGCTTTTTTAATCATGTAAGTTCCAAATATGGTTTAATTTGCAATGAGCTCATCCCATTGCTATGTTTCCAAAGCTGTCATTAGTTTTTTTACCCTACCATGCCTGTATGACACTAATGTATTTTCTGTAATATTAAATGTAATGACAATATTTCAAGTCACAGGACTCCTCCATCTTAGCTCATTCTGCAACTGTACTGCCAGAAATCAGAAGCACCTCTTTCCATTCAGGAAAAACCAACACGACCACTACTTCTCATTGCTTGCTGGCCACCGCTATATTTCTGCTTACTGCTCCGTCCAGTTCAGCTCACCTGTCCACAATCCAGCTGATAGCCACCCACCCCAACACTTCTTCACACCAGTCCTACAGCCGTTCTGTCAATTTTAAACCATCTTGTGGCAATCGAGCCAGCTGTTTGTTGTGTCACATACCCCTATGCAGAGTTTGTCATCCACTGCTACACCATCAATTGTCGTGGATCCCACTTCAGATCCAGTGTTTCTTCTGAATACTTGTCAAGCTGAATTGTATACTACTTTGCAAAACCAAATAGTTGTAGAAATATTAGCTTTATTAATTTGTAACCATTATTTATACATATACCACATTCTGTAAAGTACCATACCAGATGCTCTTACAAAAAATAAACTTCTCATAGTGGCATTTTAATGTCATTCACACTCTTTCACCAACTTGCCTAATTGGAATGAGTAGCTTCTCAGCAGGAGAAATAGTTAGTCAAAAATTTGTGACCTGCATTGTCAAAGTAGCTGATACCTGTTATTCCAAAAAGTGGAAACTGTCTGGACTCATTCTATAGAATTCATGGAATTTGTGTTCATGCTGAGAGACCTCATGAGAAACCACAGCTGAGCAACGTTTCATATTTATGTCAATGTATGGGTGCACCCAGAAACTCCTTTTCTTTTTTTGTTTTTTGAACTGTAAATAATAAGTGACAATAACGTCCACTTCAGAAGAGCTTGTGATTGCAACTGAAACTCAAACAAAAAAGTGATTTATTCTCTCATGTTGCTTTTTTTTTATCAACAGCTGCATCACATATTGTATCATCCCTGTGGGAACGTAAGTGTCACACTGATAAGTGTCACACAATGTGACATTTATTGCAATGTGTCATATTGCATACTGCCAACAGCCTTGTTGCAGTGGTAATACTGGTTCCCACTAGGTCACTGAAGTTAAGCACTGTCATGTTTGGGTAGCACTTGGACAGGTGACCTTCTGAGTCTGCCTAGTCTATGGGCAAGCAGGCTACACTCGGCCCCGGTGAGACCAAATGAGGAACTACTTGACTGAGAAGTACAGGATCCTGTCACAAAAGCTGAAAATGACTTCGGAGAGTGGACCGCATACCACATGATTCTCCGTATCTGCATCCACTGATGCCTATTGGTTAAGGATGATATTGCAGTTGGTTGGAACCGTTTGGGCTTCAGACACTTGTTCAGATGGAGTGTAGTTTTGTCATATCGTATCAGCTCAGTGAGAACTGCACCCTATAGTTATGTGAAATTAACATTCCTGAGTCCAAATGTATTGATGAATTGTAGGAGAGGTAGCTAATACCTGCAACCTGTTACACATCATTCATCAAAATATAAAACTCCATTTGGAACCATTGAAAGGGATGTTTAGTCTACATGAAAATTATTTTTACTTCTAGTGTTAACATGGTCAGTTGCACATTTCATCTTAAATTTACTCTTGTAATTAATCAGATATGTCATTAGGAAGTAAATGTATTGGTATACTAGTGTAAACATTGATAGGTCCCTAAAGCTGCTTGTGCAGTATGTTCAGTTATTAACTTTTATAATATTTTTACTGAACAGTCCTATAGAAGAATACTTTTTTATCTTAGCTGCATTTCCCCAGAACATTATGCCATAGGACAATATTGAGTGAAAGTATGCAAAGTATGCTGGTAGTCCACCGTTCATGGCAGCATAATGAGGCATTTCTAAGGGTAATGCATGCAGAACTGAGAATTTTGGGTAACTGATCTATGATCTAGTCCTGCCTCAGTTTAATATCCATCTCATTGCCCTGGAGCTTTACACATGCACATGCAGCCCCATTCAGTGTGTTCTCACTGGTCTCAACTTCTGGTATCTTGTTTCCTTGTTTTGAACTGAACAATATGGGATTTTGTAAGATCAAGAATTAATCTGTTTGATGTGAATGAGTTGCAAGCCTATTCCATCAGTCCTCTGGTTGTATCTGGTATGGACATGTTTCAGCCCTTTATCAGTGAACTAGTGTCATCAGAAAACTTCAGAAGTTTTGAAGAATCCTCCAGTGTTCTAGGTAAATCATTTATGTAGGCCAAGAACAGACACGGACCAAGCACTGGACATTGTGGGACACAATATTCAATGTTTCCCCATACCAAGTTTGTTTTTATTCCTGTTGGGTCATTGGTTACTGTGTTCTCTGTTGTCCATTGCTAAAATAAGACTCCGTCCATGCAAGGGGAATGACATACCATCGCACTTGCCCTTGTAGAATTTTGTGATCCACACAAAGGTCTTTGTAAGATACTGAAAATGCCAAAAGGGTAATTTTTCTTGTTTGTTCTAACAGATCTGAGTTCATGATGATGATGTTTTTCATTGGTGTCTCCCTTGAATGAAGTTGACATTTTTCCACTTGGACTGCAATTTTTATTAAGAGTTTATCTTTCTTACACTACTACTTTTGAGTTAAAAAGCCATTTTCAGGTGTTTATCTAGTGCAGCGTGCCATAGACATGAAAACACCAGCAAATTTACATGTTGTTCTGTTATTTCTGATGGTTGACAAATTATGGTTCAAATATTACTGTTTGAGATGGTTTACAAACAGTAAATGCATTAAAGACAAGAAATATTAGCAAAATCATTACAGAAGTTAAGTGGCAATTTTGTAAAATTTTACTGTCAGGAAGGTGATTCAGCATTCTGTTGTAAGTTCCTGCCCAAGAAATTTTGAGAACATGGGAAGGAGGGAGAGATGGCTATAATTGGAGCAGCCCCAGCAGTAGCTGGACAAATATACTCATTGTGCTGGCTGAATGTTACACTAGAGAACAGTTTTTTCTCTTGTAAAGAGGGCATTCTGTTGTGTTTTAAAAGTGCTATATAATGGTCTCTGACAGTTAGAAGCATATTGCTGCAAGCTTCCTAAAAAAATTAATTAGTAGTGAAAGATGCAATGACCATGTGCTAAAAAATCACTATAGACTGATGGGAAAGGTTTCTACAGCTGTGTGTGAATTCTTTTTTTACCTATATGTGACATGTATTCATTTAAATGAAAAATTTATGTCTAATAATGTTTAACAGCCAATAAAAATTTATGGAAATTTTTTTTATGAATTTCAGATATCTTGATGGTTTCAGTTCCTGTATGTTTAGTGTTTGTGAAGATCTTCTTTCTAGATGATATGTACAGAAGCTGCCACTTGTGTGTTGGCCTCATATCCAACTTCATAAAAAACTTCAGTAGATGTTTTAACTATCACACATGTGCTTCCATCAGACTGTGTCCTCAGACTTCATCACAGCTTTCAGTGACATGCAACCTGCCAGTTCTTTTCCAGTTACAATATTCTTCCTGAATAATAGCAACATGAAACTGCTCTCTGCAGAGTCAGTTTTCTGACAATGCAGCTTCATTAAGAGAGCTTTACCTTATGACGATAACAAGCCTCATTTTTGCACAAACTTTGATTCAGTGAAAAGTTAACAGCAAAAATTTTAAACTTATTATTTACTGTAGCAGAATTCTTAGATCCCTCAAACAAAGTCCAGCTTATCAGTGTTCACAATCATGAATAATGTGAAAGGAAATCCAACAAATCTATTTGAATAGAGACAAGGAATGTTTCCAACATCACTACCAAGTGAGGTTCTCCAGTAGTTAATGTACATAACACATAATCTGGAGAAGTGGACTTCAAATTCTTCTCTAGTCTAGTAGAGTTCCCTTAAGTTATGTAATACAAATACTGGGAGATTTCTATTGAAAAGGGCATAATCAATTTCCATCTCTGTCCTTGCTAAATCAGCGCTTGTGCTCCATTTTTAATGGCCTCAGTACTGACACAATGTTAAATCACAATTTTCTTGCCTCCTCTTCTCCCAAAACCGCTACAGTGCCACCTACCATCATTAAGTATATCTATTTTCATAATTAATTTCATTATAAAAGGATGAACGAAACCTCTTATCTTTGTACATTTCTGTAAAAACAGCATAATGTTACTGGCCATACTTTTAAAATTCTTAATGTTTCACTTTGCAAACCCCCTGTTACGTGATATTTAACTGACTCTGAATTAATCATGAATCAGCCAAACCCTTGAGAATCTGTGCAGAATTTAATGCATGCAACAGATTTACTAATGTTATCATTTATTTAGGCCGTAACAGTGAATCTGAAGATGGAGGAATTGACATAATATTTATCATTGAAAGGGACTGAATGTGATAATAAACCCTAGATTTAAGTATACTCTCACAGTTTATTACAAAAGACAGTTGGCCTTTTGAAGCATTAAAAAAAAAAAAAAAAGAAAGAAAAGAAAATTGTCTCAATTTGAACTTTCTGATGAGAATTGCAAACTAAAGCTCAGAGTTGGCAAAGTTACTAAATGAGGGGGAGATGATTAATAATCTTGCATCTGATTCTATGAACTGATTTGCAACTTGATTATGGTGATCACGGTGACTGTATGCAACAAGAACTGAAGAATCCCAAAGAAGCACTGACAAATATGAGACAGTGAAACCTATATTGAATTTTGACTACAATACTCTCTTCTTCTAATGTGCCAGAGATATAAGTGATGCTTATCTTAATCTTTAATGTAATCTGAGTAGAGTAGGGACACTACCGTTTGCTGGTCTGAAGTTCAGCATTATGATTTGGCAGCTGAGGACTTGAACAGCGGACCTCAGATGACTCTGCCACTTGAGCACAGCCACAGATCTTGCTACCATCTCCTGTCTGTGACTTGTCTGCATCTGATATTTTCTAAAAGATGTTTTGTAAGTCTCCAAAAACCAGCTTGCTCATTTCTGTGCACCAACAAAATGTTTCCACCAATCCTTTCAAGAGCTACTACAGGCCACCAATGGCATACCGGTAGTTGTTTCTTTGACAAAATATTGTGCAAAGTAACGGCAAAATGCCAACAAGCCAATGAATTGAGTTTCTTCCCCTCTTTTCTAAAAAACTTTCAATTAAGTGTTATCTCCTCCTGAAGTCACTTGTAACGGAGCAGTCAGTGATCATTCAGCTAACAGCTAGCCTGTCCTGTGAAACTGTTAAAAAAACTGTCCCCAGGGCTACTCTCTGACTTTCCTGCAACTTCTGAGCATTAAGTAGGTCACAGATGTTTTGTCATTTTTTTTTATTTTTATTTATTTTTTTTAAAGAAAGCCACGAGATGCTTATCGGCTCACATAGTTCTTTTAATGAGTTCCTTGCACATACCACCTGCTGAGAGAGTTCTGTCTTTTAGAACAAAGGCATTTATCGCAGTCACCCTACAAACCATTCTAAAAACCAGACAATGGCCTCTCCACCTGCTCACTGTTCATCAATGTCCCTTTCAGCCCCCTGACATGGCAAGGATGTTATACCTCCACTTTTACTCTTTATGTTTCCATGAAGGTCAGTGTGCTCACAGTTCTCTGTGGCTGGTTTTGCTGGGCCTCACTAAAAGTCTCCTGTCTCCTATTCACAGCACTTCTCACTTCCAAAGCTTGCCCATAAAACAAATTGATGTACCCAGTACCATGTCAGATTACAAAAGGTTAAGAAGAGGATATGAAATCACCTAATACAATCACTGTGATAGCATGACTCCCATTTAACTAATTCAATTCCCCTTCAATTAAAGGTATTAAATGAAGAGAGATGAGGTTTATTGTAATTTTTTAGGAACATAAAAATGTGTAACTCATGTCCAGCCACCCTGATTTAGATTTTCCATGATTTCCCTAAATTACTTCAGGCAAATGCCATGATGGTTGCTTTGAAAGGGCACAGCCAACTTCCTTCTCCATCCTTTCCTAATCTGATGAGACTGATGATGTGGTTGTTTGGTCCCTCCCCAAATCAACCAATCAACCAAAAATGTGTGATGCAGAATTTGGTGCCTCATTAAATTGAAACTCTTTCTTAATTTTGTTTTCTACATTTGTCTCTATTCTTAACCTTGTGTCATGTTAGGAAACAGAGAGTATTATGTTAATTATGAGGTGCCCACAACTTTGTCATGACCTTCTGGTCTTAGAATTGTAAATTTTTTACAGTAGTTACTTACTTTATTTACTTGTTTTGTATTTCTTCTCTAACTTTATTTAAAAGTTAGCATCATCAAACAGTTACAGTGTGAATCAATAACATAGAAAACATTGCTTGCCATTTTTTAATGGTATATCAAAATACACTGCCTGACAAAAAAGTCAAGCAGTCAGAAGAGAAGAAGGAAATAAAATTAAATGGAACTTCAAAGGTTGAGAGGGTATGTAACGTAATTTCAGTGATTACAAAATCTAGTCAAATTTATAAAGAATTTGGTATTATGCACCCACTTGTCAGTATGATGTTGACCCCTTCTTGCCATGGATACAAGCACTGATTGATTTGGGAAAGTTGCCATAAATCCATTTTAATCTCTCCTGAGGCAAGCCGGCCCCATAACTGTTCTAACTAGTCCTTGATACCCTGGATACTGGCACTAGGGTGGAGCTGACATCCAAGGTGGTCCCATACATGTTCTACTGGTGACAGATGTGGGGATCTTGCTGGCTGCAGCAGTACGTCAACATCATGCAGATTGTTCATAGAGGCACCTGCCATGTGTGGCCGAGCAACGTTATGTTGAAAAATGGCTCCACCATGCTGTCCTGTGAGAGGTAACACATGAGGATGCAGAATATCCATGGCGTACCATTGCGCTGGAAAAGTTCCGTCTATCATTACCAGACATGACCTGAAGTGATGCATGATGACTCCCTACACTGTGGTGCAATGAATGAAGCTGCTGTGCCACTCCAAAACATTGGAAGAATAGGACCTTTTTACAAGTGACTTCCTCACCAATGATGGTCATCTGGCATAGTGATGCCATTCATCAGTTGTCCATTCTTCATGGTCATGGCACCATTCTAAATGCAGCTTTTTGTGTGTTAACAGAAGCCTATGCACGGAGCAGTAATTCTCTTGTCCGGCTGCTGCTAGTCTTTGACCAATGGTGTGAGATGACACAGAATGTTGCAGGGGGTCCAATACTTGTAATTGGATAGCAGGCACAGATTTGTAGGGCTTCTGATGAGCTTTTTGTACAGTAGTGTGATCCTGCTTTGTGGTGGCGAGATGTGGTTGACCAGAAGTTTGATGATGGATTTGTCAGTCCTCACATTCTCATGTAGTCAAACATCGGACCACTGTCACATCTGAAAGCCCCACAAATCTGGATATTACACAGTCTGGCCAGCCAACCAAAGGAGACCTACAATGAAGCCACTTTTCAAACTCTGTCAAGTGCTAATAATGCTGTTTCATTTTAGTACATGGAATCTCTGTGCTCTTAGTAATTACTCAGCATTGGAAACTGTCACACCTCTTACATAACCTATGAGGCCTGGTAACAAAACTATACACAAACAACATTAATGCACTCTGATGGACAGTCTATCTGTGAAGGGGTATTGGCACTCTAAATCGTACATATTCGCCAATGGTGTGTCTGTGTACATTGTTATACTGATATCTGACTGTCATGTGGCAGCTTCACTTTTTTGTCAGGCAGTGTAGTTTGATGAAGATGTGTTTAAGATTCATAAAACAATGTTTTGTATGGCTTTTATTAATTCTCAGTTACGGTTGTTTAGCATTTCTGAAGTTTCCTTGTATTTATATTTACACTGGTACCCATGTAAAAGTGTGGGGATCTACTCCCTTAAAACATTCCCAGCTAATCATATGGCACAACCTAAATTATCTTGTTGCTGATAATGTGTGAAGCTAATTTTTAAGAGTGAATTAATTCTCTCTACATAGGGACACAAGTTGCCACCAGACTGCAAAGAGGACGTGGGAGAAGTCCATGATGAGCTCCTCGATGATGATGGTGCAGCAATAGGTGGAGAAACTCATCTTCTTTGTAGGGAGTTATCAGATGTAATATCACTTGGAAGCATACAGGTGAATGAATCTCGCTCTGCAGTGTCCAGTGGTAAGTAAACTATTTTTATTTCTTTGTAGACTTCTCTGCAAAAGGATAAACTAGTTCTGAGACATACATCATAGAAACTAATAATGTGTGTTCTTATATGATTAGTTATCAGTATTGTATTTTAAAGATGCAGATACTAACACACACTGACAAATAATTGAATTTTGTGCATATAGTTATCTCATTCTCATAATACATGTTACAAACAGAAATAAATGCAAAATGCTAAGTACTGCTTTGCCATTTTCTCTTAATAAATTAAGATGATTGAAGTTAACTATGTGAATATGGAATTTAACTCTGAGTGTGGAACTATTTATTGTGTGTACACATGGCACATTTTTAATAAATTATTGATACTGGGAATAACTTGTTATGAAGTTCATTCATAAAATAGTTAAGTGAAATGAGTGTTTTGTTTGTTGCCTGCACATATCTAAAAGTCAGTTCTGTATTTCTGGTATGAACATATATAGTATCTTTAGTCACCACATACAAAATGAACTACCAGGGAAAGGAGGAAGGAATTTAACAAAATTGTAGATTAAAGCTCCTTCTTATGCTGAAAGTTGTTAATTATAAGCTTGTGGAACAAATAATGGGGAGATGTGCCTGTTCATAAGACTCTAGCAAGTTTTGAGAGTGATATACACAAGGATTTTCATTTTATTTAGTTGCAAGTCACTAAGACAATATATCAAGTAGCAGGTACATTATTATGGGAATATTTACATGAAAGTCCTCAATGTGTCCTACACATAGGTGTGCCAATCTCATGATGGCAGAAAAAGTGTCCATTTTCTGTCTCAACACACATCCAAGCTGGGTAATCCACCCCACAGACAAGACTTCATATTGATGTGATTGAATGTAGTGATTACCTGCAAAATGCCTCCCTCTGTTTTCTCATTCTTCCATGTAAAGGCATCTCAAAGTACAAGTCCAACATGTTGTTCACATACCAAAATCTTTACATAGATAAATTTTCTACAATCTGAGACTATTCACACAGTGCTGTTACGTGTGGAAAAGTGTTGTCAGAGACTCTAGGGGGTCCAGGATGAATTGGACATAATTTCTTTTGGTGCAATAAATGGCAAATTTCTGTTTGCTTACCCACTCAGTCACACCAGTTAAACATCTAGGCATAACATTACAAAATAACATGTACTGAGGATAAACACATAAGGTCAGTTGTAGGGAACATGAATGACCATCTGTGCTATACTGGGAGCATTCTGAGAAAATGTAGCGCACCTATATAGGAGGTCACATACAGAATGCTTGTGCAGCCCATTCTTTAATACTGCTAGAGTTTCCTGGATCCCCACCAAGCCACCTTAAAGAAAACACCAAAGTAATTCAGAAATGTGTTACTAGATTTATCATCAGTGAGTCCAGGCAGTATAAAACTGTTATCTAAGTACTCTGTAAGTTTATATGTGAATCCTTGGAAGGAAGGAGATTTTCCAAAACACTGCTGAGAAAGTTTAGAGAAGTAGCATTTGCAACAGCGTGTGGACTGAATATATTGGCCAGTGTACAGGCTGCAGAAGGACAGAAAGGACAAAGTAAGGGATTTTAAGGATCATACAGAGGCATAAAGGCAATCATTCTTCTCATGCTCCATTTTCAAGTTGATCAGGAAAACGAATGACTAGCAATGGCAAAAAGTACCCTCAGCCATGCATTGTAAAATGGCTCATGGAGTATGTATGTAAATATAAATAAAATAATCATGCCTGTATTGGATGATTATGTTTGGGTTGAGTTTTGTGCCACCCTTACACAGCCAGCAGAAAGCCACTTTGGCAAAAGTTGACTGGCTTGAGGGGTGATGTGTTGTGAGTTACTGACAGGACTGTGAATGATGCACTCTTCAGTTTCACTGACCTAATTCTTAAAGCCTTCAATCAAAAGGAATTTTCAACTGGATTTCTTGTTGACCTTAGAACAGGTTTGGTCTCATTAATCATTTACTGTTTCTTCAGAAGCTAGAAACATAAATCATCAGAGGCACAGCAAATAATTGGTTTTAATCCTATCTCACTGGTGAAAAGCAAGTGGTAGAAATCACAAGCCCTGAATATATACAAATTTATTCTGACAAAGCCCTGATAAGCTGTGGAGTCCCACAAGGCTTGGTAGTGGACCCTCTCCTCTTTCTGCCTTTTTTCAGTGACCTTCCCGTGAGTCTCCCTAATATGTCTCTTGTGTTGTTTACAGATGACCCAAACTTGCTCTTCCAGTCAGTCTTAGCTCTGTAATGGAAGTTCAACTTTAATGACACAGCTGAAAGACTCCTCTCATGACTCCACCGCAATAAATTACTGTTTCTTGTTTGTTCGTTATTGATCATTGTGTTTGGTCATTGCGGACGTCGCAAGACATCCTACTAAAGTACGATGGTTGATCCTTCCACTCAGTTTTTTTTATTACAGATGCCAACCGGCTCTCTTACCAAACACACTGAGCTACCGTGCCGGCTTATTACACACAAACAAGACAGCTCATATGCTCTTCTACCCATCCCAAAAACATCCTGCCTGTATGGAACCCATGCAGTTCAATAGCAAAGAAATTGAACTAGTAACAAAAACAAAGTTTTTGGGAGTCTGGGTTGACAGTTCACTCCAGTGGGACCACCACAGGGCAAAAATGTTAAACAAGCTTGCTTTCAGAATTCTCAGGCAGTCATGTGATATAAACACACTAAAACCGATTTATCATGAGTTTCTGAATTCAACAATAGCATATGCATCCGTTTATGGGGGGTTATTAACAGAAAAAATTTCCTCATGCAAAAAAGAATAATAAAAATAACAAAGAGAGTACCAATACAATCTACTGCCAAACCCATTTCCTAAGAACTTTATATATTGCCAGTCCCCTGTATTTCTATTTTAGAGACTCTCTCTTTATAACAAATGGAGAAAGCCACATTTTATTTATTTATTTGCAATTTTCTTGTAGTCTTTATCTGGATACAACAACAGACTAAACTAAATGTTGCACATAAATTGGCAGGAATACAGCACATGATATTTTAAAATAATTTAAAATGTGTTAGTGTAACTAATGCGAGGAAATTGAAAAAAAAAAAATCGTAACAACATAAAAGAAAAATTACATACTACTCTTTGGCCTCCTGGCGCATAGATACAGGGTATACATAAAGTCCAGGAACAATTTCAATTATTTATTGCACAAGACCCAAACATTGTACAGATATCATACATATGTCATTTTGAAGAGAAACGCTGAAAGTTTTTTTTCATATATACCACCACAGCGAAGTTTGGTAATTTGACAATAGTCGGCACTGGTTGCAACCATGGCAAGTTCAGGTGCAGAGTGAGCTTGCTGTGTGTTAGAATTTGACAAGAACAAGTGCACTACAGTTGTTCAATGGATGTTGAGAACCAAGTATGGTAAGAAGCCACCAACAAGTAAGGCCATTTACCGCTGGCACAACAAATTCGTTATGATGGGTTGCTTGTGCCCGGCTAAGAGAATGTGAGTGAAGTGAATCTGGAGTGCGTACAAGAGACATTCATAAGCAGTGCAAAGAAATCAGTGTGCTGTGCATCCTGTGAACTCAAAATGGCTCCAGTGACCATGTGGAAAGTCCTGCAACACAAGATATCTATGACAACATTCAAATTGGAGCTAGTGCAGAAGCTCAATGAAGCATTTTGAGTTTTGTTTGCTGTTGCAACAATTGAATGAGGATGGGGATGGCATCCACACAAATGCATTGAATTTGAGCGTGATTCACCAAAGGTAAATGTTTTTGTGCCTTGTCACATCAAAAACTGTACAGGCCATTCTTCCTCACTGAGAGTGCTGTCACTGGATATTACTACTTGGACATTTTGCAGCAGCCTCAAATGCAATCGGACTCTCTGTTCATCTTTCAGCAGGATGAGGTTCCACCCAATTTTTGTCGTGAAGTTTGTAGGTACCTGAACACAGAGCCGCTGCATCAATGGATCGGCCACGCTACAGAAGGCGACAGCTGTTTCATGAAATGGCCTCCCTGATCACCAGATCTCACTCCATGTGACTTTTTCTGTGGGGACACATTAAAGATCTGGTGTATGTACCGCCTCTACCACGTGATGTAGCAGAGCTCTGGCAGAGAACACAGGAAGGGAGTGCCACAGTTAACGATGCCACACTGGGAGGGGTATGGCAAGAATGTGATTACCATATTGACATCTGCTGAGTCATTCATGGTTCACATATCGAATATTTGTAAAAAAAAAAAAAAAAAAAAAAAACAGTTTCAGACTTTCTCTTCAAAACGCATTATGTATGACATCTGTACAATGTTTAGTTCTTGTGCAACAAATAATTGAAAGTGTTCCCGGACTTCACGTACACCCTGTATGTGTTCTTCCGGAGTCCAGAATGCACATGCTATTAGTCTATTGTACTAAGCTGCATTGCTGGATTGCAAATTTGGTAATTTATAACTCTTACTACACTACTATACTATACTATACTATACTATACTATACTACACTACTGTACTTGGAATCAGAAGCAAGCTAGATTCCTCATTTGTCTTGATAATTAGCCCCCAGCATATTGAGGCACAATTCAGGACTCACAGGGGCTGCCTTGCTGTGCCAACTTGGTGCAGAGATTGAGAGATGAGTGTCAGGGTCTCAGAAAATCTTCCCCAGTGTAGGTGAATGTTCTGTGGTTGTGTGTCTCATTGTTATGATGTGTGCTTCTTCTTGGTTGTCTCTCAACTATGTAAGCTTGCAGTTCATAATCCAATATTTTAGCTGTCAGCAAGTTCAGCTTATGCCACAGTTCCTCATTCCATATTTTGTTATAGACTCTTTTATTAACAAAGATTGTCCTCTCTTGGTCTGTAGCATCTTGTCTAATGGCCCACTTCCAGACCGTGTGGTCCCAGATGCCGATTGCTCCACATTCTCAAGTATCTCTCTTACCTTATTATATTCACCCTTTTTGAGCCAATATTATGCACCTCTCTTTCTTACAACTAGGTCCAGATGTTACAAGTAAGTACACTTCTCTGTGCTCTCTGTAGAGCCTGTGCTGTTGTACTTTCCTGGCCATATGCAGGCAAATGCTAGACCTGTAGCCCATAACAGCAATTAAGATTGCGATCTTATCGCAGCTGAAAACTCCTTTGGCCAATTATTCCTATTTTGCATAGGTGGAATGGTGTCACCCCTCATTGCATGAAAATAGTGGTGTGGACACAGTTACAGTTCTGTAAAGCTGGAATCATGTGTTGCAGGAGGTGGTCCTTATAATGTGCAGATGTCACTGTACTCCTAACAGCATCACGAGGTGTTGTCTCCTCAAAGAAAAACCGACCGAGAATGAAGGAACTTCTGAAACCACACCACTTTTTGTAAGGTCAACTTATGCCTCATGTAAGATATAGACAGTATTAGTGACAGCATTGTGGTCTTTCAATACTGTCATGCTGATCTGGAATTGATGAGTTCAAGAGGGCCGTATTCAATGTCACACAGGATCATGAAACTACGTCATTTTCCTTCAATCATGAAATCTGCTATTTTGCAACACAAGTGCCCACAAAAACAGTGCAATGACATCTCGAGGACCACCAAGCGTTATAATGGTGATAGTGGTGGAATCTTGACCTATCATTACTGTGGTTTGTCATTCCCTGATACTACTGCTCATGTTGGTCAGAATCACACAACAGCCTTGTCAATGTGGCATTGTTGCATTCAGGAGAACCATATTCAATGCCACGGAGAATCTCAGCAAACCAGCATGACTAGTGCCTGATGGGACAGACTTATTGTTCAGTCCACCATATAGGATCATACATCCATGTTGACACTGAATCAGGAACTGGGCTTGCTACAAAACAAGTATCCACACAAACAGGTTGCTAACATGTGGAGCACGAGGAACTGTCAGTACAGCAACTGTTGTTGCAGCTTCCCTTGACAGTGCAACAGAGAGGGGTGTGCCAACAGTGGTGGACCCAATGATGACACTGGACACTGGAAAGGCACCACATCATCATTCCAGAGAAGTCCAGTTCTACACACAGTATCATGATGAATATATCCATGTGTGGAGGCTCTGAGGAGAACAAACTGTAAAGATTGTATTCCTGATTGTCATAAGGGCCCAGCACCTGGTATGATTATGTGGGTATCACTGGGTACACAACATGACACCTTCGATTCACGTAGCCAGTAATTTAGACAGTAGCCATTATATTTCTAGTGCATAGAGGCCAGTAACTGTGCTCCATCTTCTTGGACTATGTTACATTATATTTCAACAAGATAATACAAGACTACATGTTGCTTCTGCTGTCCTGTGCTACTTTGGTACAGAGGGTGTACAACTGTAGCTTTGGCCAACATGTTCTCCAGATGCCTCACCCAATGAAAACATCTGGTCACAGGTTGCCAAGGGATTGGCATAACATCACTCACCGATCACTATGATTGATGAAATCTGGCATAGAGCTGAGGCTGCTTCATATAACAGCCGCGACTGTGTCATGTGAGCTCAGTTTGACTTGATGCCCAGCTGTGTTTGAGATGACACTGTTCTTAGAGGTGGCAGCTCAGTATACTAAATTTTGCACCTTGTATACCCAAAACCTGTCTACAAATGTAATTATATAGTCTTCCCGTTATATTGCATGTGAACAGTGTAAAATTTTGACATTTACTATCATTACTGGTGTTGATATTTCAATGGCCAGGGGTGTATCTCTGTAAACTGTCAATCAAACAATGGAAAATCCAGGATAGAATGTAACAGTATATGAAAAGAAAAGTTGCTACTCATCATGTAGCGGAGATGCTGAGTCACAAATAGGCATAACAAGAAGACTGTCACAAATAAAGATTTCGGCCAGCAAGGCCTTTGTCAAAAATAGATCTCACACACACACACACACACACACACACACACACACACACACACACACACACACACACACACACACCACACGCTTGGTGGTGCTCGAGATGTCATTGCACTGTTTTTGTGGGCACTTGTGTTGCAAAATAGCAGATTTCCTGATTGAAGGAAAATGACGTAGTATAACTGGTATACATTGAGAAACATAATACACATCATGGTAGCCAATTACTGCACCCTATGTAATACAATATGATGAAACAAAAAGAATAAATGTGTGTGTGTGTGTGTGTGTGTGTGTGTGTGTGTGTGTGTGTGTGTGTGTGTGTGTGTCTGTCTGTATTTTCAACGTAGGTCTTGGTGGCTGAAAGCTTTTTTTGTGACATTCTATAAACTGGTAATTTTATATAGGTGGGAGAGCAGAACTTAAGATTACTTTCTTTTGAAAATGTGTTATTTGCTGTTTATTCAGTGGCTTAAGATCCATTTTACATTGTGCGTAGAAATGAAATATTATTTTTTCAACTTGTTTAGATCTTTGAAAGTGTAGTCTGTAAGCTGCTGCCTGACAGTAATATCTTCCATAGTGATGTGAAATTATTGTTGCAGAAGTGGAAGTTGTTTCTAAAACATTCACTGGGAACATGACATCCACTTACCTAGAACCATTCTTAAATGAATATAAAAGGTACTTCACTAAGATTATCTTCAGTGATTCAAAAAATGTGCCTAAAAACAACAAACCATTGGATACTTGGAGCTCTGGCTGTCAAATGGGTAAAGTATTAAACTGTTCTTCCAGGTAAACTACTGAGAGACAGGTATTCTCAAACTGGAAGTAATCCACAGTGATTCTACTCCAACTACATTTTTTACGCTGCAGAAATCTGTGTGGTGTATGGAAAGGATTGCCAAACAGTACTGTTGCACTTCATACATAAAATACAAATTGGGACGTGGCTAACTGTTAAATTTAAGAAATTATTTATATGTAGTACCAGTTACTGTATTATTACTAACACAACTTACATGTTTCTTGAGAGGGCTTGTTGCTCTGATTACTATTGCATGTATAATGAGTTGTGTAGTATGGAAACAGTTTTGATTAAGAGATCTCCTCCTCCACTGGTTCCAAGATTGAAACTGAGTTGCTTACATAATTGATCCAATGTGTACATCATTGAAAAACACACACACACACACACACACACACACACAATGAAAATTCTGTTCTGTACATCTCAGATCAATGCAGTAGCTTAAGTAACATTAAATCAAATGGTCACAGATACAAATCACAACAAAAGAATTGAGCTATCTTAAGTTAAAGTAATTTGTAACAGATGTGAGGTGATGTAACACACATGAAGAATTTTTTTTTTTTTTTTTTTCTTCCCCCCCCTCCAAACTCCCTGAAATCTCTTTCGTATAAGCAGTCATATGTAGGGTAAGGTTAGGTTAACTTGGCCAGTTTTTACATTTCTCTTTGTATTTATATTTTTCACAATAAGTAAATGTTCAGCACATTATTGTCTTAGTTGATACAGTATATAATGAATGTCTGGAAAATATTAAGAGCCTAATCTAAATATTAGCAAAAGAAGGGACCAAAATGTAACACAGTAGCAAGTGGTTGACTTAACCCCCTGTAAGAGATTAACTGAAACATGCAGTGGGGTTTACTAAACCATTGTCATAACTGGTATACATTGAGAAACATAATACACATCATTGTAGCCAATTACTGCACCCTATGTAATACAATATGATGAAACAAAAAGAATAAGTTACAGAATTTTGGGAATTGTGTTCCTCACTGATCATGGCAGGTGAATACTGTGGGTTTGCTAGGCATGGAGGGTAAAACAGATGGGCAAAGCATGAGAACAATGTTACAAAAGACAGCTGAATATTAAATGGCTCTTTTATGGGAGCATTAACAGGCACAGTTAATTGCAGAATGCATTTACAAAGGTAAGTTCCAACAAAAAAATTTTATGAACAAAAAATCCCAATCAAGTTGGTACAGTAATCCCCATTACTCATGTAAGGCAACCAGACCCAAAACCTGAGACCCAGGTGTCCATGAAAGCCTTGGCCATAGTATCTGCCTTGACGTCAGCCAGCAGCACAGCCTCTGGCCACAGAGTGAACTTTTTGATGATGGTGAGGATGTACCAATGGTTGTCTGATGATGGAAGAGGACCTAAAGTATCAATACGGAAATGAGAGAAACTGGATCATTTAGGGGGAAGGAATTGATAGGGGCATGCACATGACAGCCTACCATGGAACTCTGGCATGGGAGACAGGTGCAGGCCCAGTTTCTGCAGTCCCATAATGGATACCATGCCAGACAAAATGCTCCTCCGTGAGGACCACAGATGTGCAGTCACTAGGGTGGAACAGGCTGTGGAGGTGTTTGAATGTTGTCTTGTGGAAGTTGGGGGTAAGGTAGGAGAGATACACCTTGAGGAGTTGCCTGAGTGGTTGGAACTTGTGCAAAAGTCACACCAGACATGTAAGTCTGTACCAGGAACTGTGTGTGGATTGAGGTTGAAGTCATTGTTTGGCTGCCAGGACCAGGAGGGCAGCATGTGAGAGGTCACATTTCATTTGTTTGAAACTCTGTCATTTGCACTGTAGATGTAATGGGCCTGCTACTTTTAGTGTTATCTCCCTGGGATGCGGCAGTGATTGCCGCTTGCACACTTGTAGTGTTCTTCAGGTAGTATCAGAAAAAAATTTTCCATCCTGAGGAATCTGCAGAGTTCTATGAAAGTTATTGGGCATGGGAATTTGGCAACAGCCCAGTCCTTCTTGTCCAGTGGGCAGGAGTGTGCAGATGACATCCTGTTTCCGAGGAAGTCAATCTCCAAAACACTGAAGACACACTTCTCCAGGTTGATGATAACTTCCACCTCCTTGAGGTAGGAAAATACCTCCTAGGTGTGCTGGCAGTGTGCCATGAGATTGCACCAGTGGATATAAGATATCATCCAGGTACACAAAACAACCCAAGATGCTGCATAGGACATTGTTGAGAAAATACTGCCAGGTCTTGGTGGTGCTCTGAAGGCCATAAATACATTTGTGAAAAGAACAGAGTGGGTGATTATGGCCATGTTCTCAATGTCCTCTGGTGCAACCAGAATTTTCATAAATGCTTTTGTGCAGTATGCCTTGATGAAGATGGTTGCACTGGACAGATCTTCATTGTATCTATGCAAGAGGGGCACTGGATAGCAATCAACAACTGTCTAGGCATTGAGGACCCGAAAGTCACCACATCAGTGCCAAATACTACCTTTGTTGGGATGAGGTGTAGAGCAGAGGCGTATGGGATCCTCGAGAGGTTGAGCACAACAAGGATGACCAGTGCCTCAATTTTGGTATGTGTGTCTCTTCACTTACCCATCTGAAGGCAAGGTGGTGCCAAAAAACCAGGGGGCGGGGGATGGGGCCAGGGTTGTTGCAGTGTAGCACAACATATCATGGTGTACCTCCTGGGGGCATTGAAAGGGTGAATGAAGGGATAAAATTCAGGTCAGCAAAGGGGCTGAAATATGACAGTTGCTTGATGGCAAAACTGGTGGCAGTGCAGGATATACAAGCAATGGAACAGAGGGATGTGTCATCGATGATTTGCTAGGTTGATGATGAGGCCATAGTGTGGATGAAGTCTGTGACAAGGCTGGGGTCTGTAACATTAACCACAGTAAAGGTCCATGCAAAATCCACACGAGTCTGAGGTTGAAGGACCTGGTGTGGGAGAAGTAGGTTTTGATTACAGTCATTTACCGTGGTGAGGAGGAGGGGTAAGAGGGGGCCAGATGAGGGTAACAGTTTGTGACAGTACATGGAGAGATTGGAGCTGGTGTCAAGCAGGTAGGCTGTTCAGGAGGAGGGGTTCCGATGAATGTGCAGGAACAGGTGCCGAGAAATGGTGGGCGAGCCTATTGCCAGCTGCCACTAGTGTTTGAGGACTATGCACACGGTACCCGACAGTTTGCGGCATTGCTTCCAAAACACTCTTCATCATTAGCACTCTGAATGCCCTGGCTACCACTAGCTGGTTGGGGGAGGGATGAGGGTTGCACCTGTGTGGGTATGTGCACTGGTAGTCAGACATCGTGGGGGCAGGGATGGGCAAGCACAGGATAGTGCGTGCACTCTAGGGCGGAGGTGAGCTTGTCCACCTCACTGATCAAGTGGGTTATGAGCTGGTATATGTCTGTGGAGGGTTTTTGGGACATGGAGAGTATGATACAGGCTATACATGTAGGAGACTGTGCGAATAGCCATTGCGGTGCTGCGTACGGCAATGGCATGGGCAATTGAGGCAGTCGAAGACCCTGTCCACAACAATGGCTGCCATGTCAACATTCGTATAGTCGTGCACAGTTACTACCGTGCAGACTGCAGCAGGCAGATTCATGAGCCAATTCACAAGCAGAAGCATTTTGAGAATGATGGAGGGGCTGGAGGAGTTATGGGGGCTCCATGCCAGTGCATTCCTCCAGTGAAAATAGTCTGTGCATGCACTGCATTTCTAACACTGCAAACTGCACTATCTGCCAGTCTTTCAGCACACCAAATCTGTCAGACTGTGGCGGGCTTGCAAAGATGTCGTGCACCTCCACGTTGACCATAGAACTCGAGCTGCGCAACCATTAGGGCAAATTGTATGGAGTGACTGGTGATTGATGAGCCTGCAAATATTGGCTGTGCAAAAGATAACAACAACCAAGAGTCGGGAGAGCTGAAAGGTGGGAGGTGGAAGATGGTGTGGGGCAGCTGGAGGATGGGACAGGGGGAAGGGGAGGAGGATGTGCCGGGACAGTGGTGGTCCCTGTGAGCTGCACACAGTAGCTGATGATAGTGTGAAACTCAGCCATATGCACTTGTAGATCGGGGGGAGCGATGGGTGGTTTAGTTACTGGCTGGGTAGCCCGGTGTGGTGAGCACTACCAAAGTGGTGGGGCAATGTGATGTTTGCAGTTGTCCAAGACACGTGCATTCAGACCAGTGTGGCAAGCACTAGCCAGGTGGAATATAATGGTGGGGAATGTAATGTCAATAGCACCTTTGTACAGCTGGCCATAATACTGAGTGTGGTCTGAGGAGGAGGAGGGGGGGGGGGGGGGGGAGGGAGGTAGGTTGTGGTCACCGTGTGGAAACTGTGTTCCTCATTGAACATGACAGGCTTATACCATGGGTTTGCTAGGTGTGGAGGGTAAAATGGATGGATAAGGTATGGGAACAATGTAACAAAAGACATCCAGATACTAAACAGGAACAATTAATTGCAAAATGCATTTACAGAGGTATGTTGCCACAAAAAATGCCTTTGAACAAGAACTGTCAATCTAGTCAGTCCAGTAATCACAACAACTCATGAAGGAGTTAGAAGTAAGGACAAATTCTCCTCCCAGCCTGCCTGCTCCAATCTCCACCACAACCATTAAAGCAGTTCAACCTGCCAGAACGGAGAAACAAGACTACATGTGTACTGAAGCACAATGGTTAAAGCTGGTCAACTTGGGTTTTCACAAGCCTGGCAAGCTTTATGGAACCTGTTAAGCCTGCTTCGTTTGACAACATGCTGCACTATCAATCCAATGTTATTAGCTAGGTATATGTTTGCATAGATAGTTTCACTGCACCTCATTTATCATAACATTGGGTGCAGCAAAATGAACAAACTGAACTTAAAACAGGCTGAGGAGAAACTAAGAAAGTATTTAAACAGAGCTGAAATCGAGCAGAGAGAAAGTTTTCATGTTTTATGAGACAGCTCCAAATAATTCAGTAGGTGTCTCGCAAGGCAAATTGTGTAAAAAGTTACTAAACCTTCATTTGGGGACCTCGGGCATGTTACAGCATGTTTGTAAATTTGTCCAGCATTTTTCTCACTCGGTAAATATTTTGAAAGATGACAGAGTTACTGGCTGACAAATGTGTGGGAATGTGTCCTAAGGACTCGAGGCTATTTAGCAGTATATAGGCTTTCTAACATTAGAGGAAACATTGATTGAAACAAGAAAAACTATGAATCAGTGGATATTAAAAACCACAGTCTGCTGATATGCAACATAGCGTGAAGAAAGCTTAGTGTGAGAGAAACATGTACTTTTTAGATTAACGTAATACAAAAACAAGCTTCATGTTTGCCAAAATTCATTTGAGGAATTTAGAATAAACTTTTTGGGCATTTAAAATGAATTCAGTGAACCTGCAATACACATCAAAGAAAAAGTAATTAAAATTGTATAACTGAAGTGAAAAGGTTGTCACAGCAGAGGAATTTGTGGTGGGACACATCAAACCAGTCAGAAGGCCAATGACAAAAAAAAACTAAAGCTACAGAAACTAGACTTCTAAAACCTTGCTTTAGTTGGTGTTGCAGTTGCAGTATAATAGATGTCATTAGTTACTTACGTGTAAAATATTAATCGAAAGATGATAAAGCCACAGAGAAAACAGTTAATACCAAAAAAATAAATAAGTCAAAAATATGCCCAAAAAAAATCCACTGTATTCTGGCCCAAAATGAATACATATTTCATTAAGCCTTTTCTTGTGATACTCAGGTAATAAAAGGATTTTCATCAACTTCCAAACCCTATTCATAACATTCCAATTAAAGCATACAGAATAAACTGCTATGTAGCACAGCACAGTAGAAATTTGCAAGATTTCTTTAGCATGCTTGGGTTGGGCAAATCTTGGCTTGGGAGGGAGTGAAGCAGCCTGACTGTTTTGCTGGTAACTTGTGGCAGCTAGCCTGCTTGGCTGACAGGCAAGCATGGGCTGGTTAAAAGTGGAATGTGTACACCTCTGACAAGTACACATGAGGTGTGCCCACTGCCCATGTCGGGGGATCAGTTTACACTGTTCTTTTAAGGCAAGATGAGAAACATAATTAATCTTCTTGAAGCACAGTCAATGGATATAATGTAACACACTGACAAGGTAATATGCAAATAGAAATAAATGAACTTGGAGGTACCATAAGATTATCTAATCTAACACAGTGATTAAAGCAAAATACAATTAGAAATAAATGAATTTGAGGTAGTGTGGGTGAAGCTAATCTAACACGGTGATCATAGAAGGAAACAGTATACGAATAAACTAAAGTGAGGTACCGTAAGTGAAGTTAATGTACCACAGTGAGCAAAACAAATACAAAATATAAACAAACAAACTAGAGGTGCTGTAGGTGAAACTAATCTAACACAGTTGGGAATTTCAGTCTTTAATGACAACATGTATGGTGCTGCAGTGTTTTGCATATAGTTCACAAAAAAATCTTGCCACACTTACTAAATGGTTCAAATGGCTCTGAGCACTATGGGACTTAACATCTCAGGTAATCAGTCCCCTAGAACTTAGAACTACTTAAATCTAACCAACCTAAGGACATCACACACATCCATGCCCGAGGCAGGACTCGAAACTGCGACCGTAGCAGTCACGCGGTTCCGGACTGAAGTGCCTAGAACCGCTCGGCCACCGTGGCCGGCTGTCACTCTTACTATAAT